>NC_134125.1:1860000-2563750 GCF_040939455.1 Microcebus murinus | reverse complement strand
GCCCAATCCTTCCCTCCGCCTCGCTTGCAAACACAGATGTTGAAAGCGCTAATGAGCTCTTAAGTGCTGAGAAAAGAAAAGGCGCTTTCACCCTACCACCACGAAGGCATCTACGTCTATAAAAGGCACAAGAAAAGAACAGGACGGAGACTTCCTAACCAAGGAGTGAGGAGTAGGGGAAGGGAGGGGAGAAGAAGGGAAAGAGAGAGAAATAAAGCACGGTTTACATTTCCCGTGTATACCCTCAGCCTTAGATTAACCAGGATGCCACGAAGACAGAGCTGGAACTCGACGCTGCTCGAGGAGGGAACAGTAAACCCTGACAGGTGACTTGGTGAATCGGGACAGTCAGCAAACATCTGCCGAGGATGATAATATGCAAGGGGTTTCATTGTTTCTGTGAAAACTCAGTCACACTGGGCTCGGATTAATTTTTCATTGTCTCCAGTTAAGCGGGGACTGCTTGCACAGCTGCCTCAAATGGAGCCTGATTGCACTCCATCCCTTGCCAAAATCATAAAATACCAGGGGAGAAGAAAAAGAAGAAGAAGTTAACTAAAATCAAAACCCAACTTCAGATACATGGAAGTCATTTCTGCTCTCCAAGCCCCCTGGATTCTTTCTTCCTTCGCCATATTTCCTTTGATCAATTCCGATGCTTTTGTTTTTTATTATCGTTCTGTTAGCATGAGAAGCGAAAGGAGAGATGAAAAATAAACTAGAACCATATTAGGAAAAAAAAAAAATAGGGAAAAAGCACGTGACCCACCGTGACTATGGCTAGGGTTATGTTCTCATCTTAAAGCCCCCCAGCACGAAAGAGGAAAAGGAAAAGAAAAGAAATTCTGGGACTGAAAAATATCTACCCCCTCCACACACACACGTATACATATACATGTGCACACACATGCATACATATGCACACATACATGTGCACACATGCACACACACAGGCACACACAGGCATACAAGCACGCACACACACATGCACACGATGGTCACGTTGAGAAAAGACACAAGACGCAATCTGTCACTTCGCTGGAGCACAGCCATTTGGGATGTGCTTTCTGTTGTCAGTTTCCTTTCCAAATAATTAAGAACACTTGAGCGCATGCATGGGCCTTCACAAATCTTGTTTTGACATGCACGTCAGGGAAAAACTACTCTGATGAATGGGTCTTGGGCTCGACTTCCTTCCACAATTTGGTTGCTTTTCTCTCCTTTTATCTTCCCTCCCTGCCCTGACGGGTGTTCTTGCTGACACCATGAACAGAGAGCAAATTGCAGTGGCCAAACAAAATAGGCATTTTCCCCTCCTTTGACTCAGCATGAAATGCAGAGGCTAGGGTAGGGCTGGGGCTGAGTGGGTGGTGCCACAAAGCCACTAGGAACCCGGGCTCCTTTTCTCTTCCTGCTCTGCCATGTCTGAAGCGTGGTTCCCTTTCTCCTGCTCGCCAGGCGGCACCTTATTTGTGTTCCAGGTAGAAGAAATTGGGGAAGGGGTGTGGCTAAGACACAAAACAGGCGGAGGCGGCCTCTTGGGGTCAGAAAAACAATCGTGTCCTTGGAAACGCTGCCAGCAGACGTCTGCTTGGATCTCAGGGCGAGACGGGACTGGCGTAGCCACCCCTGGCAGCCAGGAGGTCTGGGGAAGTGAATGCTTCCACGTGGGCACACCACCATCGTGGACAGATCGAAGCTTTGCTAGTAAGGAAGAGGCAAAGAGGGGATGCTGGACAAGCAGCCGGCAGCGGCCGCCCCAACACACAGGAGGGGCACCCTTCCTCCAGCCCGTGGGGTGCAGCGCGTGGCGGCAGTGGCGGACGCCGTTGCTCTGGCAACCTTGACACTGTACCAGCCGAGCCCGGAGACCAGAGCCAGAGCTCTGAGGATGGCAGAGCAGAAACCGAGGAGCCGCCGGGGTCCGTGGCAGCACTGCCCGGCCCCCGGCGTACCTCCCTCCCCCGCCGGCCTCCCGGCCTCCCTGTGTGGCTAAGAGGTACGTCCCACTGTCACTGAGTCCGGTCTCAGTTTGGCTTTCTGGGATGTTCAGTCAAAATCTTGTACCCGACGCGGTCTTCCATCTCCCTCGGGCAAGCCTGTGGAGAAGGGAGTGTTTTCTTAATGCACTTTTCTACTGTGGTAAAATATACACCGTATAAAATGCACCATTTTAACCAAGTTTCGGTGTGCGGTTCTGGCGGCATCGAATATAGTCACAGTGCCGTGCAGTCATCGCCACCATTCCCCTCCAGAGCTTTATCTTCGTCAGTTGAAACTCAGCGTCCCTTCAACACCGATTCCTCAGCCCCTGCAACCAATGAGCCACTTTCTGTCCCTGTGGATTTGCCTATCCCGGCCATTTCATCCGAAGGAATCATACAATAGTGGTCTTTTGTGGCTGACGTCTCTCACCTAGCACCACGTTTCCAAGGTTTATTCATCCTGTGGCACCAGTTTGGGCTCCGTTACTTTTCATGGCTGCGTAATACTCCCCTCGTGAGGACAGACCACGGGGACCTGTGCTCTTGATCTCATCCTTTACTGCCTCTTTTCGCTGTTGGCAGAGACATTGGTGAATTAAGCGTGGGGATGCATCGCAATTGATGCCCAGAGGTTATCGCCGTGGCTCGACTTGGAGCAGGAGAGGCTTGGGGACACACCTTCCCCAAGCCAGCCTCCTCTTCCAGGCTCCTTGGAGCCCACTCGGTGCTTCTGTGAAGTCTCTGGCTGAAATGGCGGGGGAGCGGTCTGTCCCCAAGCCTTGGAAATGTTCCCTTCGGAAGCTAATTGGCCCATAAAGGGGTCGGACTGTGCCTCTCGCCGCCAGAGCCCTGTGCTCTTATTAACTCGGCTTTCCGCTCTCGGCGTGCCCTCCCGAAGTGGCTTCTGATCTTTTAAAAGTTTTACCGTCTCATCTTGGGGTTGCAAAGACAGCAGTGGCCTTTGACTCTCCCCCAGGGCATGGGGTGAGCTTCTGCTCCCCACTTGCAGTTAGCCAGAGAGCTGCCCTTTTGGTCCACCGCCTTCCTCGCGGCTGACCTCAGAGGAGGACGCCACGGTGGCTCCGGGTACCCATGTCCGAGTTCCCTAAATGCCACTGCAGTTTTTGCTGTAGCCACGGCTCATAATGACATGCTATTACTATTTAGTTAGCATTGTCTATTAAAGCCAACTCATCTTTTTTCCCCCCGCTTAAACAAATATATTTCAAGAGGAAACATTGCGTCGTTACTGAATATAAGAAACCAGTATCATTTGCCATAAATAAAAAGCCAACCGTAAAAATAAATGCAATTAATTTCTTGGCCTTGGGCCCACTTCCCTCCGTGCCAACAGAGCCGAGTGATCCTAAAAGGCTCCCCTCCTTGTCTCTGAATGCCCCAGAGAGCTTTCTTCCTTATTCCTCTTCTGCTGGACGGAACAGAAGGCTGCACTTGGGATTAGCGTACAGGTCACGCCTGGGAGCGAGGTGACTGCATACCTCCACCTCCCAGGCTGGCCACAGCCAATGTGTCAGCAGGTGTCCCTCGCCCTCAACCAGAGCCCCTTTCTCTGACCTGAGCTCCCTGGAGGCCCGTGCATAGCTTTGCTCTTGCTCCTCTCCCACCGGCGACACCCTTCTCCTTGCGCTTCCATCCAAACCCATCCGCGCCTTCCACGTCTGCTTGTTACCTCCTTGGGAGTTATCAGCTGCAAATGATCTCCCGAATAGATCCTTTCCTCCTGTGAAGCTTTTTAATATATTTTTTAAAGTAATAGATAAACATAATTAGGGGGAGAAAATCATAAAACTATGGCTCCAGATAGAAGTGATTAGAGGACTTTTATTTTTAGAGGATTAGCCACACTATGCCGGCCTTCCGGCAATGAGAGCGACTTCCTGAAGTCTCTTCGGCGGAGTGTTGATGCTACGCACAGACAAAACTGCCGAAGAAAAGCAGCTCTGTTTTTGGGGAGTAGCAAGTGACACCCTCTTGCAGCCTCGGGGACGTGCACCATGAGGGAACCCCCCCCAGCCCGTGGTGGGTACCATGTGCCTTTGGGTGATGCAGAAGGTGTCTATCGGGGGCCTTAGTCTGTCTTCCCTCCATATCTCCCTGCCTGGTAGCCCGGCTCACACACCCGGCCCGTATTGATAAATTTCCACCCTAATGTCTTCCATTAAGTGTGCATCACTTAACATGTCATCAAATTACTCTGAAATTGCTGGGGAAAAAAACGCCACTTCATGAAAACATGCTGGAGCAAGAACATCAAAAATCCTCTCCCACTGCCCGCCCCTCCTCCAAACATCTGCCCCCCTGGTCCTCTCGTCCAATAAGTTTGGAAGATATTACAATTTGTGTCTTCTTTCTTAGAGCATCCCAATGCACGTTACGTGGGAAAGGTACTGATAAGTCCTGCAGGAAGGAAACTTGCCTCCCAAATATATCAGAAGAGAGGCAGAACCTCTCTTCCTGCAGGGGTGATCTACAAATGAAATGGCCCGCAGAGGCCACTCGGAGAAGTGATGCCTTTGTGTGCTCCCCGTGCCTGCCTCCGTGCTGGGCAGCTGAGAGCCGAGCTCCGGGAGGAGAATGATGAACTGGAGTCCCTGCCTTCAAGGAGAGAAGTGGAGGAGAATGAGCCGGGGTAGATGCCTCCCTCCATCCCTTGGGCTGCGGGAATCCAGAGAGAGGCGAGGGTGGCCTGTGGGCGGTCAAGGCTTCCTGGCGGGATTGGAACTGCCCGAGACCCGGGCAGGCAGCTGAAATTTAAGTGAAGAGGAGGAGGAGGAAGGCCAGAGTAAGGGAATCGCTCTGACAAAGATCGGGGAGACACCCAGGCAGACATGAGTCCAAACCCACTGTGCGCGGGTCCCCAGCTCTGGAATCTGGGCCGGGGGCCCCAACCCCCTGCGCCCTCCAGGCAAGCCTTCCTCTTGCGTGGGCTGGATCGGGGACCGGGGTCGGAAGACTCCACCTCCCCACGCCTCAGTCCCCTCGTCTCTGAAGTGGGCAGAATGCTCTGAACCATCATCGCGAGAATGAAACACAAATGGCGCGTGGAAGCAGCCGGGCGTGTTATTACGAACCCCACATCACCACAGCCGGGGGAGGAGGAGGAGTCCAGGGTCTCAGTCCAAGGCGGGGAATTGGTCCACCAGAGCACGTTTTTCCCCCCACTGCACTCGCAGGTTTTAAACTCGACACATTTTACCTAGACACCTGACTTTCCGGATTCTCTGGCAGAGCACGGAAATGCGTTGCAGGTGGCTCGGATCGGCTGGGATGGAGAGGGGCTGGGGCATGGGTTTTTCTTCTAGGGACAGCGAGCACGGCCCCCTGACGCCACTCTCACTCCCCCCACGCACCCGCCCGCTGCCCGCAGTGATGCGGCCTGCCCCACCCTGGGGGGCTCCGAGGTTTTCACCAGGGCGTCTCAGTTCTGGCCGGTGATTCTTTGTGGGGCTGGGGCCGACTTGTGCCTCGTGGGATTTTTGAGCACACCCTCCCCCGCCCCAGGGATGACAGCCAAAAGTGTCCCCTGGGGGGCCGGGAGGGGGGGGAGTGAGCGACATTGCCCTGGCGGTTGATTGAGAACCCCTGGGTCACTCCAGACACCCCGCTACCCTCAGAAGCGGAGCGTCCTGTCGCTCAGCAGAGGGACCTGGAGTCGGGAAGTTCCGGGAGCGCCGGAGCCGCAGGGAGAAGTGACCGCCAGATGGATCCCGGGCCGACACGGTTTGGCTCATTGCAGGTGATGGGCGTGGACACATGTGGCCCAGGTGGAGCTCTTCGACTCTACCTCCGCTCGGCTGGAGTCCCCGTTCCCGGAATCTTTTTATTTTTCCCTTTTTCCTTTTATAAGTACTCACTAACAAAAGAAATGTTTAATTTGCCCATCGCGGTGAGCTCCCCAGCGCAGCGGGGGATTGAACGAGCGTTTGCAAAGGGCATGTCACCCTGGCGGGCTGAGCAGCATTTCACGGCTCGCTTTGACTTTCCTTTGAAGAAGATCGATTCTCATCACAGCGGTCCCCCCCCCCCAAAAAAAAAAAAACCAGGGCTCCTTGAATCTGAACCTCTTTCCAGGCTTTAAAATGCAAAGTTCCCGGGCCTAATGACCAGCCTGGAGATTAGACTCGTGCGAGACCCAGCTGGAGGGCATTTCAGAGCCAGGCAGCTGATGTCGATTTTGCCGACTCCTCCTCTCTTTTTTCGCTGCCTCAGCCCGAGGGCTCTCGGTTCGGGTTGATCTGAGCCGTGCCAAGTCACAAAGGAACAAAGTTAGGGAATGGAGAGAGCAGATGTTTTATTCAGATTCCCCGAAGAGATGAATTGGGGGTGATGTATAGCCTGTGATTTCATGGCATGGAGGAAAGGTTGAGAATGGAGTCGTGAAGCGGGGCGGAGGGGGGAGGTGCCGGCCCCCAGCTCTGCGGCAGGCGGGGGCAGGGCAGGGAGCTTCTAGAGGGACAGAGATGACTGCAGTGTGGTCCCGGGGACTCGTGGAGGAGACACGCCCCTGAGAGGAGGCTGAAAATACCTGCAGCCCAGGTAACGGACGCGGAATAGCATCGCGAACCAGAGAAAGATAAACAACCCCATCGAAAATAGGCAAGGACTACGCACAGGCAATCCACTGAAAAGGGAACAGACGTTGCCAATAATCCTGAGAAATGATGCTCACATCGCTGGGAACTGGGAAAACAGAAACTCGTACACACCCTCCGTGGGAGTGAGAATGGGTACAGATGCTATGGGAAGCGATTTGGAATTTTCTGTTTGATTTGTAGATGCTCACCCCCTAGGATACCGCAGTTCCGTTCTTAGACGACTCATAGCAAGGCATTGAGACTTCACTCGTTGCAGCATTACTTGTAAGAGAAAAAATATTGAAAACAATCCAAAAGTTCATCAACAGGGAGGTGGCCAATTAAATCACTAGATACCGTTGGTTTCCAAACATCTTTGATCTTATACTCCGAATTACAAGTAATTTTTGAGCATGCAATTCATTACAGGCGCAATTATTTCAGGATATGTAGATGCACTTGTGTGCTGGTATCATGCACTGCACAACACATGTTTAAATAAGAGACCTTTGAAAATGAAAAGGCAAGTAACACACTGTGGGGGGGGGTGTGGAATATTTCACTGATGAGATCCTAGGTTTCCCTTATGCAGAAAATTGGGGAGAGGAAATACTGGCTATAAAAAAAAAAACTTCACAAGAAAAGAGAATTTTGAGCTAAGTTCTGAAGGACGGAGAGTTGCTCTCCGGGTGGAAAAGGGTCCTCCGTCTGAAGCCACAGCTCACCTGAAATCAGACTGGTGTTGAACAGCCCTCACTGGTCCCAGGATGCTGGACACAGGGGAGACCCCAGGCCACAAGAGCTCTGGGAGTGGCTGGAGCCCAGAGGACCAGAGAGGAAGCAGCACCATATGGTACTAGGTTCTCGAGTGTGCTGAGTGTTCCCGGGCGCCCCTAGACCAAGCTGGAGGCCCGACACCCACACCGCAGGCCTCCCCTGAGCTACGCCGGCCAGGGCTGGAGGAGCTTGGCAGAAACCGTGCCTCCTGGGCAGAAAGGACAGTGTCGAGACGTCACCCATCCACCGTTCCTCCCTTCCTGGAAAGACAAGCTGAATGGGGGAGCCTCCCTGGGGTGCCCCTGCTGCACAGCTCTGCAGGAGTCTGGAAGCCCCAGGAGCAAATGCCTAGAGGAAGATCTAACTGTGCATCTGACACCCTGCGAGAAGCCAAAAGAAAAGTTCCCGGCTCGTCGCTGGCTGTGCATTTGGGGTGTTTTGTAGCAAGATGAACACAGCTTTCTGCCGAGACATATTTCTTAATTCCAGACTCAAAGGGTTAGCTGAGCTGTGGATGAGGGAACCTTGGCGCTGGGGTTGGAAATATTATATATCTCACGTCGTTCCAGTTCTCAGCCCCCGCGCCCACCCCAAGTGGGGAATGTTTCAGAGAAAGCCCCTGACCTTCGTTTGAGAGGAAAGTGTTCCTCAAGAGCGAGAAACCATCGCAAATTGATGAGGAACTTTCCAGAGCTTTATGCTTGAAAGCTGCAATATCATTCGAGTCCCAGAACAAACGTCACCTCCTCTAGGAAGCCCTCCCTGAATCCCACCGACCGGTAAAGTGAGTTGTTCTCACTCTTCTTCTTCATGACACTTTGCACGCACTCTTTTTGCCCGTAGCATATTCTAGCGTGGGCATTTGTTTCCAGTGTGTCTCTCTCCACTGACATTATTGGGGTCTAGGTTTGTTTTCCTACGTCTCATACATGTTCCACCGTGTTGTGAATGCCTTGTGAAGATAACTATTGTGTCACAGACAACCCCGACGTGTCGTTCTCTGCACCGGTTTTTCCGCTGCTTGAGCAATGTGAGCAACTTTGGTAAGACCCGGCAGGGACTCTCGTTACCGTTCCTTGTGGCATCGGCTGGGGCCAGCTGGGCTGAGTAAGGAAAGTCCACGGCGGCCTCACGTACCTGGCCGGCAAATTGGTGCCGCCGTTGTCAGCTGGGCGCCCCACCTGGACAAAGAGCTGGGGCCTGACTTCCTCTCCAGGGGGCGGGCTCTCCCTCCAAGTGGTCTCTCGGTGGTCGGAAGCTGCCCTTCCCCAGAGCACAAAGCAGAAGTGGCCACGGCTCCTTAAGACTTAGGTCCCCAGCTAGCGTGGCGTCCCCTCTGCCACACTCTCTTTGGAAAAGCCCTGCCCAGGGGCAGCCTAGATCCAAGGGGAGAAGGCAAATAGGGTCTTGAATCCGGGATGTGCAGTTCATGGGGCCAGAGACGAATGCACCAGCCACGCACGAAAGGGCTGTCTTCATGCCTAGCCCCGTGAGACGTTTCCACTCCCGTAAGTTGTGGTCACTTTTTTGAACACAATGTTCTTGACGCAAAAGGACCAGCGATGTGGGAAATGCATACATTTTAGGATATTGCTATTGAGGTTGCAATTTCATACCATCTCTTTGGACAGCAGTTTGGGGATAGGCAGTGTTGACTGCCCGGAAGCTATGACCCGGCAGTTCTCTGTGCAGAAATGCACCCTGCAGGGCGTTCACACCCGTGTCCCGGGACATTTATCACAGCGCCGTCTGTAATAGACCGGAAAGAACTGGGCAAACACATTCTGGCACTTCCATGCAATGAAATATGATGTAGCCATTTAAAATGAGTTATGTTGGGATCCACTGATCTGGAAAGTTCTCTGAGAAACATTGCGACGTGAAAAAAAAAAGCCAGGCACCCAGCAGTGTGTGTGGCACGTTGCTTTCAAGGTTTAAAAAAAAAAACGTGAAAGAGATGCTACAACGTGGGTGACCCTCACGGACGTTATGCTAAGGGAAAAAAGTCACAAAAAGACAGGCACTGTGTGATCCCACTTATAGGAGGTACCTAGGGTGGTCAGATTAATGCAGACAGAAAATAGAACAGCGATGGCGGAGAGGGAGGGAGAAATGGGGAGTTCATGTTTTTAATGGGGACAGAGTTTTAGTTTTGCAAGAGGAAGAGTTCTGACATGGGTGGTGGTGACGGTGACACAACAATGTGAGTGTACTTGGTGACACAACAATGTGAATGTACTTGGTGACACAACAATGTGAATGTACTTAAGTCACTGAACTGTGCGCTTAAACATGGTTAAGACAGTAAATTTTATGTCGTGTGTATTTTACCAAGATCTCTGGAAAGCTTCGGTGGGAGGGGATTAGAGAAACTGAGGGTCAAGGATGAGAGGGAAACTTTGTTACCACATTCTTGTTTGTAATGTCGGGATGTCTATTACTGCAAGCACATGTTGCATTTTAAAATGTCTCTTATAAATGCCAAAAAAAAAAAAATGGTAAATAGTGACCATGGCCAAATATACTTTAGCAGTAATTTGTAGTATATAGTTATATGAATACATTGTGTTTTTACAAATATATACTGCATATTATAAAGATATATTTGGCACTATATATTTAGCAATCTGTGACCTACTTTGCAAGACTAGAATTCTGCTCTGTTTTGGTTAAAAGGATTATTAGCTACAGGGCGAAATGGAATTTGGGCTTGTATTTTTCCACTATTACATAAGCAAATAAAACCGCCGAACTGCCGTCTTTATTTAAATATTCCTTAATGGTGTGTGAGACTTTTCCTCGGCATCTTGCTTGTTTTGTTTCTCTCTCTTTCTCTCTTTTGCAAAAACAACTGCGCCTTTTGCTGAAAGCAAATTGTGGCAAATATTAAGCAGGAAGCTAAACCGGAGCAGGAAGGAAGATGCTTCTCCTACGTAAAGCTGATTTGAACTCACACGACACTAAGCTGAAAACAAGCACCCCCAGCAGCGAGCATCCCATGTTTATGTTGTTGTTTTTTTTTTGTTTGTTTGTTTTTTTGTCCTCCCGTCCACGTCTCTCATCCACGTCCGGCTGGAGTCGGTGGCACTGGCCGGCGCCCTCCCCGCTGGCTGGGGCACGTTCTGCCTCCCTGGGCGCCCGCCCTGGGCAGCTCCCGCTCACCTCTGGGGGTGCAGAGTCCAAGCGAAATGGGAGGAAGTGGAGGAGAGGCCTGGGCACCCCGAGTTGAAGTTCCTGCCCTTCATTGGCCACTTAGGGTGTTATTCACGGACACGCCAAGCCACACGGGAGGAGGGCAACGGTGGGGGGAGGCCCTCTCGGGGAGGGATCTTATCATCCGTAGGTTGGTTTGGAGCCGGTGTCGTTCTGGTGCTGGTATCTGCCTTGAGTGTTGGCAACAGAGGATGTCAGTGGCCAAATAAGCCCTATTTCCCAAAGCATCACCTATGAGGGTGTCTAACTCAGCCCATGTGGGCTGCTGGCACAAAATAGCATAGCCTGGATGGCTGATGAACAACAGAAATGCATCGCTCATGGTTCTGGAAGCTGGAAGTCCAAGGTCAAGGCGCCAGTGCATTTGGTGCCCGGCGAGGGCTTCCTCCGAGGCAGCTGTGCTCTCTCTCTAACCTCCCGTGGACGGAGGGCAGGTGACCTCTCCGGGGCCTCCTTCATTAAGGCACAAATCGCATTCGTGGGGGGCCCCATCTGCATGACCTGATCACCCCCCTAAAGCCCTTACTCCCCACCACCTTTTGGGGGATAAGGTGTCAGCAGAGGAATTTGGGGGAGACCACACAAGATGACTTTATGTGGACCATGCACGCGATGGCATCAGACCCATCACGTCAGCAGGTGAGAAGGTGATCCCAGGTCTGTTCTTCTCCTGGCGCCTTTCCGACCCGTCACTCTCCCCTGCAGCGGGGACTGACGGCTGTGCCCACGCGGTTTACCGGGTATCAACAGGTGACTCTCATCTTCCACTCGACGTCTTGATGTAAAACTCTCTGTGAAATAAATGTGTACAGGTTTAAGAAAAAAAAAAAAAAGCGAGTCCATTTAGAGGGAAGGCACAGGGCACTTCACAGAACAAGAGGCACCTGGGTTTGGGCGAACGTCTGGCAGGTGGTGTGCCTTCCAGATGCCAAGTGTGGAGACCTGAACTGAGCAGGACAGCAGTGAAAATAACACAGCACCCACCTCCTCGAGACAGCTCGCTGCGGGCCAGGCTCTGGGCCGAGCTTGTTATACACGTTAACTCCTTCATCCCCGTAACAGCGCAAGGCAGTAGACACTTTAACATATTTCCATTTTGCGACAAGAAAGTGCTAAAGGGGAAACTGAGGCCCTGGGCAGGGCAAGGGTAGCAGTCAAGGCAAGAGTTGTTGGCTGCAAAGCAACAGAAACTGAATCTGGCCGACTCGAGCCAAAGAGGATGCGTGACGTGAAGAATAAAGGGGGTCACAGGACTGTAGGGGCAGCAGGGTGGACTTGGGGACCAGCTGGTGAATGCAGAGGACAGGACAGCAGCCGCCGAGCACGGCCTCGAGGCAGAGCCCTCCTTTCCTCCTTCGCTGCAGCACTTCCTGGCGAGGACCCAGAAGGGACCTCCTCCCGGTCACGCCACACTGACCGCACAGAACCGGAAAGACAGAGGGTCCCTCCAGCGCTAAACTCAGGAGGTGACCCTAGAAATTACCCTCCCAGCACAGCTCTGTGCGGTGGAAGGGTGACGCCCCCAGGCAGAACCGCCGTACCGCCGTGCCGTTACCTTGGGTGGCGCCGGGAGGCTCTGAGACGAGAGATGCCTGGGCCACCTCAGGGCCTGTCCCCTGCTCCCCGATTCCCAGCCCCGTGTTCAGCTGCCTCCCGCGTGGGCCAGTGCAGGTGGGAGCAGGGTCTGAAGCCACTCAGGAGCTCTTCCTGCAAAAGCCCGTTTGTCAGCGCTGATTTCGAGAGCGCTCCAGGGTCTCTGAGGGGCAAGCGCGTGAGTGACTAGAGAGACTCTGCTGTCTCCAAGGGGGCAGCTCTTTTCAGTTCATCTGCTTCCTATTAGGGATGCTCTTCTCTTTTTCTAAATAAAACGATGACCTGAACGTTGTTGAGACTGGTCTACAAGCTGGTGGAGGAAGGAGCGTGGACGGCAACCCTCCCTCCACTCCAACTCCGCCACCCAGCAGTGACGCGGGCCCAGGCTTGCCCTGGACGCTGCCGTCTGTCTGCACCTGCGTGCGTCAGCTCCGGGACCACTGCCTGCTTCCAGCCCCTCGAGGCATCTTCACCTGGACGTCCCCTCTTCTTAGAGCACCCTGCCTCACGTCCCCAGCGTCCCCCCACCCATGGCTAGGGACTCAGCCCACGGACCCTGTTTCAGGGAAGCGTCCTCAGCTGCCCGGGTTTGGTCGTCCTGATTTTGGGGTTGTCCCGAGCTTTCTTCCCTCGCCACGTCTTCCTGTGACCGGGCTGGGAGGGGGCGAGTTTGCCGAGCTGGAGGGGGTGAGTGGGTGGGAGTCGGCGGGCGTGGGTGCGGCCGTGGGTGCGGCCATTTGCCTGTCCGGTCCCTGCCCCTCCCTCGCTCTGTTTCCCTGCAGACTGCCTGTCCCAGCACCACCCGCCAGGTGGATGGTGGCTATGTCCAGCCCCAGCCCCAGCTTCTCCTGGGGTATCCGAGGAAGCTTTACCAAAATGAAAAACAATACCCAGGGCTATATCACTCACCAGTCATATCTCAAAGGGAGAGAGAGAGAGTTGGGTTTTTAAAAAATCATTTCCATTTTTTTTTAAGCTCACCAAGTTACGCTATTAATACAGTGCAGCCGGGGTGCAGGACCTTGGACAGCGTCACAGAGATCCTCAGTGTGACTTCCTCCAGAGGGGGTGCGGCATGGACCCCCAAATACAAGGCAGTGTGGCCAGAGTCAGCTTCCTCTCCACTGCGGTGGGCCCCTCCTGCCGTTCACCCCAGTCGGTCTCTTCGCGGATCTTTAGCCAAACATAACAAAGGGAGGGGCACTGATGACTGGCATGGGGGGCTCACTGTGGCGTTCTGGGGACACCCCTTCCCCCCCAGGGACTGCATGTCCGTGTCTCCCACCGTGCCCGGCGCAGACCCGGCGCCTGGCAAGTGCTTGGTGGATGGGTGAGCGTCTTGGACGCACACAGGGGACGCAGACTTTCTGTCTTAAAAACAAAAACGTCCCGGCCGGGCGCGGTGGCTCACGCCTGTCATCCTAGCTCTCTGGGAGGCCGAGGCGGGCGGATCGTTTGAGCTCAGGAGTTCAAGACCAGCCTGAGCAAGAGCTAGATCCTGTCTCTACTAAAAATAAAAAAAATAAAAATAAAAATTAATTGGCCCACTGAAAATAGAAATAAAAAAATAAATAAATAAAAATAAAAACGTCCCTTCGTCCCCTCCAGGACCTTTCAGCCTCAGCAGTTCGTGCTGCCACAGAGACCCAGACTCGTGAGCCGCGAACATTAGCTGTGAGTTGCACTTGCGCATGGTTAATTCAGCCCCTTCATTATGTATTTAGCGGAGCCCGGCAGGCATAAGATTCAAGAGCACGCGCGGGGGTGGACGCGGTTTCTGCCTCCTGTGACGTTTGGAGAAATCGAAACGGACCTCGGAGCGTGTCTTTCCTGGGCGGTCTCCCACCGAGGCTCTGCTCCTCGCCCTCCTCTTGGGACAGGTTCAACCCTTCTGGAAGGGCTGATGGCATCAGAGGCTGCCCCCGCCTCCTCCCCAACGAGGCAGGGACCCCTGCTCCTTGGCCGGGCAGTAGAAACTGATATTGACCCAACTGGTGGAAGAATAAAACTGTGACTATCAGGAAGCTACACTCCCGGGGCGATCGCTCCATCATTATTCATTCAACAAACATTCGTGGCACACCTCCCGGGGGAGGGGGGGCAGTGCCGCCGTGGAGGTTGCGTCTGAGAACAAGGAGGCAGACGGTGAACTGGCAAGCGCGTAGAAATGTATGAGCCCTGTCAAGAGGTCATAGAATTAGGGTGGCTGAATAAGCCCCAGGTAACAGGGGTCCATGTCAAGAACGAGTGAGCCGCGGAGAGCAGGACAGACTCTGTGGCGGGAGAGCCCTGGTGAGAAGCACGTGCAAAGGCCCTGTGGTGGGACACTGCTCGGTGTGGTTGGGTGATCCCAAGGAGGCCGGCCTGGCAGGACCCCGGGGAGAGGAGGTCAGCGGGGTACATGGAGGTGAAGGCATTATGCCGATCCTGGGGCTGGGCTCAAAATAAACATGTCACTCTGTAAACATTTGCGAAGCCATATTCACATTCAGCTACGGGTCTAAACGAAATGAAGCGCAGGGCCAGCCTAGATTCAAGGCGGTGAGGAACCAGCGCCCCCCTCGATGGGGTGTGCAGCAGGGTCACCTTGCAAAGGGCTGCACGCTGCGATGGGAAGAATGTGAGACCATTCAGTAACTTACCGCAGGGTCTAATGCCCTGTTCTACCTGGACCTTCAGGGAATTGGACAAGCCCCGTTGCATTGTGGAGGGCAACGTGCTTTACGCGGTTCCAATGTGACTTTCATCCAGAAACGCCCTTGCAAACACACCCGAAATAATGTTCTACCAAATGTCTGGGCACCCCGTGGCTCAGTCAAGTTGATGCATAAAAAGGAACCATCACGGAGACCAAATGGGACTCAAGGGTGGGGGTGAACACTGGCCCTCGCTCCCAGGCATGCGTCAGCTGCTGTTGCTGCCTTGGGCGTCTTCAGTGGTCGGGGGTGTTAGGCCAGCCTCCCGGGGCATTGGCGGGGGCCAGGGAGGGGTAGAGGAGAGGACACCATATTGGAGAGGCATTACTGGGTTTCTTATCACTCTCGCTTGAGATTGCACGTGGGGTCTCCAAGACCTTCGTGCACCCACCCCCATCTTCTCTGAGCGTCTCTTTGGAAGGTTCTGTTCTCTTTCAGCAGCATGACAATGGCCTGGCCAGGTTGGATCTGCAGGGCTGGGCTCAGTGCGAACCCCCGGCTGGCACAGGGGCCACCCCGCACGGGAAGCCACCGTGACGGCCATGGATCACCAAGGCCCTGCCTGGGCAGGGGCATCCTGGGAGGCTCTGCCCCTTCTGCCTGGACCTCAAAGGCCTTCTCAGCAACTGCACTTCCTACAATGCGACCTAATTTAGCTTCAAGTTCAGCTGCTTGGGAAGGAGCCTATTATTATGGGAAGGAACACATACTTCTGGGGTGCCAGGTCCACATGAGCCACCTGCTCCGCTTCAGGAAGTTGCAGCCTGCATGGAAAATAAACACCAGCCACGTGCAAGACCACGGTGGAGCCCCCCACCCCGAGTGGCCCTGGGGCTCCCTGGAGCATTGCTGGGGGCTTGCACACAGAAGGGGCCCTGGGAGAACTGGAAGCTTCCATGGTCTCTCTCCCCATCTCTCAGGGACTTCATTTAATCCACGGTTTTGTTCAGCCTGCCTGTGTTTCCATCGCCGTCCTATTTATTCCATTAATTGGATTAGCTGCCAACATTTACACAGCAGGAGATTTCCTATTTAAAAAAAAAAAAAGAAAAAATCAGATTCCTCTTTTCTCTTGGAAAACAGAATTTCTGGCAACACGGGGCCCAGACTTGCACCTGGCTATGGTGAGCTAGAACTGGGGCGCAGCTCCCCACCCCAACCCCAGACGTGGCAGGGGACCTCCCGTCCGTGACAATCTCCATCAAGGCGTGCGTTGACCACTCGGCACACGTCACCTGCTGGTTTTGCCGGCCTGGCCCCACGAGGCGTTTGAGTTTGCCGGCTCTGCTAGCGGTGGGCATGCCTCCCTGCCTCCCTCTCCCCCAGCTCGCAGCAGCCCAGCAAGGGAGCAGGCCTCAGTGCTGGAGACCTCCCTTTTATGTTGACAGCATCAGTCTGGAGAGGACGAGGCCACCGGCACCGAAACCAACTGTCTCCTGTCTTCAATTCTTTGCCCCAGCCACCGTCACTCAAAGTGCCCCGTGTGGATCGCCGAGGGGCCCACTTGGGGTAACGACACACCCTGATCCAGTATGCCGGGGCAGTGACAAGGTGCTGACATCTGAGTGTCACCACTTAAGGTTCTGATTCTGTTAGTGTCGGGTAGACCCAGGTATCGCTAGTTTTCCCTTTGGTCTCCCCAGGTAATTATAACAAGCACCCAAGGTTGAGAGCCCCTGTGCTAGAGGACGCAGAGGGTCGGGTCGCTTCTGTGAGGGCTGCAGTTCTTTTAAGCGATGCCATTGGCGTCAGTCTGATTTGCAGAAAGTTCTCTCTCTCTCTCTCTCTCTCTCTCTCTCTCTCTCTCTCTGTCTCTCTCTGTCTCTCTCTCTCTTTTCACCTCTGCATGCATTTCCCTGCTCCTGGAAATGTTTGTGTTTTGGGGAATGGGATAGAGGGAAGTAAAATGCAGTTTATTTGTTTGTTTGCAGTCTGAACTCACAATCATCTCCAAGTGTGCTTGGAAACAGGGCGAGCTTTGCCCCTGCTGCCGCCGGTCTCTCACCCTGTGCCCCGAACCCCATCCTGTGTCCCACATGCAGGGAACAGGGATGGAGGTGGGTGGCTCCCCCCCGCAAAAGCCCAGATTCTCTGTCGTTGCTGTGGCATATAGGGTCGGTGTGTGTTAGCTCAGCTCAGCTAGCCAGGGACTTTGAAAGGGGGAAGGGGTTGTCACTGGTGCCAAGAATCCAGGACAGGAGAAAGTTTGTCTTGGCATCGGAGGCGTTGGCCTCTCTGGAGCTGGTGGCGTCTGAGGTTCCAGATCTGTGGCCTTCCTGTGCCCCCACCTGGACTCCGTGTCTATGTCTCCACCACTCCTGGCACTGTTGGGCCTTTTCCGTTTTCGTTTTCAGTCAGCGCAAGGTGTTTTCCGTCACCTGCAGCTTGCGGCTCAGACAGAGATGAGATCTCAGCACCACGGAGAGCTCCCAGGAAGTGCCGGGACATTCAAGTCTGTGGGACTTTCTTTTTTTTTTGAATTTGTAAATTGTTTCTATTTGCTTTTGTTATTTATTGGGATTTACAAATTTTTCTCTTTTGTTTTGCCTTAAAACAAGCACCACATATACTCACCAGCAAACTGGTATTAACTGAGTAGCACCTAAGTGGACACATAGGTACTACAGTAATAGGGTATTGGGGAGGGGGGAGGGGAGAGTATGGGACTTTCTAATAAAGCCTTTCCCAGAGGGGACACCCGTGTCCTCACCTTCATGAAATACGCATGAAGCAGAATGAATAAAACAAAGCCTGGGTCAACGGATTCCGTTCTCCTGCAGTGGCTTCCCTATTATAAGGCTGATTTCTTCATTTTGTGAGTCTCTTTTCCGTCCCCAGGCGCGAAGCTGTCCACAGCAGCCATCTGGGAGCTGGAATGCCTTATACCCCATAGCGGGCAGGTAAAGCCCTTTTGGCTTTTTAACATAACCCACACTCCCCACCCCACCCCTGCTTTTTTTTTTTTTTTTCCTTTTTGCCAAATAGAGTCCGATCGCTTAAGAGGTTTAATAAATTGGGTTTCCAGTGGTCCAAACTTCATTGTGACTATCGGGGGAATTTATTTGCGTTTGAGTAAGAGCTCTTTAAGCCAATTTTGAAATTTTCTTTCAAGAGTTACTTCAATGAATCTGCACTATTGATTTGGCCACGGGCAGTTCTTGGGTGCTTGTGGAGTCACTTAAGTGTCTCTCTTTATTGCTCTGGCAATATCACAAGCCCCGTGCGGGCTGATGCGGAGGTTCTCGGTCCCTTCCAAGCAGAAGCTTAGCAAATATTTCAGTCTGCTCAGAGGCACCAGGAAGGCACTGGCCACAGGCAGAACTGCAGACGGATTTCTTCTTTCCTTGCTCCCCGTCTGCCAGTATGTCGTGATGGTGGGGCTGTGCCGGGCAGGGGCAGGAACTGAGCAAACGCACCGTGCACACATCTGAACAGATGTCAGCGGCTCTGCACCTCTGCCGTGTCTTGTTCCCGGGGGACTCCTGGACCAGCCTTCAGAGAGCACGTCCTAACGATGGCGTTAGGCGGCCAACCCTGCCGTCCCTGAGCACGAGTGTGATGCCAAGTCCTGCTAAAAATGGGGAACAACTACTATTTGTTGATGCTCGCTGACGCCAGTCTCTGTTCTCAGTGCTTTGACTTTATTCCTTCACGACGACTCTATGAAATGGGAGGGGTTAGTGCCCCCTTCTTGCAAATAGAGAAAGGGGAGCAGAGTTGTCCGTGGCCACCCAGCCAGTATCTGGGAAGCCAGGAGTTGAACCTGTTTGAAAGCCCACAGCACAAGCCCTGACACTCAGTGTGGCCCCCCTAAAGGAGCCCTGGCTTTTAGTCTCGGTTCGGAATCCCTAAGTTTCTTCCCTTTCTCCTTCCCTCTCTCCCTTCCTTCCTTCCCTCCTCCCTCCATCATTTTATCCCCTCCTTCATTTCTTCTCTTCTTCTTCATTCTTTGAATAAAATGCTTCTTGGAGGCCTGATATTTGCAACACATCAGACCGGAGGTGCTCTTGTTGCGACTAGAGTGTGTTGGAAGGCAGGGGTGAGGCGAGGGATCAGCCCAGGCCCCATGGAGGTTGCCGTACCCACCCCCTCGGAGCACGAAGGATCCCTGGCCCTGCAGAAGGGTGAAGGAATGTCTGTGGCCCAGTGAGGAGAGAGAGGAGGGTCCAGAACACTCTGGAAGGATTTCCTGCATGTTGTCGAGTTGTGTGGGCTCAGATGCCTGCGGGCTTGGGTTGCTGGACCAAGAACACATCTCTCTGTTTTGAACACTCTAGAGTCCAGACGCCACTCCTTCGTTTCTCAAGACCAGTGATTCGCTCTTGAGACTTGCAGCCCGGGGCTTTGATGGTCCAGACCTCAGATTTAGGAATCTCTAGCATCTCATAATTCCCCGTGTGGGGAAATCCCCACACGGCATTGTCTCAGCACAGGCACCTCCCACCTCAAAGTCACGGCGCTCCTGTGAAATGCTTCCCCCAGAACGCAGCGAGACCACACAGCCGTTTTCCTAAGCCAGAGACAGCAGAGATGCTGTGTGAGCTACATTGTGGCTATGCAGTTAAGGCTTTTGCATTTAAAAATCCAGAAATGTTGGGCCGGGTGTGGTGGCTCACACCTGTAATCCCAGCACTCTGGGAGGACAAGGCAGGCGGATTGCTCGAGGTCAGGAGTTCGAAAAATCCAGAAATGTTTAGAGGGAAAATCTAGATTCCCAGCTTCTCTGGGAAAATATTTTGCTATCCTTGCTTTCCGAAAGGCAGCCGTCAGCAGGAAGGGGGGAGGATGCCCCCTTGAGCAGAACAGAGGAAGGACCAGGGGCACCAAACGGCCCTCTCTGCTCATCTCTGCAAAATGATTGAGTTTCAAAACACAGTTGCACTCCCTTAAATGTATACATATCACAGTATGCATTTTAGACATGAAGAAGATAAAGGCTATGTGGAGATGGAGGAGGAGCCGGAAGGAACATGAATGAACAAAAATAAACAAATGCATGAGTCTGTTCTATTGCTTCCCAAAGGAATTCCCCGCCTTTGAGTCGGAATGTTTAATCCTAAGGCCTCCCAGGGGCTCATTTCTCTGCTGGGTCGGAGCGTCCAGGCTTTTCTCTCAGGTCCCTGAGGCCACAGAACAGTCTCCTCATCATCTGAGATCTCCAGCACCCTGAAAAAGGGATGCGAGTGTCCGAACCACACGTGTGCTCCACGCTGCACCTGGGAGCTTGCCCAGTGTCAGTGCGACCCGGAATTCCGCACAGCTCCCGGAGAGCTGGAGTTTGCCTCCGATTGTGAAATTTGCTGCTGCTCCTTCTTCTTTTTTTTCTGTACTGAAGCCAAGATTAGGTGGAGTTGGCTCACAAGTGGGGGGTCTGTGCAGGGAGCCACAGAGGGTTTCGAGTGGGTGCCCGCGGAGTCGGTCCCTTCCGTGTGTGGTTGAGGAGCAAGTTGACACAAACAGGCTCGCTGGCTGCAAGAGCATCCGTGCTGGCCCTTGTGCCTCCGGGAGCCTTAATAACCTCGAGGGATTTTGCTGGGATTTGGAATCATGTTTGCATGGAGCCTGGCCCAGGCCTGGCACATGGCGAGAATTTCATAAACAGTAGCGTGTTGTTTTTATTCTTATGTTAACGTGCAGAAAACGCCTCAGGAAGCTAATACCATTGCTTGTGAAAATCACATAGCAATGTCTTTCAAGCCAGATAGAAAAATACTGCTTCCCTTCTCTCTTGTCCAACATTGCACCTTTTTAACGCTCTTCCTTAGCCGGACTGCCGTGCAGGGGTGCACAGCTGGGGCAAGAGGGGCCGTGCCGGCTTCTTCTGCACGCTGCGGTCCTGCCCGCACAAGGGCAGTGCCATTGTTTCAGTCTTCTGACTGGTGCCGCTGAGTCTCCGAGGTTAATTGCACGGTTGTGATGCTCACAAAAGAATTTTATAACGGTGTGGAGACAGGTGCAGGTTGAGGACCATTGCAACACCGCAGCGCTGTGCCAGGATAGGCACCCCTTGGGGGCTGACGGGGTGTCTTTGGATGGCTGGACTTTTGCCACATCCAGTACTAAGGGGAGTGAATGGTTTGCAGAGTGCAGTCCATCGAGTGGCTGCTGGACAGCTCAACACCTGTACCAGCTCTGCTGCAGGTAGGGGACGCCAGTCCAGACGTTCTTGCTAAGAGGACAAGATTATACTCCCCGAAACCAAGGAGTGTCTGTGGCCCAGTGAGGAGAGAGAGGTGGGGCCAGAACGTTCTGGAAGGATTTCCTGGATGTTGTCGAGTTGTGTGGGCTCAGATGCCTGTGGGCTCAGGTTGCTGGACCAAGAACACATCTCTCGGTTTGGAAACACTCCAGAGTCCAGACGCCACTCCCTCATTTCTCAAGACCGGTGATTTGCTCTTGAGACTTGCAGGCCAGGGCTTGATGGTCCAGACCTCGGACTTAGGAATCTCTGGCATCTCACAAATCATCTGGGCCCCACTACTGGCCCAGAGAACTTGGGGAAGATTCACAAGTCCCCGTGCTTGGGTTGGTGCAGTAACCTTCCCATCCCTCCCTGCCCCAGCCACGGAGCAGGGCTGAGGGTGACGGGCGAGGAATTGCATTGCTGGCTGTTGAGCAAGCCCTGGTTGCATCTGCTGCTCATTAGCGCCCCAGAGAAGGGCGGGGTTTCCATGACGACGCTGCATTCCTGCTGGTACACGCTCGGGATGCATTTTTTAAGTATATTCAGTGTTCCCTTCTTAATGTGCGTTGAGAAATCTCCTTCAACTCACCTGCAAATGGGTGGCTTTCCCAGGGGATGCCTGACTGGTGGCCTTCCCCTTGCAGCCATCCTCAGCAAAGAGACAGGGGACATTGGTGGCACCCCAGGCCGGGTGACAAGCCTCACCAGAACCCTGACCCACCCTGCAAACCCAGCTCTGTGCCCGGAACGCTCCTCTTTCTCACCCCCACCAATATTGATTCTGTTTATTCAACAGCTCTGGAAAGCCCGGCCAATCTCCCTACCCTAACCTCCTAAGCAAGTCCTGGGAAGCCGTTTCTGTAAAGGACCGGCTAGCAAATATTTGAGGTTCTGTCTCCACACCGCCTGGCGCAGTCACCCAACCATGCTCTTGGAACGCAAAAGCAGCCACAGAAAAACATAAACAGATGAGCAGGGCTGAGCTCCAGTACAATGTTATTTGCGAAAATAGGCAGGCAGCTGGATTTCATCTGCAGGGCACAGTCTGCTGTCCCCTGTCCTGAGGAGGTCGTCTGGGTGCCTCGTGATGTCGAATTTGGCCACCAGCTGGTTTAGGGGAGGTCGCTGTGCAGAGCGTCGGACTGGGGGACGGGGCACGCTACGTGGCATGTCGACTCTGCACCTGCCAGCCGCGTGGCCGTGAGCAAGCCACTTTCCCTTCCTCGGCCTTGAGCTGATCATCTAAAAAGTAAAAAGTGTGGACTGTCCGTAGTTCACTAAATACCTCTATCTGGGCCCACCTGGAAGGTGTGGCATTGGTGAGAACTCTTAGGCGCAGACAGCGGACTCCCCCTAGCTAAGCAGTGCCTCTAAGCAGAGGAGTTTCCGGTAAAGGATATCAGGCAATGCAGAGAGTCTCTGGGAGGGACATTGAGTTGATTTTACCCTGCACATCCAGGGACAGGGCAGCCAGGGGTGACACAGGCAAGAAAAGCGTCCAAGCTCTGCAGAGGACTAGGGTAGTGGGCACATGACTGCCAGCACGTGGCTCAATGGTTTAGGGACCTGGATGCCAGGAGGCTCCCGACAGCCACCCTAGAAGAACCAGGACCCCTGTGCTCACCAGAAACCCCAACTCCCTTCCCCTTACTGATTCATAACCCACTTCTGCCTCTAAACCGCAGACGGGTAGATCCGACCGGCAGAAACTCTGCTTCAGTCCTGCTTCTAGCGGCACGGGAGCCTGCGGGTGCGGTTTGCAAAATAAAGGGGGGGCATTGTATTTATTTTTTTATTTTGCCACTTGCTTTTGAACTTGGAAGGTGGGGGGCAGTTAGTGGCAAGGTCACGCAGGTGCACGCTGCAGGTAGGGGGCAAGACCGGATTAACTCACTGTCTGAAAAGCAGGCAGAAACCAGCTCAGCAGTGCTCACGCAGATTAACGCTCTTAAACGCTCTGTGCAGACCCCTCGCCTGTGAGTCCTTCTCTCCCCGATGCCCGGCCCCTGGCTTGCAGGTGCTTCCACATCCCAGGTGCCTCAGAAAGCCCCGGAGCTCTCCCTCCCTGCGAGACGTCCTCTTTGCCCTTGTCCTGGGTGCGGTTGAGAGCGAGAGGAGAGTCGCTAGGACAAAGCCGGCTGAGAGCCTTTCCCCTGCTGTCTTCCAGGAGCAGCAGCGGTCCCTTCAACGAGGTGGTGCAGATGAACTTCGAGATCGCCAGCTTCAGCAGCCTCTCGGGGACCCAGCCCATCGCGTGGCAGGTGGAGTACCCACGGAAGGGGACCACGGACATCGCCGTGTCGGAGATCTTCGTCAGCCAGAAGGACCTGGTGGGCATCGTGCCCTTGGCCGCGGTAAGACTTGGGTCGCCGCGGTTGCTCCTGGGTCTGTGTCCCGTCGCCTCCCGGGCCGTGCCCGTCTTTCTCGGGGTGTTCGCCGCAGCTGTTTTGTGGGGCGCTTACTCTCAGGTTTCCCATCTTCCCCTGGAAGTGGCTGCGGGATCATCAGCCCGGCCGTTCTCGACCTTAGTTATTCGCAACCCCCTCGTGATGTTTTTACCGAAGCCCCATGCCAAATGCGTTGTTATTTACTTCCTTAAGTCTATTCCAGTTGTTTCTTCTGGTCCTTTTTTTTAAAAAAAAAATAAGGAATCTGTAGACCACTGTGTGTGCCAGTCTCGATGAGCTCGGCTATGCCGTGGCGACAAGCAACCCGCAAATCTCAGGTGCCCAGAGCGAGACACAAGTCATTTTTGCTTTTTTGGTAGGGGGCTCTGCTCTGTGCAGCCTCTCAGGGGCCCGGACTGATGGGCGCGTGATCATTCTGTAGCTGTAGCTTCAAGAGCACGTGGTCTTCTCTGCCACCAGGCAGAAGAACGGACAGTTGGAGGGTCTCACACGCAAGCTCTTCCAAGCAGTGGCCTAGAAGGGACATGGGACACTTCCATGCACACACTGCTGGCCGGAAGGAGCTCCACGGCCCCATCAAATTGCAACTGGGCTGGGAGACCCAGGGGCAGAGGGAGAGCAGGGCGGATGCCACCGTCTCTGCCTCCCTGTGGGATCAGGCGAACCCGTGGCATCCACACAACTGGGACGTAACCGTTAGAGCAAATACTACGGTGTGTCCAGAGCCACCGCCCCTGTGGAGCTGGACAGTGAGAGGCCAGAACTGGACATCTGCCCCTCGGCCCCTCACCGGCAGTCTCCCACGCCCCAGGACTGTCCCCTGGGGCCCTCCTGTGCTTGTGCACGGTGTGACTGGCCCCTCTACAGGATGCTAAGAGGACGGGGCTTCAGAGGCACATAAAGGACGTTTCCCTGTGTGGCTCCACCTGTCTTTGCCAGGATTCTCCCCCGCAGACAGAGCGTGGATATTCCAAAACTCATTTCTGTGCGGCTTTGGGGAAAGCAGGCTTCTTTGCCGCCGGGTTGATGCCCATATGACTTAGAACGCTCTGACCTGCCAGTCCATGGAGCCAGCCTGGGGCAGGCGAGGATCGAGGCTGAGCCGCGGCGTATGGCGCGTTGGGGGAAACCTGGCTCCCGCACAAAGAGGGCGAACAGACGCTGGACACACGAAAACAACAGATGTCCCCCCCGGAAGGGATCAGCCGCCGGCAGGATCTGCAAAGTCTTTGAGGTTGGAGGATGATTCCTTTTGACTTTCCATGTCCCGGAACAGAGTTCAGCAAACCACAGCCCGGGGGCCACATCCTGTCTGCTGCCTGGTTTTGTGTGCCATGCCGGCGAAGAACGGTTCGAACGCCGTTAAATGTCTACGTTTTGTAGGGTTATGTCGAGCTGCTGCGTGCGTAGGCTCGGTTTTGCCTCTTGGCTCGGAAACCCTAAAAAATATTTGCCATCTGCCCCTTTAGAGAGAAGGTTTGCAGACCTGTGTCCTACAGCACACGCTGACATGAGTTCTAAGGGGTGAGTGCCCAGTTCCCAGCCCACCTGTTTCAAATACTTTGAAAAGGTAAAGCCATCATGAGGATATGAGATGTTATGGCGGCCCATGTTCAAGGAAACATGAGAGTCCTTCTTGAAGCAACATATTATTATTATTTTTATGGTTTTTGCATTTTTATAATGCCTTTAAGGTAAAATGAAATGACTACAGATGTCAGGACCCAGAACCCTTTTGTTTGCAAGTAAATGCTAGTGAACTCAAACAGACAAACATCTCTGCAGCCCCAGCGTAGGGCTCAGGGCTCTGAAAGCTGGATTTAGGTGGCCGTGTGCTGTCACCACTTTGCATCCCCTGGAATATGGACCTGACCTCAACTCTGCAAAGCAGCATGGAAATTAGACAACACATGAGACAGTTTGGATGAACTTCTAGTCTCCTATTATGTAAGGAGTTTTAATGAAGCATAACTTTAATATATTAATAACCAGCCAAAAAAAAAGAGAAACTTTTATTGGAAATAGCCAGCAAATAAAACTGTAGCTTGACTTGGACAAGAAATGGTATAAAATATATAAACCACTTCTTCCCACTTCTGCCCAAATTAGAAGAGAAGTACCCAGAAATACCCTAAGTCTGAGCTGCTGGCCATGAGAAGGGAGGTCAGGCCACCTCCTGGAACAAGAGAAGAGGCAAGTCCTATGTTGTCTGCTAGCAGCCAGGGAGACAGCGGGTTAGGTCCAAAACAATTAAGTAAATTTCCCCAGTTGTTTTCACGTGAAAGAAAACAGACTTCAGCAAGGTAAAATAGGGGGTTACCGGGTGGGAAATTTGCTTCCTTGGGGAATGTCTTGCCTTTAAAATGAGGACTTCCCCAGCCCCTGCCTAAACCCAGGGAGAAAGCAACGAATGAGACGAATCCTCTGCAGCCTGGTTGGGAGCGAGATGGGAGGAGCAGGGAAAAGAGCTCCGGACTCTCCCACAATGTGACCCATTGAGGCAGAAGCCACCTGCATGGCGCTGCCGCCCCCGGCGCTATTTCACTGGAAAAACACTGATGCCCAGGCCACCGTGGACCCCTCCCCACTCCAGGCTGCGGTGGAAACAGGACATCTCCAAGGGGGGCATCGTAGGTTGTAGGTGGGTTGGAAGATTCTTTGATTTGTGATTGGTTAAAGAAATGAAGCTTTCTCTAAACGCTTGATGTTTTAAGATAACGAAGTCTGTGAACCACAGACAAGCCACCGGACATATGCCAGAGTCAAGTCACCTGTAAAGTGATGGCCTGCAGGTGCGGTTCGAGCTGTGTCCTGCATGGCCTGAGGCCTGCCAACGGGTCATAGGGGACAATTCCTAGAAGGGGGTATTTGACCTCCCTTCTCAAGGCCAGCAGCTCAGACTTAGGGTATTTCTGGATATTTCTCTTCTAATTTGGGCAGGTGTGGGAAGAAGTTCTTTGCCCAAGGAATGATGTATTTTTTCCCCAGATTGAGTTTCCAGGGAGGTGGTGAAATTCACCCGGAATTTCAAAAAGTTTCCAATGATTGTCATTTTGCACCCTTTGCAAACTGAATGCGAAATCATTTTCCTCGACCCCTGAAACGTGGTGGTAACTTGGGAGCTTTTTTTTTCTTCTACGGAGCTTTCAACATTCCTCGAACATGTTCCCTGTCTCTGCATAAAATCAAATTAAAAATAAAGTGGCAATCAGTAGGGCTGTTTAAAGGAGAGATTGCTACTTGTTCTCGGAGTCTGCAAAAATGGTGATCTTAATTCTCACCTCTCTGGGGTGTCATGGAGATTCATTAGGGTTTGAGAGATCCCGGGAGCCCACGGGGGTCGAGGTACGCGGCAGGAAAGGACTGCCGGCAGAGAGCTGGCAGCCAGGACCCTCTCTGCCGAGCTGGGCCTGCCCTTCCAGATCCTTCCCGGCTCTGCCCTGGACCTGCGTGGACCGTGGCCCCCAGACTCCCTTGCACTCTGGCTTCGGGAGGGCTTTAGCCACTGGGAGGCGTCCAGGTAATTGGAGGAAATAGGTTAAATTATGTCCCCAAGACAGTATGTTGACGTCCTGTCTCCTGGTGCCTGGGAGCATGGCCGTATCTAGAAGCAAGGCCTTTGCTGATTGACCACGTTGAGGTGAAGTCACACCGGATTAGGGTGGGCCTTCGATGCCATGGCTGGTGTCCGGACAAGGACACAGATTTGGGCATGGAGGGGACTCGAGAAGAAAGCAACATGAGGTCGGTGGCGGGGACCGCATGCCAAGGAAAGGAAGGGTGGCCAGCCGCCCGCAGAAGCCAGGAGACAGGCAGGGTGCGTCCTCACCTGGAGCTTTCAGAGGGCGCGAGGCGCCGCCGGCACCTTGGTGCTCTGGACCTTCAGCCTGCAGAGCTGGGGGAGAGAATCGGCGTCTGTGGTTATTGGCACTTGGTTAGGGCAGCCCTGGGACACTGTGCAGCCCCGACACACCTGGCTCACCTGACGGTGTCTGCCCGGGCCGTGGTCCTCTGTGCTCTCGGCTCCTGCCCTTGTTGGGGAGTTTGCTTTCTGGGCTCCAGTAACTCAACCCCCGCCCCGTGCCTGGAGGTGGAAGCAGCTCCCAGCGGGGGCCGGTGCCTGGTGCCGCCCGGTCCCTGGCTGTTTCCTTCCGTCCTGCCCACAGCCCCGCTCACAGTCCCCGGCCACACGCCCTCCGCGTCAACCCCTCTGAGCATCCGTGGGTCTGCATCCCACCCCGAGCGGTACCCGAGCGGTCAACGCTACACGCTCCCTCTAGAGTCTCCGTCCCAGGGGACACGCCAAGATGGTCCCCCAAAGCAGACACGACCAGGAAGCATTCCCAGGGTCACTTTCTTCCCCCTCTTCATAAGACAATCAAACCCGGAGGGACCTACTGGGGTATCTCGAACCCCCAGGGTTGGATTTTCCCCAACAGCGCGCCCCGCGGTTACGTGCCCGCATCCTCTACCTTTGCTGAGACCAGAGTCGCAGGTGCGGGAAGGCGAGGGCGCAGCGGCAGGGCTGTAGCGTCGTCCCAGAGCTGCCGTTGGGCCCCCACGTCAATCTGGCGTGATGGATGGATGGCTTCACTCCGCTCTGGGGTCCGTGGGGAAGCGTGGGGCAATATCTCCTCTGTGTTCAAGCAGGGCAAAGGTAGGCGTTTCAGAGAACTCGAGGGAGGTCTCCTCTGACGGCGATTGGAGGAATATTGTGTTTAAAGAGACAATGGAAAAATGATGTTTTATTGTTTTTCAAACACATCCTACCCCGATCTCCCACTCTCCTATTTCGACTTGAAGCTGTTTCATTTGCAACTCTCTGAGAGTATTTTAAGGATGGCATTGATGCTCTAGGGCAATTGAAAAATGTTTGCTCGGTTGCAAAATAACTATATGGGCAGAATAAGTGTTTTCTTGTCACAGCTGGAGATTTGCTTTGGGATTAGGTTTAAAAATATCCCTTCCCTCCAACTAACTGGCCCAGATTTTTGCCTGAAAAGGAAATCTCTGACTCCTCTGAAGCTGTTTTGCCTTGGTAGTAATGTTTGCAGGGTTACCGGTTAATTATCCAGTGAATGATACCTTGCCCACTGCCTCCCAACAAAGTGGGCGCTCAGAAAATGTGAGTCAGCCTTGTTGTCATTCATGTTCTTACCGTGATGGGCTGAGCTTTGGTTCCCTCCCTGATAGGAAGCTGTGGGATGGCCCTGGTCTTTTCCAAGTTTATGCTTTCCATGATGTTACTCGGCTTGCTTAGAAAGTAAAAACTGAGACCGGGCGCGGTGGCTCACGCCTGTAATCCTTGCACTCCGGGAGGCCGAGGCAGGTGGATTTTTTTGAGCTCAGGAGTTCTAGACCAGCCTGAGCAAGAGCGAGACCCTGTCCCTACTAAAAAATACAAAGAAATTAGCCGGACAACTAAAAATACATAGAAAAATTAGCCGGGCATGGTGGTGCATGCCTATAGTCCCAGCTACTCGGGAGGCTGAGGCAGGAGGATCGCTTGAGCCCGGGAGTTTGAGGTTGCTGTGAGCTAGGCTGACGCCACGGCACGCTAGCCAGGGTGACAGAGCAAGACTCTGTCTTTAAAAGAAAAAAAGATTTAAGAACTATGATTCTGCTTATATGAGGTATCAAAATTAGTCAAATTCATAAAACGAAAGAGTAAAATGGAGGTTGCCTGGGGCTGGCGGCAAGAGAAATGGGGAGTTACTGACCAAGGGTCACAAATTCCAATTTTGCAAGATGCGTTAGTTCTAGAGATCTGCACACACCACCCAACAGCACTGCGTCGTCCATTTGAAAATGTGCAAGGAGGGTAGACCTCACATTAGGTGCTCTTACCAAAGTAAAATATAAAAACATTTTTTAAAATAATTCAAATGCAGTTTGAGGGCTAAGGGAAGGGTATGTTTCTGTTTCAGGGGTCCTTAAACTTGAGCGTGCACGGAAGAGCTGGGGGTTCGGAGCTAAGGGCAGAGATGTCAGGCTAACTGTAGGAGTAGCTCCATGCACGGAATCACTGTCGGTTCATTTGAACCGGATATTTATTTCATATCCCCGGAGTGCCAGACAGGTGTTCTACACTCTGAGTTTCCAGAGCGAATGAAGTACTCTCAGATCCTGTTTACATGCTACATGAACCAACCTGCCTTTCATTAGCGAAATCAAAAAGGCAAGGAAGTTGGGCTTGACTTAGAAACCTCTGCCTCTCTCTTAGAAGGGATGGCTTTGAATATATCTGTGCGCTGCTTCTTTATAATTCACCATGTCCTGGGGGAAGGCCACACCCAGGGCCAAGGGATGTCTTCCCGCACATTAGAAAGAGGGGTTTCCTGTGTGACACTTGACTTCCCTTTCTCACAAAATGCACGATGTCTCTCACGTGAGTGACACCTGCTTAGGTGCAGAGTCCTTGTGCAGTACAAAGCCTGCCCAACGGTACCTGGCAGCCCTGCCTGATCTTGTCTGCAAACCACGTAAGACCCACTTTCCTTAGTTACAGAGAGAGAGAAAAAAAAAAAAAAACACAGAAACCATCTATCTAGGGTTCATTTCTCCATCAGTTTTTCTTTCACCGACATTTTAGGTTTCAGCACCAAACCAAAGACTTTGATTTCTGCTTTTGCCTGTGTCTGAGCCTGGCACGACCGTCATTAATGGCTTGAGATCTGTAGCCTCCCCTTTATCTCATTGCTTTCTGAAGGGGCCTTGAAAAGGCAGGATTTATTAGGAAATGTGTACGTGAGCAGTGGATAACTCCTTTTTCCAAGTATTTCTGGCAGGCAGTTGCAGCACAGAAGTGGTCTTCACTCTTACTCACGCAATAGATGCGGGGCTGCTAGGGGTGTGCACGCCGCCCGCAAACACGGTGGTGATTGAGTAGTTACTCGGAGCAAGTGTTTTAAAGCACTTACTGTAATCAGACCCGAAATTCACTTACAGATGCGTCCCTGGCATTATCTCAGACACAAGCTTGCATAATGTTAAGAGATTCTAAACAACAAACTTCTTAAGATACTGTATCATTGTGCCCTGTAATGGGAGAGGGAAAAAAGAAGTTTTCGGAATCCGCACAGAATCCCCCGCTGTGCTTGAGTGCAGAAATCACCAGCGCCAAAGTCCCTGCATACTAAAACGTCTTGAAAGGAGAAATGAAAAGGAATCGTTAATGGAATTTCATTTTCGAGAACCTTAGGTGGGTACAGATTTGAATGAGAATTAATCTGGGTTATTTTGTTTTATAAATTAATATGAGAACAGCTCCATGAAATGAGATCTTTTATTATTATTATTATTTTTTTTTTGCTCCCATCTGGATTTTTGTCGCAGAGTTTAGAAAGGTCAAAATCAGCACATTCATTTATTTTATTTCAAAGTGTACTTTTCGCCTTCCCAACACACGTATGGGAGAGTTCCGTTTTCCGTTCCAGGGGCCACCTGCCGGCAGGTGACACATGAGTCCCCGAAACGGGTCTCTGTTAACCAAGAGCCACCCGCAGCCAGGTTGTAACCCCTCAGGGCTGCGGCAGAACGTTTTAAGAGCCCTCGGCGGCTTGCGGTTCTATTTCTGAATCTAGAAACTTCTGCAGAGCCAGGGCAACCCTGGTGGGTGCCATCCACCCAGCCCACAGTCTGGGCGTGACTCCTCCTTGCCCCCAAACCCTGCTCTGAGCGGGATTTTCCTCTTGCCCACAAGATGTGGGAAAGAGGTCCAGCCGAGGACGAAAGTTCTGTGCACACATCCCGTCCACAGAGCCCCACAAGTTGGGTCCAGCCACCTCCCTTCCCCGCCCCCACCCCTGCCCCCCCAACTCAACTCCATGCCCCAGCGGGAGACAAGCTCTGCCATTTCTTCTGTGCTCTCGGGGGACGTTTGAAATTCTTCTCATCCACATTTTTCCCCAAACAGTTTTATCGAGGCATAATCGATATGCCAAAGGAAAATAACCTGCACATTTTTTTCTTTTCTTTTTTTTTTAATTTCAGCATATTATGGGGGTACAAATGTTAAGGTTACGTATATTGCCCTTGCCCCCCACCCCGCCCTCGAGTCAGAGCTTCAAGCGTGACCATCCCCCAAACGTTGCACATCTCACTCATGGTGTTTGTATGTACCCATCCCTTCCTCCCCCCTCCCACCTGCCCGACACCCGATAGATGTTACTCCTATATGTCCACTGAGGTGTTGATCTGTTAATACCAATTTGCTGGTGAGTGCATGTGGTGCTGGTTTTTCCATTCTTGAGATACTTCGCTTAGTAGAATGGGCTCCAGCTCCATCCAGGAAAGTACAAGAGGTGCTAGATCTCCGTTGTTTTGCACATTTAATTTATAGAATTTCACCAGTTTGGACACAGGCGGAGGCCTGGGAAACTACCATTACAATCAAAGCAACAATATCCTTCACCTCCCAGAGCTTCCTTCAGTCTCTTAGTGGGTTCTGTTCTGTTTCGGTGAGTTTGTCTCTCTCTCTTTTTCTTTTTTTAATTAAGAACAGTCAACATGAGATCTACCCTCATAACACAGTTTGAGTGCAGGATACCCAGATGTTAGCTGTGGACACAATGTTGCACAGCAGAGCCCTGGAGCTGGGCCATCTGGCATAACTGAAACTTTGTAACCACAGAACAACCACTCCCCCACTTCCCCTCCCCTGCTCCCATAACCACCAATCTGTTCTCTGCTTCCGTGAGCTTGATGACCTCAGACACCTGCTATACACGGAATCCCGCGGCATTCGTCCTTCTGGGACAGGCTTATCTCACGTAGCGTAAGGTCTTCCAGGCTTATGACAATATGTGACAATATGTGACATCCATATTGTCACCAAAGTTACGACATCCTCCTTTTTAATGACTGAATAGTATTCCATTGTGTGGATCTACCACAGTTTCTTGACACATTTATCTGTGCATGGATGCCTTGGCTCTGTGAATCATGCTGCCATGGACGTGGGAGTGCAGATGTCTCTCCAACATGCTGATTCACTTTTTTTTTGGATGCATACCCAGAAGTGTGAGTTCTATTTTTAATTTGTAAAGGTCTTCTCATCCACCTGCTGTTGATTTTCTGAAAGGGTTGTTAGACATCCTTCCCACACTCCGTAATCCCCCGACAGGAACTAACGTCTTGGGGCATTTACCGCGTGCTCCGTGTTTTCCGTACGATATCTCCTACCAAAGCTCCACAAGGAGCAAGCGTTAACTTGCATTTTATAGATGGGAAAGTCCAGGCTCAGAGAAGCAAAGTCACTCCCCCAAGACCACACAGCTTGCAAGGAGCAGCCAGGGGGTTTGACCACCGTCTGTCGGAAATCGTCTTCCCTCCCTTTAATAACTCCAGAAGATGAGAAACCCGCTGAGAACCTGTAGTTATAGCCTAAGGCTTTTCCTTTTTTATTTTCTTGCAATCTTTTCCAAATCATTTTTGCTGTCTTATTTTTAAAGCATCTCCCCCAAGTCCCTCTTCCTACCATCATGCTGTCCGGCTTCTGGAAACCTCCGCACATTAAACGAGCCCCCCCCCCACCACCACTGTGGACATCTCGGTTGGATCCCACAGTTGGCACAGTGGAAGTTCCCGGAACAGATCTTTGCCAAGTTCACTGCGAACATTCGCCTTTCTCCGACCTAATTTCTCTGCGGCCTCCCGTGTCTAGGTGGCAGCTCTGGGACTGTCAGAGTCAGCAAAAGAAAATGTCACCCATAATTTTGAGAAAATGTCACCCATAATTTTAATTGAGATTATTTATAAAATAGTTTTCCTATAGAGAAACACGAGCGTGCCTTCTTTTCCTGCAAAACCTCCAAAAGCTTCTAGCCGCACGTGGCGGGCCTGGCTCCGGGTGTTTGTCCTCAGTCCTACAGGGCTCGGGGTGAAGGAACAGGTGGGATGGTTCCGATCAGTTGTTTCCACGAACGACGAAATGCAAAGCAGCGGGAGTCCTAATCCCCTTCCCTGACACCCGCTCAGCACTCTACAGTTTATAAGATGCTTTCGCACATTTGGCCCTGGTTTTGTTTGTCAGTGTCTGTTGTGGAAAATCCCCCTCGGAGGAAAATCCCCCCAAGAATGTGGCTGTGTAATCCTGGAGAACCTAACCTGGGAGAGCTTGAGCAAAAACTGACAAGGATTTCCAGAAATCAGAGCTGCCCAGGTTTGGTGAATCTGCAACATCAAAGTTTGCTGAGTCATACTGCGTTTCATGTCCACGATGACCGTAATTAGCATTTGCTGAGTGCTGGCGCTGTGCTGGGTGCCTCGTGTCCACTGTTTCATTTAGTCCTCATATGGGCTGCTGCAGCGGTGTCTGAGCCTACGTTATCTCCGCTGCATGGGTGAGGGCACCGAGGCCTGTGGGCAGAGAGGACACGCCGCGGTTACCCAGCTCGGAAAGGGTGGACGTGGGGATCGAACCCATGGACCTCTGACTCCAGAGTTTATCCTTTTCAACCACCACATCTCCAACTGGAAAATATTTGCAGTAAAAGGGTGAAGAGGAGGTCAGTGATGATGATGCATTGATGGTAGTGGTGGTGGTTGTGATGATGGCGATGATGGTGACGATGATGATGGTGATGGTGATGATGGTGATGGTGATGATGGTGATGGTGATGATGATGGTGGTAATGATGATGGTGGTGATGGTGATGATGGTGATGATGGTGATGGTGATAATGGTGACGGTGATGATGATGGTGGTGACAGTGATGATGATGGTGATGATGATGGTGATGATGATGGTGATGATAATGATGGTGATGATGAGGATGGTGATGATGATGATGATGGTAAAAATGATGGCCATGGTGATGATGATGATGGTTATCATGATGGTGATGATGATGATGATGGTGATGATGATGATGATGGTGGTGGTGATGATGGTTATGGTGATAGTGATGATGGTGGTGGTGATGATGGTAAAAATGATGGTCATGGTGATGATGGTGATGGTGATGATGATGATGGTAATGATGATGGTGGTGATGATGAGGATGGTGATGATGATGATGGTTATCATGATGGTGATGATGATGATAATAGTGACAGTGATGATGATGGAGGTGGTGATGGTGATGATGATCATGGTGATGATGATGGTCATGGTGATGACAGTGGCCATGGTGGTAGTGGTGATATCATCTTTGAGAACAGCCAAAAAATCAGATCTTATAAATAAGGAAGTTGGAGAAAGACAATGGTATTTTTGACCCAAAAGGAGTTGTTAATGAATTGAAAAGATTGACTTATTTCCCTCCTTGTGGATTCACTCTGAGTGTAGCTCCGAAGGCAAACAGCCCAATATCTCCAACGTGGGCACCTCCTAGGGGTAGACTGAGGTCTTCTCCAGCCGTCCCAGTTTGCCTGGGCTGAGGAGGTTGCCTAGGCTGGGATGTGGGACTCCCGATTCTAACGCTGAGCCAGTCTGGGCAAACCCGGGTGAGTGGGTCACCCTTTCCCCAGACTGACTCTGGGGTTGCAAGCAGGACGTGTATGGGCCGCTGAAGTTATTATTGCTTTACACGTGGAGACTGGCAATGGGAAATTTTTTGTCTGAATCTGGCCTTAAGACAAATTTTGTTTATCATCCATATTTATCATTTGAGAGACTTCACACAAATAAATCTGGATTTCTGGCTTCTCTTGAAAGAATTATATCTGGCAACCCACAGCCCACAAGGCAGCCACCGAGGAGCTGAATGGAGGCTGCACCCCTGTCTGTTGTGGGCCGGGCACGAACCAGGGTTACGACAATGTCTACCACGTCCGTCTCACCTGCTTGTTTTGCCTGCCCCACCTCTGTCTGCATTTCACTGGAAATAATGCGTATAATTAGCACAGTGCTTGGCATGGGGGAAGTACTCAGGGACACAACCGTTTTAATTTCTGATTCCTGCTTAACAATTACACCTCTCGTCTCAAGAGTGCTACAGTCATCCAGCAATAAACATGAAGCACTGCCGCCCGCTGCAGTGTGGACTAGCCTTGGGAACATCACCCTAAGTGAACGAAGCCAGTTGCAAAGGACCGCACTGCGTGAGTCCATTTACATGAAACTGCAGAAAAGGTAAATCCACAGCGACAAGCAGTAACGCAGTGGCTGCCCAGGGCTTGGAGGGATGAGGGGGTGCAGCTAAGGTAGGCGGAGTTTCTCTTTGGGGTGATGCAAACGTTCTGAAATGCATTGTAGAGATGCCTGCACGAGTCTGAATCTTCCACAACCATGGATTTTCATACTTTTTTAATGGGGGAATTGCAGGGTGTGTGAATTATATCTCAACAAAGCTTTAAAAAAAAAAAAAAAAAGGGCAGCAGCCTAGCTCTGGTGCCAGCGCAAAAGCCACAGCCTCTGTGGGGATGAGGGCCGAAGAGGTGACGAGTAAAGCACAGAGGGCTGCCAGAGGGAGGCGCGAGACCACCCATAGCTGGACTATGCAGAGTCTGAAGACCAAGAGCCGAGCTCGAGTCCCGACGCGTGTGGTTTCTCCTTCACGCAATGCGCTAGCTGCAGCCTCCTGCCTGCGTCTCTGCTGCCGTCCCTGCCGGGACATGTCTCCTATTGCCTTCCTCACCGGTCCGTAGTCAGCATCTCCTTCGACCATGGTAAGACATATTCTCCCAGTGTCCCTGCGAGGCCTGCAGCGGGTGGCATTGTCCTTCAAAGAGACACGTCCAAGACAAGCCCTAACCCCCGGTACCTGCGAATAGGACCTGACTCGGAAATAGGGTCTGCAGATGAGCTCAAGGTGAGGACCAGGATGAGAGCATGCTGCATCGGGGTGATCCCTAAACCAATGACAAGCATCCTTATAAGAGACAGAAAGGGGAGGGAGACAGAGACACACAGGGGGACACCATGTGAAGATGGTGGCTGGGATCGGAGTGATGCCGCCACATGCTGGGCATCGCGAGGATTTCTGGCCACCACCAGCAGACGGAAGAGGCGAGGACGGACCCCCCCACGAGCCGTCAGAGAGAGCAGCATCCTCCCAACACGGTGCTGTTGGAGCCACGAGAGGATGAATCTCTTATTATCGTTTGTGGGGACGTGTTATAGGGTACCCAAGCTTGGCACCGGTGTCTTCCCCTTGGTATAGGGAAGGACGCTGAGCCGCAGCACGGTCAGATAACCCTCCCAGGACACACAGGTGCCGAGGGGCAGGCTGTGGCCCGAATCGGGTGACCTGGCCCCCCGTGGGCTGCCAACCTCCCTGCCACGGTGCAGGCCAGCCGGGCGAAAACCGAGGAGGGTTCTGGCAAGTGTCCCACGGACAGGAGCCGCGTGTGCCTGGGTCTGCCTCGCCCGAGTCTCTGCTCGTTCACTGTCATCGTCTCTCAGCAACCCTCGGAGAATTCCTGTTTCTTGAATTTACCAGAAAAACTCAAGGAGTCGACAAACTCGTTCTTTCCTTGAATCACTTAAAAAGACAAGATCCTTTTTTTTTTTCTTTTCCGCCCCAGAGGCTTTTATTTGTCCAATATGTCAGGAGCACCATGTGAGCTGAGGGATTTGGTGACCGGATTACTGCTTGTGCTTCCCAAAATTAAACCTGCAGAGCCGGGCTGGGGCACAGGAAACTGGAATGTTTCTCCACGAATTTGCAAAAGGTTGGAATGAATCGTAGGGATCGGCGCCGGGCAGCGGGGGGTGGTGGGTGGCCTCCCAGCGGCTGCCGTCTGGAGGTGCCCGTTTGATGTGGACCCCACGTTCCGGGGGGCCCTCTCGGATGCCTGGGCAGACACGCCCGTTAACCATTGAGGGGGGAGGTGATGAAACCTCGCCCGGGGAGCCGGGCTCCTGGAGGGCAGAGAACAGCCACCCGGGGAGGGGCAGCAGTTTGCACGCTTGGCCGAGGGAAGCACAGGTGTCCATTTGCAGCCCTCAAAATCTCGGTACCAGACGCCGTGTTCGCTGGGATGGACCACAGGCAGGATGTCTTACAATTCCATTTCACAAGCAAGCGTGGAAGGGCAGCATGTTAAGTACTCCTGATTATATGCATTTTGATAGTGAATGTAAGTGTCCAGTAACGTAAAACAGTTACTGTTTTGTTTGCTGCATCAGCTCTTTCTGACTGCATGTCCCATTTTCTCTAGATTTCCATTGATTTCAGTTATTTATTTATTTATTTATTTTGGGCTGGTAATGAACCAAAATGCCTCCTTTTCATCCTATTATCTGGTTCTTTTCAAATTCTCCAACGTAAAGATCAAGTCAATGTCAGAGCAATGATTCGATGCATTTGAGCCAAGAAGAAGAAATATCTACATATAAAATTTTTTAAAAAATGAGTTTTAGCCAAAACTTAAAATAGTAATTATACCTGAAATGTGAATGGAATTAAAACACTCACTACCAGCTGGGCGCGGTGGCACATACCTGTAATCCTAGCACTCTGGGAGCACGAGGCGGGTGGATTGCTCAAAGTCAGGAGTTCGAAACCAGCCTGAGCAAGAGCAAGACCCTCTCTCTACTAAAAAAAAATAGAAAGAAGTTAATTGGCCAACTAAATATATATAGAGGGAAAAAATGAGCCAGGCATGGTGGTGCATGCGTGTAGTCCCAGCTACTCGGGAGGCTGAGGCAGGAGGATTGCTTGAGCCCAGGAGTTTGAGGTTGCTGTGAGCTAGGCTGATGCCACAGCACTCTAGCCCGGGGAACAGAGTGAGACTGTCTAAAAAAAACAAACAAAAAAACACTCACTATCGTTAGTCATTGGGGAAATTAAAGCCATAATGACGTATCACCTCCCACGCACCAGAATGGCTAAACTGGAAGCGGCAGACAATACCAAGAGTTGACGTGGAGCTGGGCGAGCTGCTTTGGTGGTGGGAATGTGGTTGAATGAAAATTCGTTAGAGAACAGTTTGGCAGTTTCTTAGCACATGAAATGTGCACTTGTCACACAACCCAGCAATTCTACTCTCGGGTACCGAGGACAATTAAAGACACCCATCCACTTGGAGACAGGTAGGCAGGTGTTATTATGCAACATTATTCATAATCTCCCCAAACGGAAATCAATCCATGTGTCCCACAGCTGGTGAAAGAATAAACAAAGTGCGGCATCACCATTCAAACACTTACTTGGCGGTAAAATAAAGCAATAAATTAAAATAAATGTAAAACTCTTTGGAAATAGAATAAGAAAAAAATCTGGGATGAGATTGGGCAAGCATAAAAAAAAATCACATATTGTAGGATTCCATTTATAGGAACTTCCTAGAAGAGGCAAAACTATAGGGACAGAAAGCAGATCAGCGATTGCCCGGGGCTGGATGTTGGAGCAGAGATTAATTGCAAATCGCACAAGGGATTTGTGCGATTTGGTGATGGAAGTGTTCCAAAACCGGATTGTCTCAAAGGTTGCACAAGTGTATAAAGTTACCGAAACTCACTGACTGTGCTTAACCACTTCGGAACGAGCGTCGACTACAGTCGACAGCCACAGGCGAACGCGCACAGCCAAGTGTCAACTTTAGCCGACAGCCGTGATAGGAAGGCGCACAGCCGAGCGCCCACCTTAGCCCACAGCCAACAGCTTCCACTTTTACAGCTTGTATCTCTGCCGTCGCGGTGTGTACGTTCAGCTGATAAGTCACTACGACTCTGTGACCTTTTTAACAAGTCCTAAGTAGGAATTATCATAGTTATTTTCCTAAAGCTGCCTGTAAAGTCAAACAAGCTTTCAGTGCTCTCAAGCTTTCCTCATCACACGAGAGCAAGACGGGCGCGCCGTCAGTGCACAGCACAAGCCACCGTGCGGACCGTGAGCGCGGCTGTGGGCGAGGTGTCGTGGCCGGTGAGCGCCGTGCCCAAGTGGTGAAAATGGTTAGATTTTGCGGCATGTGTATTTCGCCTCCACGGGGCTCTGGAGCAGGTGACCACGCACGCTCCCGTCCTGCGCTGATCAGCCGTGTGAGCGGTGGGTTGTTTTTGTTCAGAAAAGTTGGTACAAGTGAAACATCTGTTTGCTGGGCACGCTGTGTGGCCGGGCTCTGCCGCTAGGGGGTAGTGTCATCGTCTAGTCGTGGGGCAGATGCTGGGCGTTCTGTCTGTAGTTGGGGTCGAGGCAGATTCACGGGGTTTCTTGATAGACCTGGGCAGGCAATGCCGAAAGGGAAAACGTGTCCCCTGTGCTAACAACTGCAGGGGAATTCACAGGGCACTGAGATGCATGAACTTTCTGGTCTTCCCCGAAAGAGGCAGCCCGTAGACTCTGCGAGGACCTCTGGTCCGGCGAGAGCCTCTAACCCCACCGGACAAAGCCTGAAGACCAGACGTGGTTGCGGCCAAGCCACCGTCCATGGAGGGCCTGGGTGGCCCATGGGGCTGTGGATCCACCCAAGCCCAGCGCAGACTCCTGCCTCTCCCAGCCTCGCCCCAGCTCGGGGTGGAATCCCAGCTGGATCCTTCCCATCCTTGGCTGGCGAGACACAAGGACAGGAACCGGCTCCTGGTCTCCACTCATCAGCATCTCCCTGACAAAACACGGAGAAGCCCTGACTGTGCCTGGTCCAGTCCTGGTGCCCGCCCGCCCGTGCTATGGGGCACCCGAGACCCTTCCTGCAAATTCCCCCGTGGCTTGAGTTACCCAGAGATCAACTCGGCGCTCACACCGGCAAATCCCCGCCGGGTGAACGCTCTCTACGTGATTTTACGAGCACCGAGGAATCCTGCCGCCAGCGTTCTCTTCCCCGATGCCCGACCCGTGCTGTGCTGGCTCCAAGAGCACCGTCGCCAGCTCACCCCTCCCTGCCGTGTCTCCCTTTATCCGAGCTTCTCTGCGGAATGCTGGCGTTCCTGGCGGAGTCAGCATCTGAGTGCAGTCCAACGGCCGTGAGCGTGAGCGTGAGCGCTGGGCAGCTCTCTCGCGCCCGGGGATACGCCAGCCTGGCTCCCCCGGGTGACCCACCGGCACCTGTCCGGCCAATCCCAGATGGGATTGCAGGCACGTGTGACAGGGCCAAGGTGTACTTTTCACACTCACCACGGTGTGGGACGCATCGTCCTGGGCTCTCCTCCAGGCAGTGACTCGGGGATTCCACTGGCACCGTGCCGTGGCACTGCCAGCCCAGACAGACTGTCCCTTTGGGGAGAGAGAAAGCAGCAAACTGGCAGTCTGGCTCCCCCCTGCCTCTGCCCAGAAGGGATGCACATCATCTGCACTCAGACATTGTCGGCTGCAAGGGGTCAGCCGGGGACACAGACCCTTCCTTGTCGCTCAGCAAAGAGAGGAGATCCAGGGCTGGTTGCACACCCAAAACGTCACCCAGGCCGGATACCCCCAGCCGATTCTGCCTCCTTCGTAATATCGCCAGGCAGGCTCTGCCCCCAGGACTGGCCTCGGAAACACCCTCGATCTCATGGCAACGGCACGTGTTTATACGTAAGCGATGCACGGTGTTGAAAACAGTGAAAGACGCCGCAACGTTGGGGAAACAAAGTGTGTGTTCCTCAGGCGCCTCCTTTCTCGACTGGATTACACAAACGTGGCCGTGTCTCGGGGAAGCTGATGCCACGTACTCCGCGTGGGCCACCCCAAAGGACAATCTGTTTAATATGTCACTTACAGCGCCAGCTTAAATTGAATCGCTCTCTTGTTATAGACGCACGTTTCGGAATAGAGTCTCTCTACTCAGCAAATTGACAGATAAGTGAAGTTTGTCTCCTGCACCGCAGCTTGCGCTGGGGAGGAATTGGAAGTAAATGAGGTGGGGTTTGGGTTTCCCCGTGGTGACAGGACCCAGAATTATTGTTCTGTTCCTGCAGGGCCTGCAGAGCTGTGAGCTGTGTCCTGGGGGAGGGAAGGGAATTTGCTCCGCGGCCGTCTGAGATGAGATGTGCTGCTCTGCAGGATCGATCTGCTAAGTGGTTTACTGTTGCGAGCCTGTTTCTTCCGCGGGGGCTGCCGGCAGAGAGTCGGGGCTGCGGCGGGGAAGAGCGGTGAGGCTTGTTTTTAACTCCGTGTGACTGACTTGGGCGGCACAGCTCTCCAGGGACAAAAGGCCGCTCACGCCTGGGCCCCTGCAGGTCCTTTCTGCAAGGACGACTTTCCTTTTTATACGCTGACCTCTTTGCCCTTGGGCTCTCCAAGGACCCCCAAGGAAGCCCATGAATACTCCACGTGAGAGTCTCACTCAAAGGTCATTGGAATAGAAATGTATAAAACATTTTTAACCCTTTGCACTCGCTTGCTTTTTTCTCGATTTCTTTATTCTACTCGGGATTTAATTTTCTAAATACCCCAGATTTTACAAAGCACGGCAGTAGAATAAAAAACTGGAGTTTCTTTTCATACCAACTTATTTATTTGGATTTTTTTATATTTCAAATTATTGATACATTCAAAGGGCAATTTTAATCTCTATAATTTTTGTTAACCTTGTCGAGTCACACTTGACATCTGAGTGCAAAGGGTTAAAGATTTTTTATAAAAGGTCATTGCTGGACCACGTCCATCGGGAGAAGAAGGGGGGGTCACTGTGGCCGCTGAGAGGACACCTGGGACATTGCAGAGGGAGTCTCAGCAGTTACTGAAATTCCCCATGTGGTGAGCCGGGACATGGGTGATAGTAGAACTCTATCAGCTGAAGTGGTGGGAGCTCCGACCAATCAGGACAGAGCAGGGGTGTAGCACTGACCAATCAGAAAGGAGCTGGAGGTGATCTCCGCCTGTCAGCCCCAGACACAAATCCCCGGCCACAGGGTCTGGTGTGCGAATCGTTCTCTGCCCTGTCCCACGCCCTGATTTCTAACTGCACCTTCCATCCTGTCTGCGTTCAGAAACTCGTCTAGCCCAGTCTTTCTTGGGGTTTCAGCCCCCGTCATGGTTTTGGGGGAGTCATAGTTTTTGAATCTCCTACTGCCCAAGGCAGGGCTGTGGCTTGGGGAAAGATTTTGTTTCACGACCTTGACACACACGCGTTGCCCTGCGCTGTCCGTTGTTCCTGGAGCACGGGCTCTTTACGTCTGCGGGTGTCTCTGGCCGAGTGCGGGGCCCTGGCCTCGTTCCCAAGGCCGGCGAGGTCGGGCAACACCTGCGTCCGGGACCTCAGTCCCGCTCCCCAGGGAAACGGGCCGAGGTCCCTCTTCTTCTTCCTTATTTATGCAAGGCCGTCTTCAAAGAGTGCCGTGCCCCAAATTCCTTTCTCCTAAATGCTTTTAGAAACGGGAACCGGAACGACTTGCAAGTGGTTTTCCTTATTCAACCGGGCCCCGTACGTCTGTGGAGCAGTTACCACGCACAGCCGCTGGGCCAGGCACCGGGGGTGGAAGGGTGCGCGAGAGACACATCTTCCCTTCTTGGAGCGGAGCGGGAAAGAAGGCGAGCAGCCCTTCTCATCTGCCCCACGAGAGCTCTAGTGCTCCACAGGAGAGATCGGGGCCGATGGTTCTAAAGGAAATAGAGTCGCAAGAAATTCAGGATGGAATTCGGGGGTTGGAGAGTGACAATGATGTTCCAGGAGAAGACGACTTCACTCTATTTGAATCAGTGTAGATGGTTGTACCGTACTTAAAAAAAAATAGCACATCCTCTGAAAATAAGCCCTAGGGTGTCTTCTTGAGGAAAAATAAATATAAGACCCTGTCTTATTTTCGGGGAAACATGGTAACAAAGTCAGCTGGTTAATCAGATGACACTCCTTTGGTTTTCTCTGCCCTGAATCCAGAACCTTCCTTTCAAGCTAATCAGCACAGCCATTGGCTGCCGGGCTTCACGGGGAATCAGAGACGGGAACCACGGAAGGACAGGCATTGGCATCTACAAGGAGGAGGCCCCGGCTCCACCACAGAGAATGACCTGACACTCAGGGGTCAGGAGAGCCCCTTGGGCACAAGACGCCCCTTCTTCCCCTTCGTGCTGCAAAAATGCTCTTGTTCAGGGATCAGCAAAGTTGTTCTACATAGGGCTGGCGAGTAAATATTTTCAGCTTTGCAGGACACACAGTCTCTGTTGCACATTCTTTTTCTTTTCTTCCTTTTTTTTTTTTTTTACAAGCCTTGACAAGTGTAAAAATCCTTCTTGGCTCACAGATTCACAGAAAATCACACACCGGCAGGATTCGGCCTCTGCGCCGTATTAATCGATCTGTGGAATCCAACGCGACGTGCTCCTCTCTCCATAAAAACCCAGCCCTTTGCTTTCTCTTTCCAAGAAACAGCACGTGGTTGCCATCTCTCTTCTCAGCCTTTACTCTGAATGGGTAAATAGTAGACTTGCCTATCAAGTGAATTCGCGCTAAGTTACCTTCTTCAGGGGGAACGGGACAGGCTTGGTCTGCAGTCAGCCCCACGAGCCCCCGGAGGGGACGGAGCACAACAGGCTGGGCTCTGCGTGCAGACACCTGCCCAGGGGCAGGTGCAGGTGGAGCACTCATCTGGGAGGAGCTCATGGGGGTGGGCTGCTTCTCTGGCTGCAGGTGGAAGGAAGTGGAAGCCTGGACTACTGGAGAGTCACATCTGATGTCAGGAAATGAGTCCCAGAGGAACGGAAGCTGTGCGTGTCCAGTCCAGCGTGAGGTCCATGCGGCCACCTGTCTGCTCACTCCCGGGGTCCCCAGTGGGCAGGACCAAGGACAACCCCTGGGCAGCCTCGGGTGGGAGTGTCAAAGAAGAACAGGTGCAGACTCTCCGTCTAGCAATTTCACATCCAGGATCGGAGACTAACGAGCCCTGGGTGCTCACACACACGGAGAGATTTAGCTGCGTGTGAAGGCAAAGAATGTGAAACGCTCTAAATTTCCACCGACAGGGAAATGGAGAAGTAAAATACGGAAAAGGAACGTGATGGGACTGCAGCCAGTCTTTAAGACAGATGACCTGGATCGGTACGCAGATCCGGATCTAAATAGGGACCAGTGGTCCAGGATACAGACGGTGGGTTGCGAAAACATCATGTTGAGCTGGGAAAAAAACAAGTAAGCTGATGAAAGCCCAATCTGATATAGAAACTACATAAAACATGCTTGTATAAAATAAGGAAGCAGGAGACAATGCCGTATTTTCTTTACAGAGACACGGATATTCGGTAAAAGTGTAAAATCACAAACTGGAAGGATACACCCAAATTCCCGATGGCGGTTGCCTCCGGGGAGGGAAATCGAGGCACAGAGCTGGAGGAAAAGACAGAGGAGAGTTCAAAGTTAGCAGTCAGGTTTTCTCTCTTTCATAAAAGAAAAAAAAAAATCTGAAACAAATACAAAAAGTGCTCGTTTTTAATGCATTATATGTGTGCTTCGATGTGGGCTACACATTTGACTTGTTTTGATTTGGTTTTCTATTCCTCCCCCGACACGGCCCCAGTTTTCAGAGAAAAAAAGAGAGATTCAGGTGGGAAAATCTGGCTCCCCTCCCTCCACCCACCGCCGGACTCGAGACACCGGAGAGTAAGAGCTGCCCTTTCAGTCAACTTGGACTTTGTTCCCAGCCCTGACAGGCGATCCATAAACATTATCCGATGCCATCTCCACAGCGGCCCTAATTATTCCCCCGGTTCACAGTGGAAGAAACGGATGCTTGGAGAATTTAAATACTAGCAGGAAGAGGGCAGCGCCGGGACCGAAGGCTGCTCCGTCTCGAGTCCCCTACCGGGCAGTCGTGGCCCAGAACAAGCGCACGTGGCAGCCAGGCTAGACCTCCCATGGGCAGTGCACCCTGGGCAAGCCAGCCACCCAGCTCGTGCCTCGGTTTCCCCATCTGTCACCTGGGGATAGCTCGTGCCTCAGTTTCCCCATATGACACCTGGGGATAGCAAGACTCCCTGCTTCATTGCAGCATGTTTACGGCGGTGATGAGAGTATTTAGCCACAACTAGCAGGCACCAGGAGGTCCCCAAGTGTCACTTTTTTTTCATCTTTTTATTAACTGCTACCTCTTCCTGACTCCCAGACACATGAATGGAGAAAGGTGGTTTTTCTGCTGTCTGGGACATTTTAGATTAAGCTCACCTTTTGCTCAGACCCGCCTGGGATTTGAACCCCCGCCCCACCTTGGTCCACTAGGCTGGTGTCTGGTCTCTGAGCCGCAGGTGTGTTTAGGCTCAGTCCCAGCTCCAGGGTGAGTCACAGCAGCTGGCTTGTCTGAGGCCACGCGGCCCGCCCAGAGTCAAGTCCTGGTCTCAGCCTGGCCGTGGCCTTTCCACGGCTCTGGCCTCATCCCTCACTTCTTTCTTTCTTTCTTTCTTTCTTTCTTTCTTTCTTTCTTTCTTTCTTTCTTTCTTTCTTTCTTTCTTTCTTTCTTTCTTTCTTTCTTTCTAATTGAGATATAATCCACGTGCCATAAAATGCACCATTGGAAAGTACACAATTCAGTGGTTCTTAGTGTTTGCAAGGTCGTGCAACCACTGCCGCTATCTACTTCCAGAACAGTCTCATCGCAGCAAAAGGAAACCCCGGAACCCGTTGAGCAGCCCCTCCCCCGGCCCTCCCCCAGCCCGAGGCCAGCACTAATCTGCCCCCTCCGTCTCTGTGGATTTGCCTGTCCCGGGCATTTCCTATGAGTGTAACTATATGAAGTGTAGCCTTGGTGTCTGGCTTTTTTTCACTTAGCATAACATTTTCATGATCCGTCCACGTTGCAGCATGTATTCATCCTTTTTGATAGCCGACTAGTATTTCATTGCGTGGACATAATGCATTTCCTCGCTACTTCCTACTCTGCACGAGGACCCTCAGAGGACATTCACAGTGGGGTATTTCACACCCACCCAGGGGCTAAACGCCCCATCTCTCCGGCCAGCCGGAACCGCCCCCCCAACGTGATTCTAGTCCGTTCACACTCCTGAGCCCTTTGAACACTCCAGAAGCAATTCTGTGCCCTTTATTTATTTAAAAATTAAAAATACAATTCACCCTAAAGACGGCCGGGCCAATTTACATTTATGAGGGCGAATCGAGCAACCAAGCACGGTTTCCCAGAAGCCTCGGGCTTTTGTCAAATGTGATACGACGGTGATTGAACGTACCCCGTGTTATTGATTCTTTGCGGCCGAACAGAGCAGTTCTCTGATTTATGATGAAAGGGGTGGAGGCAGAGAGAACGGAGTGGAGGCAGAGCAGAAACATTTGACGACACAAAAAGCTCCCAGGTGCAAGTCGTGTTCTGCGAGGCCCTCAGGTGACGGCGTTGGTGAGCTTTCTCTGCTACCTGCTGGAGCCGGCAGGAATCGTACACCTCTGCACCTTCAGCAACAGGGCTGCCTTCTGTGATGCTTGACTGGTTGTGGCCCAGGTGGGGACAGAGGGAAGGCAGCCAGCAGTGTAAACTGTCCCCAGAGCGGCCCTAAGCCACCGGGTAAAGGGAGGCGGCATCTGCTCCCAGCCAGGCCACGCACAAGACATGTTCTTCTAGTTCCAGCTGGGGTCTGGGTAGGTTCCAGAAAACAATACTGATTTTTTATGTGCTGAAATAGTGCACAAGGCACACCCCTGCGGATGGGCCAAAAACGTATTTGGGGCCGGGCGCAGTGGCTCATGTCTGTAATCCTAGCACTCTGGGAGGCCGAGGTGGGAGGATCTTTTGAGCTCAGGAGTTCGAGACCAGCCTGAGCTAGAGCGAGACCCCGTCTCTACTGTAAATAGAAAGAAATTAGCCAAACAACTAAAATAGAAAAAATTAGCCAGGCATGGTAGTGCATGCCTGTAGTCCCAGCTACTCGGGAGGCTGAGGCAGGAGGATCGATTGAGCCCAGGAGTTTGAGGTTGCTGTGAGCTAGGCTGATGCCACGGCACTCTAGCCCAGGCAACAGAGTGAGACTCTGTCTCAAAAAAAAAAAAAGCATATTTGGGAGGTGCAACCAGACACATAGAATTCTGTGCCCTCTATGTCAAAATACACACACACAGGCACATGCACATGTGTGTACATACACACATGCACACACACACCTGCATGTACACGTGTGTATATATACACACGTGTACATACACATACCCGTGTACATACTCACAGGCACACACATTTTTATTTTAACGCTCTGCCTTCACCACCCCCTGCATCTTGGACTTGGACTTCCCAGCCTCCAGAACCGTGAAAAATGAATTCCTGCTGTTTGGAAGCTCCCCGGTTTGTGACATTTTGTTGTAGCAACCTGAATGGACTAAGACAGATGTCTAGGACTTGACAGTCGGGACGACAGTTAGAGATAAGGTAGCCCAAACGTTCATTTGTAAAGTGAGGAAATGAAGATTCCAAGAGGTGGAATCAGGGTGGTACCAAACATTAATGGCAAAGCGCCAAGTAGAACTAAGTAGAACTTGGGATTCCGGAGTTCCAGCGCCCAGCAAGCAACTTACCCCAGAGTTATTTGTCAAGAGAGTTATCTTTAAATACAGAGAACTTCTTTCGTGAGGCATAGGCAGTTTGTCCTGGTGGTCAAGGTTTCCTTTTATCATTTGTTATTTCTGTGTCTGTTAATTCTCTGCTCCTGAAATTAATATTCATCAGTGAAAAATACCTAATGTCCGGCCAGTCTTGATTTCAGAGAAATGCAATTTAGGTGTTGGGAGTGTGTGTGTGTGTGTGTGTGTGTGTGTGTGTAAGACTGCAACAGCCGTTAGAAAGCGAATCACAATTAATCCAGGAGGAGTGTGCTGCCTTAATGAAGCCATTAGCCAAAGCCCATTCCGAGAGAGAGAATGTGAAGACGGAACCGCGAGCACATTACCTGTAATGAACCTGCGCATGGACTTGGGGAATTTCTGCGGTATTCTTAGCATGCGTAATGGCCGCTGCGCACGCTGCCCGGGTTGCAGCCCAGCCCCAGGAACCCGGAGACGCAGCCGAGGGTTGTTTAACTGCCGGCCGGCCGACGTGCGAGCATCAGAGAGAAGCCGAGACTCTGCTTGTGGCTCATAACTCTTTCAACTGTGCTCTTGTTTAATGCAGAAGGTCATGTTGGTGTCAATTGCTTCCCCGGAGAAAGCACAGAGGAAATCTCTTGCCCGCTTCAAACCGGAGCAGCGATTCCGGAGAGAGGCTTCGGGAGAAATTGGCCCGAAGGTGAAAGGTGTCGCCAGGTGCCCCAGAGCCAAACGACCTTTTCCACTCTCATCTGGCCGTAAAGAGTAGGATTGCCAAAGGGCAAGCAAGGGAGTGTCCCGAAAACTCAAAAAGCAGCTATTTTCTTCACCACTTTGCAAATCACGACTCGTGTATGAGAGGCGTGATGAGATTGAATAGCTCTGTGTGACGTCGGGGTGCACGGGCTACGCCAGAGTCCCATGGCTGTGATGGAATGCGCCCCATGGAGCAGCAGGGGACCACGGTTTGCTCTGCCTCAGTCTTCATTTAAAAGGGAAGCCCCAGTGGTCTGGCATCTGTTGCCCAAGCACAGGGATGGTAGGCATTTGGGGATAAAAATGACCTGACTTGTTGGTTGTGTGGTAGACATCGCTGCTGCTGCTGCTGCTGTTGTAGTTGTTTTTTGCCTGCCAGGAATCTATGCATCCTATATACTTCCAAGAGCAGGATCCCGATCTTTAAAAACTGCCTTTGTCCTGTTGCAATCAGTCGTGGTGGTGCTGTTGGGCCCAGCACCCTGCTCCCCTCTGGATAAGGACCCACGTGAGACCCGTCATCACGCCCTCCCTCCAGGGAACTTGCATCTTGGGAGGAGCCAGTGGCTCAGGCACAGAAATGGTGGGAGGCAGGCACACCGCCTCACTCTGGGACCATGCCCCTTATTTCCTGCTGTCCCCGTCCTCGAAGGTGACCTGGGCTTTGCAGAGCCTCATTCTGCTTTTCCTCTGATTCCCGCAGCAACCCGGGATCTAGGCAACGGGTACCTGTGTCAGTTGCCTGACGCCACTCTAACAAATTAAAGGGAATCCGCCATCCTGTCGTTCTGGAGGGAGGAAGCCGGAAATGGGTCTTCTGGGGCTACGGTGAAGGTGTCGACAGGGCCTGGAGCTCTGGAAGAAATGTCTGTTCCTTGCCTTTTCCAGCTGCGAGGGCCTGTCCCCATCTCTCGGCTCATGGCCGCGTCACTCTGACTGCTGCCTTGGTTGCCACACCCCCTTCTCCGCCCCTGACCCTGACGGCACCCTCTTATAGGGACTTTAGGGTTACGTTGGTCCCACCTGGATAATATAGGATGATCTCCTCCCGGTCAAGATCCTTAATTGCATCACAGTTGTGAAATCCCCTTTACCGTGTACGGAAACACAGCCTCGGGTCCTGGCATTTGGAGCACGGGTATCTTTTGCAGGGGGCCAAGCTAGGGCGCCCTTCAACCCACCACGGTCCCATCTTACTCAGGGTGCCCAGGGCTAGTTTCTGTTCCTTGCAGCCAGCACCCAACTAATGTGTTCCTTCTGCCTGGTCTCTGTAACAGAGGGAAAAACAAATAAGACATTTTTCAATTGTTGTCGGGAACTAGGAAGATGATCGTGCACAAAGCAAAAGCGAACTGCTGAACAGTCTTAGGAAACTGTTCCACAGAGAACGCACCTTTTGCGCAGGTTCCTGAGGTCAGCACTGCCGAGAGTCTTGTCTAAACGGGGACATCCCGGTGTTTGCCTCGGGAGGCCCCCTCTGCCCGGCACCCAGCAGAACTGAGCGTCCCCGTTGACCCAGGTGCGTCTGGTTCCTTTGCAGGACACGGAAATTCTGAACACCGCCGTCCTCACGGGGAAGACGGTGGCCTTGCCCGTCAAGGTGGTCTCCGTGGAGGAGGACAGCACCGTGACGGACATCTCCGAGTCGGTGGAGTGCAAGTCCGCGGACGAGGATGTCATCAAAGTACGTGAGTCCACGCCCACGGGGTTCTCTGGGGACTCTTACAGGGAAACACAAATGGGCAAAATATTAAAAATAAAAATGCATCTGCAGAGTGGCAGATGCCGTGAGGCAGCTGTTCAAGACCACCCTTCTACAGCAGAAGTTGGCAAATTACAAACCACAGGCCAGATCTCGTCCGCTGCTGTTTTGTAAATAAAGTTCCATCGGAACACAGCAACCACTCAAGTTTGTTTTCATACTGCCAGTGGCTCCCTCTGTGCTCCGACAGGAGAATTGAGTAGTTGGTAGAAACCATGAGGCTTGGAAAGTCCAATATATTTGCTGTTTTGCCCGTCCTGGAAAAGGGTTGCCCTGAGCAACGCCCGCCCCAGGGTCTTAGGTTTCTGCGGGAAGAACGGTAATCCCTGGTCTTTGCCGCCATTAGAACCCATGATGTTTGCTTAAAGGATAAGACAATGCAAGGACTTTTTCAGGCTCTACATTATGCATCTGGTCTCTGTATTCTTTGTAATCCTTGGAAATACACCTACATAAAACAAGGACCTAAGAAAAGCATCCAGGTGATCACTCCCCCCCACCCCCAAATAGAGTCTGACAGATAGCGATCAGTCTTTGCTCTGGTATCGAAAGCCCGGTGTCTGATTAGAAGAGAACCTTCTACAAACTGTTGCCGTTTCTGATTCACCCCAAAGTGATATATGGGCTAGTGATGGCCTTGAATCCAGAGTGCTTTGCAGAAAGACCACCAAGACTGGGAGGAAAAGGGGGTGGGGTTCTAAACCACACTGCCCAGTGAAAACACAACATGACCACATATGCAATTTTATAGCCACTTTCAAAAAAGCAAAAAAAAAAAAAAGTGAATTTAATTTTAATAATGCATTGTTTTACCAATTATATTAAAATATCATCATTTCCACATTATGAATATAACAATGATTAAGGAGATATTTTTTATTTATTTATTTTCTAATTTCAGCATATTACTGGGGTACAAATGTTTAGATTGTGTATTTTGCCTCTGCCCCGCCCGAGTCAGAGCTTCGAGCGTGTCCATCCCCCAGACGGTGCACACCGCGCCCATTAGGTGCGTTCCATTAGTCTACCTTCTTTTGAAAAGTTTCTGTTCATGTCCTTCCTTTGCCCACTTTTTGGTAGGGCTGTTAGACTTTTTTTTCTTGCTGATTTTCCTGAGTTCTACACAGATTCTAGTTATCAGCCCTTTATTGGAAGCAGATTTTTTCTCCCATCCTGTAGGCTGTCTGTTTGCTCTCGTGGTAGTGACTTTGGCTGTGCAGAAGCTTTTTCCGGTTTCGTCAGTTGACAAACTGTGTCCTGTGGAGCATAGTCTTTTGCAGTCCAGGGTCCAATCCAGGGTCACATGTCACGTGTCATTGTCATGTACTCTAATCCCCTTTAAGCTGAAGCAGTTCTTCCGCGTTTCCTTGTCTGTTAAGACGTGGAACATTTTTGTGGAATCCAGTCCTTGTCTAGCCTTTTTAATAAAATAGTCCTCATTCGGGGTTCTCTGATATTTCCTCACTTTTAGGGTTGGGTTTGCATGCCCGGCAAGGATGACTACGTAAGTGACAACTGTGTGTGTGTGTTTTGTCTAATTCATTGTCCTGAGTTGTTTTTTTTTTTTTTTTATCACCTTGAAATAGTTTTGGAGGTCTTCCTTCTGATTATGTGAGTAGTGTATGCTATTTGTCAAAAAATAAATAAATCAACTGTTTCAGAAAACTCCAAGAAAGAAGGAACCGCCCGTATTCCCCTCACCCTTAGAAAATCATTGCAAACATTTTGGAAGTCATTTATTTTACATATGTGCCCATACAGAGAGAGATAATTTTGTAAGAATGGGATCGTAGCATACATACCAGTGTTTGACCACATATTTATTGGCAAATCTATACACACACACACACAGGAGTTTTCCAGGCATTTCTGTTTTGCAGAAACGGGGTCATATCCCTTATGCATTTCTGCCTCCTCCTTCCTCTCACCCTGCAATGCATGAATTTCCCTGGAGCAGGGGGTTGCAGAGAGCGAAGCCAGGCCATTGTGCGGGGCCAGAGAGTCGTGAGAGCTGAGCAGGGCGGCGGGCCAGGTGTCCTGTGCGCAGGTTAACAGGATTCATCACATCCGAACGGGAGGGGACCTCGGCTGCTGGCCTCTGTGTCCATGCACATTCGAGACACGAAGGAGCTGTGCCTTGCCCAGCCATAGCCCCGGGGACAAGGGCAGGAAGAAGAACATGCGGCACAGGGAGGCACTTGCAAAGCCCCAGCAGCCCCCGAGGGGAATCTAATCCACACGCGTCCACGTTTTAAGGTCTTCGGGATAGAGCTGCGTCTGGCCGTGGCCGACACGGCGCAGACGACTGGATGGTGGTTTTCCTACCTGTGGTGTCTTCGATTCCACAATATCTAGTCAGCATTTTCCATAAAACCCATGGTAGTTCATTCAACAGAGGGGTGCCGGCTGTTCTCTGGCTACCATTCCGGTATTGGGGTGCTGCAAAAAATTTTAATCCGGTGTGGTCCGGGCCGTCGCGGGACCCCGAATTCTGGTGTCCGAGGGAGGCAGATATAACACATGCATGAGACTATTGCCAGGGTGATTAGGGCAGTGAAGGGTGCATAGAGGGTGCTGCGCCAGCCAGAGGGTGGCTTGGGGTGGTTGTGACTCTGCACGGGGTGGTCTCCAAGGAGGGGACATTCGAGCCAGTTAACAGGGGAAGTAACGAGGAAGAATTAGCGCCTTCCCTGGACTGCACCCCCAGTTTGCACAGTGCTCTGTGCACACCCTGTCCTCATGAGGCTGGAGCAGCGTGCTCCCGCCTGAGCGCCCCAGTCCCGCCTGCGCCGTCTACCATCTCCAGGAGCTCCCGCGGCCACGGGCCGCCAGGGGCCGCCCAGGACGGGGCCGGGATGCTGAGACTTCAAGCGTCATTAGAGAAAGTTCATCTATGGAGTCCCCAGCGCAGCCCGCCTGACCTCCGGGGCACGATTCCAGCTCATGGATCCCAGCGCAGAGCTAAAAATAACGCACTCGGGCAGCGCGCGGGCCTGGCTTTTCCCCGGTGACCGGCGGCGGCGCCTGCCTTAGCTCCGGTGCGTGGGGAGCAGCCGTGCTCAGCCAACGGCCCCGTCGTTCCCTGAGCTCGGGCTCCCGTCAGCACTAAACTTTCTAGGCATCAAGAAAGCCGTTGATTTCACAGGCTCCCAGCCCTTAAGAGAGAGGAGTTAGTTCTTTGGTAAGAGCCTGACGTGCAGGATGTCTTACCCCTCTGAGGCGACATCCCTCCCCAGGTAGGAAGGTGGGCAGAGGTTCCCGTTTGTGCTTGTCACGCTTGAGGGGCCTTGGAAGAAATGCTGGAAAGTCTTTGTTCTCAAGAGCCGTTTGTAGCCGGGCATGGTGGCCATGCCTGTAGTCCCAGCTTCTCGGGAGGCTGAGGCAGGAGGATCGCTCGAGCCCAGGAGTTTGAGGTTGCTGTGAGCGAGGCTGACACCACAACACTCACTCTAGCCTGGATGACAAAGCGAGACTCTGTCTCAAAAGAAAAGAAGAGCCGTTTGGTTCTCAGATGAAAGGAAATTAAAGAGAACAAAGAAATTCCTGGAATCCAGGAGTCCTGGGCTCCAGGTGAGGCTGGTGACGTTGCCCAGCCACGCCCCCTTTCGGGACCTGGGACCCAGGACCCCACCATAAGGGGAGGAAGCTCCTTCCATGAGGGGTTCTAGCCCCCACCTCCCCTCCATCCGGGGTTCAAAACGCAGTTTAAATGGCGAATTTAGAGCTCACACTCTGCCACTGAGGCGGTTCTCTTTGAGACTCGATTCCTTCATCTGCAAAGCGGGGGACGCCCGTACCTGCCTCATGCGATCGATCGTGTGCGTTCCGATGCAACAGTACCTGGAAGGCAGACAGGATGGCGCTCTGTGTCGGCTCTTCCTACCACCCAGGTGGACCCAGACCAGGGGCCCCCTGTTGGGTGTCCGTACCCCCAGGGGACATTTGGCAATGTCCGAGGACGTTTCTGGCTGTCACGCCCGGAGCAGGGACTACTTGGCATCTGGTGGGTAGGAGCACAGGATGCTGCTGGACATGCTACAACGTCCAGGGCTGCCCTCATGACAAAAATCACCTGGCTCCACCTGTCAGCAGCGCTGGGGTGGAGAAGTCCTGCCCAGGACTCAGCGGACGCCGACGGGTCCCTGGTCTCCGTGGTGGGATGCACTCTGTCATGGGAGACGCCAGACGTGGTGGCTTGGCGTGGAGGTAAAGACCGCTGCCTTTGGAGTAGGGTCTTTCTGTCACTTGCCCTCCAAATGACCTTGGGGAAGTGAAGCACTCTGAGCCTCAGTGCTCTCATCTCGAATACGGAGGGCAAAAGAGACCTGTCACATAGATGCCACCAAAGATTTAAAGAGAAAAAGCGTGTGAGATGCCTGGCACAGGACGAGCTCTCAGCAGTGGGCGCTCACGGCGGCCGCGGCGGCCACAGCGTCAACCGGGTTCTGCTGGCAGCTGTTCCAAGCGGAGTTCACCCCACCGCATCAGCTGGGGGACCTGGGTCTTTATCTGATAACTGGAGGGCGAGGCTCGTGTCCCACGGCTGTTGCTGGGGTCAGTGCTGCATAACAAAACACCCCCAAACTCGGCAACTCAACAGCTCACCCCGGCAGGTGCCGATTCCTCCCACGGGGGCAGGGGGCGGCTAGCGCAGCCCTGCGCGGGATGCTGGCTGGCCGGGCTGGGGTCCAGGTTTGCTTGGGGCATGGTGGGCTCCATGTGTGCCATTTGTGTGCTCAGTGGACAGTACCGTGTTTCCCCGAAGATAAGACAGGGTCTTACATTTGTTTTTCCTCCAGAAGACACCCCAGGGCTTATTTTCAGCAGATGTGTTGTTTTTTTTAAGTACTGTACAACCATCTACACTTATTCAAATGTAGTTTAGTCATCTTCTCCTGGAACATCATCATCACTCTCCAGACCCCGAATCCCATCCTGAATTTCTTGCGACTCTGTTTCCTTTAGAACCATCGGCCCGATCTCTCCTGTCGAGCCACAGAGCTCTCACGGGGCAGATGAGAAGGCCTGCTCGTGTTCTCTCCCGCTCTGTAACAAAATGCATGGGCTGTGCAGATGCACTGCGTAGCCACACCTGTCACTAGGGCTTATTTTCCGGCTTCTATTGCACAGATGCTTAGAAATCCTGCTGGGCTTATTTTATGGGTAGGTCTTATTGTCGGGGAAACACGGTAGCACCTTGAGGACATTTTTGTCACGTTGGCTCAGGGGAGCACAGGTGGCCAAGCCAAACCGTGTAAGCACATGTGGGGCCTCTGGTCACCTCACACCCACTGGCGTCCCATGTCACAAGCAGGATGTCATGGGATCCTTGCAGCAAAGGTAGGGCTCATTCTTTTCATGGATACTGGTTGAGCACCTGCCTCACTCCGAGGATACAGCAGCAAACCGCCTCCCCTGGCTCCTGCCTTCGCAATGCCTCTGCAGCAGCAAGGGGAGAAAATGTCTAAGCAAACAGCCACAGTAAGCAGACCGTTAAACATCATGAACGCTCTGAAGACAGCCAGTGGGTGGTGGAATAGGAGACGCTGGGCAGGGCTGGGGTAGGACGAAGGGTCAGGGAAGTATCTCGGAGGTGGTGACATCTGAGCTGAGATCTAAATGCCAACAGCTTGGAAAAGAGCTTCCCACGTGGCAGGAACAGCTAGTGCACCTGCCCCAGGGCATGAGCACCTGCCCCAGTGTGTGAGCACCTGCCCCAGGGCCTGAGCACCTGCCCCAGGGCACGAGCACCTGCCTCAGCATGTGAGCACCTGCCCCACGGCCTGAGCACCTGCCCCAGGGCCTGAACACCTGCGCCAGGGCTCGAGCACCTGCCTCAGCATGTGAGCACCTGCCCCACGGCCTGAGCACCTGCCCCAGGACCTGAGCACCTGCCCCAGAGCGCAAGCAGGCTTTGCATGTTTGAGGAACAGGAAAGCAGCCACAGCAAAGGAGCATGAGGACTGAGAAGGGAAAGAGCAAAAGTTCGGATGGATCAGGTGGGACAGGCCAGGTTGTCGAGGGCCTTGGAGGCTGTGGTCAGAGTTTTGTTCTACTCCACGAGCAACAGGACACCGTGGGAGATTCTGGTTTGGATTTTAAGTATGAGGTGGGAACTATGGTAAGTCTCACTTTGCAAATGAGGAAACTGAGGCCCGGAGAGGTTGAGTGACTTGCCTAAGGCCACACAGCAGGTAAGTAGCACAGCTGGGATTCACACCGAGGTCTACCGGATCACCTGGCCCCGTGGGCCCAGGCGAGCGTGGGAGGGTGCTGCCCTCCTCACTGACGGGTGATGCAATTTGCACACAGCCGTGCTGTCTACGATGGTGGCCACCGATCAACCACGTGCAGCTATTTAAATTAGTTTAAATCAAATACAGTGGAAACTTCAGTTCCTCTGATGCTCCGGCCACATTCCGAGCACTCGCCAGTCACACGTGGTCAGTGCCTGCTGTGTCGGACGGGGAGCACATAGGCTTTTGCCATCACTGCAGAAAGTTCCCAGGGAAGCACGCCCCCAGGCCTCTGGCGGTAGCAGCTACACCACCTGTTCGCTCCTGGAACAGGTTGATGGTCAAAAATAAACACCCGGAACCGGCCAGGAAAGATCAGGTTGTTCTGACCCAAAAAAAAGTCTTAAGCTGCAAAGCATATTCTGTTCTAATAAAAGACTTTTGCCAAAGATAAAGCCATTTATTGACGAGTCAGATTCTCCTTAATCCAAGCGGGCCCCATGTGGGTTGTCGCAAATGGGAACAGAGGGTTTCCAGCCCCAGGGGGCCCTGCAGCTGGTCTTTGCGTTGACGAAAACCTCTGACCAGATCCCTGAAGCCCGGGGTAGGGTCCAGATTGGGGTCTGGGCGCCTGGTTTGCCTCGGGGAAGGTTTAAATTCTGGAAAACAGTTCTCCTCTCCTGGGTTTGCTTTTTCTCCTGCCAGATCCCATAATCCCTGCCATCCGTGTGACCCCCGCTGCTGAGAGCGACGTGGGAAGCAGGGCTCGGTCTGGGCAGCATTTTATGCAGCCTGTCATACCTTCATCAAGGAGGGCGCTGGCGTAGAACCCTCAGGCTGGCTTATAAGTGGAGGGAGGAACTGTGCTTTTCCCAATCGGAATTTGGCCAGCGAGATGGTCTGTAGGCCAAGCCCACAGCACAGGCATTTTGGGAAGACCTGGCTGGCCCACGTTTAGGGGAAGGTTCCAGGCGACACATGCGTCACCACAGAACTGCCGCTTCCAGAGAGGGGGCACGCCCGCCGTGCAGACCAAGGAAGGCTTTGCTGGGACAGGAAACCCGAGCTTGGTGGAGAATGCAGTTGAGCGCATTCGCGGGAAAAGTGGGAATCCATTCGTTCCGCAGGCATCTCCTAAACCCCGGTGCGCCGTGGGGAGTTCCAGGCAGCAAGGCGGACTTGAGGTCCTGGTCCTTGCGGCACTGGCATTGTGATAAGGCGACACAGGAAATGCACAGAAAGATAATAAATGGGCAAAAAAAAAATCCCACAAGCTTATTTCAGTCGTATGCACCATGAAGACAGTAAGACAGGATGGTGCAAAGGCGGGGGACGGAGGGAGGGCTGTGACGGGCAGACAGGGAGCCAGGCCAGTCCCTGCCCTGAGCACTTTACGCGGGGCAACCCGTTGACCCCCGCGGCAGTGCCGCAGGTGGCTCCGTTCGCTCGCAGGCAGAGGAGGGGACTGAGGAAGGAGCAGTTCACTTTCATTTCCGCACAGCCGGTGAGTGGCAGGGCGGGCACCTGAGTGACAGTCTAGTCCACGGTGCTCAACACCCTGTGCCCTACCTGGATGGACAGAGGGGTGGAGCTGGACAGACAGATGATGGATGGACAATAAGATAGATGATAAATAGGTCTGACAGATGGATACCTAATAGGTGAAAAATGGATGGAGAGATGGGTGGTGGATGGATAGGTATTACTTTATAGAGGCCAAGGAAAGTCTCTCTAAGGAGGTAACATTTTCTTCCAAGACCTGAACGGACAGAAGGAGCCAGTCTGGTCAAGACCCGGGGCGGCGTGGTGTTTGTAGGCCGAGGGAACAGTCTGTGCAAAGACTCTGAGATGAGAACGAGGAGAAACCCTCCCCTCACGTGGGTCTGGGGCAGAGCTGGGGCAGAGACCGGTGATGGGAGCCGAGCCCAGGGGGGTGGGCCAGGAGCAGCCCCGGGCACTTTGTGAGCCGTGGTGGGCAGGGTGGACTTTATTCTAGTTGCAGAGGAAAGGGCTTCGGGCTTATTCGCTCGGGGAGGCAGGCGCGGGAAGCTGGGAAGGGGCCTGAAGGGGCGACCACCGTGCGTGCAGGAAGAGCGGGCACGAGGTGCCGTCGTGAGTGGGGCGTGGAGCCGGGGGGAGGTTCCCTGAGTCTGAGAGCCTCTGCCTGTCCCCAAAACAAGGCGATGACCCTGGCCTGGCCCCGTGACGACGTGCCGGACATTAAACCGGTCAGCGTCCCAGCTTCCCCGACTCCCCGGAGCTCCCGGAATGAAGACAGGTGTCTCCGTGGCCGGCAGGGCTTGCCCCGGGGCCCCAGCACCTGCCTCCCTGAACTCAATTGCTGACCCGTGTCCAGGGATGGTGTCCATCCTGGCTGCCCGGCCCTGCCCCGTGAGGCGGTCCCTTCCCGCCTCACCCCTGAGACAGGGCGAGCCTGCCCGGTCTCAAGCGCCGCGGCCAAGGAGAGGGCAGGCAGATGGCGCGGGTGACCCCGGGCGCGAGCTGCGGCGGGAAGCCTGCGTGCACGCCGTGGTCGGATCTGATTAAGGCTCTCCTGCCGCCCTCCCCGCCAGACCTCCTCGTAAACACCCTTCCGGGGCTCACGCCTTCCATCTGCCCGGCCCTCCGCAGACGGCCATCTGCCAGCCCAGGTTTCCGCCCGCACACGGGTCTGCGACGCCTGCCTGCCTGCCACTTGCGGGCGCCGGGCTCATGCCTGCGCTGGTCGGCTTTCTCATTTGATCCTCCCCGAGCGGGACGCACACCTGGTCCTCCTCCCCCAGAGAAGTCCGGAAAGCGGCTGCCGTGCGCTTTGGTAACGAGGGAACTTGCTGAAGTTGCACCGAGACCTCCTCCAGATGGAAACTCCAGCAGCTGCCGGGGGAAGGGCGGCTTCTAGGGAAGATCCCAGATGAAGCTGGGAGCGGGGGCGGGGAGGACAGGGGCCGGCGGAGAAGGGAGCGTCCCAACGTGGGGTCCAGGGGTCGTCCTCCGACTGACCACTCCAGGGCAGGACGTTCGGGTGCAGCGACTCCTTGGAGCCGTTCGTGTTACTGTCCGGCGTCACCGTAGCAAACCACAAACCGGTTTGCTAAAACAACAGGAATAATGCGTTCGGGACCCGAGTTCAAAGTCAAGGTGTGGACAGGGCCGCTGTCCCTCTGAGGGCTCCGGGGGAGGCTCTTTGCCTGCGGCTCCCGGCCCTGGTGGTTCCCCCGTGCTCGGCATTCCTTGGCTCGGGGATGCACCGCCCCCATCTCCGTCTCCGTGTGTGCGTCTGTGTCTCTTCTCTTCTCACAGACACCGTTAGACTCAGGGCACACCCCAAGCCAGTGTGAGCTCATCTTGAGCCTTAACTAATCACACCTGCAAACAGGCTGCCTCCCGCTAAGGCCATGGTGTGAGGTTCTGGGCGGACACGAATTTTGGAGGTCGCTTTTCCACCCAGTGCCCCCCCCCATCTGGCGTCCTTCGCCGGCTCACGCGGGTTCCCCTTAACCCCACCCGCCCCCTTCTCGCAACCCTCCCCGAGCTGCGGGCGTGTGTGTGTGTGTGTGTGCATGTGTGTGCGTGCCATCTGCTCCCTGCCTGGGCGCGGGGAGGGACAGCCTGTCTGAGTGGGCCGTTCGGGATGAGCCAAGCGAACCGGGGCCAGGGCAGCTCCAGGAGAAGATCCGGACTGTCTCTGGCCCCCAGGCACGGCCGGGCCCCGGTTGCTGGGCAGCGGCCTTGCTTCCCGAGCCCCACCTGCCCGCAGGAACGGATGACCCCGAGTGCCACATGGCAGGAAGGACGGCTTCGGCCAAGGCCATAATCCCAGGATAAACACCGTTTGGAGCAGGCCAGCCGACAGAGCAAACTGTCACAGGCGGTCCCTGCGCTGCCTCTCCACCTCAGACGAGGAGCAGCAGCCTCGGCGAGCCTCAGTTTCCCCACCTGCAGAATGGAGCCTAATTGCTGCGCGTAGCTCCGGGCGAGGACTGAGTGTGAAAGGGGTGGGAAAGCACGTTGCAAGAAGAGCGTTTCGTGCGCATTCCCAGAGCGGGTGTGAGAGAGATGCAAATTTGATTTTTCTCTGCCTGAACTTAATTCAGATATACAGGCTTAGTCCCCTGAGTGGCAAAAAAAAAAAAAAATTAAAAGCACAAACAAAAGCCCTATGCTAGCCGTCTGATTTGGGAGCATGTTGAGTTTGGGATGCTCAACAGAAATCCAAGCGGAGATGTGGAATGAGCAGTTGGATACCCGGAGACGGGACTGGGGCAGGCGTTAGCTCAGAGGCGATATTCAAAGCACCGTTACTCAATGATTGCAACAGTGAGAGGGACGTACAAGACGCAAGGAGCGCGGCCTCCGGAGCAGCAGCAGCGTCACACGGGGACGGGTCACAGGTGCCGGCCTGGGTCCCCCGGCAGACCAGCTGGTCGGAGGCTGAGCCCGCCAGTCCTCCCTGGTGCTCGCTCAGGTCTGAGAACCCGCTTGGCCAGAGGAGGGTTCAGGCGAAGAAGCTATCACTGGGCATCAGCGGTCCACCATCAGCCACCTCCGCTTGTCCCTTGGAGAGCGGCCCCTGAGACATATCCCCCCGCGTGGCAGTGGTGTCACCAACGTTGCCAAAGCTGAGTGACAACACAACAGGACAACCGACCAGACTCGGCTCAACCCTGACCCACGCACCAACCCCCCCTCACCCCAGCCCCTCCAGGTCCCCACGGGCTGGTCCACGGCCACCGTGGGTTCAGCCCAACGGTCGGAGCAAGCGGAGGCCAGGGGACAGTTTTCTCAGTGGCCAGCCCACCCTCGTGGAAAGACGGAAGAGATTCCAAGAAACGAAGCCAAGGGACCGGAGAGATCCCCGTGGGGTTCTCCGTTCCTTTTTGTAGATAAGCCGGACCGTTCTGTGACGTTGTGGTTTTCACCGCTAGCCACTTAGGGGGTGACGGATGCACCCTAACACGTCCCCGGACGTTTACGAAACCTTCGGGAGCAGCAGTGACGATGGCTCTATCACGCACGGCCACTTCCCACCCTTGGCGTTGCTCTTAGTTATTTATATATTCAGGAGCGGCCAGGTTTCCTCCCACCAGAGCTCAGGAAGGTAATAAGTGAGAAAAGTCAATGGTCTGTAAATTACAACATTGATTAAAGAAGTGATTGCTGATGTAACTCGAGCTCGGCTATTATGCTAATGCCAGCCCGGACCGGGACAGTGTTTACATGCTAATGACAAGCCTGCACAGCCACTGGAACTGGTTCCCACCCCTAATCAGCATGTAGACATTTTCGAGCCACTCTTGACCACAGATGAGAAGACCCATCCCTGGGACGCCCTCCCGGCTTCTCCCTGCCACAGTCCCCGGCAGACGAAGGAACCGTCTCAGCCCAGCCCTCGCCAGCTGCCCCCCAAACAGAAGATGGAGACGGGGCCCAGGCCAGCCGCCCGTAGCTCCCGGAAGCTGGGGAAAGGGAGGGCGTTCTGAGCAGGAGAGCTCAGTGGGCAGCACACGATGATATGAGACGGGGTCCACGGAGCCCCAGAAGAGGACTCCAATCCCTCCCCAGGGCACGGCCGGGGCAGGGGACAGACAGGCAGGTCAGCCGTTGTAGCTCAGTGCGGTGTGTGCCGCCTGAGGAGACCCTGAGCGCCAAACTGTACGTGTGTGCCTTTCTCCGGCAAGGATTAGCTTTCTGTGTGCTCTCAGAGGAGCCGGTAACCCCAGGAAGACTGGGAAACATTGCCTGAGAGCTTTCTAGAAGCTTTTGAATTAAGTTCTTGTGTTTCAGCTGTTTGGGGCTCTACCTCTTCTCAGTTTCTCCCTGCATCTCCCACCAACCCCAAGATCCTTGATGATTATCTTGAAGCAGGTGTTCCCATGAGTGGAAGACCTTGTTTATCCATCCATCCATCCTTCCTTCTGTCCATCTTTCTGTCTATCCATCCATGTGTCTACTCATCTATTCATCCATCCATTCATCTGTCCATCCATTCATCTGCCCATTCATCCATCTGTTCATCTGTCTATCTACCCATCCATCCATCTAACCACCCATCCATCCATCCATTTATTCATCTATCCATCCATGCATCTGTCCATCCATCCATCTGCCCATTCACCCATCTGTTCATCTGTCTATCCACCCATCTATCCATCTATCCATTCATCTGTCCATCTATCTATCCATCCATCTATCCATCTGTCTCCATCTATCTATCCATCCATCTGTTCACCTATCCATCTATTCATCCATCCATCTATCCATCCATTCATCCATCCATTTGTCCATCCATTCATCCATTCATCTGTTCATCCATCCATCTGCACATCTGTCTCTCCATCCATCCATCCATCTATTCCTCCATCCATCTATCCATCTGTCTGTCCATCCATCCCATACCCACTTTGCTGAGCTTCTGCATCATGAGCAGCTAGGGTAAGGAACCACAAGATCAAAGATGAAGAAGACAACCTGGCTCTGCAGGATGGGTCATATTTATTCTCTGCAACTCAACTTGGTTTCAGTTTTTAGTTCATTACTATGGCAGAAACAGAATCCCAGCCTAATTTCCAAGGGACCTAACTATTGCCAAGACACTGGGGCAGGGGGTTTCTGGTCTTCTAGTCTTCCAGAAGTTCACAGCTCCTAGGAGGACATCCTTTAGCAGTCAGTCCACGGGCATTGCCTCCATGATGGCCTTGTTGTCATCTACATTGGCCCTTCCTGCCTGCCTGAGAACACAGGCATCTTTCTGCTGTTTCACTGCCGCACTGGGAATGTCCCTGGGGCTATAGATAGATTCATCTGCGAATGAATGGCTTTGGAACACACAAGCCAGATATTTTTAGACTTTTATGTTTATTTTCTTTGTGCGTTTGTTTTGCTTTCTGCTCCATCTCATCCCTTTTGTGAGACAGCAATCTGCTAGAAAGGAGAGCTGGAAGGGAGGACTGCAGGGCAGGGAACGCAGGCTGGTGGTCACGCACAGGGATCTGCCATTCGCATGATGAACAGCTACAAGACAAATGCGTAAAGTATTCCAGTGGGGATGGGAGGCATGTCCCAGGGACCCGTGAGCTGGGCCAGGCCAGCCACACAGGATGGGTGCTCCCAGGGAGGGTGCTCCCGGGCAAAGGGACCTGCACCACCAAGGCCTGTGGGCCCTGGAGAAGCATCAGGACCGTGTGTGAGTGGAAGGGACATAGCTCAGGCTCGTGTGGACCCTGCCGGGAGGAAGGTGCCGCAGGCCCAGCATCCGGGGAGGCCGGCTGGGGTGGGGCCGGTGCAGCTCCCTTTCTGAGCACACGGCAGTCTGGGGCACAGACGTCTGTGGGGCTCACATCACACCCCCTCGGCCCACCCAGATTTCAGCCACAGCCGCAGTTGTGTGCAAGTCCAAGTTCACTTTTTGATTGTGGTTTCACCTCAACCTGTTTTCTGTTTCCTGTTCCAGGCGGGGAAAATCTTTGACCCAGCAGAAAATGGGAGCTGGTAGATAATATTCCAGCCTCTTATATTCCTGCCCCCAGGTGGACAATTCCTTGGAGAAGCTGAGTCTGATGGTTCCTGTAGTAGCCTTAAAAATGCGCCTTCCTGTTGGCTTTCCCTCTTTCTCCGTCCTTCTCAGTCTGTGCCTTCACCCCTGCTGTCTGGGCTCACCTCCCAGTTAAACCAACTGCACTGAATCCTTGCCTCAGGCTCTGCGTTGGGGGGATGGTGGGGAACCTGAATGAGGCACATGTGCTTGGCCAGAGAATAAGACAAACCAGAGCATGGTGGTCTCCAGGGCCCCACGAACTTCTCCTCCATCCTCTCTTCCTCTGTCCCCGCAGGTGTCTGACCGCTGCGACTACATCTTTGTCAACGGCAAAGAGATAAAGGGCAAGATGGACGCGGTGGTGAACTTCACGTACCAGTACCTGAGCGCCCCCCTGCACGTCACCGTGTGGGTGCCCCGGCTGCCCCTGCAGATCGAGGTCTCTGACACGGAGCTCAGCCAGATTAAGGGCTGGAGGGTCCCCATCGTGGCCAGTAAGAGGTGAGCCTGGGTGGGAGAGATGTCCTGGAGCTATGAGGACAATTGCATCATTTACTGACCCTAACACTAAGGGACCCGGTGCGTAGTAGGTGCTGGTATTGTCTCGGCTATTCCACCTCCCTAAATCCTAGCAACCGCCTCTGAGGAGGCTGAGCCTCCAAGAGGATCCAGCCCGGCCCGAAAGCTGGTGCACAGCAGGTCCGTGCCAAACCCAGGTTGTCCGCACCCCACACCTGGCTCACGGTGGACTGTCTCTTGCACGTGGCTCTCCCAAAATGCCGCCATGGAGATAAATAGAATGTTTTGGCTTCTCAGTCACCGGGGAATTTGAGGTTAAGCTTATTTACTCTTAACCCTTTGCACTCGCTTGCTTTTTTCTCGATTCCTTTATTCTACTAGGGATTTAATTTTTCAAACACCCCAGATTTTACAAAGCACGGCAGTAGAAGAAAAAACTGGAGTTTCTTTTCATACAAACTTATTCATTTGGATTTTTTTATATTTCAAATTATTGATACATTCAAAGAGTCATTTTAATCTCTATAATTTTTGCTAACCGTGTCGAGTCACACTCGACACCCGAGTGCAAAGGGTTAAGGTAAACATCAGAGTTCTGTCCTGTGCTTTATGAATGTCTGTAAGCTCGGGATGCTCTGTGCAGGTCAAGTTACTGGATGCAATCTAGTGGCATTTATACTGGACCATGGGATACTGTTTGCAAAAGGCACCTCATTTATTCTCTGTGACTCCGGTCTGTCTGTCACGGGTAGGAGGTTTGGGGTCTCGTTTTCTCAGCTCCGTGGCCCCCAGATTAGTGAGTGTTTAGCTAAGTGAGGGCGTGGCTCAGTTCCCGGCCCCCTGCCTGGAATTCTTTATCCTAAACCATCAGGGCTATTTTCCTGACCGTCCCCCAGGTACCAGGGCCTTCCTGTTAAGGGACAAGGTAGAGTGTGCCTCAGGGAGACAACACATCCATTCCTACAAGGAGAGCCTGAAGGAATTTGGCCTGATTGGAGGAGGACAGTCCGGCCAGGCATTCGGATCATTTAGGAGTCACGAGCGGCCAAGATAATGGGTGTGTTCCACGTCCCCAAGGGAGAACTGAGGCTTGCTGGGCTCCAAGGACCACACGAATCACCATGTACGGTTAACCAGGTTGTGCACTGCACAACCAATCCAAGCTCTGCCCCTTAGTAGCTTTGTGAGTGTGGGCAAGCGACCTACTCTCTGTGCCTCAGTTTCCTCATCTGGACATGAGAATATGCTTACGGGTTGGCCTCATGGCGTCATGATGTTAAAGGAGTTCATGCACGAGGGGGCTTAGGGTGGGACCCGGCCCGTCTCTGGAGTGTAATACAGCTCTGTCCGATAGCACTGTCTATCGTGGTGGAATGTTCTGGAACCACACTGCCCAGTACGGTGACACCCATAATAGCACACACGTAGCTGTGGAGCGCTCCCACTATAGCCAGCCTGGAGAAGTTGAATTTTTAAAATGTACTGGGTTTCGACGTGTTTAAATTGAAATCTAAATAGCCACACGTGGGCGCGGTGAATCCCGGCCCTCACGTCTCTCGTGCTTCGATAAACACGTTCGAAGAGGAGATGCCCGGCGACAGGCTGGTGCTCGGGGCTCCCGTCTGGATGCCGTCCCCCCGGGTGGAGGCGTGCACCCGCCTGTCCCCAGAGCCCCGCGGACCCCCCACCCGCGTCTGAGAGCCCCTTCTCCTCCCCCGCCAGGCCCACCCGAGAGAGCGAGGACGAGGAGGAGGAGGAGGACAGGCGAGGCCGGGGCTGTGCCCTCCAGTTCCAGCATGCCACCGTGCGGGTCCTCACCCAGTTTGTGTCCGAGGCGGCCGGCCCCTGGGGCCAGCCCGGCCACCTGCTCGGTCCCGACTGGCAGTTCGACGTCACGCACCTGGTGGCAGACTTCATGAAGCTGGAGGAGCCTCGCGTGGCCACGCTGCAGGACAGCCGGGTCCTGGCCGGGCGGGAGGTCGGCATGACGACCATCCAGGTAGGGAGCCTCTGTGTCCCTGTGGCTCACACCTGTGATCCCAGCTCTCTGGGAGGCCGGGGTGGGAGGTCGGGATGACGACCATCCAAGTAGGAAGCTTCTGTGTCCCTCTGGCTCACACCTGTGATCCCGGCTCTCTGAGAGGCCGGGACAGGAGGTCAGGATGATGACCATCCAGGTAGGAAGTGTCCGTGTCCCTGTGGCTCACACCTGTGATCCCGGCTCTCTGTGAGGCCGGGACAGGAGGTCAGGATGACGACCATCCAGGTAGGAAGTGTCCGTGTCCCTGTGGCTCACACTTGTGATCCCGGCTCTCTGGGAGGCCGGGGTGGGAGGTCGGGATGACGACCATCCAAGTAGGAAGCTTCTGTGTCCCTGTGGCTCACACCTGTGATCCCGGCTCTCTGTGAGGCCGGGACAGGAGGTCAGGATGACGACCATCCAGGTAGGAAGTGTCCGTGTCCCTGTGGCTCACACTTGTGATCCCGGCTCTCTGGGAGGCCGGGGTGGGAGGTCGGGATGACGACCATCCAAGTAGGAAGCTTCTGTGTCCCTGTGGCTCACACCTGTGATCCCGGCTCTCTGAGAGGCCAGGACAGGAGGTCAGGATGACGACCATCCAGGTAGGAAGTGTCCATGTCCCTGTGGCTCACACCTGTGATCCCGGCTCTCTGTGAGGCCGGGACAGGAGGTCAGGATGACGACCATCCAGGTAGGAAGTGTCCGTGTCCCTGTGGCTCACACTTGTGATCCCGGCTCTCTGTGAGGCCGGGGCAGGAGGCCGGGATGACGACCAGCCAGGTAGGAAGCTACTGTGTCCCCCGCACGCAGCGTGCTGTGCGGAGCAGACGGAGACTCAAAGAGGACAGTCCATCGCAGCCAATTCCTTGTCTCCACGATAGCCCCGGACGGTGTCCTGCGGACACAGAAGGCTGAGCCGGGACCAGCTCCTTGCGTTCCCGTCTCCTTCCAGACAGAACCAGGAAGGTGGCCGGGCGAGGTGGCTCATGCCTGTAATCCCAGCTCTCTGGGAGGCTGAGGAGGGAGGATCGCTCGAGGTCAGGAGTTCCAGACCAGCCTGAGCAAGAGCGAGACCCCGTCTCTACTAAAGATAGAAAAAATTAGCCCGGCGCAGTGGCTCATGCCTGTAATCCCAGCACTCTGGGAGGCTGAGGAGGGAGAATCGCTTGAGGTCAGGAGTTCCAGACTAGCCTGAGCAAGAGTAAGACCCTGTCTCTACTAAAAGTAGAAAGCAATAAGCTGGACAGCTAAAAACATATAGAAAAAATTAGCTGGGCATGGTGGCGCATGCCTGTAGTCCCAGCTACTCGGGAGGCCGAGGCAGGAGGATTGCTGGAGTCCAGGAGATTGAGGTTGCTGTGAGCGAGGCTGATGCCACGGCACTCTAGCCCAGGTAATAGAGTGAGACTCTGCCTCAAAAAAAAAAAAGAATTGAGAAGGTGGCTGCACGTCCTGAACACGCCTGCAACCCCACGCCCCACCGCCACATTCCCGCCGCGGTGACGCTGCCTGTCCCACCTCCCATTCTCCCAGGTGCAGCTGCCCACGGCCCCTGGCACGGCTCCGTTCCTCTCTGCACGGCTCTGCCAGCAGCACGGGAAGGAGCACGGGCTCTCCCTCTCGTGCCCCTCCCGCCCCTCGCCGCCTCCTCCTACCGTTCAGTTAGCCCCAAACTCTCTTCCCAACCTACTCCCCCCTCCCTGCTCCTTCCCTCCCTCCCTTCCCCTCCCCACCTCCCTCTCTCCCCCCTCCCTCCTTCCCTCCCTCTCCCCCTCCTTCCCTCTCCCTCCCCACTTCCCTCTCCCTCCCCACTCTCTCCCTCCCTCCCCACCTCCCTCCCCCCTCTCCCTCCCCCCACCTCCCTCCCTCCCCACCTCCCTCCCTCCTTCTCCCCCCTCTCCCTCTCTCCCTCCCTCCCCACCTCCCTTCCTCCCCCCTCTCTCCCTCCCCACCTCCCTCCCTCCCCCCTCCCTCTCCCCCCCTCCCCCCTCTCTCTCCCTCTCTCCCTCCCTCCTCCCGACCTCTCTCTCTCCCTCTCTCTCTCTCTCCCTCCCTCTCCCCCCCCTCCCCCTCTCTTTCTGTCTCTCTCGCCCCCATCAGGAAACGGACGGAATGGTAGGATTTGGGGACAGGTGACGGACGGGGCATGCACGGCCTTTCCCCCACCCCTCAGATCCCAGGCAACTGACTCCACCTCTGTGGAATGTCGTCGTGAAATGACCGGTACATGTATTATCATTTCGCCCAGGCATCTCAAGCCCAACACGTGGCTTATGAGACGAGGCAGAGAGTGCTGTCTCCGCAGAGGGTGCGTGCGGTGGTGAAGCCAGGAGTGGACTATCTATAATTTGCGTCTCCCCGGTTCGCTCCACGGTCCACTTAGACCTGGGTGCAGGCTGCACAAAGTCAGCTTGTATGCAGCTCTTCGCAGGGCCGGTCAACGGGGTCGCCGTGCACAGTTGACCAGGTTGTGCATGGTGCGAGGGCACCTCATCTAAAAGAAATATTGCCGGGAAAGGGTCTGACATCCAGAAAGAGGAGTGACAGCCCTTCCTCGTGTCCTGCCAATCCCACAGGTGCTGTCCCCGCTGTCTGACTCCATCCTGGCAGAGAAGACGGTCACCGTGTTAGATGACAAAGTGTCGGTGACGGACTTGGCCATCCAGCTCGTGGCCGGGCTGTCCGTCACCCTCCACCCCAACGCAGAGAACAGCAAGGCCGTCACAGCTGTGGCCACGGCGGAAGAGCTTCTGCGGACCCCCAAGCAGGTAGGGGTCCGGAGGGCGGAGGGCGGGAGGGCAAGGGGCGGGAGGGAGGAGGCAGGAACGGGGCGGGCTGGCAGAACCAGGGTCCATGTCGGCAGAGCCATGGAGGCCCCGTCATTGCAGACAGAAGTGCTCGTCTTACCCACGTGGCTGTTGGGTCACACAGACCTCGGGTCAGCGATGAACCAGAGCACTGCGGTGACTCACAGCCCACAGAGGTGCCGCCGCTACCTGGTGCTTTGTGACACCTGGCACAAACCCGGCCGCTCAGGACGGCGCCCGCCTGTCCGCTCCCGGTGCTGTGGGTGCTCAGCCGGGCTCCCCGCTCAGGGCGCCACGCGGCCGAAATCAAAGTGCAGCTGGCCGGCTTCTGGCCAGGACGCTCTGGGTCGGGGTCTGCGTCCGTGGTTATTTATGCGTCGGCAGAAGCAGATCCTTGCAGTCCTGAGATGGAGGCCCCCAGCTGGTGACTGGCTGGGAGCTTCTCTTAGCGACCGACCGAAGGCCACCACAGTCCTCCTCCCTCCTCTCTCCCCGCCCCTCCCCACGGGCCTCAGCCCAGCAGCGGTGCGGGGTCCTCACACCCCAGCCTCCCTGCCTCCCCTTCCTGCCACCAGCTAGAGAAACCGCTCTGCTTTGAAGTGAGGGTCCAGGGGGCATCACTGGGCCCACCCAGGTGGCCCAGGAGGATCTCCTCACTCCTCACCTCCAGGCCACCCGACAACACAGCCGTGAGCAGCATCCCGCTCATCGCACGCGTGTCCCGGGGTTTAGGGCGGGACATCCTTGGTGGGGCCGTTCTGGAAGCTCTGCCTACCGCAGGGAGACAGCTGCGACCTGGCTTTGCTCCGGAGTGTCCCTGGAACGCCGGGGGGTCCACGTCCAGCCCGCGGTGCCGGCTCCTCTCCTCTCTCCAGGGCAGGCAGTTGGCGTGGCGTGGCGGTTTCTAGTCCATAAAGGGCAGAGTCAAGCGGGCGGAGGGACGTGCAGGGGAGAGGGCGTGGAGCTATTTGCCGAGAATGTGTAATCAATTAGGGCGGACGATTGGCATTGCAACCTCCCTGGCAAGGGGCGAGGCCACCGGTCCCCTCCCCGACGTGGCCCATCTGTCTTCATCAGGTGACAGTAATTGGCGGCCCCAGCACCGACTCTCGGGTTACGGCCGAACCACGGAGCATCTGATTTGCAGACAGGGCTGTTTTAAGGATGGAGCTCTCAATCATTCCCGGGCGGGTGTTATTTTAAGTGGTTCAGAGTTTCTCATCTTTGGGGAGTCGCGTTGGCTTCTCCTGATAAAAACGCCAGGTCCCCACCTCTCTGTAACGAGCTAATGGAAGGACTTGGTCTCAATCACACGGCGGGTTCGGACAGAGATGGATTCTGGCAGGCCGAGGGCGCTCGGGGCTTTAGCTCCGATTGTCTGCCCTTTGGGGAGCCTATTTCATGCTAACTTCTTTCTCCATCTAGAGTTTGTGAAGGAAAATTAACTCAAGAGGAAAAGTCAGCCACAGTGAGCTTGCACACTGCCAACAGGGCCTGCTCTCGGCCCGGGGAGTGTGGAAGGCTGGCACCTTGTTTGTGACCATTTTCAACTTGGAAATACAAAATCTGAAAGATTTTCGCAGCCACAAATATGAGGGCCCTGGCACATGCGTCCCCCCGCCCCCCACGCTCTGCTTGTTCTGCAGAAAGCCAGGATAGGAGAACGAGACCAATCCCGTGGGATTCAGGCGTGAGGCTGAGGCATTAGCGAGGGGCTCTCGGGGGTGCAGGACCCATCGGCCGCCATGATGGGGGGGGAGGGGACAGGGCGGGAACCGCATTGCTGAGCCGGCATCATCTGGTGTCAGTTTGGTTCCCCCAGAAGCTACGCCTGAGCAAGGACTCGAGTGCAAGGACTTTATCTAGCGGAATAAAACAAGCCCAGTAGGGAAGCCGGCAGGTGATGCTTCCAGCTCAGCCACCTGCATGGGCAGCTGGTTTCATTAACCAAGATACCGCTGAACCAGTCAGCGGGTCCGGGCATCACTGACAACGATGACCGGCGTCCACAACAGGCCCTCATCCCCTGGTCACAGACACTGATTAGTGGCCTGGTCTTTGGAATTGATGCAGGTACCATGTTCCCCCAAAAATAAGACAGGGTCTTCTATTGATTTTTCCTCCAGAAGACACCCTAGGGCTTGTTTTCAGGGAATGTGTGCGTGTGTTTTTTTTTTTAAAGTACGGTACAACCATCTACATTGATTCAAATAGAGTGAAGTCATCTTATTCTGGAGCATCATCATCACTCTCCAAACCCCGAACTCCATCCTGAATTTCTTGTGACTCTGTTTCCTTTGGAACCGTTGGCCCCGATCTCTCCTGTTGAGCACTAGAGCTCTCGTGGGGCGGATGAGAAGGGCTGCTCGTCTTCTTTCCCGATCCTCCACGACAGGCATGGGTTGTGCAGACGCGCTACGCAGCCGTGCCCATCACTAGGGCTTATTTTCGGGGCGGGGCTTCTATTGCGCACATGCTTAGAAATCCTGCGGGGGCTGATTTTATGGATAGGGCTTATTTTCGGGGAAACATGGTACTGCGGGGGAGGGCGGGAAACACGGTCAGGGCGGAGGGCCTTAAAGTGGAAGCTCCCTCTTCTCTCTGCACCCCCATGCCATGCGGTGGCACCTTCAACTTTGCCTGAAAAATAAGGAAACCAGCATGTTTCGCCCATTATGGCTGATCTGCTGCCCGGTGGAAGGTGGGCTGTCACCCGGGGGCAGTGATGTCCCGCGTGCTAGCGGATGGCACTGCCTGGGGCTTCCCTGTGTTGTGGGTTGTCGGTTTGCTCCTGGCGAGGCTGCTGCTCCATTTGTTCCCATTTACATTGAGGTGATTTCTCTGACCTGGCCATCGCACCTGTAGGTTTCCCGCCTGCATCCATCGGCCGCCGGGTCTGGGTTCGGGGTCCCGCCCCTGTTTCTCAGGGTCTTCTCTAGGACGGGGCTTCTAGAGAGGAGCCCCTCCCCCAGGGTGGCCTTCTAACGCTGCGTCTCCCCGCAGGAAGCCGTGGTCAGCACGTGGCTGCAGTTCAGCGATGGCTCGGCGACGCCCCTGGACATCTACGACACCAAGGACTTCTCCCTGGCGGCCACCTCCCAGGACGAGGCGGTGGTGTCGGTGCCCCAGGCCCGCTCCCCCAGGTGGCCCGTCGTGGTGGCGGAGGGCGAGGGCCAGGGGCCTCTGGTCCGGGTGGACATGAGCATCGCGGAAGCCTGCCAGAAATCCAAGCGCAAGAGCGTCCTGGCCGTGGGCGTGGGCAACGTCAGGGTCAAGTTCGGGCAGAACGACGCGGACCCCGGCCCCGCGGGGGATTACGCGGAAGACGAGCTCAAGAACCACGCCAGCGAGCGCCGGCAGAAGGGGCCAGCCGAGCAGGAGCGCGCGGGCCAGGACGCGCCCCTCTATGGCAGCTCCTCCCTGGGGCGCGAGGAGGGGGCGCCGGGCAGGGCCACCGCGGCGGCCACCACCACCACCGCCAAGTCGCTGCTGGACAACAGAGTGGCGAAAAACAGCCGTGCGGACGCGGGCAGGCTGGCCGGGGAGGGGCAGCTGCAGAACATCCCCATTGACTTCGCCAACTTCCCGGCGCGCGTGGACCTGCCCGGGGCGGGCGGCGCGCAGCCGGCGGCGGAGGACGAGCCGGTGCAGACGCCGCGCGGCCTGAGCGACCTGGAGATCGGCATGTACGCGCTGCTGGGCGTCTTCTGCCTGGCCATCCTGGTCTTCCTGGTCAACTGCGCCGCCTTCGCGCTCAAGTACCGGCACAAGCAGGCGCCCCTGGAAGGCCAGGCCGCGGGGACGCACTCGCACGACTGGGTGTGGCTGGGCAACGAGGCGGAGCTGCTGGGCACCGCGCCGCCGCCGCCGCCCCAGCGCGAGCACACGACAGTCATCGACCGCGGCCCGGTCGCCGGCGCCTACGAGGAGGGCAGCCACCTGCTGCTCAACGGCGGCGCCCAGAAGCACGTGCAGAGCCAGGTGCACAGCGCGGCGGGGTTGGTGGGGTTGGCGTCCGGGGCGCGGCAGGGCAGGGACCACCCGAAGCAGGAGCCTCCGCACTCGCCCACCTCCAAGAGGAAGAAGGTCAAGTTCACCACCTTCACCACCATCCCCGCGGACGACGGCTGCCCCACCGTGAACTCCATCCTCGGCGGTAACGACGAGGACATCAAATGGGTGTGCTGAGACGCGGGCGGGGGCGCCCCGAGGACTCGGGGGCCGGTCTGGAGACGGCGGCGCGCGGGTGTCCTCTGGCCGGAGCGCTCCGCAGCCCGGCTGCCTTCCTTCGGGTCCGCGAGTCCATGCAGGCTCCAAAAATTGGCCCGCGCCGCCTCGTGGGGCAGGAGTTCTCGCTGGGCTGAGTGGGCAGGGCTGGGCCTCAGTGGCAGTGGGAAGTTTTGAAGCCGGGTAAGGGACTTTTTTTTGTATCAAGAGGGTTTTTTTTTGTTTGTTTGTTTGTTTTAGCAGTCCAGGGATGGTGGATTTTCAAAAGCCAGAGGAATAAACTCGGGGGTAAAGGGACTGCAGACCAAGATATTAAACTGCACATGGTGAAATAAATTAGAAAGGTTATTTTATGAGTCAACCTATAATACAGACAATCTACCAAAAATCATTTGTTAAAAAAAATGAAAAAAGACAAATAAAAAGAGATAGAAATAATAATCTGTTTATATTTCTAATAAAGGAGCAAAACATAAAAGTAGGGCCCTCTAAGAGACATTTTCCATTTTAGTTCACCATTCCCGCTTTGACTGTCTACAAGGGGCTGCCTCTTGGGATAGAACGAAGGATTTTTAAATCTTTACTTGGTAATCTTTTCTTCTCTTTTCCATGTTTCCTGTTGTTTGGTTTTGTTTTTTTTTTCCTTTCTGTGTCCTAGACTTCTATTTCGTTTATATTTAATGTTTATTTCTAAGGATCAAGGGGTATATTTTTTCTTAAGGGAAATATAAATTATATTCCTGTGTGTTAGATGGATTCCTATAAACAAGGTCCATTCATCCGGTTTTTGAGTAGTCACGTCCAGGCTTTTCTATAGCCCTCCAGCCTGGCTGGCGTTTGCCGGGTGTTCACAGTTAGAAGGAGCGCTCAGAGCCTCTCGTGGGAACCGTGGTTGGGCCACGACCACAGCCACCACCACGGCAGGACATCGCTAACGGCAGCCGACGCCCACCCTGGACCACCCGGCCACGCGGTGACTCCTCCCCTCCTGCACGAGGTGGGGGGGGGGGGCAAGTCGGGTCAAATGCAAAAGAGACACCGTGCCCAGGAATAGCCACAGCCGACCTGGTGGGATGGGTCTGCCCCAGGACATATCCGATGCTGAAAAAAAAAATGAACAAAGGATAAAAAAAAAAACAACTGGGAGTTTTTCAGTTGTTTTTCTTACTTTGTTGGGTGGGGTATAATACCAGCATAAACTCTAAAGATAAAAAAAAAAATCTATGTTAGATTGTCAATCAACTGTGTTTTTGAACAGCATAATTGTGTAGCAGCACATTGCAAAACACGCATTCATCCAAAGCGGCACGCGTGTGGCCGGAAGACCACGGCAGAGTGAGGTAACCCCCTTCCTGCTGGCCGGCGCGGTGGCCACGGTGGGCGGGGGAGGGGGACACCGTCCGCACGCCGTGCTCTCAGCCAAGACGCCAGGGGTGTTTATCGTGTTTATTTTTTTAATTACTAAAACCAGTAGCTCAGACAGGGTCCTTCAAGCCTCCTCCCCGTGGTGGGACCTTTAAAAAAGTATATTTGTAGCACATGTTGTAGACGGAAAGAAGATATTTATTTATACCTGTGATGCCAATTGTCATTAAAAGGCGTATCATGGTGTGACGTTCAGCGTCTCTTTGGGTGTTTCTTGCTTCCTTGAGCTCCTCCCTCCCTCCCACCCTGAGATGCCCAGCTGCCGAAGAGCTAGGCTGTTAGGATGCAGGGAAGACAACGTGTTTGCCTGTCTCTTTCTATTTTTTTCCTCCTTGGTTTCTTGGCTGACCCGGAGTCATTCCCAAATAGAAAACCTTTCTCTCTCATCCGTGCGCGTCAGTGGGACTGACCCGGGCTCCAAAATGTGCCTTTTTCACAATTTCCAGCGTGAGGCCGAGGCCACCGACCCGAGCCCACACTTTGCAAACTGCCCACCTCGTCCCAGAAGGAAGCCCTGGCCTCGGATGGAAGATGGTGTCAAACCCCCCCTCTGGGGAGAGGGGTTACTTCCGCTTGTTTTGTGTGTGTGTTGTTGTTGCGTGTTTGAAGTTTGCGTGGGACTGTTACTGCTGTCGATGAGTTGGGGGAAGAAAATTTTTTGGTAGAAGTAGTCAAGGGGTTTTTTTGTGTGTTTTTAAATGACTTTATTGAGATACCATTCACATAGCAAAAACTTGACCCATTGAAGCTGCACGATTTAATGTTTTTTAGTGTATTCACAGAGTTGCACATCCTTCAACACATCCATTTTAGGGCATTTTCATCATCCCAAAAAGAAACTCCGTACCCGTTAGCTGTCACTGCCCTACGCCCTACTCTCACCAGCCCTGAGCAACAGCTACTCCACGTCCCGTCTGCACGGCTTTGCATAGAGGTTCCGGGATTTATATCCTTACGAGAGACCCTCCTGAAAACGCTCCCAGTGGGTTACAATCCCCATGAGGTCACCAAGCAACAATGTTGCTGCTTGGGAGACGCAGATGGGACTAATGTACCGTGATTGTTCCTTAATCTTAATCCAGGCTGCAGGAGAGACCTCAGCCTGCTCACAGCTCAGCTGCCCGTACTACTGAACGGTGACAGAGCCTTCCCGACCACAGGCTCAGGTATGTAAAACATAGAAATTTCATTTTTTCCCCTATACCAGAAATTATTATTATTTTTTTTATGAGACAGAGTCTCATTTTGTTGCCCAGGCTAGAGTGAGTGCTGCAGCGTCAGCCTAGCTCACAGCAACCTCAAACTCCTGGGCTCAAGCGATCCTCCTGCCTCAGCCTCCCGAGTAGCTAGGACTACAGGCATGCACCACCATGGCCGGCTAATTTTTGCTATATATATTAGTTGGCCAATTGATTTCTTTCTATTTATAGTAGAGACGGGGGTCTCGCACTTGCTCAGGCTGGTTTCGAACTCCCGACCTTGAGCGATCCTCCCGCTTTGGCCTCCCAGAGTGCTAGGATGACAGGCGTGAGCCACCGCACCCGGCCTTCAATGCAGGTTTTTATGTCTCTCTGCCTTAACATAAACTAGTATAGTAGTGAAATTTGCATTTTTTTTTTACTATGTTGACTCTTTAAAACATGATTTGATTCCCGAAATGGTGGACGTGGGCACAAAAGTATATTGCTTTTCATTAATATGCATAGCTCATCTGCATGTTTAAAACCATGAACAATCCACAGGTCCCAGGAATTGGGACGTTGGGCATCTTCAGGAACATTATTCTGCCGGCCACAGACCAGTATTGACTGATAGGTAAAAATCAAATTTGAATGTAAAAAACTTACTCTATGAATCTGCAAAATGTTTTTAAAAATATTTGGTGGGAAAAACAGTTCACAAAACAGTGCATGCCATTCGATTTCAATTTTGTACTTATGCCACTTCAGTACGGCACTCACCGGCCTCAAAGCCTTGTCCACGGCCGGCACTCACAGTCCGCACAGTAGCTTGTGCTGCGCATTGACGACGGATCCGTTTCGCTCTCGCGTGATGAGGAAAGCTTGAAAGCACAGAAAGCTTACTTTACTTTACAGGCAGCTTTACTTGTCATGCCGATCAGAATAGGTAACGTATACATACATGTTTTCATGACGCTATTTTTTAAATGTTCACAATTTTATTTTGATAAATGAAAAATTAGAAAAGTCGTATCCCTGCTGCCAGCTAAAGTTGCTGTGCGCGTTCATCTGTGGCTGTCGGCTACAGTCGACGCTCGTACCGAAGTGGTTAGGAAGGGCGTGGGCATGCGTGCACATGCACGGGCTTGTGTATTTGCAGAGAATACACTATTCTATTACGTAGGCATTTGGGGGCAACATGTCTTCTGTGTGGGATAGGAGTAACTTTATTCTCTTTTTCATGCTTTTATTTATGTTCCAGATTTGTTATAATAAATACAGATGGCTCACATCGTCATAAAAGTTAATTTTTTTAAATTCCCATAGAAAAGCCTGTTACGAGAAAGAAGCTAATGGGTCGGACCCCTTCCACATTTTGCCCAAGAACGTTCCAGCCCCTCCAGGTCCCCAAAGGACTAGCTAAGTGCTCCCCTCTCCAGGGATGGTGTGTGCGTGATCGGTCTGTCTCAGATACCCTGAGGGGGTAGAAGCCAATTGTCAGACTCATCCCGCCAGATACGAACACGCGTGTTTGTTCTAGGGTCTTGGCAGGGGGGAAACGTTAGTGTCCGGGAAGCTGGGCACCGCCGAGCCCCCGTGTCCGTCTTCCCCCCTGCTGTGGAAGCCGTGCAGAGCAAGGGCCGTGAGCACAGCGCTCAGCCCAGAGCTGCTGCAGCTTTCCCGCGCACAGGTGTCTCCTGTGGACCTCGTTGGTTAAATGCAGATTATCATTCGGGGGGCCGGGGTGGGACCCGAGGTTCTGCCTTTCTAATCAGCCTCCTGGTGGTGCTGTGGGGACTGGTCCACGGGTGATTGCCGGCCCTGGCAATGGCTTCCAGGGTCCACCCGGGCGGGCGCTGCAAAGAGCTCAGCAGGCCGCGGTGAGCAGCTGGAGCCGGGGAGCGCGAGCTCCACCTGGCGGCGCTTCGGATAACAGCAACGGCGAGAATAAACTCCCCAAGGAAAAGGCCAAACTTTCCTGATGGCCGGATGCTGGGCGGAAGTGGGTAGATTGTCGCATCCAACTGAGAGGTTGTGGCAGGAAATGAGAGAGACGGGCGATTGACACATCTGGAGAACCGGGGGGTCAACCGGATCACCTGGGAGCCCCCTCGTCCCCGCCCCGAGCCATTTCACAGGCAACAGAGCTCTGCTTCCCCCCAAAGTTATTGGTTAGAAACACAGCGGCCGGGCAGACCCGGCTCGGACCCCGGCTCAGATTCCACCGCTAGGCATGTGCCCCAGAGAACTGAAAACAGGTGCTCACGCGAAAACTTGCATGCAGTGCTCAGAGCATCGCTCACAATAGAGGAAAATGACCTGAAGGTCCCCAGTGGACGCACGGACAAGCAAGAACGTGGTCCGTCCATGCAAGGACACAGGTGCTCAGTCACGGAGAGGAATCAAGATCGGACACACGCCACAACATGGATGAGGCTTGGAAACACGCCGCTAAGTGAACAGAAGCCAGACACGAAAGGCTCTCCTATTGCGTGAGGGGTCCTCAAACTTTTTAAACAGGGGGCCAGTTCGCTGTCCCTCAGACCGTTGGAGGGCCGGACTATAGTTTGAAAAAAAAACTATGAACAAATTGCTATGCACACTGCACATATCTTATTTTGAAGTAAAAAAGCAAACAGGCAAAAACACCCGCATGTGTCCCGCGGGCCGTAGTTTGAGGACCCCTGGTCTACATGAAGTGTCCGGCACAGGCAAATCCACAGGGACAGAAAGTCGAGCATCGTTGCTTTGTGCTGGGGAGAATGGAGACGAGAGAAGAGATAGCTAAAAGGGTTTGGGGTTTCTTTCTGGGGTGATGAAAATGTCCTAAAATTGACCATGATAACGGTTGCAAGCTCTGTGGATATAGTAAAGCAATGATCGAATTGTACACTTAAAAAAAAAAAAAAAAAAACCTGGGTGACTCAGGCACTTAAAGCTGAGTTGCCTTGGCCAGGCGCGGTGGCTCACGCCTGTGATCCCAGCACTCTGGGAGGCTGAGGTGGGAGGATCACTTGAGGTCAGGAGTTCGAGACCAGCCTGAGCAAGCGCCCCAGCCCGACACACCTGGCGCTGGAGCCGTACAGGTGTATTTTAAAAGGCGAATCAGGGATGACGTATTCGGGGGGAAAAAGGCACAGAAAGGAGATGCCCATCAGGCAGGCAGGGCCAACGCGGAAGGGCTCACCTACCATGGGTGACGGCCAGCGGTTACTCAGCATCGTCGGCAGAGCGGCGTTACCATGGAAACCGCTCTCAGGCTCTGTGGTCCACACTCAGGTTCTTCCCGGGCGTGATGTCCAGATGTGCATTTCACAAAAGCTGTAGCGTGTTCTAATGATTCCGAAGCTGCCACCTCCATCATTGACCTTCCTATAAAGGAGCACACTTCTCCGTGTGTTTCCTGGTCAGAGTGCAATTGTGCCTTTCCCGGGAACAAGTCCACCAATATGTTCCTAGGCACGTCCCCAAAACAGAGGGTCAAAGGTCTTCTTTTTCCTCCCCATCGGGTAATAAGACCAGCAGGTGCGTCTTGCCCAGCAGGTGCGTGGAGTAAAGGCTGCAGCTTCCGTGGGCTCCGTTGGGGGCTTTCTGCTGTGCAAAGGGAGGAGAAATTATACGCTAAGCTTCTTTTATTGTTTTCCCGGCAGAACATTTACTGCACAAATGGCAGGAGTAATACTGGAATCCATTCGCTCACAGCTGCTGGCTTCGGGATCACTTATAATTCAGTTTCAGAAGAACCACAGAACTGGAGAAAGCACAGACTTGAGTATCTGTATGAAACCTGCGGGAATTGGCAAAAATAAAATTAATTCCCGGATCTCATGGGGCTCTTCAGTCCGCGCCCCTCTGTGTGTGGAAGGTCCGCTCTCAAAAGGAGCTTTAAAAATGCAGCTTGATTTTGCAACCTCTGAAACTCTCTGGGACCAGAAATAGCTTTGCCCGGGATCAACCCCCTGTATGTCTTCATTTTAAAGCTATTTAGTGACACCAGTGCCCGTTCATTCATTTTGGTTCTGAAAGAAACATTGCACTGTACTAGCAGAGAGCTTGGAAAGTGAGTAGAAGGGAAAATAAATGAGAACAGCAGCAATGGAGAGGGCAAAATAAGATACAAACGGAAGTTCTGGGTAGGGAAGAAAAAAATGGAGAGTGTGGCATGATTTCTGTATGAGTCAGGACTCTTTTAATTACAAGAGGCAAGAAATCTGGCTCAAAATGACTTAAGGAAAAAAAGTTGGAAAATGATGGGGGAGGAGCCTAGCTAAAATGAAAGTCTAGGAAGCTTCAGGCACAGCTGGATCCAGGTGCTCATGCAGGTCCTGAGTGCTGCCACTCCCTCCGCCTCTCAGTCTTGCCTTTCTCTGTGCTCTCTGCATTCCTAGGCAGGCGGAACAGTGGACATGGGGGTGCCAGGCTTGCTTTGTCCCCTCTCAGTACCTCCAGGGAAAAAGAATCATTCTTTTCCCTAATCGTTTGGACAAAATACTTAGAATTGAATCTCTTTGAACCGTTGCATCACGTGTCTACTTTTAAAGCCATCACTGTGACTAAGAGTATTTGATGCTCTCACTGCTGGGGTCAAACGCCTATCTCCAGAGCCAAGAAAAACCTCATCATAGACTGAAAAGCAGGCGTGGGCTCCTTCCCAAAAACATTACATGGCTGTTTTTGTGTTTGTTTGTTTTTGTTTTCTTCTTGAGACAGAGTCTCGCTCTGTTGCCCAGGCTAGAGTGAGTGCCGTGGCGTCAGCCTCGCTCACAGCAACCTCAGACTCCTGGGCTCAAGCGATCCTCCTGCCTCAGCCTCCCGAGTAGCTGGGACTACAGGCATGCGCCACCATGCCCGGCTCATTTTTTCTATATATTTTTAGTTGGCCGATTAATTTCTTTCTATTTATAGTAGAGACGGGGGTCTCGCTCTTGCTCAGGCTGGTCTCGAGCTCCTGACCTTGAGTGATCCTCCCACCTCAGCCTCCTAGAGTGCTAGGATGACAGGCGTGAGCCACTGGACCCAGCCTCATTTTATATATATATATTTGTTTGTTTTGTTTTGTTTTTACCAAAAGAAGACAGACCGCATGCAGAACTGGGAAGAGGAAGTGTTAGTATAAAGACAGCATGGGTCTACCCAACGACTTAGCGCTCAGAGGATCAGTGCGTCTCAGGGGCCACGTGCTGTTCACAACTGACTCCAGCTGTGTTCAATTCCCCCTCCCCACCCCCAACTAGCAGCACTGGGGTGCAGAAGTGATATTTGAAGTCTGCATCTCATTCCCTCCGGTACCACACACGGGTATTAACAAAGTGCTTGTTTATTTGGAAAAAGGACTCAGAAGCAGCTGAACAGCACGGAACGTATATTTCAACATTTTTTCTTGCCCTGGTGAATACTTTCGAGGTTTTGACACATCTTCTTTAGGAAAATGGCAAATCCCTCTTTTTCGCTTCCCTTCTCTTCAGCCCCAGCCCGGCCCTGCGCGAGCCACAGGTGCTTGGAAAAGAGCACAAGGGCCTTAACGCCAGGTGAGTGCACGGGGCTTCTCCGAGCTCCTGGCGGCCGGCCCTGGGACGCTGTCGGATCCGCGAGGGGAGGGTGGGCGCGTTCGCACCCGGGCGATGCTGGAATAGCGTAGGAAGCTGCGTTCCGACTCCATCAGCGCAAATAACCACCTCTCCCAACAGAAAGCAAATCAGTAGCAGTCGCGGGCCGGGTTTTCCTGGTCCAGAGACTGAAAGCGTTGATACTGCGCTTCTCTCTCTGATTCCCGTTTACATTTCCGCAGACACCGGGTTAGAATTCAGCGGAGGAGACAGTGCATTTTGGAGACAAGTTCACCCTGCCCCACAGAGACAAGTGCGTTTAGGGAGATAATTTCCACATACAGAACCAGCACAACTATCAGACACATTTTGTCCCGTGTTGTCAAGAATCCAAATGCTGTGAGATGGTACAAAATCTAGCCAACTGCCAGAAGATTTCCTGTGCTACATTTACACACACACACACGCGCACACGAACCCTAGGATCGCGGGGGCTCAGCCTCCACGGAGCCACGCACGCTCGCCCAGATGGACAAAGGAAGAGGGAATTATTCTCCAGCAGACAAAATGAATGTTTTGAAAACAGCTTTGGTTAAGATCAAAGTTTTCCACTGCAAATATCAGAGGTTGCTCACCACCACCGAACTCAGGTTTCCCTCCAGGGCACGGGGGCGTCCTGGCCGGACTGGAGCAGCAACGCTGAAGCCGAGCGTCCGGGAACCGCGTCTACAATCTCACGGCCGGCCTGGCCCGGGGAGGAATCCCACACGGCTGCCTCTGACCCCCGGGTGCAGAGGAGGCCCCCGCCCGGGAGTGACGACCCCTCCCCGCAGCGACCCCACCTCCGCACCTGAGCTTGGCCATACAGTCCCGAGAAAGGACCCCCGTGGCTCCCACCGCCAACCGCGGAAGCCCCCTTCAGCCACCGGGGCGGAAACAGCGGCAGCGCCAGGCTGGACTTCCTCTCGCCGGACGCCGAGGGCTGCTGTGGCCTCTCGAAGCTGCAAAGGACGAGAAACGGGGTCCTACCTGGAGCCCCCGAAGTCTCGAGTGCTGCTGGCATGCCGAGCGCAGCCCAGCGACACTCGCTGCAGACTCCCGACCGCAGGACGGCAAAGCAACACAGGTGTGTTGTCCCGAGCCTCTTACGTGTGTGTGTGGGGGGGGGTTGTCACAGCGGCAACGGGAGGCTGAGACAGTCCCCACACGTGGAGAGGCCGCTGGAGAGGCAGTGCAGAGGAAAGAAAGGGTAGAGCAGACGCAGGACACGCGCCGTGCAGGTTCTCTGCCGGGGCCAGGATGGCGACGTCACTGGGGCAGGTGGCCTGGCCTTGCTGTGGGGGGTCGCACCGGGGCAGTCCAGGCAGGGGGCAGGGGCACTCGGGTCCTCGAGACCCAGCCTGGGCTCTGCGCTTGGCCAGCGCTGGACGCTTTCCCTTCCCCAGGCTCACCCGTGACCTGGCAATGACTAGAATGGGTCTGCCCCGCCACCGCAGCCCCCAGCTTCCTCCTCTGAGCCCCCCGAGGCTCCGTGTTCCTCGCCGTCCCTCCTTCAGATGCCGCCTGGGATGCGGGCCGGAAGAAACAGACCTCCTTCCTGGAGGGAAGAGGATGGGGGTGAACAGAGGTGGGGAAGGACTCTCGTGTGTGGCTCTCTATAGCGCTGCATCACTGGAAGTTTTGCAGCAAGCAGGTGTCGCCGAGTGCAAACGAAGGATAGAAATAGGTGATTTTGTTTCACTCCGCAAAGACAGCAGCCCGGCTTCGGGGCGTCCTGGCCCGCGTGCACCGCGACCGGCTGGCACGGCCGGCCCGAGGTCTGGAGGAATGCACACGCCTGGGCCGGCGCAGCCCGGAGGCTGCACGGAACTGGGTCCCTGCTCCCTCCTGCCCGGGGCCGTCACCGGCTGCGCAGGGTCTCTGTTTCGGTGAATTACTGGCGGCAGGCCCGAGTGCCTTGCCACTGTCTTTCTTCTTTGGGATGTGTCCCCTTTTCGCCCTCACCCCTGCCGTTGCCTTTTGCAGGTGTGAGTCAGGTGCCTCCGTCAGAGCAAACGGCTCTCCCCAGGTCTGAAAACCGCCCCTCTCCCCGACGCGTCCGCCCTTCGCAGGGAGTTACGTGCCTCGGCAGGCAGGCCGTGGCCTCCCAAAGTTCGCTGGGGCTGTTGGGAAGAGGCCAGAACGTTCCGGGCTGACAGCAAGCCCCCGCCCCCCCCCCCCCCCCCCGGCGCGGGCTGGGCTGCGATTGCACCTCGAGACCTGGGTCTCATCCAGGTGGTTTGTGGCCGGGCCTCTTTCTCCCGCCTGGTTGCACAAAACGATGCCCTGGAGGCTTTCCCAAGGACGGGAGGACAGCACGCAGCGGCTGCGTGAACAGAGCGCGGACCGCAGCCTCCACCGCTGGCAGCGGGTCTCGAAAATGAAGGACGTTTCTTTCCTTCCTTCCCCCCTCCCTCCCCCCTCCCTCCCTCCCTCCTCCCTCCCTCCCTCCTCCCTCCCTCCCTCCCTCCCTCCCCCCTCCCTCCCTCCCTCCCTCCCTCCCTCCCTCCCTCCCCCCTCCCTCCCTCCCTCCCTCCCCCCTCCCTCCCTCCCTCCCTCCCCCCTCCCTCCCTCCCTCCCTCCCTCCCCCCTCCCTCCCTCCCTCCCTCCTCCCTCCCTCCCTCCCTCCCTCCCTCCTTTCTTCCTTCCTTCCTTCCTTCCTTCCTCCCTCCCTCCCTCCCTCCCTTCCCAGAGTCTCATTCTGTTGCCTGGGCTACAGTGAGTGCCGTGGCGTCAGCCTAGCTCACAGCAACCTCAAACTCCTGGGCTCAAGTGATCCTCCTGCCTCAGCCTCCCGAGTAGCTGGGACTACAGGCAAGCGCCACCTTGCCCGGCTAATTTTTTCTCTATATATTAGTTGTCCAGCTAATTTCTTTCTATTTTTAGTAGAGACGGGGTCTCGCTCTTGCTCAGGCTGGTTTCGAACTCCTGACCTCGAGCAATCCGCCCGCCTCGGCCTCCCAGAGTGCTGGGATGACAGGCGTGAGCCACCGCGCCCGGCCACGTTTTTTTTCTTTAAATGAAAGACTCTGGCAAGTGTTATGATGAAACAGGTTTAAGTAACCTTGTCGTTCGCTCCCACCCGGGGCCCCGGAATTAAAGTGGTCGCGTGGGTTGCAGACACGAGCTCGGCCTCCCTGCCACGCCCGGCTCAGAGGGAAAGTGATGGAGCCGGGGACACATTTCCCACCCGAGGCAAAGCTGGTCTCATTACTCAGTAAGGAAATTCCCTTCGTCTTCATTGTCGATGTTGCCTATTTTGCCAGGAGCAAAAGGGAGGAATTTTTGTGGTTGTTGTTATGCAATGATGAAAAGAACATTGCTCTGGATCGGAAATATACGAGGCTGGAGGCAGAAGTGGGTGACCCCGTGGTCTGGCGGAAGCGCGCAGGTGGCCGGTGGAGCGGGACTATTCGGAAGGGGCTCCTGGGCCCCCTGGGGGACCGTGGGACCCCCAAGACTGGCCCTGACTCGGGCAAGCTTATAACTCAGTGCCCCTTCAGTTCTTTACATAGTCACTCAATCTTTTTTTTTTTAAATAAGGGGAAAGAAACAAACTAATTTTCCTACTCATTCATTCATTCATTCACTCATTCATTGGAGAAGCATTGTGGGTGCAGAGCTCAGTTCTGGGTGAGGAAGAAGCTGCAATGGAGAAAAGAAGCAACCCCCCTGAGCCCACGGATCTTAAATGTTACTAGAAAAAGACAGACAGTTAATAAGGATGCAATTAAATGCCTAACACTGTCAATAAAACGTAACGATGCTATGCTGCAGTGTGGAAAGAACGTTTAAAAACATTAAAAGTGAAAGAAGCCAGGCATGAAAAAAAAAAAAAAATCTCCGGGAAAGTTCTTTTCGGAGCTCTTGCTCAGGCTGGTCTCGGATTCCTGACCTCAAGTGATCTTCCCACATCGGCCTCCCCGAGTGCTGGGATTACAGGCCGTGAGCCACCGCACCTGGCCAAGAAGAGAGAGCTGCACACCTGGGCACCTTCCCACAGGGTTGTCAAGGGCCGTCTTGGTCATGCGTGGCGTTCGCTCTGTGCGCCGTCTGTAACACCATCCTGCAGGAACTGAGTTGGATCGTGAGCCCCAGCATTCATATCTACCCGGAGCCTCAGACTGCGAGCTCATTTGGAAATAGGGTCTTCGCAGGTGCGATCACGTTAAGTTGAGGTCATACTGGATTGGCGGGGGGATGGGGGGGTCCCTGATCCAGCGACTGGTGTTCTTTGTGAGAGGGGAGAAAATCGGAGGCAGGGAGACGTGTGAGAACGCCGTGTGCAGACAGAGCAGGGACCGCGGGGCCGTGCCTGCACGCCGAGGGACACAGAGGCCTGTTCCGTAGGAAGCCACCTGCCAACACCTGGATTTCAGACTTCCTCCCTGCGGAACGCTGGGAGCACGAGTTTCTGGTGTTTGAATCCCACTCAGCTTGCGTTGCGGCAGACCAGGGTGGGGAGAGACCAGGGCTGCCGGGGAGACAGGAGTGCGGGGGCCGGGGTGGGGGAGACCAGGAGCGGGGCTCTGCAGAGGGTCCGCCACCCCAGTTCTCACGGCCCCCCAGAGCCCGCCACCCTCCAAGACATCACGTCTCTTCACCAGCACACGAGTGACCTTCCCGTGTGACGGCTAAAGGAAAACCAGCCGGCTCACTCCACGCCCCTCGCAGAGCCGAGCCTTTTATCGTAGGAGAGAAAATGCACGATTCCTCATCTTAGCTGATTATGGGCTGTCAATGCGGCTGGCTTCCCATACGCTAGCAGCGTATAAAAGTTTTTGAGGGATGGAAGTGAATAACTTGAGGTCCGCGCACAATCAAGTCATTTTCTTTTTTATTACAAAGCAGTTTGCCTTGAGAAGACCGGAAGATGTTGTTAATATTTGGTAGGGCTGGGGGGGGGAGGCGGGTTATTCTTCTGGACAAGGACGAGGAAAGGCTGTTGGAGGTCAGAAAAGCCATTGGTCTGAGGACCTGCAACTGAGGCTTTGTCGTGACGCTGCAGAGAAGTTGGATGAGATAGCCGGGAAGTGGCAGTTCCCTGGGCTTTGTCCCCAAGGTTGCTACCTAGTTAATTTGTGCACACAAACACGCACACACAAAGACAGGGACACACACACACATATACGAACACACGTGCGCACACATATGAACACACGTGCACACGTATGAACACACGTGCACACGTATGAACACGCGTGCGCGAGCATTCCCCCCTCCTCGCCCCACCTCCCCAGGCCTCCCAGAACAGACGCGGCCGGTCTGCTGGGCTACGCCGTTCCACTCCGGGTCTCTCGCCGGGACTGCAGCTGCAATCCTGGCCTCCCCGGGATGGGCTGCCGTCTCCCTGTTGATGGTGCAGACTTCTAAGGAAAGGCTCGGGCCCGCTGAAATCCCTAGAGGCCGACAAACAATGCAGATTCTGTCCCCCGCCTCCTCCAGCCCTGTCCCCCAGGGAACTGTGGCAGGGCAGGGCCCCTGACCATGTGAAGGGCGGGGGCTGGGGAGGGTGAAGCCACCATGGCCAGAGCCTGCGGGTCTGGAGGCCACCGCCCACGGGGAGAGGCGGGCCCTGGGCTGGGAGGTGGACTCGCCCCACCCCTCGGGGACCCTGAGAGGCAGTGAGTGTCAACCCGCTGACAGGAAGGCCCTTCTACAGAGGAGGCAGCTTCTGAGTTTGCTTTTAAAATGCTTTTGCGGCCGGGCGCGGTGGCTCATGCCTGTAATCCTAGCACTCTGGGAGGCCGAGGCGGGAGGATCGTTTGAGCTCAGGAGTTCGAGACCAGCCTGAGCAAGAGCGAGACCCCGTCTCTACTAAAAATAGAAAGAAATTAGCTGGACAACTAAAAAATACATAGAAAAAACTAGCTGGGCACAGTGGCGCATGCCTGTAGTCCCAGCTACTCGGGAGGCTGAGGCAGGAGGATCGCTTGAGCCCAGGAGTTTGAGGTTGCTGTGAGCTAGGCTGACGCCGCGGCACTCACTCTAGCCCGGGCAACACAGTGAGACTCTGTCTCAAAAACAAAAACGCTTTTGCGTAGGTTCCTTCAGCACCTGCGAGGGGAGATGAGAGAAGGCTGCCTGCACAGGTGGCCGCTGAGCCCATCCCCGAAGGACCAGCCTCACCTGGGCAAAACGCCCTGCGTGGGTCCCTCTATCTGTCCAGCCTTGGGTCCTGCAGAGACTCCTTCAAGGCTCAAATCTCCTAAACCTTCCTTCCCGACTCGTGGGCGGCTCCCTTTGTTTCTTCCTGGCCGACGTCTCAAGACGCCCTGCTGCGGTCAGCGTTTTGCCACCTTGCCCCGGGCGTCCCCAGACTTCCCAGCTGCCTAGGGACACAGACAGTGACGCCTTCTTGCCTATTAAAGTCCTCAGCGGGGCTGGGGACGGTGTGGATGCGATTGAATTTTCCATCAGCCTTGAGCTTCACCTTAGCAGCAACCACCAGCTCCCAGGGAGAGAAATCGATCGAGAGGCAATTAAGGATCATGTCGTATCGGGGAAATAATTATGGGGCCGGGAGGACCCCAGGCAGCAGTTCTCAGAAGTCACAGAGGCCGGCGATTCATCCTCAGACAAAGACCAGAAAGAAGAGCCCTTTGTGGGGTGACAGCGGTGTGGACACAGTGGCCAGAGACGTCAGATCTCAGACGCGGAGCCGGCACTGTTACGGGAAAGAAATCCTGCTTTCTCGCGGACGTTGCGCGGGAAATCCCAGGGTTTTCCCTGCTGGAGGAACGGTTGAGTGGGGTTGGCCTGGGGCCGGAGGGGCGGTGAATACAGAACTATCTAATATTTGCAAGAAAAAAAAAATGTAGAGTGTGCTAAACGCATTTCGCGGGAGTCCAGGCAGGAGCAGAGCGCTGCTGTCACTCAGAAAGCAGGTGAGACTTGACCCCCGTCCCGTCCATAACCGCGAAAGGTTATTCGTGGTTTCTGCGCGTTCCCCGTGCTGTGCTCTTGGGCTGTTCCCTCGCCTGCTCCTCCCTGACACCCCAGGCGTCTGCAATCCCGGCCCTTCGCTGCAGAAATGCACTCGGGGATGAGTGAGCCTCTTGGGTTTCACAGACGGTCCTCAGTATTACGGGGCCTACCAGGAGGCGTTGCTCGAGAGCACAGACTACAGCAGCCTGTGCCCGGGAATCTTGGGGACCCCCCCCCCCGCATCGTGTCCCAGGCAGGACGGGAAGTCCCCCTGCAGCTGCCTAGACAGAGCATGTGACCTCCAGGGCCACCACCGCAGGACGTGAGTGTCCCCGGCCGGCAGTGGCCCCCAGAGATACCGTCAATCTGAATGCTGGAGCCCGTGACTAGGTTGCCATACACAGTAAAAGGGACTTTGCAGACGCGATTGAGCTAAAGGTCACTGTCGGGGAGATGACCCTGGACCGTGCCCGGTGGGGAGGAGGGGCGCTTACTCACAAGGGCCCTCAAGGGGGAGGCAGAGAGGTCGGTGGCACCAGGACAGGGTCAGAGAGGAGCAGCTGGACCACGACAGCAGGTGGCCGTGAGCCAAGGGAGGCGGCTACTTCTGGGAGCTGGAAGAGGGAACAGACAGACCCTCCCCGGGGCTCCAGAGGGAGCCAGGCCTGCCGGCAGCCCGGTTCAACCCCATGCATCAGGTTCCTGACATGACAAGCGGTCACACGCGGAGTGGCTTAACCACTTCGGCACGGCGGCGCTCACCGGCTGCGACACCTCGCCTGCAGCCGGCACTCACGGTCCACACAGTAGCTTGTGCTGTGCATTGGCGACGCGTCCGTTTTGCTCTTGTGTGATGAGGAAAGCTTGAAAGCACTGAAAGCTTGTTTGACTTTACAGGCAGCTTTAGGAAAATAACTATAACTCCTACTAAGGACTTGTTAAAAGGTCACAGAGTCGTAGTGACTTATTAGCTGAACGTACACACCGCGACGGCAGAGATAAAAGCTGTAAAAGTAAAAGCTCCTGGCTGTCGGTGGCTACAGTCGGCGCTCGGCTGTGCGCCTTCCCATCTCGGCCGTCGGCTGAAGTCGACGCTCACGTTCACCTGTGGCTGTCGGCTACAGTCCTCGCTCGTGCGGAAGTGGTTAAACTACAGGAATGTGTTCCCTCCCAGTTCTGGCAACCAGAGGTCTGGAATCAGGGTGTCGTCACGGGTGGTCCCTTCTGAGCCTTGTGACGGGGGAGACTCTGCCCCCGGCTTCGCCTGGGCTGCCGGTGACCACCTGTCTTTATGTTGCCTTCCCTCTGCGTGGCTCTCGTGACCAGATTTCCCCTGTCCCAGGGACGCCAGCCGTGCTAATCAGCTAATTACATCTGCGACTGTCCCATCTTCCAAGGGAGGCCACATTCTGAGGAACTGGGGGTTAGGACTCGCTCACATAGACTTGAGGGGACACGCTTCAGCCCTAACACCCCCCAGACTCGTCCTGGACGCCTGGCCTCCAGGACTGTAGAAGAATAAATGTTGCTGTAAGCCCCCACGTTTGTTTGGCCGGGCGCGGTGGCTCAAGCCTGTCATCCCAGCACTCTGGGAGGCCAAGGCGGGAGGATGGTTTGAGCTCAGGAGTTCGAGACCAGCCTGAGCAAGAGCGAGACCCCGCCTCTACTAAAAAAAATAGGAAGAAATTAGCTGGACAACTAAAAATATATAGAGAGAAAATGAGCCGGGCGTGGTGGGGCATGCCTGTAGTCCCAGCTACTCGGGAGGCTGAGGCAGGAGGATCTCTTGAGCCCAGGAGTCTGAGGTTGCTCTGAGCTAGGCTGACTCCATGGCACTCTAGCCCGGGCAACAGAGTGAAACTCTGGAAAGGGAAGGAAGGAAGGAAGGAAGGAAGGAAGGAAGGAAGGAAGGAAGGAAGGGAGGGAGGGAGGGAGGGAGGGAGGGAGGGAGGGAGGGAGGGAGGGAGGGAGGGAAAGAAAAGAAAGAAAGAAAGAAAGAAAGAAAGAAAGAAAGAAAGAAAGAAAGAAAGAAAGAAAGAAAGAAAGAAAGAAAGAAAGAAAGAAAGGAGGGAGAGAGAGAGAGAGAAAGAAAGAAAGAAAGAAAAAGAAAGAAAGAAAGAAAGAAAGAGAGAGAGAGAGAGAAAGAAAGAAAGAAAGAAAGAAAGAAAGAAAGAAAGAAAGAAAGAAAGCAAGCAAGCAAGCGAGAGAGGGAGGGAGGGATCGGGTTGGGGTGGGAAGAAATGGGTGGTTTCAAATCTCTGGGCCAGTGAGCCGTCTGCAAAACACCTGCAGTCTGCGGCGGCCCCCCTGTGGGTGCGGGGAGGTCTCCGGGCAGGAGAGTACAGGGAGGAAGCGTGGGCAGCCTGGTTTATCTGCTTTTCTCCCGTTTCATATTATGATTTTTCCCCACAACCTCATTCCACTTCTGTATCCGCTGGTCAGGGAAACTTGCTCCCAGACTAATCCCAGCGAATAGCTTTTAGAAATCTAACACTTCCCCCAACAGTCTGGTAGCCGAAAAACCTGTAAGAGTGTTAAATCTGAATCGCCAGGTACCTGGGGAGACTTTTCTCGGGCGGGGAACCGCTGGGCAACGTTCCCATCAGGGACCACCTGTTCCCAAAGAGGCCCTGCCGGGGCGCGCCCACAGCCGACGCCCGTCCGGTTCACCTTCGTTTTCTTTCCTCTTCCCTGCTCAAGAGGGCTGTGAACCTGCTGCTCCTCCTCCTCCTGAAAGCAGAAGAAACACAAAGAGAGCTCCACGCAAAGCGAAATTCCAACCAGGAAGAACGTAGGATTCAGAGCCAGGGAGTGTCGAGGGCTGTGTTGGCATTTTGTGCCTCGGTTTCCCCACGTGGAAATGTGTACAATGAGAGGATCTGCCCCACAGGGTTGATGGGGGGATTTGATGAGTTGACACGGGGTGCAGAGGTAGGCGGGTGCCTGGCCCGTGGGGAGCAGTGTCCCCGTTTGCACACGCCCCTGTCATCAGAGCACCTGCCGGGTGACTCGTGCCGGCCTGGGCACCGTCCGGGCAGACCTCGGGCTGCTCAGCCAAGGAAGGGAGAGAGGTATAAGCCGTCACGACACCCCCGATACACGCTCTGCACGCCCGGCTCCAGTCCAGGCCGGCGCCTGCACGTGGCGAGTTCTGTAGCAGCGGGGGAAGCAGGCGGGTGATTCCGGGGACGGCCGAGGCTCCGCGTGAAGCTCGAGTGATGGTTCCAATCACTCCTCGCTTCAGCTAAACTCATTTTGCCAGTCCCCAGTGCACAAGAGGCCTGAAGAATCTGATTTGGACAGAGACGTCTCGATTTCAAGGATGTTTGGGATCCAGTCTCCGGGTGTGAGGAGGGAGGGCTGCAGGCCTGGATGTGTCAGGAGCCACCTGCAGGGGAGGGGGGAAGGGAGGGAGGGAGCCGGGCGGGCAGATGGCGGGGGGCACAGGTGAGCCATGAACACACCTGGGCCCAAATCCCACCTGCGCCCGTTGCCAGCCGTGTGCCCGCAGGTGAGTGCCTCTGATTCCCAGGGACTTGGTTCCTCTCCTCCAGAGTGGGCTGCATGGGGCGGGGGGCGGGGGTGGGGGTGGGGTGGGGTTTGCTCTGTGCAGCCGTCGGAGATTTTCGGAAGATCCCGGCATGGGGATAGACTCAGCCCAGGAGCAGTTACTGGGTCAAGGGGAGATGGCTGGGCCGAGTGCCCAACAGAAAGGCCAAGTATTATGGCCGGGCGCGGTGGCTCACGCCTGTAATCCTAGCACTCTGGGAGGCCGAGGCGGGAGGATTGCTCCAGGTCAGGAGTTCGAAACCAGCCTGAGCAAGAGCGAGACCCCGTCACTACTATAAATAAAAGGAAATTAATTGACCAACTAATACATATAGAAAAAATTAGCTGGGCATGGTGGTGCATGCCTGTAGTCCCAGCTACTCGGGAAGCTGAGGCAGGAGGATCGCTTGAGCCCAGGAGTCTGAGGTTGCTGTGAGCTAGGCTGATGCCACGGCACTCACTCTAGCCTGGGCAACAGAGTGAGACTCTGTCTCAGAGAAAAAAAAAAGTATTATGGGCTGCCTTGGCATCTGGGGCGAAATGGGGACGCCCCAAATGGCCTGACTGCGAGCCCCCCGTCCACTCTGCTCGCATAGGTACGGTCCCTCTGCCACTCGACCCTCCTCATCACAGGGCCAGGCACGGTGCCCGCTTGTCCCTGAGCGCCAGGCCTCAGTCCCCCGCCAGTCCACGGAATTAAGAAACACGCCAGTGGCTTCCTTCCTCGGGGGGAGCGAGGGGAGCCAGCACCCTCTGCCCCATGCGGCCTGCGCCCACAGGCCCCTTCCCTGCGTGGCACGTGGTACCTGCTCCCCGGCTGCGATCTCATCCAGCCAGCGCCGCGTGTCGCGTCTGCGTCCTCAACCACCAACGGGGTGAATAGGAGGTGACTCCGATAGACGGGAATGGATTCTAGATTCAGATGGACCTGGGTTCGAGTCCCAGCTCTGCCAACCAGCTGAACAAGCCACCCGACCTTCAGAACCTCAGTTTCCCCATCTTCAATGTGGAGGTGACCACACCCGACCCTTATGACACGGACACGCACATAATAACCCACACGTGTAACGACATGCAACACAGTGGTGCGTACGTACATCTGCACAATCATCACACGGCCTGGAACTGGATATTTAAAATGGGTCACATGTAAATTGAATCCCAGGAGAGTTGATTTTACACAACCACACAGGGAAGATGAGTGATTCTCTGAATCGACGGCTATACGGTTAGGGTGTGAATTCATTCACGGGTGGAGAAAGATTTCTCAACACGAAGATTAGAATAATTTTATTTATTTTTATTTTCTTTTCCCTTTTTAATCTTTGCCAGCATATTATGGGGGTTCAAATGTTAAGGTTATGTATATTGCCCGTGCCCCTCCCCCTTTAAAACTAGAATAGTTTTAAAGGAAGAAAGTGTATTTTACTTCTCAAAGGGTGAGAAGGGGTTGACACGAGAGAGAGAAAGGAGACCTGTAGGCCTCTGAGCAGAAGGAGGTCGGGATTTTTATGGGGACGAAAAGGAGAGAGGAACAAAATAGTCACGGCCGTCAGCTGGTAACAGACGTGTTGCTTTCACACTGTTCTCTCCTCTGTGGGGCCGGCTTATCAGAGTCCTTGCGATGCCGTCTGTCGAGAAAAGGAGTGGGGAGTTTGTACCCCTGCTCTCCGCTCAGGGCTCTTCCAGGCTGTGAGGACAAACCCTTAGAGAGGACGAGTTAACCTTGAAGACAGCAAGCTGAGTCCTAAGTGTTTGATCAAACACAACAAGGGACAGCCGTGCTGTGAGTTTATTCCTCTGACTCTTGCTTCACAGTTCGCCTTTCTCTGTTAGCTAGTTTATGGACGAGGCCGTCCTTTCAGCCCGGTGTGCGGCCCGTCCCCTAGAAATCCGTGAGTGTCCACACCGTTATTCCCAGCGGCTCGGGGAACCTGCTCTGGAATGAGGGGGCTCCGTTCAAAGCCAGGCTGCCCCCCCAGCCCTGCCACCTTTGGAGAGCGGCTGGCCCGCCCGTGCCACAGTTTCCCCACCTGTACAATGGGGGTAATGCGGGTCTTTCCCCACGGGGCTGCCACGGGGTTCAATGAGAAGAGTGGGAAGAGCTTCGCACCCTGCCAGGAACGCAGCAGGGCTCAGGAAAGGCACATTAGCTCCGAGCGCCCTGGTCACCACCGTCGTCACCAATCCTGCCCCACAGAGGGCCGGCCAAGCCCCCTCATGCTCCCCAAGCCTTGAGGGAGAAGAGGGGGCCACCCTGCCGGAAGAGCCCCGGCCTCCTGTGAGCGCCTACTGTGTGCACAGCAGGGCGGGGGAGGAAGTGGTGAGCAGAGATGAGCATCTGCCCCCGGCTGCAGGAAGACAGAACGAAAGGCACGGAGACGATGAAGGGAAAGGATGAAGGAAAGGATGAAGGAAAGATTGATGAAGGGAAAGGATGAAGGAAAGGATGATGAAGGGAAAGGATGAAGGAAAGATTGATGAAGGGAAAGGATGAAGGAAAGGATGAAGGAAAGATTGATGAAGGGAAAGGATGAAGGAAAGGATGAAGGAAAGATTGATGAAGGGAAAGGATGAAGGAAAGGATGGGGAAGGGAAGGGAAGGGAAAGGAGAAAGAAAGAAAGAAAGAAAGAAAGAAAGAAAGAAAGAAAGAAAGAAAGAAAGAAAGAAAGAAAGAAAGAAAGAGGAAGGGAGGGAGGAAAGGAGAGGAGAGGAGAGGAGAGGAGAGGAGAGGAGAGGAGAGGAGAGGAGAGGAGAGGAGAGGAGAGGGGAAGGGAAGGGAAGGGAAGGGAAGGGAAGGGAAGGGAAGGGAAGGGAAGGGAAGGGAAGGGAAGGGAAGGAAAGGAAAGGAAAGGAAAGGAAAGGAAAGGAAAGGAAAGGAAAGGAGAAGGGAAGAAAGGAAAGGAAAGGAAGGAAGGAAGGAAGGAAGAGAGGGAGGGAAAAGACAGGGAGAGGAGATATGGGAATAAAGTGGGGGAAGGAGAAGGAAGGAAGGAAGGAAGGAAGGAAGGAAGGAAGGAAGGAAGGAAGGAAGGAAGGAAGGAAGGAAGGAAGAAGAAAAGGAGAGAGAGTGAGAGGAGGGGATGAGGGGAGAGAGAAAGGAGAAAGAAAGAGGGGAACAGAAAGAAGGCAAAGGAGGGGCAGGGAGAGCTGCTTTCCACCCACGCCCCCGAGCCATGCTGAGCAGGGTCAGAGAGGACGTGGGGCTCGCAGGTGGGTCTCAGAGTAAAGATTAACCTGCTCCAAAGCCTCCGTTCCTGTTTGAGTCCGGACATCTGTCTCCACACAGAGCCCACCCCAGCTGCCCCCGACACAGCGGCCATCTGGCCACGAACCTGCAGGGGCCGCCCCTCCTCCGCTCAGAACTCACTCCAGGGCCGCGGTCCCGTGACCTGGGTGGCGGCCCGGCCTGTGACCGAGGGGACGGCCCCGTCCCCCCACGGCAGCCCAGACCCTGCAGGGCCACGGCTCCGCCTCGCGTTAACCAAGCCGCCACGTCGCCCCCGCTGTCTCCTCAAGCCTGAGAACCCACGCCCCTCGGCCGGGCTTGCGGAGCGGCTGTCCCCAGGAGGAAACTGTGACAAACCGCCGCGGGCCCGCTGCGAAATGGCCTTGCCGGAGAGGCGGCTCGGATGAAGTCGTCTGAGCCTCAAGGACGCGTCCAGGGACTCACGGGGAAAAAGGCTGCGGACTTGGGGTCATGGGAAGAATGCATCCTCAAGGTGGTAGGAACGAAATGCCTGCTTTTGTTCGTCGTTCCAATGTTTCTTCTGGACTTGTCGGGTGCAGCAGCCCGGCGGTTGCGAGGCAGGCAGGCTGCGCGCTTTGTGCGTCCCAGGCCCTCCCCGGCTTCGCGTGTGAGGGCGTCTCCCGCTAGGCGCAGCGGAAGAGGGGAGCCGGCCCCTCCCTCCCCTTCAGGACCCCCCACAGCGGCCAGGCAAGGGGCTCAACAGGCCACCCTGGGGAGGGGCTTCCCAGAGAATAGGGCTGAGTGGAGGAAGCAGGAAGCCCACCCTCCCAAGCCCACCAGGGTGCTGGGACAGCTGCCAAAAGAGCAAACTACGCAACACGCTGTACACAGTTTGTTCAAGGTGGTACGTGCTACGGAGAAAAATAAATCAGGGAATGGAGATAGCTGGCTCCAGTGCAGGGAGGAAGAGGAGCTGCCTGGAGGCAGAGCGTGCAAAAGGGGCAGCGGTGTGTGCAAAGGCCCCGCGGCAGCTTCCCGCCTGGTAGGTTCTGGAGGCCAGTGTGGCTGCAGCAGAGTGAGTGGGGCTGGGGGGGGGGGCAGATGAACTGATGGGGACACATCGTGTGGGGTCACCACAGTGACGAGAGGACTCAGTTGGCATTGAGCGTCACTGGGGCTTCTAACTAAAGATCCCACGACCGGTGGGACGGTCTAGCAAAGAGTTAACCTGCCCCGAGCCGTCCCACCGGGGGCTCCACGTCTGCGTCTGCGTCGAGGGCTGGTGGATTGGAGCCAGAACGGGCTGGTTTTGAAAGCGCATCTCCTGGGCGCGGCGCTCAGCTGGGCCTGGGGGCTCTGTCTGCACCGTGTCCGGCTGCGGGACACACGGAGCCCTTTGTCACCTGCCCCCTCTCTGCTCTCAGCGCTGACCCGGTCCCCTTCCTCACTAAACCACATCCACGGTTTTTTGTTTTTTTGTTTTTAATCCTTCAAACAGACCTGATTACGAGATCTTTGTTCTTCCCTCTCTGCCTGCCGGACCCTTCCCCCAGGGAGGGCAAACAAAGGAGGTGCCGTTCTGCGGTTTGTTCCCATCCTTATTCGGACCGCTGTCCCCTCCTCTCTTCTCCCAGGCGTCCCCAATGTTCCAGGTGGGAACGTCGCGCCACCTTGTTTGGTTCCCACGTAGCGCTGCTCGCTCTGTGATGCCGTCTAGCAAGTCTACACCCGCTTATTGCCTGCGGTTGCCCCTCCCGGCCCCCGCTAGATTTTTTTTTTTTTTGAGACAGAGTCTCGCTTTGTTGCCCAGGCTAGAGTGAGTGCCGTGGCGTCAGCCTAGCTCACAGCAACCTCAATCTCCTGGGCTCAAGCGATCCTCCTGCCTCAGCCTCCCGAGTAGCTGGGACTACAGGCATGCGCCACCATGCCTGGCTCATTTTTTTAATACATATTAGTCGGCCAATTAATTTATTTCTATTTATAGTAGAGACGGGGTCTCGCTCTTGCTCAGGCTGGTTTCGAACTCCTGACCTCGAGCAATCCGCCCCCCTCGGCCTCCCAGAGTGCCGGGATCACAGGCGTGAGCCACCGCGCCCAGCCCCTGCTAGATTTTAAGCTCCGTGAACGCAGGACTGGGGGCCGTCTCCTTCCTGCACGTTCTGCAGTGCCTGGAGCGTGACCAGGGGCTGGCAGACGCTTGCCGGATGACTACAGGGTGTGCACGGTCACCTGCACTCCCTGCCTTCTGTTTCAGGAGCTGAAGAGCTCCTGCCCCTCCCGGCACTGTGTGGACACAACAGGGCTGTGAAGTCCGCACCCCGCAGGGGTGAGCGAGACGCAGGCTACTGCCCCAGGGAGGAGCTCCCAGCGCTGGGCCCCGCCGCCCTCCTGTCCTGTCTCAGCTCCAGGGTTTGGTTGTTGTAGCTTTGCCGCTTCTCTGAGAAAATCTCTGCCCGCCTCAAGCCTTTCCCCGATGATCCCATTTTCTCCCCAGTTCATTCAAAGCCCCCCGGGATGGAAATGATGGCCGTGGTGGTCCCCCCCAACATCCATCCCTCGTGTTTGAGCAGAATCTGCCCGGCCGGCCTCGCTCCCCCAGGGCGGGGCCCACCTGGCATTGCCGGTCTGGCGAAGGAGCCCTGCAGCTGAAGCATCTCTGTCTGTCTCTCTGTCTGTCTGTCTGTCTGCCTGTCTGTCTGTCTCTCTCTCTGTTTTCGCTCTCCACGCGCACTTCAACAAAATATTTACTCTCCCTGCGGGTGCTTCCTTAGGCTGAAGTGGCTGCAAAGAAAGTCTGAAGATTGTTCCAGCATCTGCTGCTCCCAGGCAGTGTCAATATTTAGACAGCACGAAAACAAATCAGAAGCAACCCAGCTACGCTGCCGCCGCCACTCCGGGAAGCGGAGTGTCTCTTAGTCTCTGCGCGGGTCCTGCAGAGAGACGGGACATGGGTTGGCGGGACGTTCCCGGCCTGAGGCAGCCCCGGACCTGCATGTCCTTGCCTGACCTCCTGTCTTTATAACAATAAAAAAAGAGAAAAGCATGAGGGGAAACATCTGGTCCCAAAGGAAGAGAGCAGAAGGACACTAAGAATCATAGACATTTGTGTCTTGCTTTCCTAGAATTTATTTTTCCCTCTTTCCCCCAAAAAAGGCTCTGTGTTTGTTTGCGGATCTGCCTGTGCCCACTCTCAGCCCCGCGTTTTGGTAGGAACCTCCTCTCCCTTCCTTCCTGGGGATAGTGGGATCGAGCCGTGCGGCATGCGCTGTTCCCCTGGCCACGCGGTGGGTCGAAAGGAAGCACGTGGCCCCCGCGTGGCCCCATCCCGGGGAATCCCGGCAGTCCCGCGGCAGCAGCGGAAAGAAAAGTGTTCTCTCTTCCTGCTACACGGCGAGCCGTCTCGCCAACTCTTGGAGCCTGAGAATGACGCTGACACAGAACACAGAGCCGAAGATGGAAAGAAATCGGGTCCTAAAAAAATGACGTCTAAGCTCTGACTTTAGCTAGGTTTGATCCAGCCATAGCCAGACAGTGGATCCAGTTTTTGTGGGACCTAAAATAAAGAAATGGTGGAGGAGGGACCCAGAGATTAAATGGCAGTTAAGATACAGTGTACCAGTGGACGTGTTAGCTCATGTCTGTAATTCCAGCATGCTGGGAGGCCAAGGCGGAAGGATCACTTGAGGCCAGGAGTTTGAGGCCAACTTCAGCAAGAGCGAGACCCGTCTCTATTAAAAAGTAGAAAAATTAGCTGGGCTTCTTGGTGTGCACCTGTAGTCCCAGCTACTCAGGAGGCTGAGGCAGGAGGGTCGTTTGAGCCCAGGAGTTTGAGGTTGCTGTGAGCTGTGATGATGGCACTGCACTCTACCTTGGGCAACAGAGCGAGACTCTGTCTCAAAAAAAGATACAATATATCAGTCAATTGCATTGAGGACCTCAAAAAAGATACACTGTATCAATCAATTGCAATGGGGACCTCAAAAAAGATACATTGTACCAGTCAATTGCAATGGGAACCTCAAAAAAGATACACTGTATCGGTCAATTGCAATGGATCTCAAAAAGGTACATTGTATCAGTCAATTGCAATGAGGACCTCAAAAAAGATACAGTGTATCGGTCAATTGCACTGGGGACCTCATTTCCATCTTGACTCAAACACACACACTGGAAAAATGAACAAGTGCATAAAACACTTATGAGTCAATTGAAAATTTGAATAGCCACTGGGTGTTTAAAGACTATGGGCAGTAAGTGTTGACTTTTTAGGTGTGATAATGGTATTATAGGTTTTTTTAGAGCTCTAATCTTCTACAGATACACATAAAATATTTATGGATGACATGACATGATGTCTGAGATTTGCTACAAAGTAATACCTGTATGAGGGAAGCGGCCGAAGGTATAAATGAAACAATGTTAACCATGATATGGCAATTGCTGAAGATGCATTTGGAGCACATAGGGTTTTATTTTAAATATGTGTATATGTGAATATGTTCTATAATAAAGAACTTAAACAATTAGTCATTATTTAAATGTTCTCTTCCCCCGCTGAGTGTTTGATGCACAGACCTATAGCAGGAGCATTTATATTTTCAATGGGAAGCATGACTTTCCTGTTAGATCAAATAATTGCTCTTCTAAATTAATTTTGCTCGTTTTTGATTCCTTGTTTTCTTGGGTATGTTCAAACAGTGAAGAAAATGAGATGAGCTCTACTAGCAGAGATGAATCTCAGAAAACAAATAAATGATGCTGATGCAGTATCCAGTGCTTCAAATAAAATATTAGCAATGACAATAATGGTTTGGACTTGTTCATGCAACTCATGAAATCAAAGTGTGTGGACGTCTGTTCAGTTGAAAATGAAATGTCTGACAGTATTATAGATGCCTGGACGAGGGTCGTCCCCCCACGTGAACCCTGAGGCCATGGCAGGTCCAGCCGACACCGTGATGGCCACCTTAGCAGAGACTCTAAGCCAGAGGACTCAGCTGCGCTCTGCCTGCATTACTGACTCACAAGGGTGCATTGCCAGAAAGGGGCGTTGTTTGAAGCTGCCAAATGTGGGGGCAGTTTGTTAGGCAACAATAGATAAGGAATACGGAGTTCTAGCTGGAAAAGTTTACATGTATTTCTCTACATGCAGAGTAAGTGGACCTCAAAATGTTTCAACGAAGTTGAAGTGGATACAAAAAAAACCCCATCAAAGCAGCTCTCGTTTTCTGTTGGGTGTCATTATTCAATCAAACGCGAGAAATGTTTGAGTCTTTGAAGAACTGCTTTGTCAATCCACCTGAGTGCCCTACAATGGTATCGAACTATTTTTTGAGAGCTTGAGATTCTGATTGCATTCTGTTCACAATCAAGACGGAAATCTCTCATCAGAATATTCAAACAATGGAGCATCACAGATCTTCGCTTTTTGAGGCTTTTAGCAAATTGCGATCCTTGGGAAAAAAAAAAAAAAAGCCGTAAAGTAGAAAGGCATTGAAGTTTTTCCCTCTAGAAGCAGAGCAGGAACGGAACAAATTAAACAAATTAAACAGAGTCTGAAACGGCAGGCAAGATTTAATTCTGAAATCACGGGACTGTGCTTTGAAAATATCCTGACCCAGAGGAAGAAAGTTTTGATCGAGTCCCTGTATTTAATTAGATACATTTATATTCTGTGTCAGAATGAAGTAAAATTGAGAAAGCTTAGAATTTCGCAGGGTCTAAATTTGGTAAAATATATCGAGAAACCTTAAGTGGAGGTAATTGCACAGATTTTGTGTTGTAGAAACACTTGTCAGAGCAAGGTCCTCTAGATGGAGGCGGAAAAGCCTTTGCCTGTGAAAATATTTGGACTGAATATTTTATTATTGAGTTCAATATTTTAAGAGCTAATCAAAGAGACTATTCTTGATGTAGCAGCTTTGGTTCTGAGCTTGTGTTAGATAGACTACATCGAAAAAATGCATTCAGCAGAAAAATATAAGTGGCACAGTGTTGGAGACATATGCGACTAAGAAAGAGATGAAAGAACGTGAATCTGCACCAAGGATAATTAGCCTACCTAGGTTACTTTTAAAATAGTGTAAAATATTTGCATGAGATGTAGTGATATAAATACTTAAATTAATATAACGAACTCGACATTTTTCCTGTGTAATGTGTTATTACATGGACATGATTTTTTTGAAAATAGTCTTTAAACCTTAGTTTGTTTTTTTAGACAGGAGGTCTCAGGAGGTCGGTCGCCCGGGCTGGGGTGCAACGGTGCGATCACAGCTCACTATAACCTGCAACTCCCGGGATTAAGTGATCCTCCTGCCCCGGCCAATTTTCACAGGATCCAAAGCTGGTAGAATGAGAAAGCACGGAGCTCCCAGGGGACCCGGAGCTCTCGCACCCTCGTGGGGAAAACCTGAGAGTGAAGCTGACACAGACACAACCGCGCTCAACAGATGGGGGGAGACTGAGTCCCGACAACATGATGGGAGCCGCTGGATCCACCCATGCCTGAAATCCACGTGTGGGCTTTTCGCTTATGTAAACCAGATAGTCTCCCATCGTGCCGGAGCCTGACCAGGTTTGGACCTCCGCTGCCTACGGCCTCATGACCGGGGACGTATTTCTGCAGCGCAGACGGACGTTTGCAGGGGCGCAGGCGGTAGGAGTCAGGCCCGCTTCTTACCGCAGGCAAGATAAGAAGACCGCAGAACGTCTCTGTCTCCTGGAAGAACTTCTCTTCTCCCGGTGAGGTAAAAGCCATCTGGGCTAATGAGGATGGGAAGAAATGGCTTTTCTTAATTGGAGTGACACAAATTGCCGTCATGGGAGCTGTCTGCACAAGGCGGAGAAACGCGCTGCGGTGTCATGCTCTGACCTGTGACCTGGCACGATGAGGGTGCTCAGGACAGTGGCGTCAATGGCCTGTTTTCTCCGGCTGCCGGGATTTTCCTAAGCAAAGCAATTCTGTTTCACTCCGAGTGGCCGCAACGAAGCCAGCTGCTGACTCAGCGCTCTCTGCCAACTGATGACTCCTCTGGACCGAGGACGGTGAAAAACCGGAAGGGACGCCCCTCCCGGGAGGAGGCGGCCAGCTTCTCTGTGGCCCAGGGACTGGAATCCAAGCGTGACCGATTTTCCGATGTCTTCGGAAGCCTGGATTTTTTTCGTGCAAAATCTCCCGATCCTGCAATGCTGTGTGCCGCGGTTTGAAGGATGTTCCCCCAAAATCCACGCCCACCCGGCTCCTCAGAAAGGGCCTTATCTGGAACAGGGTCTTTGCAAGCACGAGGGAGGGGGGTGAGGGTGGAGCTCAGGTCACTCTGGATTAGGGCGGGCCCCAAATCCAACCGCAGTGTCCTTGTCAGAGGCAGAGGAGGACACAGGGACGCACAGAGAAGACGCGGGCGAAGAGAAGACAGAGGCGGGGCTGGAGCCAGGCGGCCACAGCTGGGGAGCGGGAGCCCCAGGAGCCGGAAGAGGCAGGAAGGAGCCTCCCCCGGGGCCCTCGGAGGGAGCGAGTGCTGCTGACACCTCCGTTTCGGACCTCCGGCCCCCAGAGCAGAGAGAGGATAAATTCCACTTGTTTGAAGCCACGAAGCCTGCGGCAATTGGCAATTCTGCAGCCCCAGGAAAGGAATGCAAGGGATGCATAGAAAAAAACACTCTCCAAGCTGTGCAAAGGCCCTGGGGCCAGGCGTGGCTGGCGGGGCACCTGCCGAGGTCCCAGCCTTGGGTGGGGGCCCAGAACCTGGACCCGCCCCGACCCCGGGCAGCCCGGCTCAGTGATGACAGGGCCCTTGTGCCCAGCCAGCAGCCGTGGACACACGCACACACGTGTGCCTCAGTGACCCGGGCAGCCTGGCTCAGGATGACAGGGCCCTTGTGCCCAGCCAGCAAAAGTGGACACACACACACACGTGTGCCTCAGTGACCCGGGCAGCCTGGCTCAGGATGACAGGGTCCTCGTGCCCAGCCAGCAGCCTTGGACACACGCACGCACGCGGCTTCCGGAACGCGGAGCGGGGCACGCCGGCCCCGCAGCACGGCTTGCTGGGGAAGCGTCTCAGCCGGTGAGCGAGGACAGGGATGTCTGCGTGAGACGCCGCGGGATGGGACGTCCCCGGCGCCCTAACGCTTTCCACCCTGGGAGAGGAACAAGCACGTGTACAGGAGGCTAGCCTGGCGGGGAGCCAGAGTCGGCAGTCTCTGCTCACGAGTCCCTGTGTGGGGACAGGATCTCCCTCCTGGGCCCCCGCCCGGGCGGGCTGATGGAGCTGCAGCGGTCACTGGACACTCTCGTGCGGTTTCAAAGCCCTCCGGCTTCCTGCCCTGGGAATCCTGACTCCACGGGGGGGGGGGGGGGGGGGTTGCCTGGGGACCTGCTCGCATGGCCCTCGGACAGCCCGGGGGCAGTCAGGTGATGCTCGAGGACGGACGCCCGGCAAACAGGACACACCCCCTGCCCCTCTCTCGTGCCCAGGCGGGCAGTTCTGAGATGCACCTCGCCAGGCTCCGGAAAAGCACCCGCGGGGGGCGGTGCCAGGCGGTGCCAGGCACCTGCAGTCGCCGCCAGCTCGGTCACTTCGCCGTCTGCTTTCTCTTCTCCCTGGTTTCACTTCCCCGTCCCTGCCGCCCTCCTGAGATCACGCCGGGGCCACCTTCCAGCACGACCAGGCTCCGAGGCCCGGCCGTCCTCCCAGAGCCCGGCTCCCACGCCAGGGCAGGGCTGGCTCTGTGGCCCGGGCATGTCCGAGAAGCACATCTGCAAGTCTCTGTTCGACTCCAAACCAGGCGTCCTCAAACTATGGCCCGTGGGCCACGGGCGGGTGTTTTTGCCCCTTTGATTTTTTACTTCAAAATCAGATATGTGCAGTGTGCATAGGAATTTGTTCATAGTTTTTTTTAAACTATAGTCCGGCCCTCCAACAGTCTGAGGGACGGTTAACTGGCCCCCTGTTTAGAAAGTTTGAGGGCCCCTGATCTAAACCATCAGTGTGAACGAAGCTAGAGACATAGCAATTCAATCATTTCAGTTCTAATAAATATTAGTTCTCAGTAATCCTGTTGACTGTGGACCTAAGAGGGTTTTGGAAAAACGACTTGAGTGATCGGGTTCTATACGATCATTTTGGTGGAATCTAACAGTGTTTTCCTTCTCTACACGGTATGTCTACCAAAAAAGAAAAAAAAAAACTCCGCAGTGCTGGTTTTTGAAAACAGCCTGTTGTTCTCCGTTTCGGCCACTAGAGGGCAGGCCGGCCGGGCACCGGTGACCACACCTGGCTTTAGGCCGGGGCTGGAGCAAAGGTGGGGCTGTCTGTAAAAAGGGGGTGCTCTGAAGCCTGCTCTGCCTCTCACCGCCTTGCCGCCCCCCCCACTGCCCACCTGCGCCCACCCCACAGGCTCTCTGTCCTTCTGCTCTTTGCACACACAGAGCTTTCGCCCGACTTGGGGCTTTTGTCTGGAAACCCTGTCCCTCGGTATCCCACGCTGGCTCCTGGTCCTCCCGTGTGATGCTCGGGCACCCCTGTCCCAGACAGGCTTCCCTGGACAAGTCACTCCCGGGCGGACGCCTTCCTCCTACAACTGCAGGGTGTCATCGTGTCCCTTCCATAGACTGTTTTCTTTGTGATCCTTCCCCTTCCCGAAATGTTCCTGCTTGCCCGCATGCTGGCTGTCTCTGTCACTGACAGGTGAGCCCGGGGCGGGGAGCTGGCACTTGGTTTTGCTCATGGCTGGGCCCCCCACGTCTAAGGAGAGCTGCTGTATCCTACACAGGTGGCCAAGGGGTATTTGCTGAGTGAGTGAATGATACGAGTGAATGAGTGAACGACCTCCGCTGACTGTCCTGACTTTGTTTCCCATGGTGGGCGGGCGGCGACTGCCAACCTCCATGGTTTGGTGGATGATGTCTTTGCAATATCCACGCCATGCAGAGCAGGAAGCAGCAAGTCCTCTGGGTCTCCTGGGCTTGGTGTGGGTTTAAAATTGAAAACGCTGGAGCATGAATCCACCCAGAAGCTTCTCTGATCACCCCCGGACTGAGTCCACCCACCCCTTCCCGAGGAGACGAGACGACCCACGCAGAAGTGAAGCTGCACGTTCCGGCTCCCCGAGGTGACTCAGGCAAGCCGCCCGCTAGCCATTAGTCAGAGTGGCCTGAGATCTGGCCGGGCCTGCGGGGACTGCTGGCCGTTCCACCCCGGAAGTCGCAAGTCCACCCAGCCTGCTGTGCTTTGTTTGGCTTTGCTTTCCTCCCCTCCCTTTTCATTTTGTACTTTTCATTTATTTCTTATGTTCCGCGTCCAACAAATCACGTCTTAGGTGTTATTCCCTTGGAAAGGTCCCATTTCCTAAGGAAACAAGGTGTTAAAATGAACATCTTAACATATTTACTCAAATGACTTCATTCCACTTGAAAATCCCCATAAAGTATTGGGCCCGTCTTAACAACAGTGAATCGCTCTGTGGTTCACAGCGATCTCAAATCACCACAGCACCGTGGTCTACCTTAATGAGCTTTGCTTTGGAAGTGACGGAATAATTTCACAACGGGTGGGACAATGGGATAATAGTGAGGAATCGCCTGTTTTTTTATCAGCTAGAATTTGGAAGTGATCCATCGGGGGTTTGGGATTGGCCCCGTGTCATTGCGAAATGACTGTTTTGAAGCTGATGTGACATATTTTGAGCTGAGGGACCTGTGGCCCTCCCCAGGCCCCCACAGAGGCCAGCTCAGGCCCTGGGTGCGAGGTGGCCACAGGCGCCGGGGAACCCCGGGGGGACAGGAGCCTTTCGGCAAGTTCGGAGCAAGACGCAGGGGCGGCGGCCCCGCTCCGACGCCACCGGGCTGGAGTTTGCCAGGCCCCCGGTGACGCTTGGGCTCGCTAAGAACGTCCCCTTCGCGTCTGCCCGCGGCACGGCGGGGAAACACGCAGCTCCGTGCCGCCCGCCTGGAGAACAGAAAACCGGGCGAGCGTCCTCCCGCGGGCGCACCCAGGTCCGCTCCAGGACGCCAGCGGAAGCCGGTTCCGGCGCACATCGGAGTCTCGGGGCAGCCTCGCTTTCCAAAGGAAACGAGCGTACTGGGCTTTTTGTATTTATTGACACCACTGTTGAGTGCCATGGGGTGAACAGGACCACCCACGATCTAAATTCAGCAGGAAATTTAACAAGTCGTCTGGAGAAAAAAGCGTTTTCTCTCCACTCTGGCTCAGAGCACCAACACCGGACGTGGGGACGGTTCCCCACGTGACCCTCCCGCAGACGCCGGCGGGCGTCCCGAGATACGGCTCTGACGTCACCTGCCTGGAGAGGTGTCCACGCCCATAGGCTGGGGGCTCAGTCCCACCGACCCCCCCCCCTGCGGACACAAGTCACAGCAGGAGGCCGGCGCCCCTCTGACCTCTGACCGACCCTCCGTCGTTCCTGGCTCCCGTGCGCCCCGTCGGGTTCACCTGCAGGCGTGGCTCACTGGCGGGACTCGGGGAAACGTCTCGCTCCTACTTACCTGTGTATATAAAAAGATGGGCACGTGCACAGGGCCGGCCAGGCGCCTGGGAGGGGCGTGGAGCTGCCCGCCCTGCCTGCGACAGCCCCGCCGCCGGGCACCAGGCAGCCGTACCACCGTCCGGAGGCTCTGTCACACACCACTGGCCACCAGCCCCACGGGCCGGGGCGGGGAGTTCCCCCCCCCATCACGTGGCTGGTTCCCTCGGCAACCAGCAGGGGGGCTGTCCAGGAGCCCAGGAGCGGGCAGCCTCACTAACACAAAAGATGCTCCCATCGCCCAGGGAGTCACAAGGTCTGAGGAGCTGTGACAGGAACTGGGGTCAGGGGTCAAAGGGCAGATATGAGGGCGGGACTCTCCAGCACCCCCATGTGCAAGCTCCGTGCCGGGAGAGCCTACCGGCAGAGACCACATAGCGTTTCTTGTCACGTCTCTCCGTCCCAGGCTGCTTCCCTGATGACTCTGTCAATCCTTCCCGGACTTTTTGGAGAGTGTCACCTCGAGGGCGCCTCTCGCTGGGCTGGTGAGGCTGGGCTGGTGAGACCGGCAGGCGGCGGCCGTGGGGGGGTCCGCCCCCCGCCCCCAGTCAACAGCGGGACACACAGGGAGGGGCTGGGGCTGTCACGATGTGGCCTCCCTTTTCTCCTCTCATCCGTGCAAAGAAAATCTACCTTCTGACACCAGGACTAGCGAGTATCCGCACGAGCCGTGCCCTGAGCTGTGTGAACCGCAGCTCCGCAGGATGGCTCCTTCCTGAGGCAGTGCTCTTCAACCCTTTTTACTTTTTTTTTAATCCGAACCCACACTTCCAGCCCCTGAGAGTCCCGGGGACAAGCAGAGCCCTCTGTCTGCACCCTCTCCTGACTCCACCGGTCGAGACCCCCTTGTATTTTCTTTTTGTAATTTTCCTATACTTTATATTGCAGAACAGACAATGTGAGCGGTTTTTGGTTTGTTTTCTGTCTTCTGCGAATGATGAAGCCGTATTTTACAGCAGAGCAGGCTCAGGAGTCCCAACGCCCGTGAGGATCTGAGGGCTGTCGGGAGCGGGTTCACCACGACCCTCCGTCGGTGCCCAACTGGGGACACTCGGTCCCTTCAGTGCCGCGGTACGCGAGCCTCTCACACCCGCACGCAGGCGCCGAGCGAACCCCACAAAGAACCAGGTCATGGGTCTCAAACTTGAGATGCTTTTTATAATAAAGTTACACAAAAAATACAGCCACAAATACAGAGTAGTTTCACAGACACAGAGCCCCTAGGCACACGCAAAACAACAACACAAAGGCTGGTGACTAGTCAGACAGCTCGAGCTCATATGTAACAAACACCGCGGATTGTCTTTGATTACACCAGTTCTGTTCGAGAGGACGTTCTCTCACATCCAGCCGCGATCCGCCTCCAGTCTCAATGGCACCCAAAATATGAAGTCGCGTGTAAGGACTGACTGGGGAAGGTCTGAAACCCCCTCCATGCCGCTCTGTGGGCTGAGACAGGACACACGCTCTCCAGTCATTCTTACGCCTGTTCTTTCTCAAAAAAAAAAAAAAAGATGATGATAATAATAATAATAATAATGTCAATGGTTTGAAAAACAAGTATCTTTTGAAGCAGCAGATGAAACACGTTCGTTCGTACCAGCCTACACCAGAGACTCCGGCAATGGCAAGACGTGTGGCTCAGGAAGGAAACCACGCGACCCTGACATAAAGTCCTCGAGGCACCTGCCCACACTTTTATCTCTTAAAAGAAAAAAAGAAAAAAAAAAAAAAAAAGAACCTTCAACATAAGCAGACGTTACCGATGTCTTTTAAAGCCGAGCCCGTGGCTGAGGGAGGAAGCAACGTCGTCTCCGCAACTGGGATGCGCCAGGAGGCCGCCCGAGACCCTGCAGCCCCCGCCGTGGCGCCCGCCGAGGAGGGACCCGGCCCCGGGGCTCAGAGGACCTCGGTGGCAAGAAGCGACACTCAAAGCCGGCGTCTCTCCCCCGGGAGGCCCTGTGCCGGGCTGAGCACGGAAGGCACTCACCGGGCGCGGGCGGGTAGAGGAGACCACCCAGGCAACGTGCACGTCCGGACAGCCGGGCCTGGGCGACCCGACTCCCCCATCCCGGCGCTCCTCACGGTCCTCTGGGCGCCGCCGGCTCAGGCCCTCCCGAGGGCGGGCGCCCCGCTCGCTCTGGCCCGCTGGCGGTCCCGGTCGTACTTCACAGAGACGATGAGGAAGAGCAGGAGCGTGGCGCCCTGCACAGCGGCCAGGAGGAAGAAGTAGTAGTTCAGATGGCAGCCGTTGATGTTCCCTGCAGGACACGGGCGGGGGAGGAAGGTGAGTGCACTTCTAGAGAGAGTTTGAAAGATTTTACTATTTCATTTGGGTCCTACTAAGGTCAAGGTGACTTTTCATTGTGGTCATTAAAAAAAAAAAGTAGAAAAGAAAACCACCGCATCTCCGCAACTCAAACTACAGGAGCATTTTGTTTCCACACCAGCAGAGAAGCCCCCTGGGGCGGCTGTGTCCCCCGCAGGCCCTGCGTGTGGGCTCCTGCGCCCCGACCTCGCTCCCGCCAGGCCCTCTGTAGGTGAACCGGGCGGCCCAGGCGCCGGCTAGAGAAGGAAGCGCAGCGACCTGAGCAACTGCAGTTGCGGCCCCAGACTAAGGACAGTCCCCGCTCGGCCGGCAGAAGCGTGAGGTGGAGACCGAGGAACGTGAGGGTGCGGGGTGCGTGGCGGGGCCCACCCGGGTAAGCCGGCAGCGAGAGGAAAACACGGATCTGATCTGTTGACCTCCCAACAGAAAACGGGGAGGGGGAGTGAAAACATCACCCCCCTGGGCTCTTGTCACCAAGCAGCGCGGGGCAGTGGGGTGCGCCTCCTCCCGCCTGTCCTCCCTGGTGTAAGGGGACCCCCGCCCGTCACGCCTGGCCTGGAACTGGGCTCTGAGGGCCGCGTGCTCGGGGACAGCAGAGCCTGCTGGTCTCCCACCTGACCCCGCAGTGGTAGCGAACTATTTGTGAAAGCTTGAGATTCTGACTGCGTTCTGTTCGCAATCAGACGGAAATCTCTCATCAGAATATTCAAACAACAGAGCATCACAAATCTTTGCTTTTTGGAGCTTTTAGCAAATTGCAATCCTTGAAAAGAGTCTGTGACCCTCCAACGTCACAGAGAGCACCAGGACCCAGCCCGACCGTCACGAACTCTGGGCTCGCTACGCCACCGGCAGGGAAACGCACACCGCGTACCGGGCAGACGGGCCGAGGATACATTCCACGCGTCACAGGGGAACGTGAGTTTGTTCTCTCAATTTTTCCTCAACACTTCCAGGTTTGGGCACCCTCAAACTGACACGCCCCGCACACATCTGGACGGCCTGCTGCGGACAGCGCACGCACACGGAACTCCAACTCTGGCCCAGGCACCACGGAGGCAGCTTAAACGCAATGTCAGTTTTTTCCCTTTAATTCCCAGCAAATCCCGAGAAAGCTGAGCATGCAGGCGTTAGGATAACAGACGGTGGGGCCCCACCGACCAGGCTCAGATCCAAGTGCTTGGCACCTCTGAGCTCAGCGTCCACTCTGCAGAGCGGGAAGGCGCTCGCCTACCAGCCGGCGTCACCACAAATAAGGGCACAGGTGCGTGCAGGCGGTACCTGGACACCGAGAGAGCTTCCGCCCGCACCTCGGCTGGCAGCCCCACTGCACATGGAGGCGGGGGCTGGCAGCCTGTGAGCTGGCCCCACTGCACATAGAGGGCGGGGGCTGGCAGCCTGTGAGCCGGCTCCACTGCACTCGGAGGCAGACAGCACCCGCCACACCCCCACTCCCCGCTCAGTGTGGAGACACAGGAGGGGTGTGCCTGTGGGGGGACACGCAGGACGTTCACCTGTCTGGACTGCCCAGACACACCCAGAGCCAGACGAGCATCCCTGCCAAGCCTGACCCCACCACCCCGTGGCCCGAGACTCCCCTGTCCCCGCCAGCCGGCTGACGTGGCACCGGTCACGCCACCTGCCACCGGCGGGGAGGCAGCGCTGGCCTGCCCCAGACGGCTCAACAGACGCACCCAGTCGCAGCGTCGCCAGAGGAAGCGAGTATTCTGGCATGCACGTGGCTACGCTTTCTGACACGCTTCAGAAGCACTAATTTTTTTATTTAAAAAAAGCGACACTTCCTTCCCTCAGAAGATCTTTTTAAAGTTGGGTTATTCTGAAACTTCCTTCCTTTTTCTATCTGAACATGTAATCACTATCAGATGTTTAATGACGCATTTATCAGACATGATAAACAGAGATGCGTGTTTGCGTAGTAAGACTTCAGATTTTTTTGAAGGATTCTCATTCATATATGTTATAGAAGACAATAATCTCCTATGTCTACTGATTTGGGAAGAGATCTGCTAACACCTGTAATTTCTACCAAAGCCTCGTTTTTCTGCATGCATTTGAAGTATCGCTTTGGCCCTTACTCCCCGCGAGGCTGGGACCGGGGCACTTGGTGCAGACACAGAGCCCGCGCTCCTGGAGCCTGCTGTTTGCTGCCACTGCTGTTCCAGGACCAGCATCTGATGTGGCCGTGACGAGGTTCTCATAGAAATATCAGCAACATTTTACGTGCCCATTTTAATAAAGGAATCTCCTCAAATTAAAGAGCCACGGGAAACTTCCGAAGCGCCCAGCTGGCCAATGGGCTGCATGCTGCGTGCTCCCGAGGATATGAGGCGGCGCCGAGAGCCAGGGAGCAGGACGCAGGCCCACGCCTCGCAGGGTGTCCAGCAATGCGCCACCGCCCTGCCGCCCTGGCCTGGTCACAGACAGCAGGACGACTGCATGGGAAGACGGCGAAGCCGGGGCTGTGACGTCTAGGGCAGCCCTTGGCCCCGAGGGACTGGAGTTCGTCCACCGGCTGCGTGTGCGGGAACATCCATGGCAGTGCCACGCGGGACAGCCCCACGTCAACAGCAGGACACATGAGCTGGTGAAACGCTCACACCGGCGAACGCTACGCAGAAGTAGCAGCGGGGATGGCGGGGAAGGGCCCCCCAGGCACGAGTGCCGAGCGAAAGACGCCGCCCCAGGGGAGCACAGGGCAGGGCAGGCAGAACAGCGTCACCCGGGTGGGGAGTCCCTCGGGAAGACACAGAGCGGCTCTAAACCGTCCCCACTCTGACCCGGCCACACACACCCCGCCGTGCACGCAGGACGAGAGCACTCTACTGCGGCGTGGATGTCACCCCCAATTTAAAGGACGTTAATAACAGTGAAGGCAAGGCCTGCTGGGGGATGGGGAAAGGAAACAAAGGAACAATCTGGGTGCATCTCCCTTCGAAGCATAGCCCCGTGACTTTGCAGAAGCCACGTCCTGTGTCGGCCCCGAGGCTGGGGCAGGAGGCAGGTGCCCCCAGCAGAGCCCAGAGCAAAGGCCAGCCATGGGGGGGGGGCAGGAACCTGGCTCGAGAGCTGCTACCCCGCAGAATTTGGGTAATTCCCTCCCCAAAACAGCCACCTGTGCCAGCCAGTGTCCCGAGTGAGGCGAGGAGTGGGCATCCATCTGTGCATCTCCCGCATCACAGCTTTCGTCTCTCCCGGGACGCTGGGGTCTGCTCGGCAGAACTGCCTGCACCTCTGCTCAGCCGTGTGACAGAGGGCACGGCCCCGGGGCTGCTCAAGAACACCCCCGCAGGCCCCCGTCTCGAGGACGGCGGCACAAGGAATGCCAATGTGTCACAGTGGGAGCTGGCAGACAGCCTGCCAGAAAGGAGGGAGGGACCGCAGCAAACTTTCAGATGTGACGTGAGTGATGAGAGGGTGAAATAACCGCAGAACGGCAAGAATGACAGAAACCAGTAATCCTTTATGACACACTTAAAGATCAAACAAAAGCAAAGAAGCAGAACCTCCGTCCTAAGACCGACAGAGTCTGGTCCTTGTAACGAGGGGTCTGTCGTTGCTCTCCCGGGGACCCAGGAGAGTCCTCAGCCCGCCCCTCGTCACCCCACCTTATCCCACAGCTGCCCATCCTGGGGGGGGGGCGAGAACGGACAGCGGCCCCGGAGCCGCCTACCCCTTCAGAGCCACCAGCTGGGCCCGCCAGGGAGACGCTTCGCAGCCGGGGGCCCTGGTGACCGGTGTCCGGGGACGGTGGTGGCTCGGGTCCTGGAACTAACGCCGGGACTCCACGGGCCTAAAGTCAGCCGTGGAGACAGGAATTTCAACTCGGTTGCGGAAGGGCCTGGGGAATTCTGCGAGTCCCCAAACTTTCCTCGGATTTTCAAGGGGATGTGTGACCTAAAACTGGCTAGGTATGACGAGACCAGAGCCAGTGCTGCCCGACCACACGAGAAAAAGTAGTGAGGCTGTTTCCACAGATCAGGCTTAAAAAAAGAGAGAGAGAGAGAAAAGAAAGAAGCCTTCGCCTCCTGCGTCCATTTAAAAGCCGTCACCGATCTGGAGAAGGAAACGCTGACCCCTGCGAGTGGCTCTGACAAGAGGCCCTGCTGGTATTAATCGTAAAATGAGCATTGTAAAAAGTGACTTGTTATCTATCCCTGCTTTTTTAACCTCAAAAAATTAAAGGGAAAGAAAACATAAGACCAAGTTGAACAAAGGGAAACCTGTGACAGGCACAGGTGCGTCGTCCGCATGACAGCGGCGCTGGCCCTTGGGCGAGAAGGCGGCCATCCCTCGGGGACGCTCCCTAAAGGGCGAGGGCGCGGCGGCGGCCGGCAGGGTGTGGCGGGCGCCGGGCTTCCCAGAGGGACTGTGAATGATCTACGTAAATCCAGCCACGGGAGGGTCACCGCAGGGCGAGGAACGGGGGACACGCAGCTCTGGGGACAGGCCCGCCCGTGGTCACAAACAGCCCACGGCAGTGTGAGTGCCCACCTCTCCATCACCCGCTGCCCCAGAGAGGAGACAGGCCGGCTCTTACCGAAGTCCGTGTGGCTGCTCATCCACCCGATGGCCCTGGCCGACACCAGCGCCAGCAGGCCCGAGCCCACGAAGGAGCCCACACCGGAGAAGAAGAAGAACAGGCCCATGATGGCGCTCTGCATGGACTTGGGGGCGGCCGAGTACGCAAACTCCAGACCTAGGACAGAAGAGGGAGGCTCGTTTCTGAGAAGGAAGCAGGCTGACACACAGCACCCACGCTCCTCCCCGGCACGGCAGTCAGATAAGCACAGGGTCACTCGGGGCCAACCCTGCCCCGCCGTGAAGACGGCTCCCACTCGAGGTCGAGCCGCCTGTCCTCCTGCCCACCGTGAGCACCCCTAAAAACACCCAGCGAAGCAGAAAGTCAACTCCTGGCTCTCAAACTCCAAGGTAAAATGTGATTTGTTAGCTCTTAAAGTTTTTTGTTGCTCATGGGAAAAGAGAGATTAAAGAAACAAAACGTTCCTATCTTCTCAAATAACGGGAATCTGAAGACAAAGTACAAACCCTAGAACAGGAATCGACCTGAGGATTCTAGTTCAAAGGTAATATGTCTCACAACAACTTAAGCAGGTCCATCCACAAATGCAGATTTTCCTAACAACTAGACAGAGAGATCTGCAGTGTGTTCTAAAGGAAAGGCCACTCGGCTCTGATTTATTCCCTTCGTAAGCCCACGAGCCCAGTCCGCACGAGGGGTCTGAGAGGCGGAAACCGCCACCCGCCCTACTCGCCCCTGCAGCCTCTGCTCCTCATCCCTCAGTCCCCTCCCCTCGCTCGCTCCCAGCAGCCACTCGGGGCCGCCGAGTGCACAGGCCACACCACTGAACCATCTCACTAGCAGGGGGAGAGGCCTGCAAAAATATGTTTTAAAAAAATTAGATTTGCTTTTTTACACAAATCTAAAGCACTAGCCCTGAGAGCTGCGTGCCCGGGCCTGGCTGGCGCGGCACCAACGCCGAGGCCTTGCCGGGAGGCGCCAGGCACGGCAGGGACACTGACGGGGACCTGCCTTCTCCCGTCTCCTGTGGCACCTATAGTTGGTTAATGAGTTTCCATGAAAGTATTTTTGGGAATACTGCTTTTATACCAACAAAGAGGAACCTCAGCCTTAGCCTTCGTATTTACTTGCCAATTCACACTCTGAACCACAGGTCTCTGGCAAAAACTACAAAAGCATTGTGCTGTTTCTGCCTCAACGTGTTCTAACAGCGTAATAAAAACACCATAGCTCTTATTCTTAGGTTATTAAGCATGAAATATCCAATTTCCTTAAGTACTTAGTTTCAGAGTCGATAGCTCTGACATTTCACTTTGACACTTCTTGTTTTATTTTTATTGTGAAGCTACATCCTCAGCCTTTCAAAAGCACATTTTGGCTCGTGATTATCTTTCAAATTTTTTCTAGAGCAATTTTTGTGAAACCACGGATAAGTCAAAAATCCAAGTTATTTTCGAATATGAGTCCCGTTCTGGAACCAATGCTGCGCAGACAGCTCGAAATATCGGCAAAGCGTTTGGGAAGGACGTGGCTAATGAACGTGCACTGCGCCAATGGTTTGAGAAGTTCCATTCTGGTGATTTTCATCTTAAAAATGAGCTACGTGGGCAACCTGAGACCAAGGTGGATTACGATGAGATGAAAATGTAGTGGAAGCAAATCCATCTCAACCTGCGGGTGAATTAGCAGCAAGGTTTGACATCACTATTCCAACAGTACTGGGCCATTTGAAACGATCTGGCAAGGTCAGAAGCTGGATAGGTGGATTCCGTACGAATTACACGAGTGTCAGAAGGGATATCCTCTGGAAGCCTGCCTTTCTCTGCTGTCACAGCATGAAGGCGAACCATTTCTAAACTGTATTGTTACATGTGATGAATTGCAAGTGTTTGGCATAATGGTTGGATAAAGATGAAACGCCAAAACACAGTCCAAAACCGAATAGTCATAAAAAAATCTAATGGTGTCCGTTAGGTGATCCAGTGCTGGTGTCATCCAGTTCAGCTTCATAAAACCTGGCCAGTCGATGACGGCGGGTGTCTACTGCACCTGATTGGATGAACTGATAAGGGTGATTGTGATTAAGCAGGCAAGATTGGTCGAGAGAGACAGGCCAATCCTCTTGCAAGACCATGTCACAAAAAACAACACTGCTCCAACTACAGCAGCTGGACTTGGAAACTCAGTCATCCGCCGTATTCACCAGACCTTGCACCAACTGCCTGCCACTTCTTCCAGGCTTTGGACCACTCTTGCAAGAAAAAATATCCAATTCTCAGCAAGCTGTGGAAAACGCCTTTCTCGCCCTCATCGCCACTCACTGTCCAACTTCCTCTTCGCTGATGGCATAAACAAGCTACCACTGAGATGGCAAAACTGTGTGGACAGCTTAGGTGAACACTCTGATTAGTTGTACTGTTTCTTGTTTGAGATACAATCAACCCCATTTTTGATTCAAAATCGGGCATTTCGTATTTAAGGACCTAGTATTTTACGACTTACTCAGACACCTCTGGCGCTGAAGAAACCTCACCTGCTATACTTGCGAATATCTCGCTGATCCCAATCAGCACGTACTGTGGAACCTGCCACCATATGGGCAGGTCGGCGGCGTGGTAAACAACGTGGCCGATAGTCTGGTTGATGGTTTTCTCTTTAACAAGATCCAGCCGTTTACTTTCCAGAATTCCTAGAATTCATAAATAGGTCAGTGTAGCATTTGCTTATTAACATAACGATTAAGCTAAAAACTATTGATCGATGCTTGCTACAAGATGCTCATTGATGGCTCTAAAAACTGCTGGAAAGACAATGCCCAATTACAGCGGTCCGAGCCCCAGACGGAGAAGTCCCTGCTGTCAGCACCTGGCGGGCTGCTCCGAGGTCACACCGCAGTAATTTAATACCCAGGTATCTGGATTGCTCACCCACATTTCCTTCATTTCTTTTACAAAGTGGGAGGGGAAAGCTAAACATGCCCGCCATTTTACTTAGGAGGCAATAAATTATGCAATGTTTTTCTGATCATAATGACAGATTTAGGCGATCCCTTCATTTATTATCATTATCATTACAATAACTAATGATAATGTTAGTTTCCGGCTGGGCACAGTGGCTCACTCGAGAAGGGTGAGGCGGGAGGATTACTTGAGGCCAGGATTTCGAGACCAGCCTGGGCAACACACCAAGACTCAGTCACTAAAAAAAAAAATTTTAAGTTAGCTGGGCATGGTGGTGTGCACCTAAAGTCCTAGCTACTTGGGAAGCTGAGGCAAAAAGGATGGCTTGAGCCCAGGAGTTGGAGGTTGCAGTGAGCTGTGATCACATCTCTGTACATCTGCCTGCGTAACAGAGCAAGACCTTGTCTCAAAAAAAAATGAATAAATAAACTGGAATCAACCAACATATTTAATAAGAGAGACTGGCTTTTAAAAATAAGGTAACATTCAAAAATTGAATATGATACAGTTGTTAAAAAGTGTAATTTAAATGTGTACTTATTCACATGGAAAAATATATACAGAATGTAACATACAAAAATAGGTTATAGCCGGGCGCGGTGGCTCATGCCTGTAATCCTAGCACTTTGGGAGGCCAAGGCGGGCGGATTGCTCAAGGTCAGGAGTTCGAAACCAGCCTGAGCGAGACCCCGTCTCTACCAAAAATAGAAATAAATTGACCAACTAAAAATATATATACAAAAAAAAAAAAATTAGCCGGGCATGGTGGTGCATGCCTGTAGTCCCAGCTACTCGGGAGGCTGAGGCAGGAGGATCGCTTGAGCCCAGGAGTTTGAGGTTGCTGTGAGCGAGGCTGACGCCACGGCACTCACTCTAGCCTGGGAAACAAAGTGACACTCTGTCTCAAAAAAAAAAAAAAATAGGTTATAAATTGAGTCGCTTGTTCCATCTCTCTTTTAAACACAGTAATTTGGCTGTGCACAGAAAACGTTCTAGAAGATATAGAAACAGTATGTGGTGCTCATCTCCAGCTGGTCGGGCACGGACGAATTCAGGATCCTCCTGTATCTGCACTTTTAATGACCAGGGACCGACTGCGATAACAACTTTTAACAACTTGCTGTGGCTCAGTGCTTCCTAACCCTCTTCTGATGAAAGCTACGGCCTCTTCCCCACTGAATCTGCCCAGTCCCAGGATGCCCGTCCTTGCTCTGAGGCCCAGGATGCCCGTCCTTGCTCTGAGGCCCAGGAGTGCTCTCCTGCCTGACCACGGCCGCGGGGGACGGAGCCCCCGAACGCAGCAGTGGGCGAGAGAGGAGTTCCGGGAGGGGTCCAGGCAGCCACGGCCGTGGGGGACGGAGCCCCCCGAACGCAGCAGTGGGCGAGAGAGGAGCTCCGGGAGGGGTCCAGGCAGCCACGGCCACGGGTGGTGGAGGAGACACGCCCTTCCCCACCTGCCACACAGATCCCGGAAAGGGTGCAACCATTATACTTCCAGGGATTTTACGGGTGTAAATTAAAGACGCTGGCCCCACTGCACTCTACCTGGGGCAACAGAGCAAGACTGTCTCAAAAAAAAAAAAAGGGGAATTGAAAGGTGGAATTCTCATCCTTGAGGATTATATAACACCTTTAATTTATACAAACTCATCTACTCGGGCATCAATAGCCTAATTTTACATCAACAGGTAGAGAACAAGCCTCCTTTAATTCAGTCCAAAAGTCACTTTCCACAGCACTCTGATGGTTTTAGAAGAAAAACGACATACCCTTAGGAAAAAAGTTTTAAACTTCATAAAAAAAAAAAAATTAGAAAAGAACAGTGTGGGGGGGGGTTTAAAATGCTTTTGAGAGGGAAGCGTCCTGAGCAACACAAGGCAGGCCCCGGGGCCGGGCTGCGGGGCGGGGGCAGGGTTCTCACCGGCGGCGAAAGCAGAGCACATGACGAAGAACATCCCCACCGCGATCCTCTTCAGGGACGAGGGCAGCAGGCCGTGCCTCCGCAGGACGGGGTCGATGAGCTTGTCCTTCAGAGGGATGAGCAGGAGGATGAGCACGGCGTCGAACATGGTCAGCCAGGCGGCCGGGAGCTGCGCGAGACACGGGACGGTTGGCCCTGCAGCGCGAGCCAGCGGCCGCCATCCAACAACACGTCTACCCCCCACAGACGCGCCTAAACCACGTCTACCCCCCACGGACGCGCCTAAACCACGTCTACCTACCCACGGACGCGCCTAAACCACGTCTACCCCCCACGGACGTGCCTAAACCACGTCTACCCGGGACAGACGCATGCAAACCCCGGCTCCCCCCCACAAAGCACAGCCCCTGGGAAAAGGATTTCAGTCCCAAGACGCCGGAACAGGGAAAAGACTTATTTCTAAACAAGTCTTACTTCTCATTTCTAAAAGCAAATGGATCCACATTTGCTTTTCTGTGTTCTAAAGGGAGAAAAAAAAAAAAACAGATGAAAATACTAATCAACTTCATCTAGTAAATGACACTGACTGATGAAAAAAATTCTCTAAGGAAAGTAAAAACTCAACTTCGGTAACTGTTTTTAGTTCGTGGTAACTTGCTAACACATTTATAAAATTTCTTCGGTTGGTAGAAGGGATCCATTTCTTACATAAGCCCCGAGTGACGATTTCAGATCATCTCAGTTGTTCTTACCGTATGAGGAGTGGTTGTAATGCTTGAAATTTCTGGAATCTTCAAGTGAAGGCTCTGTAAAACATACGTCGTCTGCATCTGGGTATAAAAAGCAGTATTATTATACATGAACCAACCGTGCTTTTTAAATACTTTAAGCATATCGCCCCTCCCCTGGACTAGACTCTGATGAGACACAGCAATGACTCCCAGAAACAGATGATGGTTCAAGTTTGAAAATGAACAAGTCAATTACTTGGTCATCATAAACGTCCTCCGGAGACCAATTTGGAAAAAGAACTGCCAGTTATTCAAATGAGACATTAAATTAACAGGAGGGGCCTGAAAAGCCAGAAGCAGACCTATTCTTAGCTTCTTTTTTAGGGGAAGATTTTCAAAATGTTTAAAGCCGCCAAAATGAGCCCATAACTAAAAAAATTTCCGAGATCCTAGAGAGACTCGTGGATAAAAATCACGAGTCCCACATAATGGCCAGAACAAGTGCTAGGGCAAGATAAAGGAAAGTAAACCTGGTTGTCACCACTCACTTGGAAATACACTGTCCAGTAAGGTATCAAAGCCAAGAAAACAGGGACAATCTTGACCAGAGCTTTCACATCTTCCACTTTATCTTCTGTAAATGGCCCTCCACGAGACATTTTACATGAATCAAACAGACTTTGTTTAGAAGATTGCTGAAAGACTCCAATGCCTTCACTTTGGGAAATAAAATGAAGGAATTAGTTTTCTTCCACCCCCAGCAATCAAGTATCTGGTCACAAATTAAGTTTGGAGGTAGGAGCCGAGCTCGCTATGCTGAGTCTGCCTCAACTCCTCCCGTCGCTGACTAACTCGCTCACCAGACTCGGCTACCCAAACTATTTCTAAACACCCCAGTGTGTGCGGAAAGCGCTGGCGAAACAAAAGGTCTTCCCAGAGTGCAACTGCGCTACTGCGCTCTTGACTAACGAGGCGAGAAGACACAGCGCGCTGACGGCTGACCTGGGCCCCGGCCGTGCTCACGCCGTCCAGCGGGCGACTACGCTGTGCAGAGCCTGCAGCTCCTCCACCTGAGGCTGGGAGCCACTGCGGTAATATTCGAAAACAAGCAAAAAGAAAAAAAAATGCGCTGGATTTTTCTGATTTTAAGTAGCTAATTTATCAAATATCAAGACCTGATAGCCAATACTAATGTGTTAAATAAAACCATGCTGGTTTATTTTAAATTGAGTTGTTGGTTTGTCTGATAATAAAGAAGTCCAACAAGAAAAAAAAAATAGAAATAGGAAACAAATTAAGTCGTGGGTATGACCCTGAGGAAGGGCTCTGCTCTAGTAGGGAAACTGCCCTCTCGTGGGAAGAAGCGCTGGGGGGAGGGGAATGCTGGGTGGAGATGAGGCCGGCTCGTGCCCATGTGGCCTCATTCCACAGCAGTGGAAGCTGGGCACGCAAAGAGTAAAAAATGTGCCCCAGGTAAGGAAGGTGGAGTTGGGGCTGGGACTTGGACAGGGCAGTCTTGGCTTTGCGCCTGAGGCCTGACCCACTGCCCCCCTCTGCCCCCCACCCTCACCTGCGCCCATAGCAGCCTGGAGCAGGAACCTGGTGTTGCGGCTCTTGTACTATCAAGTGTCACCAACTCACTCTGGGCCTGCTCCATTATTTAGGAAATGAACAGGTCCCACTAGGAAGCTCCAAGATCTCTCCCAGCCCCGAACCACTGTAATGGAGCAACACGCACATGGATCTTAGGGGTAAAATAGGAAAAAAAAGAAAAGGCACGCTATTCTCTAAAGCCAGAAATACCAGGAGATAATCAGCTGCCATTAAGATCGCTTCCAAAGCTGGAACTCAGAAATGGCAAATGCCCACTTTCTAGTTTACAAAGTCATGTCCCATTTAATAAGGTGCCACTATTTTAAATCATTTTTATATTATAAAGCTGGCATTTTAAAGCTAGACTTTCAGAGTGGGGAAAAATTAAAAAGCTGAAAATTGTAATTTAATATTTTTTAGCCAAATTCTGGAGAAGAAACTAAATTTAATCCAACAAATATTTACTAGGCACGGGCTATAAGCCCAGCACTGTCCAAGCTGGGTGCCGGGACCCGTTTCCAAGGACAAGGTTCCTGTCCTTGTGGCACTGAAACTCTAAATTTCCAAGTATTGTGCATACTTTTATTTGAGAACATTCATTACTTCTTCAAGTTATTTTTTTTCCAAAAAGGGAATTTAAAGTCTTTATGGACCTAATACAGATGCTATCAGTGGTTTACCATATCATATTAAATAAGTGTTTCTATAAAAACAGTTAAATGCCAAATAAATCCATTTTCACACAAGGAATCATTCATACAGGTCACCGGGTATATAACTATTGCTTTACATCATTAAAATATTTTAAAAACTGCTAAGTCAACATGCAGCTAAAGCTTCACTTGGTTCATACACATTGTTAGTGTGCCGTCTTGCAACATACACAGGTCCCACACAGAGCCACCGTCACAAATGACACCAGAACACGGACAAGAGTCCGCCCGCCGTCCCTGCCCCCAAAAGTCTGTGTGCCCCAAAGTCAAGACACCTGTGCCCAAGTCCACAGAGGCCGCACTCAGGCACATGTCCGTTCTCCAGGAAGGAAGGCCGCCGGGCCTCGGAGAGTCTCAACCCAAACAGGTGTGCGTCCCACAAAAGCTGCGGGACCATTTCCACCCAGTCTGATGCACTGAAAAAACACATCTTCGTTTCTCATTTAAAGTCAGCGTTAAAGCAGGACGAAGGCCATGGAAGCTGGGAATCCACTAAGTAGTGTGTAAAGACTCAGCTGCTGAATCAACTAGCAAAAAGTTTTAAAGAAAGAATAAAAGTTTAAAAATATTAAAAAATAAATAAAATAAAATCAGCATTAAATCATCTTCAAAAAACAGATCAACCTAGAGCAAAGGCGGAGACTGGGCCGGGACGCTGAGTGCTACAATTAGGATGGCACTGGGTCACGCTGCCCTTCCTCGGGCCTCTGCGCCCCGCACCTTCCCGCAGGCACCCTGGTCAGAGGGGCTTCCATGACCGCGCCCCGACCTCCTGCTGCCGGGGCCTTTGCCACATCACCTTCCTCAGGCCTGGCGACACAACCCTACGGGTCCACCTCCACCACACGACACGGAAAGGCGGGCTTGGCCAGGTCACTAACCTGCCCACGGTGACAGGCCGGTCCATATGAAAAGCAGAGTTTGAGAACTCTTTAGCTCATCAACTTTTCTGCAAACCTAGTCCTTCTTTTTCTTGTTTTTTGCCCAAGACAACTTCCAAAAACAGACCTAAGGAGAAATAAGTTTCCTAAGTAACTCCAAACCCTCTTCATGCTGCTTTCTGTGCATTAAACCCCCAAAGCAGCAACACACCAATGCTGTTCTCTTGCAGAAATGTCTATCCGGCACCGCCCACACAGACACACTGAGACACTAAGGGCTGCTCCTGAAAAGGGCTGTACTGCGCTAATGGTATTTAACCTACAGAATAAACATCTAGGACCCGAAACACTGCTCGTCTGACCAAAATAAGGTCCTGGCAAAGACTATGTCTGCTGCTACTTTAATTTTAACAAACTCTTGAGTGCGGCCCCACCACGTGTAGTTTTGATCACACATCTGAAATGCCACGACGACCCACCCGCAGACCCAGCAGGTCACCGGGGTGGTCATCGGCCAGAACTCCACACAGGGACAGCTGAAGAAATCAGACACTCAGCCTGGAGCGAGAATGCAGGCCCGTGAGAGCTATTTTGGTGCAGCTTCAAATCCGCCACGTGGAAGGAACATTAGACACCAGCTTGTTGCGGCTCCAAGTGCACAAACAGGCCCCAGTGCAGCAGATGGCAGGCACCTGCGGGAGAGCGGCCGGCAAGCTGCAATCACCGCGCAATCGCCCTCCCACCCAGCCTCTACCAGAAACTCCTCAGTGGATCGAAATATTCCACGGAGGGGACTGACCGCAAAAGGTCCAGGGACTTCTCTGGGGTGATGGAACGCACTCTACCTTGACTGCACTGCTGGTGACGTGGTTTGAATACACTTGCCACAACGCACAGGACCACAGAGCTAAAAGGGGCAAATTTACTTCATGTAAATCACGCCTCAACAAACAACACAAAAATTTCCGAGATCTCTTCTTGGGCCAAGATCTGGACTTTTCTTTACTGACCTACACCTACCGGGACCCAGCGAGCATCCGTCACAGTTTGCAGGTGATGTGGAGGGGCTCCGAGGACACAGGGCTTCCTGTTTTAAAACCCCAAGCTCGTGGGACTTTCAGCGAGGTAAGTCCCGAGAAATCAAAGACGACGTGGTCACCCTGAGTGCACCGCAACGTGCTGCCACCGCGCCTCCCTGTCGCAGAGTGACGAAGGGTCCGCTGGGCAACAGAGCCCACGCCGCCCTGGACCGCTGACCTCTCCTCCGGCCGCAGCTCGCTTCCAGAAGAGCACACACGGTGCTGACCACACAAGCAGCCGCCTACTTTCTCTTTCAACTGCGTTTCAGAGCTTTTCAAAGTAAAAAAGAAACGTGTTCTGCCTCCTCGACGCCCTCTGTACACGTCTACCTTTATAACCTGCCAGTGACCAGCCAGGAGCTCCTGTCTCAGCGAGGGGCGTTCAACGCGGGGGTCACAACACGAGCCCCGGGGTCAGGCCCCTGGCCTGGGTTTCGGACACGACAACAACAGCACAGCCACCACCGCCTCGAGTGATCCCGGGGTTAAAGGAGACAAGACGAGTAAACCACTTAGCCCAGCGCCCCGCACACAATAAGCACACGGCAGACACAAGCTGTATTTTAATTAAACTGACGGGTAACCCATCTCGCACTGAGTGAGTGACCAGAGTCCGGAACTTACCCGCTGCCCCGGCGCTCCCGCCTGTGCTTCTGGGAACAGCAGGAGTACGTCAGTATCTTGAACATATCGGTGAAGGCGCTGCCGTCGGGGGGCTTGGTGATGAACACGCTCTGGCCGGCGAGGAAGACCACGAAGGCCAGGCCGACGCAGACGGTGGGGATGGCGTACCCCGTGACAAAGCTCACGTTCTGCTGAATGTAGGCAATGCCTCCTAGCGAAAGGATCGCTCCCAAATTAATGCTCCAGTAAAACCAATTAAAAAACCTCCTGGTGGCTTCGGGACCTCGGTCTTTAACCTAAAATAACAGGGAGGAAAAACCGCTTGAAAACGTGCGATAATCTCTGAGGATGAAACAAACAACAACAAAGAAAACATGATAAAGCGATTAAGATTACTGTTGTCATCACAACCTTTAAGAAATGTAGCAGAATCAAAACGGTGTTTACAGATACATTCAAGGGTCTCCCCACAAAACCATATCCTACACTTTTAATTACTGCAGATGCCAGGTAGGTTTCTCTTAATTACATGCTAAATCCCAACAAATCCTGCGGAGTTTTTCAGAGTTTGTGGACCACCTGCTTTAAAATTTTTCAAAGTATCAGAACCACCTGCTTGGAATTACCTGGCATACTCCTCAAACATAGAGACTCACAGGACCCACATCTACTGAATCATCATCTCTGGGGCTGAGGCCCAGGAGTCTGCATTTTAAACTTCTGCGCACAGGCGAGTTTCAGAAGCACTGTCACACAGCTCCGCGCGTCACTGAGCCCAACGCCAGTGCCATGGCACACCCGGCAAACACGCACAGGCCCACAGAGAGACACCGCGGCTCCTGTTTGTCCAAAGAGGCCAGGGCACCACACCTATTGTGTCTGGTCTCCTGAGAATCAGAGATCTTGATAAAGCAAAGAAGAAAATACAAAGACAAAAATCACAGGCTATTACTATTTCTACATTGGAAAGACTGTCAACATAAGAGAAACCTGGGTAAGGGCAGGGATCCCTTAAGGGCTCAAAAATCACTGACTTCTGGACTCAGACAAGAGCACTAAGGGAACTCAAACAATGTCTTGGCTCATGCCCTGCCCAAGAGGACGTCAACGGAGACCATGAGGCTGACGACAGTTGGTTTGGCGGCAAACATGGCGTGAGCCTTCTCTCCCACCCGCACTGCCACATCTCAACAGACCCGGCAAGAATGAGCCCTGTACCAGCCACAGACATTTCTCATGGGTTTCACTTCATCAAATTTTTCAAGAAGCTTACTAGCTAAAGGCTGATGCTGGATCTCATACAATGACTGTCTAGCCTTGCTGTCTTGAAAACTTCTACTGTCTTGTCCTTGAGTCGCAGGTTACAAAAGGGTTAGAAAATTCCTGTTCCAGTAGCAGATCTGGTTTTTGATCCAGATCCAGATCCACATCCAGATTTAAAAGCAATCTCTTCTACTGAATAACAAGTTTTAAACGGGGCTAAAACAAACTTATTGCACTTTTATGCAGTAAGTACAAGCATCTTTTTAGCAGTCATATTACTTGATACGTCAATTTAAGCTCTACTTTTTAAGACTAAAGTAGAAGTGTAAAATATACAGTCAAAATTGTGTGCTCCTCAAAAAACAAAAAATTTAAGTCCAAAAGATTTAGCAAGGCTACTGTGTTGGCAAGTAATGTGCTTGAAATTAATTATATAGTATCCACCATTGCAAACTGAAAATGTGAGTTTAAAAAAACAACACAATTCTCATTCATGTAAACTGTTCTCCTATTCACATCAGCAATGAACAGAGGTCCTAGATCAAATGCAGGCAACACTGTTGAACAAACAGTTTGGACTGAGAATTTCTTCCACATCTAAGACAGAAACACAGTTCTTCACTGTGACACAACACATTTAAATTTTACTAAACCATGGGCATATGATATTCACGCTCTACTGGACACAGACCAGAAATAAAAAAAAAAAAGAAATGTGAGCAGAGAAATGGTTACAGAGAAGACACAAGTACAAAATGCAACATCAAACAAGCAAAGAAAGTAATCGTTTTGACAGCCTCAGAAGGAAGAGGACAGCAAACCCAATACCAAACTTCATGGAGACACAATTTACATACTAGCTGCAATTAGCTGGGCCCTTGCATTCCCACAGGGGCCCTGTGCACATCTTCCCACATTCTCAGGCACAGATCCTCTTCCCGTGAAGCACGAAAAAAATTAGCATCCCATGACTCTAGCAAAACCCTAACCTTAAAATCCCATCCATCCTCATATCCTGAGTAAACGTGGTGGTCAATTTATTTCAACCTCCGAGGGTAACCCGTCAGAATCACTTTATGAACCGAAGACTATCACTAAGCCCCAAGGAACCACACACCAGCCGTGTCTGAAACAAAGGGGGAAGCTGGCTGCTATTACGGGCACATCACATGCTCCCCCACCCTGGCGACAAGCACAGCTGCGGCTTCCCAGTCACCTGACACTGGCCCGTGTACAGTGGCCACGTGCCCACCGGGGCTAAACAAGCCCTTCACGTGGACTGGCCAAAAGGTACCACCAAAGGCAATTCAAAGTAAAGCTAAAAGAACAGAATTGTGTACAGCGAGTCAAACAGTTGGCCGACGTGGAAAAATTCCTTAAAAGGCACAAGAGTGCCGCCATTTTTTCCCTCTAGGAAAAATATGCATCATTTGCTCTCTTAACTCTAAACCAAGTTTTCCTTCTTCAAGGTCATTATTTAAAATCATCCATCCATCCATCAAGAAGGACTGTGACCTTTGAAAAGGGTTCAGCACTGGGGGAAAACGTGAGACTGACACCGTTTACATCAATCTATGTCACCCTGGACTCCAGCTCACATGTCTTTCACATGGCCTGACCCCCCCCCACTCACTCCTGCAAGCCCAGTGTCTCCTGGGGCCCTACGTCAAGGTAAAGAGGGGCGTGACAGAGGAGCATACAAAGTGCCTTAAAAACACAAACAGATGTCCTCCAAAGGAGAAGGGCCAGAGCAGGGCACCAACCCGTGCTGGGGAGCAGGAGAGCAAGCCGCACCCCTGCAGACCTCAGGGCCCAAGCCAGGCCCCCACGAAGCAGATGGCACCTGGGGAGCAAGGCCTCTGAAACCCCCTCAAAGACCAGCCAACACCGGGCACCGAGCAAGCAGCCTGGCATTAAAGGTGCTAACGTCTCCTCCTCATGTTCTCTGGTTGAGGTGTAACTCACACACGTCAGATTCACCCTGCAGAACCAACAGCCCAATGGTCTCCAGGATACTCAGCGAGGTACAGCCACAACATTCTCATCCCACTGTCATTCCCTTTAACAGCCACTCCCTGGCCCCCCTCCCAGTCTCTGGCAACCACCCGTCTATTAACACTTCCAGTCCCCACCAACTCCTCCCCCCTGGACGTTCCACAGAGCAGAGTCACGCAAGGGCGGCCTCCGTGTGTGGCTTCCTCCTCTCAGCATCATGCCTTCACGGGTCACCCGTACTTAACCTGTTTTCATGGCTAAGTAATATCCACTGCGTGGATATAATACATTTCACTTATCCATTCTTCAGTTGAAGGATATTCCCCTAACTTTTCATTTAAAATAATTTCAAATTTATAGAAAAGTGGCAGGAATCGTGAAGCGTACACTTCTATGCCCTGCACTTAGACTCTTAGCACTCTTTTTTCTGTATATATGAAGTATTTCAGGCTGAACTATTTGCAAATAAGTCACAGCAACATACTTCACCTCCATGTTTCGTTATGAATCTCCTAAAAATAAGGACACTTGTCCATGTGACCCCAATAACATTATACACCTAAGAAAAGCAAAGCAAGATCAATAGGTTGTTAGCTAACACGTGGTCTCTACAAATCATCCTAAGTATCCAAAAAGAATGGGATCCAATCACAGAGCACGCACTGCGCCGGGCTGCCAAGTCTCCCCAGCACCCTTCCATCCAGAATGGTCCCCCTTTTCCATGACAGTGTTACATTTGAAGAGATCAGCCACTTTTCCTGCAGAAATGTCGACTAGCTGTGTAACTTTTAGCAAATAATTTAACCTCTCAAGCCTCGTTCCCTCATCTGTAAAACGGACACTATAATGGCATGTCATGTGGCCTAATAAAGTCCTGTACTCAGCACAGCACCTGGTGCTTGGTAAGCACTCAGCAAACGTTGGGAAGAGACAGGCACCTCGTTATCCAGTGCGAAAAGCCTAGGAGTCACCTTCCCTATGGCTCACACAGAATCCACGCCACAGCTTGGTTTGTGTGACCTGCTCCAGATCTCATCTTCAAACTCGATCCTCAGCGTTGGAGACGGGGCCTAAGGTGAGGTGTATGGGGCACGGGGCGGATCCCTCAGGAACAGCGTGGCGCCCTCCTCAAGGTACTGAGTGAGTGCTCCTGTATGAGTTCCCCCAGACATGGTTGTGAGGAGTCTGGCACCTTCCCTCTCTCTCTCTCTCTCACTTCCTCTCTGCCTCGTGACCTCTGCACAGCCTGCTCCCTTCCGCCTTCCACCAGGAGTGGAAGCAGCCGCAGGCCCTCACCAGCAGCCTATGCTGGCACCAGGCTTCCCATACAGCCCACCGAACTGTGAGCCAAAATGACTCTATTCTTCATAAATTACGAGCCTAAGGTGTTCCCTTACAGCAACACAAACAGGCTGCGACGATCCACCAGCACGACCCACCCACTCTACTTCTGCGACCTCCCTCCCTCCCTCCCTCCCTCCACTCTCCCACGCCCACTGCCTCCCAAGCCTCTCCCACGGGCCGGTGGTAAGACTCCACCTGCCTGGGAGTCGCTTCTGTACACCCTGCCCTCCACGACAGACACCCACACAGCCTTCCGTGAAGGGGCCAGTATAAACATTCTGAGTTTTATGAGACATCTGGCCTCTGTCGCAACTAAATCCCGCCGCTGGTGAAAGCAGCTATGGAGCAGGAACGGGTGGGGCCGTGTTCTAACAGAGATGTATGGAGACTGAAATGTGAATTTCGCAAAGTTTTCGCTTATCACGAAATATTCTGTTTCCAACCACTTCGAAAGGAAAGAACCACTCTTAGCTTGTGGATCCTCAGAAAAACAAGTAGACCCGACTTGGAATTCCCGCCACAACAGGAAGGAAGGAACTCCTGCGGGACACGCCATCCCACCACCATGCCTCTCTCAAACACCACCAAGCCTTCCTACTGTATTCAAAACAGACCTCAGACTCTTTAACACACCTTGCATGGCAGCCTCATCCGACCACCTCCTCTCTTCTCACCTTTTTAACGCTTCCTGCAATGATTCCAGTTTGCCACTGCTCTTAAGGCTGCCTCGTCTGCACCTGGTGATCATTTCCAGTCTCCTCCCTGAGATCCTGGCGGTTTTGAGCAACAGAGAGTGAGCCTGGTGCTAACTTAACTCAAACTCATTTTCACCAGGCCTTCCCCTACCAACCCTATCCCAGGACTCCTTTAACACAACAAAGAAGGAATGGAGAGCTTTCCCGCTTTTTTTCTTTTTTTTGTAAAACCTACAGCCAGCCCTAGGGGCCCTCCCATGCCTCAGCTTCCTGGCCGCGGGGCTGTTACCCTTGCAGAGCCCCCAACCCGAAAGCTCCACCAACAACACCTGCTACCTCCTCCACCTACCCTTCACGTCTCCACCCGCAGGGCACCTGCACAGGCAGGTGGTGGCTTGCCATCGCTCCCCTGCACCTGTCACACCTGCTCGCGGGGGGGGGGGGCTCGCTCCCCGCCCTAGCAAGAGGCTCCCCGGGGGGTCAGGGGGCGCCGAGGCAGGTGCGGCGGGGGCGGGGGCGGGGCGCGGCTCACCTGGTCCGCGCCGAACGGCGTGATGTTGGCCTTGACGGTGGCCACGCCCAGGCCCACGAGCACCAGCCCCGCGAAGGTGGCGGGCGCGCAGCGGCGGGCGGCGGCGTCCGGGCAGGCGGCCCCGCCGTCGGGGCCGGGCGCCGCCGAGCAGTTGAGCACGCGCGCCGGGCGCGGGGCCCCGCACAGGGCGGCGCGCGCGGCGGGCGCGGCCAGCAGCGGGAAGGCCAGCATGCCCAGCAGGTAGAGCGCCAGGCTGAGCAGGATGGCGCGCGCCCGGCCGAGCCGCGCGTCCGCCAGCCAGCCGCCGAACGGCGAGCCCAGGTAGGTGAGGCCCATGAAGAGCAGCAGCGCCTGGCTGGCCTGCGCGCCCTCCCAGCCGAACGGCGGCCCGTTCAGGAACAGCACCAGGTTGGCCGTGACGCCGTAGAACGCCGCGCGCTCCAGCAGCTCCGCCAGCAGCACGGCCCCGCACGCCGCGCGCCGGCCCGCGAACGCCGCCGCCGCCGCCCGCCGCGCGCCCAGCAGCGGCGCCCGCTCGCCCGCGCCCTCCATGCGCGCCGCTCGCCCGCCCGCGCCGCCCGCGCCGCCCGCCCGGAAGCCCCCGCGGCCGCCGCCCTTCTCGCGAGACCGACCCCGCCTCGGCCGCTCCCCCCAGTGGGCGGGCGCGCCGCCACTCAGCTCCCCGCGCAGGGCGCTTCCGGTCCCGCCCCGGAAGCCGGCTGCCCCGGCAGGCAGCGGGGCTCTGTAGTGTTGGGGCGCGGGGAAGGGGTGGGCCGAGGCGTTGGCGCGCTGCAGGCGGTCTAGGTTTAATAGTGAGACTGAGGCCGGGCGCGGAGGCTCACGCCTGTCATCCCAGCACTCTGGGAGGCCGAGGCGGGCGGATCGCTCGAGGTCAGGAGTTCGAAACCAGCCTGAGCAAGAGCGAGACCCCGTCTCTACTATAAATAGAAACAAATTAATTGGCCAACTAATATATATAGAAAAAATCAGCCGGGCATGGTGGCGCATGCCTGTAGTCCCAGCTATTTGGGAGGCTGAGGCAGGAGGATCGCTGGAGCCCAGGAGTCTGAGGTTGCTGTGAGCTAGGCTGACGCCACGCCTGGGCAACACAGCGAGACTCTGTCTCAAATAATAATAATAGTAATAATAATAATGAGACTGAAACCGAACGCCAGAAGTGGGCCTTCTCGGTTGTCTGTTGCTGGTGCTAATCATTTCCTGGTTGCCAGCTCAAATGTCTCTGTGCCAAACCTCCCACATTGATCAGCTCCCCCATTTTGTATTTATAAATTCATTTATTTAAAGTATTTTTTTGAGACAGGGTCCCACTCCGTCACTCAGGCCGGAGTGCAGTGGCGTCGTCGTAGCTCACTTGCAGCCTCAGACTCCCGCCTCACACAGTCTTCCTACAGCAGCCACCAACCACTTAACTGGCTATCTGAACTTAAGTTAGCTAAACTGGGCCAGGCGTGGTGGCTCACGCCTGTAATCCTTGCACTTGGGGAGGCCGAGGTGGGAGGTACGGCTTGAGGCCAGGCGTTCGAGACCAGCCTGAGCAAGAACAAGACCCCCATCTCTACAAAAAAATAGAAAAAGTAATTGTCTGGCACAGGAGTTTTCTGCCTGGTTCCTGGAATCGTTGAGTTTGCAGCCCTGGTACTAAGCCCCAGTGACTGTGTAGAGGATTGACGTGAGTTGACTCTTAACCTCTTTGTTGGGGATGCTTGCGGTATACCCCTGCTCCCGAGCGTGGGAGTCTCTCCTTTGCAACTAAAATAGGCATATAAATGACCTAACTCATACAGCAAGGTGTCTACAGGACAGGTAGCATTGTCTTACAAAATATATTTTTGTAGGCGGGCTCTTCGCCTCAAGTGCCTGTTGGAAAAGAAGACCTTATCCCAGGGGGACACTGTGGCATGAATTAGAACTGGAAATGCACTGTTCGCTGTGAATCGCAGGACTCTGCCTTGCCCCGCACCACCCTGTCCCCTGAGCCTCACCCGGTGAGAGCTGGGAGGAGATTTGCTATTGGAGGGAATGAATTCAGAAACCATCAGAGACGGGCGGTTTCAGGGGTTGCCTGATTTCTCTGACTTTTTTTTTCATAACCATTCCGCCTCCTGTTTCGCATCTCCATTAAGTTGCTCACCAGTTGCTGCCAGACAGTTGCATCTCCTCACGGTGTCTGCTGCCTCAAACTGCCTCAAAACTTTGGTTTAGAAGCAGCCGTCACGGCCTTTCTGTGCCATCCACACATTACTCACTCATTCAGTCAACAAATAACTGTTCAACACCGACCACATCAGTCATGATGGCTCAGCCTCAGCACTCCTGGCCAATGTTTGTGCTTTTCCAGATTTCCCAGTCCCCTGGGGAGGGACTGTGTTAGTGGTTATCCCTGTTATAGCCACGGGCCATGTGATACATCTTCCTGTCCTTGGGTACAGAGAGTCATCATAAATTCCGTTTATTTCAGGGAGTCGCTGTTGCAATGGTTCTTTCTGGCTACAAATGATCTAAATAGAAGTAGGAAAGATAAGAAGTGAAGTAAGGAAAAACACAGCCAACCAATGGAATGGAACCACGTCTTTTATTAAGCCCAAACCAAAGCTACATGCAGAATGAATTCAGCTCTCAGAATGACTTGGGTTTATTTTTACAGAGGATCTGAGAGTACATATATATAGTCAGGAAGGTGGGTTTTGATTTGATTTTTTTTTCAAGCACTCATTTTATTTGTCCCTTATAAGTATCGACCTCTACTTCTTGGGTACCTTCACTCTTGTGTTTTGAAAACCCACAAGACATCTGCAAAAGTTGGGCATTCACCAATAGAAGGGGGGGGTAGAAGACAGGGAGTAAGTGAAAGAAAATGAACTTCTGCTTCCTTGTACGCAAGAAATGCAAGATATTAACAAATGTGCAACCACACCCAACATCTTATTTTAACTGCCACTTTTATAGTTTTTCATGAGTAATCTTAACCTATATTGTAATCATAAAATAGATAATTGATAGTTATAAGTGTATTTTTTTTAGGTTGGGACTTATAGGAAAGATCAATGGAGATGAATAGAAGGAACAAGAGCTGAAGCACAAATATAAAATAACTCAATGTACGAAGTGAAACAAGCCAGGCACAGAGAGATAAACACCACATGTTCTCACTCATATGTGGAAGCTAAAAAAGGTGATCTCATAGAAGCAGAGACTAGAAGGATATGCTAATTACCTTGATTTAATCACATATTTTATACATGATCAAAATACCACCTTGCACCCCATAATTATGTACAATTATACATCAATTAATAATAATAATAAAAGCCAAAAAAAACCCTCAGTCTATGATAATAAAGGGATTTGCAATCCAGGGGAAGATGGATTGTTGAATAAATTCTGTTGAAATAAATCATTAAATGTGGGACAGACAGGCTTCACATTCTGTACCAACATAAATTCCAGGCGAATTAAATATTAAAGAAACTGAAAGTATGAAATCATTAGGAGAAAATATTGACATCATTATTGAAATATATTGACATCAATATTGAAAATATTGACATCAATATTGAAATCATTAGGAGAAAATATTGCCATAAAGGGAAAACTTAATTTGACTACATAAAGACGCAAAACTATGTATATAAAAATAACTATCGCAGTTAACAGCAAACAAACTGAAAAAAAATTGGAATACATAAGACAAAACTAATGTTCTTGTTTTATAAAGAGTTTTTAAGAATCTTGTGAAAAGATAAACATCCAATAAATGAAACTCACATAGTGAATGGCCGGGCTCCTTGGAGGAGCCAGTTCAGCATCCTTTCTCTCTCTGGTAAGGGCACCTAGATTTTCCTTAATCACTTTCTCCTGTGGTTTAGGGAGGGCTGGCTGGACCCCATGATCCGGGAGTGGGCACTTGACCTGAGCCCATCCAATCAGCAGTGTCCCATCTATTGAGCTAAAGTAATTGGTTCAGAGATGGGTGTGGGATCCACCTTGGTCACAGCCAATCTCAGGGCTTACTCTGGAACGGGCAGAAAGAAGCGATTCTCCTTGCTGGGGAGCTTGGAATTATAAAGATAGAAGCCTGGAGTTGCCAGGGGCCATCTCGTGAAACCGGAGAATTATGCAACCCAGAGGGAGGTAGAAATGAGAGAAAGACCTTGTTTCAAAAAGAAAGTTTGTAGGTATTGGTTCTGATTGTAGCTAAAAGTGGCTTTCTTGCTGACATTTGCTTAAGCACTCTTTTCACTTAAGCAAATGTGACTTTCTGTCACTTGCAATCAAAAAAGTCCCCACCAATATAAGCAATACATAGGCACGCATGCACGTATACAGAAAAGAAATCAATACAAACGCCTTTCATGAAAATAAAAAGGTCAACGTACACCAGCAATTTCCAAATACAAAAGAAGGGGTCATGGCTTGTCGCTTGACCTGAGAAATACCCAGTGTTGGCAATGGAAAGGTAAATTGGTACAGCTTTTCAGGAGGGTTATTAGTGCTGTGTATCAAAACCACATTAGCCTACACTTTGTGCAATTCCACTTCTGGAATTTAAGAATGTGTGCAGAGACTTAGCTATAAAATGTTCATTACAATGTTGCTTAAACTAGCCAAAAGGTTGGAAACAGCAAAGAGGCACAGTAAGACACTGATAAAAATAAATGCCCAGTGCGTGGGCATATACTGGGATGCTATGTAGTTATTCAAATGATACTGTTAGGTAGACGGTTAGGATCTCTGGCTCTTCTAGGGACAAGGGCTCCCTGCCTTGGTGCTGTCTGGGGCAATTGCTCCAACTGGGAAGAAGGATAAGGGTGGGCACTTCGTTTTGGGGTTGCCCCACCCTTAATTCTATCCCTTGCAACTGCTCCACCTGGGGAAGGAGGGACGCTTCATCCATCAGGGAATCCCCAGCCCAGGCACGATAGGATTTGGAAAGTGACCTAGAGTAACCTAAGGGTAATTATTACTTCACCAGCCTGAATCTGCATTGTGGTTCACTGCCCTCCCCACTTATTTGAGGCTCTGTCTCAAATAAATAAATAAATAAAGGGACAGTCATTAGGGGAGACTCATTCTATATCATCACCCTACTTTAATGTCAGCCAATTTTAGGATTCGAATCACATCTGCAAATTCTCACTCACAGGAGTCTCCAGGTGGGTGTTCGATGGAACCAGGGAGAGGTATGTGTGTGTCCCACCAGGGGATGCTCCGGGAGCCAGGCTAGAATTTTGTCTGCCACAGTTATGAAGTAAAAACAAGCATATTACAGGGAAAAAAAGGCATAGAGTATTCCTTTTTTTATTCTTTAATCGAGACAGAGTCTCACTTTGTTGCCTAGGCTAGAGTGAGTGCCGTGGCGTCAGCCTAGCTCACAGCAACCTCAAACTCCTGGGCTCAGGCGATCATCCTGCCGCAGCCTCCCGAATGGCTGGGACTACAGGCATGTGCCACCATGCCCGGCTCATTTTTTCTATATAAGTCAGCCAATTAATTTCTTTCTATTTATAGTAGAGATGGGGGGGGGGTCTCATTCTTGCTCAGGCTGGTTTGGAACTCCTGACCTTGAGCGATCCGCCCTCCTGGACCTCCCAGAGTGCTAGGATTACAGGTGTGAGCCACCAAGCTCCGGCCAAGTGTTCCTGTTTTCTGGAGCAACAATGACAAACACAAAGCAAAACAGAGCGAAGATGGACAACAACAAAGAGACTGTGTCCGTACAAACGGAGCCGCAAAAGCATGGTGGAGAGTGGCCGCTGCCCGTGTTGCCGTGGGGAGGCGTCAGGCCTCGCTGGTTCTGCGCCTAGAAACGGTGAGCACAGCCGTTCCTACAGCTCAGGATGTGGGGGGATTAATGGGCGGACATGCTACATACAGCGCGTGCAGCAATGTCAGGGTCATGGTGCATTCCGGTGAACAGGACTATTATGGTGCTTATGTTTATACATAAAGACTGGAAGAACTCGAGACCAAATTGGTTATCTCAGGGTAGTGGGATTGTGTGTGATTTTTTTTTGTGTGTGTGCAAGTCTTGTTTTGCTCCTCCGAATTCGTTAAACATGGTACTTGCTTATTTAATAAAAATAAATCAAAATGTGAAAAGAATACGTGTGGGCCTCTTACAACAACAGGTTGCTACCGGAAGCGGTTCCAAGGGAGTCCTGTCTTCCCCTTGGCGAGTCTCTGATATGCCCAGAGTGGGGCCTCCAGCCTCCCTCGCAGCCGTGCCTCTTGCCTCAGCAGCCAGACAAGTCCCTGCAGCCGCGCCAAACGCTACCGTGCTCGCTGTCGCCTTTGACAGTGACGGGCACCTCTGTGCTGAAAAGTGAAGGCTCCGGTCTGCTCAGTCATCAGAACAGCAGTGGGAGTCAGAGCCCTGATTTCTTGCCAAAAGCTCAAAGGGAGGGATCGCTTATTTCTGGTTGGTTGACTTCACCATGTTCATTAAAGCAACAGCAGCAGGAACCAGATACTTTCAGAGCAATATTTTTTATTTTATTTATTTATTTATTTTTTTTGGCATTTGGTCACTTTCAAGTGCTGTTCGTGAAAGTCAGGAAAAGGAAACAGAACCAGGACACACAAACCACAGTTTCGTATGCATCTCTTTCTTTCTTTCTTTTTTTTTAAATGAGGATCGATCTCTGTCTCCCTCTCCTTTCTTTCTCTCTTTCTCTCTCATTTCCTCTCCTGCCCTGTTCTCTCTGTCTGTCTCTGTCTCTGTCTCTCTCACACACGCACACGCAGCATTCGTAGGTTGCAGTACTATGGGGAGAAATAATGACACAGAGTCTAAAATCTCTGATAGAAACAAGGAGGTAGAGTGCCTCTCTTATTAATATCATAAAGGCAGTGGGAAAAAAAGATACCATGTTGATTTTTATCACAGAATCATCTCTGAAGCCGGTGTGCCCACGGTGCTTTCCCTCGAAAATGCTATCATTTTTATACAGGGTGGGTAATAAAGTTTCATTTTCCCCGGCGCTAGGAACTGGAAAAATAGCCTGAGCAAACACTATGATCAAAGGGAAAAACAGATCTTGCTTTACATTTATTTTAAGGCCCTTATGTCAGAAGCATCTGGAGAAATCTCGTAAGAGACGCCTGCGACGTTTTCTGTCCTATCCCCGTCCTCCTCCGTAATTATTTCTACATTATTCCGTAATAAAACATTTGCCTTTGTGCCCTTTTACATTACCCACTTGGGAGAATCATAAAAGACCTCATCAAAATGAGCTAATTAACTGTAATATCGCTTATAGTTTTTTTTTCTCATTTACAAATGGGTAAACTGAAGCAACGGACAGGTAATGGGTCCCCAAAAACACATTAGATATTTCTTACCTTATGGAACAGGTGTATTCCATAAAAATCAAATATGGGTGAATTTCAGCCTAGCAAATCCTGCTGCAGCACTGGCTTCCACTAAAAAAAAAAATACTCGGGGATGCATCCTCATAGGGATAAAAATCTCACGCAACCGTGCACATGGAATGATTTGGTTTAATTCCACATTTATTGAGTGCCATGGCCATTGCTCCTGGGACAGGACATTGTCCCAGGCAAGAAGTGGTTGCAGAGGTGAGTGACTTAGGTGGGGAGGTCACGCCGTGGTTGACTGTGGTTATAATGCAGAATGGGGTCAGGACAGACGAGAGGGGGACCAAGAGCCATGGGGGTTAGGGAAGGTGGAGGACAGCCCCAGATGCAGTGATCAAGGGATCTTAGTAAATGCAACAGTCTTTGAAATGGGGCTTTGTGGCCTGCCTCACAGTGGCCCCCAAGGAAGATAAGCCCCAGAACCCGTAAACATGACGATGGTCTTAGTCCATTTGTGCTGCCATCACAAAATATCAAGACTGGGTAATTTATGGACAGTGGAAATTTGTTTCTCACAGTTCTAGAGGCTGGCAGTGACTCAAGGTCAAGGTGCCAGCAGATCTGGTGTCTGGTGAGGGCTACTCTTGTTTGCGAGAAGGTGACTTGCTGCCGCTTCATCTAGGTGCCATGGACGCTGTGTCCTCCCATGCAGGAGAGATGGAAGGGGTAAACTCACCCCCGTGAACCCTCTTATAAGTGAGGGTTACCTTATGGAACAGGTGTATTCCAGAAAAATCAAATATGGGTAAATTTCAGCCTAGCAAATCCTGCTGCAGCACTGGCTTCCACTAAAACAAACAACAAAAAACAAAAACACAAATACTCGGGGATGCATCCTCATAGGAATAAAATCTCATGCAACCGTGCACATGGAATGATTGGGTTTAATTCAACATTTATTGACTGCCATGGCCATTGCTCCTGGGACAAGACATAGTCCCAGGCAAGAAGAAATTGCAGAGGTGAGTGACTTAGGTGGGGAGTGAGAAATAAAGTCCTAAGCCCCCAGTGAACTGAACAACGGACCCCCTCTTGGCCAAGGGGACCCCATAGAAACCTTAAAACTGAGTTCCCGGCCACGACAGGACGGAGAACTCAGACCATGCCTCGTTATATATATACCCTCTCCCTGGCTGATGGCCACCAGGCTCTGTCCCTAAGGGCCGGACAGAGCTGGCCCTTTGGAAAGACTCAGCTCACTGCTGGGTTCAACCAACCTCGACTGCCCCTCCCTGTTGTGCTTCCAACACCACTGACCTGCATTCCTTTCTTCCTCGTGAGAGACCACCCACCACCGAGTGGCTCTGGCAGGTCTGCCGAGGTCAAGCACTGAGTACTTTGGTGTCTCTGCTTCCCTTTTTAGCATCAGAGGGCTGAAAACTTCACCCTGGGATCACGCTGACACCACCATTTTTGAACATGGGCCCCATGAAGGGCCAGGAAGCTCAGCTGTGCCCACACAGGGTTCTCCTTTCATAAATATTCATGACTCCTCCTACGGCTTGTTAAATATGTAAATTAAGCCACCGTGCTCAGCATACATTTCTGTCTCTGTATCTTCCTCAAAGTGCCTGGTTCCCGCTTCTGGCTGGAGGCTTCGCTTCCCAGCCTGTCCGAGTGACCACCTGCAGGCTGCGCATAGGAAATAAAGCCCTCCTTTCCAAAGGTAAGGACTTTGCCATTCTTCAGGTGACATGTGGCACTAATGCCATCCGTGAAGATGGAGCACTTGTGGCCTAATCACCTCATAAATGCCTCATCTCTTTTTTTTTTTTTTTTTTGAAACAGAGTCTTGCTTTGTTACCCAGGCTAGAGTGAGTGCCTTGGTGTCAGCCTAGCTCACAGCAACCTCAGACTCCTGGGCTCCAGCGATCCTCCTGCCTCAGCCTCCCGAGTAGCTGGGACTACAGGCATGCGCCACCATGCCCGGCTAATTTTTTTTTCTATATATATTAAAGAATTAATTTCTTTCTATTTTTAGTAGAGACGGGGGTCTCGCTCTTGCTCAGGCTGGTCTCGAACTCCTGATCTCGAGCAATCCGCCCTCCTGGGCCTCCCAGAGTGCTGGGATTACAGGCGTGAGCCACCGCTCCTGGCTTCATCTCTTGATACTGTTGCACTGCGGAGTCACTTCCAGTATGAATTTTTGGAGAGGACAAGGACATTCCAACCATAGCAGTGACCTTATGTGGAAAGAGGTTTTTCGCTGTAATTAAGATAAGGGTTTTGAGATTTGGAAATCATCCTAGATTATCCAGTGTGCCCTAGATCCAACGATTACGTGCCTTTCTAAGAAGCTCGAGGAGGGAGATTTGACAGATGGCGGAGGAGGCAGCCCTGTGACCATGGAGGCGGAGGTTGGGGTGATGTGGCCACAAGTCAAGGAGCAACCACAGCCACCAGCCTCTGGAAGAAGCAACTCAGAGATTCCACCCTAATGTCTCCAGAGAGAGTACAGCCCAGCTGACACTGCGACCTCAGGCTTCTGACTTCCCAAATTGTGAGAGAGAGAAAAAATTTCCTGTTGTTTTAAGCCACTCAGTTTGTGGCCGTCCGTTAGGTCTGCTTTAAGAAGCCTTGGGCTAAGGAAAGAGCAGTCTGGAGCACAGAAGGTCACAACCAGAAGTAGAAAAGTGGTCTCATCTCCGTTTTGGAAAACAAAAGAGAATGTGCCACGTCCAATATTTCCCAACCATGAGAGGAAGTGGTATTGTGACAGTTCATCTTAAGAATCAATGTGACGACAGGGCCAGGGGGCGCCCAGGTTAAATACTACTTCTGGGTGTGCCTGTGAGGGTGTTTCCAGGTGAGATTAGCATTTGGATCAGAGGACTCTGCAAAGTAGGTGCCCACCCCCAAGCCTTGGAGGGCCTGCAGAGAACAGGTGGAATTCCTCCTCCTTTCTCCTCCCTGCCCCCCCCTGCTTAAGCTGGGACATCTCATCTCATCTTTTCTGCCAGGCACTGGGGTTGACACCTTCATCTCCCTTGGTTCTCAGGCCTTTGGGTGTGGACTGAATTATACCATTGGGTTTCCTGGGGCTCCAGCTTGCGGACGGCAGTGGGACTTCTCAGGATCACACGAGCTGGTCCTTCATGCTAAATCTCCACGTTTGTATGTAAATCTACTGGTTCTGTCTCTCTGGAGAACTCTGGCTAATCCAGCTATCTATCGGCATTTGGGGAAGAGCAATTTTTCTTTGGGCAGGGCTGTTCTGTATGTTGCGAAGTGTTAAACCTTCCTTGCCTTGTTGTGAAATATTAACAGCATTCCTTAATCATTCAGACAACACCGTTTCCTTCCACACCCCCAAATTTCAAAAGTCCCCTGGAGAGCAGTTCTGCATCTGGTTCAACCTCTCGTGAGCTGTAGAGGAGGGAGTGTCCTTTGTTCTTTGTGCCATAGAAGGTGGGATCAATCCTGGCAGAGGTCATGAGATTGTTTTAGCCAAAGGTGGGGCGATGGGATTAATCAGAACCTTTAAAAGCTCCGTACTTCTGCTCAGAGGACGTTGGTACTTTGAGACAGGAGTCTGCCAGCCTCCTCATTTGCCAGCAAATTAATAAACTCCCCTTTCCTTCTCCTCAAATCTTCTTCTCCTTGCCCTCGTTCTTCTGATGCAGCCTCGGGGGCAAATACCAGAACTTTCGGTAACATTACTGAATTTTTAGGTTCCTCTTTCCTTCTTTCCCTCCATCTCTCCTCCCTCCCTCTCTCCTTCCCTCCTTCTCTTGGTACTTTCTTTCTTCTTTCCTTTTTTATTTCTTTTCTGTCATCAGGAATGAGTGAATTTGACTGAATGTCCTTATTGTGCCGGAGGAGAGGGTCACGTGGTTTCCTCCTGTGGCCCCATTTGTATTGCTACTGCGGAGACGACTTGCTTCGATGCCATTCTCCCGTTTCTCTTTAGGGTCCATCAGTTTATTCAGGTGGCAACGCGCCCAGCGAATAGACTGCATTTCTCAGCTCCCTCCGATGCAAGAAGTGGTCACGTGACCCATATGAGAAAGGCACAGGGCTGTGTGACTCCCCAGGAAAACCCCTTAACGTGACACGCACCGTTTGAGTGCACCCCTTTTGCCTTTCCTTTCTCAGCACTTAGCTTCGTCGGGGTGGGGGCGTGTTTTGAGTCCACACAGGTGGCATTTTGCCTTAAGCCTCCTTCAGCCCCTACTTTTCTCACTCAACACGTCCTGTTTCGGAGACCCAGCTGTGCGCGCACAGCCCACCCAGCTCACTTCGCCCCTGACGGGCCCGGGTCCGGGGCTCGGACCTCTTCCTCACCGCACAGGAGAGGTCCTCTCGTGGCTGTCGCTGTCTTCAGACACCATCCCTTCCTTTCCCTGCTCCGGCTAGTTTTAGGGCTGCCTGGGTCGCGGAAAGAATATGCAACCGATTGCGCCACGTCACCAGGAGTATGAGCAGAGAGGAATCCGAGGCTTCGTGGGGACGGAGGCCCCCGCACAGGTTGTGGCGCACAAGGAGGCTCAGATGCTTTCCGAGCACCTCGTGGGAGAGGACCCCGGGTCTCGGCTGGTCCCCGTGGGCACAGACCCGCTGCCAGCAGGGTGCTCCAGGAGGGTGGACCCGATCTCTGGTCTCTGCGGAGCTACACGCGGTCACCCCGGATCCTGGTCCCGGTGGGAGCGGCCCGCGCCACCCCCAACCCCAGCTCCCCAGACACCGCGCGCCCCCTCCCCGCCTCGCGGCCCCTTCTCCCCTCTCGTTCCCAGGACCATCTCGGTCCCTCCCCGTCCGGGGCCCCCTCTCCCCTCCCCGCCCTCTCCCCTTCCCGCCCTCTCCCTTCCCCATCCTCTCCCCTCCCCGTCCTCTCCCTTCCCCACCCTTCCCCATCCTCTCCCCTCCCTGTCCTTTCCCCTCCCTGCCCCTCGACCCCTCCCTGCCCCGGCGGCGCGGGCACCTGCGAGCGTGGGCGCGGCCTTGGGGAGCGGCGGGCGGGACAGACATAGCACCACCGCCCGCCGCCCCTGCGCCCCAGGCGCCCGCGTCTGCGCCTTCCCCGGGGCCTGGGCGGCAGCGGCGGGCAGTCGATGGCCCGAGCGGCGGCATGCGGCTTCTGTTCCTGGCGGTGCTGCGGCCGCACACCGGGAACGCGGTCACGGCGGAGCGCGTCCGGTAGGTGCGGGGACCGGGGGCGCCGGGCAGAACCCCAGCGCGCCCAAACGGCCGTGCAGGGGCGCGGGGGCGCGCGGGGAAGGCGGGCGGGTCCCCGCGCGTGGAGGGTGGGTCGGCTCCGCCGGGCGCGCGGCGCTGTCCCCCGCAGACCCCAGCGCCGCCGGCCTCGTCTGCCTTCGCTCCTCCGCACGAGAGCGCCGCAGCAAAGCAGACAGGGCGCGGGGCGAGCTGAGCGAGGATGCTCGGGGAAGGCCTCCCTGCCGGGGATCCGAGCAGAATCCCGGAGACGCGGAGCATGGCAGTGGCGCTCCAGTGGGGACGATTTCCTGGCGCAGGGCCCAGCAGGTGCAAAGCCATGAGAGCGGCCCTGGGCCGAGCTCCCTGGAGGAGCCTCCCTCCTCCCCTCGCACCCTCCATCCTCGCACCTGCCTGCTTATCTCAGCGCAGATCTTCGTGTGCAGTTACCTGGCTGTATCGGTTTGCTTGTGGATTCTGTCTTTGGTCCCTGGACAGCGTAGCGGACGGGGAAGGGCTGACTCACTTAACGCAGCCCCAGGAGCCGGGTGCGGGTCTGCACTCGCTGGATGAACGCATTAGGTGAGGCAGGACACGCAGCGGCGCCGGGATTAGTGCCCGAGGCCGAAGAGGAGCCCCAGTTTTTCTTTCCTTCCTTGGCACACTGACTTGCTTCATGAAATTTCCCAACGTACTGCCCCTGTGTGGGCCCGTTTCCTCCTCCTTGAGCCTCCACCGACTCTTTCATGTCCCTTTCGGGTAAAAAGTGTTCCAGTTCTAAAGATCACAAGTGACAATGACCAAGATCGCACGTCAGAGTGACCCAGAGAGGGTACCTGAGTCTCTGAAGTCCCCCTGGGGAGTTTACAGTGAGGGGTTTCTGGGTGCAGGTGTGTCTTAAGTGGAACTGAGCGACCACTTCCAGCCACTCACTGGGCCAGGTGGTGCGGAAGCCCACCGCCGCCCCTGCTCACCTTCCAGCGGCGGACAGGGGTGAAGGAGGTGATTGCACAGAGCGATTGGTGCTCAGAAACGTGGCTAGGTTCGGTGAGCAGGAGGCTGGTGGTGGCTGAGGCTGAGGCTGCTTTAGATGCTGGGGTGGGGCAAAGGAGATGACTTTGACCCTGAGACCAAAAGGAGCCCCCCCCCGCCAGGCTCTGGGGGTGGTGGTCCTGGGGAGGGTGGTAGAGAGAACACACGGTGGGGTGGGAGCAAGCTGGAAGCGCCAGAGCAACGGGAGGAGGCAGGGCTCGTGGGATGTAGTGAATTTGGGGCAAGTGCTAGGAATTTAGGTCAGAGAGAGAGAGGCACAGGCCAGATCTGTCTGCCTCGTACACGAGACGGGGAGAACAGCTCGTGCCTAACGAGTGCCTGTCACTTGACCTTTGGCTTCCACCGAGAACCATAAACACCCGCACCTACGCAAACCCACTCCAAAGGCCACTGGTGGCTTTCGACCCGATTCAGAAGTAGACCAGAAAAATAACTGTCGGCTGCTGTCCCAGATTTGCTCTTCGTTTGCTCCTGCACCCGGGCGTGTTTGCCGTGCATCTCCAGTGTCCCGCGCCAGCCCTTGGGGGACACACAGAAGGCGACCAGGTGGGCACGGCCCCCCCCCCCCGGGGAGGACTGACTTAGTGAGGGCTGGAGTGCAGGGCCGTCGGTTATTCTGTCCTCTGTCTTCCTGGCTGTGCACAAAGCATTATAACATTTGCTGTTTGCACTTTGGTGTTGGCTCCTTTCGTCACCCTTTGCCTCAGGAAGGCAAAGATGAGAAAGGAAAAAGCAGAAGTCGCTTGAAGACACTTTCTGTCTTGTGAAAGCTCAGGTTCCTGGAGGAAATGATGCTGGCGTCCCAGGAGGGAGGAGGGGGGTTCCCATGGCGACCGAGATTCCCCGAGAGCCAATCAGCAGCGGGCAGTGGGAACGGGAGCGCCTCCTCTAACGTTCTCTGCACAAGACTGCAGAGGCCCTGGGCAGTGGGCGGGGCTGGGGAGCCCCCCTAGCGGACACAGGGCGGACACAGGGCGTCTGAGTCAAGAAGAGGTGGGTTCAGACTCGCACCCTCAGGTCGGTAGCTGCAAATGTGTGTGAATGGTCATGCTCCATCAAGATGGGTGCAATGACATAGGAAGTACGAGGCCCTCTGGGCGCATGCAGGTGGGGGACCCACCCAGGACAGAGGTCAGGGGAAGCCTTTTGGTGCTTGCAAAGCCCGCTGGTTAGAAACTGGGCAGAGAGGGTGTGCCCAGGTGGAGGGAGGCCCCCCGGGATGTTTGCCAATGTCTGGAGACATGTTTGGTCACCACAGCCCATGTCGGGGGGGGGGGGTCTGTTGGCATCGAGCGGGTAGAGGCCAGGGATGCCGCTCACCACAGGACTGCCCCCACCACGAAGAGTGACCCCCCTCAACGGGTCGGCAGTGCCACGGCTCAGAAGCCCTGCTCCAGGTACGGTCTGGAGAGGGAGACCGGGCCCGTGTCACACCGCACCTGCAGCGTTGTGCCAAGAACAGGCTCGCACCGGCAGAGGCTATCGGATTTCCACGTAGGGGAGGACCGTGCGGAGCCGGCTGCGGTGGCGTGGAGGGTGGATGGGTGTGGCCGGAGAGGGGAGAGGTACGCAGGTGGGCCGGCATAGTTTTTTTCTTACATTAGAAATTTATTTATTTTTTAATATCAGCATATTAAGGGGTACACATGTTTAGGTTACAGATATTGCCTTTGCCCCACCCGAGTCAGAGCTTCAAGTATGTCCATCCCCCAGACGGTGCGCACCGCACCCATTAGGTGTGAGTATACCCATCCCCTCCTCCCCTCTCTCACTGGGTCAGAATATTCAAGAAGTAAGATGATCAGGGCTGGGTGACTGAATGTGGGGTTCGAGGGGGAGAACACTTACGACTTCCTTCCTTATAGAGGGAAAATATTGGGGTAAAATGGGGAAATCTTGGCTGTACAAGAGTCTTTGTAGAAAGCAAGGGCTTCTGAAATCTGGTAGGTTTTTAGAAGATGTAGGTGATGGAATCGTAGATAAGTATTTTGGGGGGGAAATCCAGGGACCAATAAATTGAGAGTCAATGTTACCTTATCTGTGAGTCGCTTTGAACAGTCTTCAGTATAGACAGCGTGCGGGGTGAGTAAGTCACCTTTAAGCATCACCTCGGAGCTGTCAGTGAGCATTTCAAATACCCTAATCTGGAACTTGCTCTCTAGAGACGTCTCTTAAACACTGTAAGTATTAGAAACCCGAGTTAGAGGATTTGTTCATTAGCATAAAACATTTCAGACATAATTAGCGGTGTCCACGGTGTGTGGTTTGCCGGGAAGATGACACAGGCCCTTGAACAAGAAGTCAGGTCAGGAGGCTCACACCTGCAGAGCGCCTTTTGAAGTTGACAGTGCCGTTCGGTCCTCTGTTCCTCTGGAACCTTCTGGAACCCTCTGTCATCTGGCCCAACTGACAGATGGCCTGGCTGTCAGTGCGGTCTGGCGTGGACTCACCCCTTCGGGCAAGGTGCTTGGAGGACAGAGAGGGCCCTGCACCCTGCCAGGCTGGACGGTGTGGGTTTCTGCGGGTTTCCTGGCCGAATGTGGACTGAGAGTCACTCTCCTTGTCCGGCAGCCCTGGTGGTGCCGCTGGAAGGGACAGGCCAAAAGGGTTCCCATCCACCTCGCATCCTCTAAGGCTGCAAACATTTGTCAGAAGCTCAGGACGGTCCTCGCTGAACCTGGCAAATCGGGCTAGGCCAGTTCCTGCTAACAGTGAAGTTAGAAGTTAAAGCAACTCTGGTAAATTAAAAAAGAAAAAGAAAAAGAAAAGAAAAAGCAGCTTCATTTCACCTGCGCAGGAGAAATAAATTGCACAGGTAACGGACGTAAAAGATGTTCACATAGCAAGAACAGAGTGGTTTCAGAGGGCGCCTCCCGTTATGCTAACATGGGAGGTGAGGCCTCAGAACCACCCAGGGTAACAAACTAGCGCCCTGGGGTCAAATACGGCCACTGGGTGCCTTTGTCAATAAAGTCACGGTGGAAAGCCAGCCACAGCCCTTCTCTCTCGTGCGGTCTGGGGGCTGCTTTTGCAGTGCGATGGCAGAATCGGGCAGTTAGGACACCTCTGTCTCCTTTTGTCCCACAAACCCAAAGACATTTGCTCTGACCACGTCCAGAAACGGCTTTCTGACCCCGCTGTTCTAAACAGACTAACAGACGTTTGCTAGTGCCCGAGTTCCTCGCGCAGCGTACTGTCTGCAGAGCTGCCGCAGGTGCGGGGGAAATGCGTGCAGATGGTTACGGAAATCGGAGAAAAAGCAAAAGGGTTTGGGCTTCCTCAGCCCGGAGTAGAGAACTCCGATCGTCAGCTCCATGCTCAGGTGAGCGTGAGGACATCTGAACCATTGCAAACGTCCTTGCGTTGCGAGCCGGACTTTGTGCGGTGGGCGGCAACTGTTCTCTTTCTGCACCTTTGACGTAGTTTGCAACGGTGTTTTCTTTTGGATGGGAAGCACTTCAGAGAACGAGAGCAAACTGAAGCCCCAATCAATACTGTCTGGCAAAGGGAGACAGGAAGGAACGCAGAAATCATCTGCACGTAGGGCAGCGTTTGCTTTTAGCGCTCGGCTGCTTTTTGGCGTCTTCATTCTGAATTTTGGGATTGCCATGCATCTGGAAAGGGAAAAAAAAATTCTCCCCAAGGAAAAGTTTTCATGTCTTCTAGTTTTTCTTTAGAGGAATGAAAGGAAGTTGTGGATGTACACTGAGTGGAGGGGAAGAGACTATTTCGTTTTTTCCACGTTAAGTAACAGGCATGTTAATATCTTCATTTAACAGATATTGAGCCTCTTCCGTGGAGTGCAGCCCTCTGCCCTCGGGGGCAGGTGCCGGTCAGCTACCCAGAGTGTTTGTACCTCCGCTCGGTGCTGAGCCTGGTCATTTGGGGGAAGGGGCTCTAGCATCCTAGCATGGAAGACAGATATGCTGTGAAGAAGGGCAGAGTGAGGACAGAGCATTGCCAAAGGGAGCCCACCCCGTTTAAGAGGGTGTGGGACCAAGGGACAGCCCCCCTCTGCCCGGGGAAGGTTCACTGAAAATCAGCTGACACAAGGCGGGTTAATAGGAGGAATGGCACACACATTTATCTGGCCACACTTTTAGTGACATGGGAGCCTTTGACTGTAGACCCAAAGACGTAGGGGAAACCGTCCAATTTTATGCTTCGGTTCAGGCAGCATGGGCAGCCAGGTAGGAATAGGATTGGACGCAAAGGGTGTGATCTGATGCGTATAGACCCAGTGTGGAAACCCAGCAAGGCCCGTCTGTCTAGACTCTTCTTGGCCTCTCTGGGCAGCATCCTTTCTTCTGGGTGTGGGGCAGGACCCTCCCTGGAGTGGGGGGTGGTGTCATCTTATAACATGCTATAAAACAAGGTAGGTCAGATCATTTCTTTACGGCCAGTTTTTACCCAGAAAGGCGGGGGGAAAAGTTAGAGCAGTATTTTTAGGTTTTATGGTTGGCTTTGGGGAAAAGGGGTCTGATTTCTATGACCTCCCTAGTTTGGGGAAGAAAGATTAGTTTCTATGGGTAGCCTGGGGCAGTGGGGTGGGGGGGCAGAGGGGCCAGAGACAGGAGGGCAGAAGGTCAGAGAGAAACGTTTGCTTCGGGGGCTGTTTCTGAGACCTTTGTTTTGGGGTATCTTTCTCTGAGCCCCAGCAAGGGTCTGGGAAGGGGTCTTTAAGAGATAACTTTTTCTTGCTGTGATGATCACGTTTAAAAAAAAAAAAAAAAAAAGAGATAACTTTTTCTTTGCCATGCAGTTTTTTTAGAATTGGAGATATAATTCACATCCTATAAAATTTACCCTTTTAAAGTATACAGGTCAGTGGTTTTTAGTGTACGCATAAAGTCACAAAGCCGGCACTACTATCATTCCAGAACATTTCCATAGAATTCAAACCTCTCTTTTCCATGTATCGACACTTTTTTTTTTTTTTTTTTTGGTTTCTCATTTCTTAGACCTTTAAGAAGAAGAGATGCAATGGCAGTTATTCACCTATGCTCAGAAGCATGTTGAATTCTTATTTTTGCATGAGATATCTTTTAGGCTGAAGTGAGCCGATAGCTGGGCTGTCTACAAGCTCCCTTCCTGCTTCTGCCTGTCAGTTTCCATCATCAGGTTTCCCGAGGATGGGGGAGAGAAGTGGTGTCGTCGATCAGCGATGCCCGGATCAGGGTTAACAGTGAAAATGGTCAGGTCAGGATGGGCTGCAGTAGGTTAAACCTGGGTAGGCCCCACACCTTAGCTTTTCTTCATTTGCATAGAGATGTTGCGACATTGTGTACTTAATTACATTGTAAAAAGGAAACAAAAAGAGAGAAACATGATCATTCACGTATTAGTCTGGGGATGGATCCCGCCTATGCCCCAGGGCAGATATGAGCTTGAGGGTTTGAATCTAGCATTTCTTCAGAGGGTCTTTTTTTTTTTTCCCACATGGTTCCTATGGTGTCGGCAACTTGATTATTTTATGATCACAGTGCTTGAAGATTCCAGATGTCATCCTTCCCCTCTTCCTTCCCCCTTCTTTCTTCTATTCTTACTCTTTGGATTTGGTATTAATACAATATTTCCCTGAAATGCCAGCCAGCTAATCTGTCTGGTGTCCCACTGGAGAAATATTAATAACTATTTCATTGCAGGAGTAAAAAAAAAAAAGTGGCTATTGAACTTGAACTTTGTGGCACTGCCTAGATAGTTTAAGAGATTTTCAGGGCAATTTTAAGTGTACTTGATTTTCACCTATGTGCTGAGTTTGTAAACCAAAGCCCTAAGTAAGATGTGACTCTACCGTTCGGAGTAATGTAAGTGCAGTGCAGAGGGTTGCAGTAGAGAAAGGTTCAAAGCATAACGGGAATTTTGCAGTAGGAACGGGGACTTCAGAAGGAGCTGGCATTAGGAAGTGTCAAGTCACAGGCACAGAGGCTCACAAAGGCAGCAGGATGGGTCAGCCGTCCTGGTGGAAGGGCGGTAGGCGTGAGATCCACCCCTGCTGTGCTGGGCAGGGCTTGCTGGGTGCTGGGCTGGGGTGTTTGCCCCTCATCCCAGAGACACGGTCGGCCGTTGGTTTATTCCTCAAGCAGGACAGGTGTGGGCTCCATCCTCATGCAATGTATCGTCAAATCAGCTACGATCCAAGCTGTTTGAGAGTTTTCACCAGGGGTGAGACCTGCTGCCATTTGTTTATACACACACACACACACGTACCTCAAACAATTATGAAAGATAATATATGTACACGGTAAAAAAAAAAATCGGACAACATAAAGAGACATGTGGTAAGAAGACAGTCTCTCTCCCACCGTAGTCTCTGGTTTTCCACTTTGGACATAATCATTGCTATTTATTTCTTATGTATCCTTGATATTCTGTGCACATGCAATATATATATATATATACACACACACACACACAAAGTAGCCTTCACTTCGCTCTGTTTTCGTCAACAATGTGTCTTGGTCATTCTAAATTACTTCATGGTGATCTGCTCATTCTTCTAAAGACAGAGAACACGAGTGGTTGTATCTACCACAACATATTAATGACCGGTGCGCTCCTTGCACTGTGAGGTGGCTTTTATCTCTTTTGCTACTTCAAACACAGCTGCAGTGCCTACTCTCGGGTGAATGCGCTTGGGCACGTCTCCAAGTATATCTTAGGAGTAAATCCCTAGAAGTGGCGTTACGTGGTCACAGGGCTGGTGCATCCTAAATTTGCTAGCCGTTGCTGCGTTGCCTGCCGAAGAGGTTGCACCAATTTACTCCGACACAAATAACGTATGGGAGTGTTTATTTCATCAAGCCTCAGGCAGACTTTTTAATCTTTACAGATATTCCAGGAAAAAAAAAAAAAAAAGAAGACTGCAGTTGAGCCCCATTTCCTTTTTTCCAAAAGCCAGGTTGTATTTCTTTTTTCTCCACGGACTGTAATTTTATGCCCATCCCCAATTTGTTAATGGTGTTTTTAGTCTTTTCTCATTGATTTATGAGAGATCTTTACATATTAAGTAAACTGGATTTTTTTTTCCTTTTGTAAATATTGTAAATACTTCCCTCCCCCCCCCCCCGTTTCTCCTTTGTCTTTTGATTTTGTGCACGCTCTTGTCACCAATCGGAACATCCTTTTTTGTTTATCAGATGTGTGTTTTAGATTTGTTACCAGCAACTGAACTAAGGTGAGAGAAAGAGAGTTTGAGTGACTGTGTGTATTCTACCTGCAATTTACACACACAGACATACACACACACACACACACACACACACACACACACACATTGCAGGTAGAATGGAAAGGCCATGATGTATTTTTTGATGTATTTTATGATAATAGGTGAGTTTTGAAGTCTTTTTAAAGAACCGAATAGCAGAGGCTTGAAAACAAACTTTAGGTACCCTTCACAATTAAGGGGCCAGGAAAAAAAAACAGTGGAATTAAGGAAATAGAGAAGGAGATTGCTGGTATAGCAAGTGCCACTGAGGATGGGAGTGTGTGCCCGGCATCTCAAAGCTGCCAGGCCCTCCTGGATTAGCCTTCCTCCCCGTGGCCTGGTCCCGGGTATCCGAGGCTGGTGCATGAGTGTTTCTTGTCATTGACTATGAGCCTTGTCCTTAAGGCAGATTGCCTACAAAGGGCAATGCAGTAAATAAGTATTATTAGTGGCACAGCGACTTAAAATCTTAACCAGAGCAGCCACTTGTGGCATATTAATGTCTCCCCCGCCCCATCTCGTACTTTCTCTGTCTTTTTTGATAAAGGGTCCATCTAGAGGCGGCGGGACACGTGTGCATTCTGAAAGATGCCTTTGACTTTGAAAGCCCATCTGACATCGCAAACCTCATCACCTCCGAGAAGTGCGAGGCCGCCTTGGCCCTTCATCTGTACCGGGGAGGCAGGCTCCTGCAAGGTAACCGGCCCTCTTTCTCCTCAAAGTCAAACACTAGAAATATGGGGAACCGGAGGCACCTGTCCTGTCCGATAATGCAGGAAATCGCGTCTCTTGTTTACCTGGCTCAGAAATGGATGGGATACAATGATTTCTTCGGTTTGTTTTTCTACCGAGTCATTTTCTAAAATGTTACAACCGTGCTGATCGAGAATAGATGTGTATTTAAAGCTGCTCTTGCCGTATTCAAAGTATCAGCCTGAATTTTGTTCAGTGTATAGTTCGTATTTCTAAGCATTTACGAATTTTAAAAAATAGAGTTCTTTTACAAATATAGAATGAACACTTAATGATAAAAGATTTTATTCAACCCTTTAACTAATGAGGAAATTGCTAAGAAGCTAACGCTGGTGTAAAGCACATTTGGGCAGCCGTGGTTTAAACTGGCAATTTAATAAAAAGGAGATCAGAGTAAGATGACCAGGTCAGCTGCAAAACTGATTGACATTCAAGCTTAGGGCGGTGAACCCTAAGCTTGGAGACTATTTTTTTCTACTGGGTGGAAATGATTTACAGCCCTACTTGACACAAAGCTACAAATTAGTTACTGTAACTTCACAGAGTACGAGCTCTTAATGATTAGCAAATAGTGAAGCCAAACAATGATACATTCTCTTAGAAATTAATCCTTGGGGGAGCTTTTCTTATTTATTTATTTATTTATTTATTTATTTGAGACTGAGTCTCACTCTGTTGCCCAGGCCAGAGTGAGTGCCGTGGCATCGGCCTAGCTCACAGCAACCTCAAACTCCTGGGCTCAAGCGATCCTCCTGCCTCAGCCTCCAGAGTAGCTGGGACTACAGGTGTGTGCCACCATGCCCGGCTCATTTTTTTCTATATATTTTTAGTTGGCCAATTAATTTCTTTCTATTTATAGTAGAGACGAGGGTCTCGCTCTTGCTCAGGCTGGTCTCGAACTCCTGACCTTGAGCAATCCTCCCGCCTCGGCCTCCCAGAGTGCTAGGATGACAGGCATGAGCCACCGCACCCGGCCTTGGGGGAGCTTTTCAATGCCACTTCCTAGGATTTTTTAAGGAAGCCCATGTGCTGTGTAGAAAGCTTTAGATCCAGTATTAGTGAGAAGGGCTTTTCCTGTGCACCATGACCTTTTCACTTAACAAGGTGTTATGGGGCCTTTTCCGTTCCAGTTATACATGTTGAGCTGCCCAACACTGTTGCCAGATGCCTGTGGATGTACCATAAGTTTTTATTATTTTTTAAGCTTTCTTTTTTTAAATTTTTTTCTTTCTTTTTCTGCACCATAAGTTTTGTGGATGGTCTTCTATTGGTTAAACTGTATTTCAAAATACATAGCACATAATTATTTTTTAAAAATTGCAAAAGTAAGTGCTTTGGACACTATATAAAAATACAAAGAAGAAGAAAATCCAGCATCTGAAATTTTACCACCCAGTGATGACCACAGCTTGTGAGTGTGTGTTTGGTTTTATTTATATTTTTATCTAAAATTAAGTTTGCAAAAAAGATATATACTCTTACAATATAAACTTGCAACTTCTTTTTAAAATTTTTTGCATGCTATTTATTATGTGCTAAGCACTGTGTTAAATGCTTCAAATGCAGGGATACTGCTGTATGTGGCTCTTTTTCTCCGTGGTTTGTGTGTCTTTTAAAATTGCAATCAGCTGGGTGTGGTGGCTCAGGTCTGTAATCTCAGAACTTTGGGAGGCTGAAGCATGAATGCTCCTCAATGAGCATTCCTTGAGGCCAGGAGTTTGAGACCAGCCAGGACAACATAGTGAGGTCCTATCTCTAAAAAAAAAAAAAAAAGGTAGCCAGGTGTGGTGGGCCATGCCTGCAACCCCAGCTACTGGGGAGGCTGAGGCAGGAGGATCACTGGAGCCCAGGAGTTCGAGGCTGCAGTGAGCAATGATCACACAACTGCACTACAGCCTGGTGATAGAGCAAGACCCTATTTCAAAAAAAAAAAAATATTGCAATCATACTGTGCTTATAGTTTAGTAGCATTTTACAATACGTTAAGAAAAGCTCCTTCATCATTAAATGGTCTTCTACAACATGGTTATAAATGGTCGCATCTTATTTCTGTTTTCCCTTTCAATTATAAACAATGTTGTGATGAACAAACTTCTGCACAAACCTTTGGAGCCCATTTTCTTTCCTATTTTGCAGAAGTGATGTTGAAGGATGGATGGGGATATGCGGTTTTAGTTTTTAAATTTTTTATAAACCTTTTTAGCCAGGAGCATAGATTCAAGTTCCCCTAAATGTATGCTCCTGGGTATATTCATTTTTGAAGCGTTTGATACATATTGCCAAGTAGTAACTACCGACATTTATGTGACGGAGGGTATTAGATACAGCTAAGTAAGACCATAACAACCTGGACAAATGGAAGTTTGCTTTTTTGTTTAAAATCAATATTGGCCGAGCAAATGATTAGGTCAATAAATTGCTAAGTAGAATTTGCAAACACTGGGAAATAGCACATTAACAACATTAATACACGTTGCAGTTATCTTTAAAAACACTATCAATTTTAATGCTTTAAGTTATGGACCAATTGCCATGTGGACTTCGAGGCAACACATTGTATTTGTTTCTCCCTCTCGAGCATGCCTATAAAAAAGGTTTTTGACCTGTATGCCAGTCTTTCTAGTGCATAAGAACAGATTTTTATAGCTATCCTTACCTAAGATATACTATCACCTGTCCCTATCTACTGTCTTCTGGGCTCTCTCATACGCCCTAAATGGCACACAAGAGAAAACTCACAGAGTTAATGTGACTCTGGCTGGGAGTGTTTTAAGGGAGCCCTTCCTGTTTCTTGTTGACTGTGTGCTTTAGGCTTGAACCTACTAAAGAAACAGATAGGGTCAGCTGGCCGATTAAGAAACCAAGTTTGGGCCGGGCACGGTGGCTCGCACCTATAATCCCAGCACTCTGGGAGGCCAAGGTGGGAGGATTGCTTGAGCTCAGGGGTTTGAGACCAGCCCAAGAGAGAGTGAGACCCCATCTCTACTAAAAACAGAAATAATTAGCCAAGAGTGGTGGCATGTGCCTGTAGTCCCAGCTACTTGGGAGGCTGAGGCAGGAGGATTGCTTGAGCCCAGGAATTTGAGGTTGCTACAACACCACAGCACTCTAGGCTGGGCAACAGAGTGAGACTCTGTCTTAAAAACAAATAAACAAACAAAAAACAACAACAACAACAAACAAAAGAAAGAATCCCAAGTTTGTGAAACTATTATGTTCTTTTTTTATCCTCAGCAGACTGCTGGGAGTGACATATCTTCAGTATAAACACTGATTTCTGAAATAATACCAGTTATGTGGGTGGCTGTGAGTAAACCCACTTGAAAAATATTCGCATACCACTTTTCAGGCTCTGTTCATTTCAACAAATGCTGTTTGACGACTTAACTTTTAGCAGACACCCTATGAGGAGCGAGGGGTACGGGAATAAGCAAGAGAATCATGCAGTCCACAGACAAAACCTAGTGTCTTCTGACATGTGACACAGAAGGGGAGGATTTAACTGAGAGTCTGGGAGAAGATTTCAGAGAGGAGAGGATGACTACATAGGGTTTTGAAGGGTGAATAAGAGTTTGCAAATATAGCCTTAAAAAGTTAAAAATAAAACGACCATATGGTCCAGCAATCCTGATACTAGGTATATACATCCGAAGAAAATAAAATTGATAGGTTGGAGAGAGATCTGCACCTCACGTTCATTGCACTATTCACAATAGCCAAGACATGGAATCAACTTGTACAGACCCAACGCCAGGAATCCAGACAAAATAGAATGTCATACAGTGAAAAGTAGGTCTCGGTTCTATCCATATCTGTAGCCTTCCAGGTCCCTTCTGTAGAGGTGACGGCTGCTAGTATTTTGTGTATCTTTTCACAGATGTTCCATGCATATAGACGTGTGTGTTTGTCATTTTTATACGTGCTTATAGTCACCACCAATACGCACTTAGTTTTTTTGTGCTTAACATTAGATTTTGTCAGTCCATGTCTGTGAGCACGCGCGCACACACACACACACACACACGCACACACGCACACACGCACGCACACACGCACAGCTCCTAAAAAGAAAGGGCTGGTCTTCCCCAATGCACCAGTAGGTAGTTTCTCAAATTTTGCTACTTTTAGCAGCCTTGCTGCACCTGCATATATTATTGTCATGCTTAGTACCCGGAGGCTGAATTCACAGCAGTGAAATTCCAGGGTGAAGTGACCTAGATAGAGGGGAATAAGAAAGATGGAATCTGCTCATTTGCATGACAGAAACTATTCTAGGGCCAATAAAAGGAAAGATCAGTATCTTCTCCTGTAAGCCTCTTAGCAGAGATGCTTGTTTGAGAAGCCCCTGGGCGAATTCCACTTCACTGAGGTCTGTTGGGTGATTTGCCGGCCATGGTCTCCTTTGAAATTTCCCGTAGAACTCTGGACGTCCGTTCCGGGACTCGCGGTGGATGAGCGCACGGGCGACCGCGCTGTGTGCACGCTTGTTGCCTTGGGCGTCCGTGCTCGCGAGGTGTTCCCTGTGTGAGCCGGAGGCGCACTCGCCCCCCGACCCCCGCCAGCAGGGGCCCTTCGCTGGGGTACATGACAACCTCTCCCCTCGAAAAGCCTCTGTCCATTCACACGCCCAGCATTTGGAGTCATTTTGGCTTTCGTCTTGGTTGTGCCATTTGCAATTTATCATTCCCTTGGTCAAAGCCATTGTCGAGGTTGTTTCTCGCTCTCTCTGAATCCCCTTGCTGGCCGGGTACCTGTCGGTGACGATGCACAACAAGTGCTACCGTGTTTCCCCGAAAATAGGACAGGGTCTTATATTTATTTTTCCTCAAGAAGACACCCTAGGGCTTATTCTCAGGGGATGTGTTATTGTTTTTTTAAGCACGGTACAGCCATCTACATTGATTCAAATAGAGTTAGGTCGTCTTCTTCTGGAACATCATCATCACTCTCCAAACCCCGAATTCCATCCTGAATGTCTTGAGACTCCGTTTCCTTTAGAACCATCGGCCCCGATCTCTCCTGTGGAGCACTAGAGCTCTCACGGGCAGATGAGAAGGGCTGCTCGTGTTCTTTCCCGCCCCGCGACGACACGCACGGGTTGTGCAGACGCGCTGCGCAGCCACGCCCGTCACTAGGGCTGATTTTCGGGGTGGGGCTTCTATTGCTCACATGCTTAGAAATCCTGCTAGGGCTTATTTTATGGGTAGGTCTTATTTTTGGGGAAACACGGTACATTTGGAGCGCCCTTTCATTCCTGTGATAAACTGTGCTGGCTCCGGATTAGCTCATTTCCTAGGAATGATACCACTTGGCTTCGATGGACGGTAGCCAACAATATTTGTATCTGTTTATTCTAAAGCAGATTAGTAGGAAAACAGTCCTGACCAGTGGTTGGTGTCTCCCGTGACGGCCGCTCAGCGTCATGTTTAAGCTCGTGATACCCGCTCTGCTATTCCGGAGAGTCGGACAAAATTAAACAAACAACAGAACAGTTAACAATTAAACAAACAACAGTCCCCGGTGTTCTGGGAACTTCAGGCGCTTAAGACCCTGGCTTGGGGCGCGGTGGTGAAGGGTGTTTCCGAAGCTGAGTTTTGCTTTGCTGACCATCCTCATTTTGCAGGTCATCGGATCCCTTTTGGAGTCATCTTTGGCGGGACTGATTTAAATGAAGACGTCAACCGGGGAGAAAAAAACAAAGTGATGGGAAAAGTTCTCGAGGAAGCCAGGTAACGCTTAAAGGAGCCGAACACTGAAACCGTTCGGATGGAATTGAGTCCGAAAGACTGAGGAAACCAGTCGTTGGGGAGGTTCGAGTCTCACCCCTGAGAAGCCAATTTCACGTCATCTTTCCTATCTTTTGGCACATTTTTAGTTTGCCACGAACGGTCACCGTTCACAGGTGGTCGCGCTGGAATAAGTCTCCAGTTGCAGTTAATGCTGGGTAAGCGTTCTTAGAATGTTCCGCAGGGTAGAAAACACAGCATCGTTGCTTCCTAAGAGACAGCAGTCCTGGCACGTTCCAGCCCAGGGTCTCTCAAACTTTTTAAACAGGGGGCCAGTTCGCTGTCCCTCAGACCGTTGGAGAGTGCGCACTGTGGGCCCGGGACGCGTCGGCTGCTAAGCAGGACAGGCAGCGGCGGCAAAAACACCCGGCGGGCTGGATAAATGTGCTAGGTGGGTGGCATGTGGCCCGCGGGCCGTAGGTTTGTGGACGCCTGCTCTACCCTCATCAGCACAGACTTTAGGGTCTTTTTGCATCAAATCTGCCCAAGGAGACTGTTCGTGGCACGGCTGTTAATGATGCAGCTTCCTGAGCTATTTTATAGACGGGTCACCGGGTGAGACTTCTCAACGGTGGCTCGGTCTTTTTTCTCCCCTGTGTCCCTCCAGCCATCCTGGGGACCCGAGCGGTGGCTGCCGTGAGCACAGCTGTATCAGCCCGGGGCAGTGCTTGCTTCTCAAAGCGGCAGGTCCTACCTGTGGACAGCACCCTCCAGGTGTGAAAAACTAGTACACACCTCCGCCCGGTTCTGACTGCCCTGCTATTACTGCCGGTTGAGCATTATTGCCTGAGCTGTACTTGTCAGTGTTTTTCATACCGAGGCTGTGAAAGGAAGTTGGTTTTGGGGTTTTTGTTGTTTTTTTCTTTCTTTCTTTTTCTGGAGACAGGGTCTTGCTCTGTCGCCTAGGCTAGAGTGCAGCTGAGTCACAGCTCACCATAGAGTTGAACTCCTGGGCTCCAGAGATCCTCTCGCCCCCACCTTCCAAAGTGCTGGGAGGACAGGTGTGAGCCACCTGCTAGGGCTGTGAGGCGCGAAGTTTAAGGGAGGCTGTTGATTTGGACCAGCCTCCTGCATTTGGCCCCCGCAGGCCAGACCAAACCAGGATGGAGTCACTGGTGCTAGGTGCCGTGTCATCAAACCGAACCTTGAAATGGGCCCGTTTTCCAAAAGGCAGGAGATTGCAACAGCCTGTGTCGCCGTAATAAGGAAGCCTTTCATCCTGTAAGGAGAGCGACTTTGAAATGGTCCATCCGAGTCTTGGTTTCTGTTGCTGCTGTCTCCAGTCCGTCTCTGTCTACAAAGCCAACCTCCTCTGCTCGGCCCACCAAAACGCTCATTCCCGTTTTGTGGAATGAGGTGCTGCCCGACACTAGAATGGCTAATAAAAGCCAATTAAGATCTTTAAGTTTGTTGTAATTGTGTCTTTTGACAAGGCGTATTTAGAAAATTACATTTGTACAGCATTCTGGAGTGAATTGGAAGGCTTGGTTAGGAAAAAAAAAACAAACAATCGCTCCAATTCCTTTGTATGACAGATGCAATCATGAAGGTGAAAAGAGCGATAAAAGCAATAATGAATCCTCTATGATCATATAAAAATTGTGAAAGAAGAGGAAATTAAATCAAAAGAACTAAATATGCATGCGTGCCCAAAACAAAGCACATTTCTTTCTTCTTTTCAATAGAGATTGAAACAAAAAACTTTCCTGATGATAAAGTTGTGAGGCTTCACAACAGGCTTTCTGGGGTGATCCCACAGACAGGTTGGGGGGTTGTGTGCGGTGTGCCCCTGCAAGCATCCGCTCGCAGCTGGTGCTACGAGAAAGCCGCACCTGTGCATAGAATAGCCCTGCGTTGAGTTTACAGACAGACCAACAAGTACCATCTAAGAATCCTTTCAGCTTTTACATCTTTGAATCATTGTAGTAACAAAACAAAACAAAACATAACAGGTCATTGATTTTCACCCAATAGACAACCAACCTTCAATTTTCCGCGGCTCGTCTATAGCCTTCTCACGGCTGGGCAGCTCTGGCGGGGGAGTCCGGAACCCTTCAGGTCTTCATGTCACTGGATTCCAACCAGGAACAGAACTCAGATTCTGTTGCACAGACTAAGGGTCCTTTATTTTTGTAACATAGGAGGTGTTGATCTTGCTTCTTAACACCGGGGGGGGGGGGGTAGGGGTGGGGTCAGGGGGTACGCTAAAATCTCTTACTTCAGCATTGTGCAATTCATCCATGTAAGGAAAAACACCTGTACCCTGTAAATCTGTTGAAATAACAACAATAATATAAAACAAACCCAGGGTTACAAGAGGATGCCACTATGCTTAGGAAGCTAGCTCGTCTAGAACTTCCCGAACATACATGTCGTGGCAGTGCAATCTTTTTAAAACGGAGTACACACGGTGTGCACACAAGTGTGTGTTTTGTATGTGTGTGTGTGTATTGCAATGAACAGAGGCATTAGAGCACTCTGGGGTTACCTTCAAAGGTGATCTGTCATTACAAGTTTTCTTTTTGTTGCTGTTCTTACACTCTTAACATTTATTACCTTTAGATTCGTGTCGTTTGCAATGTCCTGCCTTGTGTTAATAGAAGGAAAATAATTCTGTTTACCAGGAACTATATTGAATGAATTCACCTTATAGTATTATCATTAGTATTACTCACAGCATTGTTATTAAAACAAACATTGATTTTTATTTGGGGGAGTTATTGATCAAGGTGAGTGGGCAGGAGAGCTGCATGAATCATAGATTTCTTGTCCGACACGATAGAGCACACTTTTCTATAAAACAAAGCACTCAACTTGTTTGGCTTTATAATGAGTGCTTCCTTTTTAACTGAATACTTTTCAATAGCTGTATTTTTTCCTATGGGGTACATTTTTGAACTTTGTTAGTACCTTTGAACCTTTTTCCGGTATCCTATAGCATTTAAACTTATTTTAGCATCATCTTTCTGACTTGTAAATATTACAAGTGTTTGGCAATTGTAAGTATCAAAATGAAAGAGCATTTGAAGCTTACGGAAACTGTTTTGCAAAGGACCATCCAGGTACGTGTTGGAGAAGATGTTGCTAAGCAAAGGAGCAGATTTAGTGTAAAATGAAGTATCTAACAAAACAAACAAACAAAAACAACAACAAATTTCTCATCCATGGACATTCAGGAAACATTGAGCATTTCGCCATAGTCTTCTTATTTTTTTTTTTTTTTATTATTTTAAATTCTCAGATGCATACTCTCAGAACGCCGTAGTCTTCTTTTGCAAAGCAGGTGGCTTCCCCAAATCTCGCTTCTCTCTTGCATGTGGGTTTGCAGCTTTTTTGCCTTATCCCTGCTTCTCTAACCTCACATGAACAGAACAGGAAAAGCGGGGAGTTTGGGGCTCCATTTATTTTACTTCCTAAACACACACAACTTTTCTTTTTTTTTTTTTTTTTGATTTGTGAGTAAAGATTAAATCTAACGGCCAGCGGCCACAAGTGCAATCAAGATCGACTGCACTTTAAATCTGGCGTCTCGCCTTGCCCCTCGTCATTTGCTCCGAGGAGCAGTCTCACGGTCACGTCGGTCGCACCCCGGGCTAACCGTCTCCGTTGTCTCTGTCCACTCACCAGGTTTGCGGTGGCTTTCACGGAGTCCATGAAGGAGACGGCACACGTGCAGTGGGTACGTGTCGATCCCGTGTCGTTATTTGGGTCGTGCTGGCGAGACCACAGAGTTGGGGAACCGGAAGGCAGTCTCCCCGGAACCGACGGTGTCCCGTGGACGATGCCTGCCGTAGACACGTTAGCGTATCAGGTTTCCCGTATATTGATGTTTTTTGCATGTGGATTCTCTAAAAACCTCACTGAGGTTTTGTTTTGTTTTGCTTTGCTTTGAGACAGAGTCTCGCTTTGTTGCCCGGGCTAGAGTGAGTGCCGTGGCGTCAGCCTCGCTCACAGCAACCTCAGACTCCTGGGCTCAAGCGATTCTTCTGCCTCAGCCTCCCGAGTAGCTGGGACTACAGGCATGCGCCACCATGCCTGGCTAATTTTTTCTATATATGTTAGTTGGCCAATTAATTTATTTCTATTTATAGTAGAGACGGGGTCTCGCTCTTGCTCAGGCTGGTTTCGAACTCCTGATCTCGAGCTATTCGCCCGCCTCGGGCTCCCAGAGTGCTAGGATGACAGGCGTGAGCCACCGCGCGCCTGGACTGTTTTGTTTTCTTGATTGTTGTTATTGAATAACAAAAACAGCCCAGTAGCCAAATCTTTCAGTGTTTCGTCTGTTTTCTGTTTATGTTCTCAGCCTGGTGGTTTGCAGGCTGCGCTGTGTATGTTGCAGCAACCTGGTGCCCACGGAGAGGGTCAGTGCCGTAGCTGGCAGAGGTGGTCTCCGAGGTGGGACTGTTTATTTGAAGAGCGTTAGGGAGTCAGGGTTTTGTAGATCTACCAGGTAATTCCCTCGCTGACTTTTGCGTTCACTGTGACCCGAGGGGGCAGGTGGGTTGAGCTGGTGGTGAGTCCGCAGTGGGGAGTGATGCAAAGGCCCCGTTGAGTCGGGGCCCGCAGTGGCAGTTCTAACGAAAAAGCCCAGGGCCAGGTTCCTCTGGTGGAGTAGGCTGCCATGAGCCCATGCCCACAAAGCTTATGCCTTTGTCATCTGCAGGTGTTATTCCTGCTGCTGGGATTTTTTACAAGCTTGACCCATCCTGTACGGACTTTCAGTTTGCAAAATTCAGCACTTGGAGACCACTGATTTGGACAGGGTCGGCACAGCCCTTCGTGGGGCCAGTGGTCTCTTCCCAGAGCTCAGAGCGCCACACGAGGGTGCATCTGAAGGCTCTCCAAGCCCCGAGCTTGCGTGTAGCTTTGTTCTTCACATCAAACTCTTTCCAGGCAGGGAACCGAGGTTGCATTTCTTCATGCAGCTGAATGAACTGTGAATCTCTGAGTAAAAAACCCAAAGGGCTTCCTGGCTTGCGGTGTTCGGCTGTTGTACCAGTTTGACTACCTCCCTGTCTTCTTAAAGCTATAAGAAACAACAGTGACAGAGCACCTCTTGTACGTTTCTGGCTAGAGCTGGAGCCCATTGTACTAAGTGAAGTATCCCAAGAATGGAAAAACGAGCACCACATGTACTCACCAGCAAATTCGTATTAACGGATCAGCACCTAAGTGGACACACAGGAGTAACATTTAGCGGGTGTCAGGTGGGTGGGAGGGGGAGGAGGGGAGGGATATATACAAACACAATGGGTGAGATGTGCAACGTTTGGGGGATGGTCACGCTAGAAGCTCTGACTCAAGGGGGGAGGGGGGAAGGGCAATTTACGTAACCTTAGCATTTGTACCCCCATAATATGCTGAAATTTAAAAAAGTAGTTTTTTTAAACCAGTTGTTCCCAAAATGGGGCCCAGGGACCTCTGGGTACCCCTGGGACTCTTTTGAGGCCTCCACAAAGTCCAATCCATTTTCATAATCAAGCTAAGACATTTTTTTGCCTTTTTCTTGGTGCATAATGTAATGATGAGTAAATCTGCTGCCACCTTCATACTAATGAAGCCATGGCCCCCAATCAGTGCCGTGAGTTGTGGGACAGCCACTGCCACCCTGGTCAGCCAGTGTCGCCTAAAAAGTCCTTGGTGAAATGAGGCAAATAATTAATTTCTCAAATTTTAACCTTTGAATACATGGGTTTTTTTTTAATTTAATTTATTTATTTACTTTGAGACAGAGTCTCACTCTGTTGCCTGGGCTAGAGTGCCGTGGCGTCAGCCTAGCTCACAGCAACCTCAGACTCCTGGGCTCAAGCGATCCTCCTGCCTCAGCCTCCCGAGTAGCTGGGACCACAGGTGCACACCACCAGGCCCGGCTAATTATTCCTATTTTTAGTAGAGACGGGGTCTCGCTCTTGCTCAGGCTGGTCTTGAACTCCTGACCTTGAGCAACCCTCCTGCCTCAGCCTCCCAGAGTGCTAAGATCACAGGCGTGAGCCACCGCACCTGGCCGAATACGTGTTTTAAATGTTCAATGTGAGGAAACAAAGTACCCCTGCCGCACACTATATGAACCACGAAAGTTATCTTTGGAAAAGGCCCTTGTGTGGCTGAGTTTGTGAGCTGAACTGGCCACTTTTTAACACCATTTTTTTTTTTTTTTTTTACCTGAAAGAATCACCGACAAACTTCGGTCATTCAAACTTGGGCAATTCTGGCAGACATTTTGTTAAAACTGGGCGGATTATGCCAGTCATTTCGAGAAAAACTATTGGCAGTGTTTGCTGCCAGAGATAAATTTAAATTTTCAAGCGAAGATTAGAATCCTGGAAAGCCAACGTGAGGCTGTCAGCTTCCCAGCACATAAAGGCTCTTCTGACGAGGGTCAGTGGTGATACTAGCAAACGTGAGCCTTTAAATGGATTGGACGACAGAATGCTTCAACATTTGGAGGACATGCATGACCAAGGCATGGCCCACAGAATCATGGATAGGCGAAGGAGCCATTCAAAGTGCAAGATAGACCAGCGGGCTTCAATACGTCCGAGTATGAAAAGTTCCCTGATTTCAGGTTGCATCGGGCAGCCGGCCTTTTAGAAGTCGCCCCTTGTTGAGTTTCAGTGTAGTGTCCAAAAATAATGCCTACCACAGTCAGAAGAGGCTATTGCAATACCCTTCCCTTTTGCAGCTACCTATCTGCAAGAGGCAGGGTTTTTTTTTTGGTTTTTTTTTTATGCACCTCCACCAAAACAACATGCCGCAGCAGCTCGAACCAGGCAGCAAACCTGAGAACCCAGCTGTCTTCTGTTAAGTCAGACGTTTAAGGAAATCTTTTACCTGTTGAAGCATGCTCCTTCTCCATGAATCCGTTGCCCCTTTTCCTACCCTTCTCAGCCTCAAATGCCACCCTTTTCCACAAATCCTTTCTTGACACTGCAAAGTCAGAGCAGATGAGTTCAGCCACTCTGTCAGTCAGCTGCTGCTACGTAGCAAACCAAGTTAGTCTTAAAAAGAACAGGGTGGCCTCACTAAAACACCTGGAACCTCAGCCGGGTTGGCCGGGACCCCTGAGGCCTGTCCCCATGGGGTCTGCCACGCTTTAATTAGGCTGGGCAGCAGGAGAGGGCAGGCCGCAAGGCACAAGCATTCCCCAGGTCCCTGCTCGTACTGTTTGGCGACCGTCCCATTGGCCAGAGCGAGTCAAGGGGCGGAGACTCGGGCTCTGCCTCCCATGCAGGGCTGCCTTAGGAGTGCATGGATGAAGGCAGGGGGACTTATGGCCCCTTTAATCACCTGCCACACTCAATGTGTGTCCCTAACGATGGTGACATTTCTTAACTCTCTTCCCCATGTGGTTGGCAAGTTTTCTGAGCAAAGGACAAGAGGTGGTGACTCGCCTTCCCCAGAGGATAACATATCTCCTCCTGTCAAGGAGTATTCGCTGAATTGAATTTGCTGGAGATGGCTCCTCCTTTAGAACTTTTATTATAGACATATACAAAAAGTGTACACAGGCCGGGCGCGGTGGCTCACGTCTGTAATCCTAGCACTCTGGGAGGCCGAGGCAGGCGGATCGCTCGAGGTCAGGAGTTCGAAACCAGCCCGAGCAAGAGCAAGACCCCGTCTCTACTATAAATAGAAAGAGATTAATTGGCCAACTGATATATACAGAAAAAATCAGCCGGGCATGGTGGCGCATGCCTGTAGTCCCAGCTACTGGGGAGGCTGAGGCAGCAGGATCGGTTGAGCCCAGGAGTTTGAGTTTGCTGTGTCTGGGATTATTGAAATTTGACTCTAGTTTGGTAATAATTAGGCAGGATTAACTAAAGCATAACCTGAGCCAAGCCTGCTCACTAAAATAGTGAGCTCATGCCACGACACTCACTCTAGCCTGGGCAACAAAGCAAACATAAAAACAAACATAAAAACAAACATAAAACAAACATAAAAACAAAAGACGTATATAAAAGTAGCAAGAATAGTAGCGTGGACCTCCAGGTAACCACTCCTCAATTCTTATTTCATCTACTTTCTCTTGTACGTTCAAAGACACACCTATGCACACACACACACACACGCACCCCATTTAAAACATCACAGACACCATGGCATTTCAACTGTTAATATAGGCCATTTTACCTGTAAATGTACCTTATTAAAGTCTTTTTTTTAAAAAAAAATAAGTATAATGACAAGGCACTTGAAAACAATGGAGAATGCAGGAAAGATTATTTGATCTTGAGTGATGATGTAAGAGGCACTACAATAAAGCTAATAAAGGAAGGGATATATTTGTTTTTCTAATTTTCTAGTTTAAAAGAGTGGGGCATAGTTGGCTAGTTGTTAAATTTGAATGTGAAACTCGTTTTTTGTTTTCTTTTTTTCTAAAAATGTTTTAGAGATGGGGTCTTGCTCTGTTGCCCAGGCTGGAGTGCAGTGGCATGATCATAGCCCACTGCAACCTCAAACTCCTGGGCTCAGGGGGTCCTCCTGCCTCAGCCTCTGGAGTAGCTGGGACTACAGGTTTGTACCATCATGCTCTGCTAATTTGTTAATTTTTTTGTAGAGGTGGAGATCTCACCATGTTGCTCAGCCTGGTCTTGAACTCCTGGGCTTAAGTGATCCTCCCACCTGGGCCTCCCAAAGTGCTGGCATTACCGGTGTGAGTTGCTGCACCCCCGTCTGAAGCTATTATTAGCACACCTTTTTGCATATTTTTGGTGGATGATTTTTCAATAAAGTTCAGCTCCATATCTTTATATGATTAGTGTTTGCAAGTAAAAAAAAGTGTATAAATAATGTAACGGCTCATTATTCACCCGTGTTTATATAATTATTTCAGATTGATTTCCATAGAGAGACTGTTTTCTCTTTATGTATTCTGAACAGGGATACCGGTTCTGAGCAATTGAGTTTTGCTCTTCATCACAGAATTGCCAGCATTGGTGTTTAATTTTACAGTCTCTGTTTTAGTGAGCAGGCTTGGCTCAGGTTACACTTTAGTTAATCCTGCTTAATTATTACCAAACTAGAGTCAAATTTCAATAATCCCAGACTAGAAATAATTATGGCATTTGCTTCTTATTGCATTTGTCATTTCAAAAGACAAAATACAGGCTGGGTGTGGTGGCTCACGCCTGTCATCCTAGCACTCTGGGAGGCCGAGGCAGGAGGATCCCTCAAGGTCAAGAGTTGGAAACCAACCTGAGCAAGAGCGAGACCCCATCTCTACTAAAAATAGAAAGAAATTAATTGGTCAGCTAAAAATATATAGAAAAAATTAGCCAGGCATGGTGGTGCATGTCTGTGGTCCCAGCTACTCGGGAGGCTGAGGCAGGAGGATTGCTTGAGCCCAGGAGTTTGAGGTTGCTGTGAGCTAGGCTGACGCCATGGCACTCACTCTAGCCTGGGCAACAAAGCGAGACTCTGTCTCAAAAAAAAAAAAAAAAAAAAAAAGACAAAATATATACATATCTAGAGTCTATGTAGGTAATGTAGTTTTGAGCATAAAATGTAGTCTAAAACGTGTGTTTTTTAAGACCAGATTGGGTGCTTTCCTGGAGGTATGGCTGTAGACTGTTTTTTGAAACTTAATTTAGAAAGATAATTAAATGAAGACACACATAAACACAGGCACACTGTCAATACCTGCGCTGTCTAATAGAAATATCACATCAGCCACCTATGTGAGCCATGCATGTAATTTTAAAGTTTTCAATAGCTACACTTAAAGAACTAAATAGAAATAAGTAAAATTAATTTTCTTTTGTTTTTGAGACAGAGTCTTGCTCTGTCACCCCAGCTATCGTCACCCACAGCAACCTCAAACTCCTGGGCTCAAGCGATCCTCCTGCCTCAGCCTCCAGAATAGCTGGGACTGCAGGCATGCGCCACCATTCCCAGCTAATTGTTTCTATATATTTTTAGTTGTCCAGCTAATTTCCTTCTATTTTTAGTAGAGATGGGATCTCACTCCTGGCCTCAAGGGATCTTCCCACCTCCACCTCCCCGAGTGCTAGGGTTACAGGCGTGAGCCACCGTGCCCGGCCGTGGCTTAGGGTTTTTAAAGCACTTATATAGTATCTGATCATGGGAGACATAGTAACAGACATGTGCCAGATGAGGATTTATTTTGTAACCCCTGGGTTAATTTTAACCCTCCCAGAAAGCTTGGGTGCTCTTTTGGAAACATCATTTGGGAGGCTGTGTTTGTGTTCACCTACCTGTCTCTGGCTGATCTTCACAAATTGGTTTGATTGGCTTTCAATAAAGGCGGTTTTATTTTATCTTTTTTTTTTTTTTTTTTTTTTTTGAGACAGAGTCTCGCTTTGTTGTCCAGGCTAGAGTGAGTGCCGTGGCGTCAGCCTAGCTCACAGCAACCTCAAACTCCTGGGCTCGAGCGATCCTTCTGCCTCAGCCTCCCGAGTAGCTGGGACTACAGGCATGCACCACCATGCCCGGCTAATTTTTTTTATATATATATATATCAGTTGTCCAATTAATTTCTTTCTATTTATAGTAGAGACGGGGTCTCGCTCTTGCTCAGGCTGGTTTTGAACTCCTGACCTTGAGCAATCCGCCCGCCTCGGCCTCCCAAGAGCTAGGATTACAGGCGTGAGCCACCGCGCCCGGCCTATTTTATCTCTTTTACTTTGAAATTCCTGTGTTCACAACCAGGTTGCTATGTTTTAGTGTGGACATCGTATGGGCTTTGTGAAGTACACGGTCCCCGGGGGGTCCTCACCAGGTGGGCAGGCTATGCCGTTAATATTTGGCACTCATGATCAATAGAGGTTGTGTTTTGGGATCACAGTACTCTGTTGGTTTGTGATGATTTAACCTTGATTCGGCATTTTTAAGAGTTTGATTCACCACCCATTTCCGACTGTGAGATGCACATTGCAGAAATTTAAAAAAGTTGCCTATAAAGGATTTTGGCTTCTTGTTACAATATGAAATAGATGTTCAGGATGCAAATGTAAACACTTCTAGTTCTAGCCCAGGTTTAGAATGCTTTCTATAAATTAACCATTTGCCAGGAAATGTAAAGACTTCACCCAAAAAATTAAAAACAAATTAAATGTACGTCTTAATGGAAGGCTGTTCTCCCAGCAGAAGCAATGATTATGGTTAAATATGTCAGCATTGCATTCAAAACCCCTCATGCCTGTGTTCTTGCTCTCTTTCTAATAAGTACTCCGCTAAGAGGGCATTATCTAAACTCAAATATTCATGAGCTATTTTTTTAAAAAAATCTTGAGTTTGAGTAAATATTTCTTGAAGTGGTTATCAAATTTAAAAGAGCGCAATCCAATCAAAATGGCTCGTCAATATGCGTTGTTCAGGTTGGCACTGATCAATCAAAGAATGGGAAGTCATTTTGTTGTTGCTATCTATTATCAATCCACTATGTTAAAAAGGTAGCAATTAGCACTTAGGTCTGTTACAAAGCCTCCCCTATTCAGAGGTTTCTATCCAAGGGGAGACTGGCTTCCTGAAGCCAGTATTGGGCCAAGCAGGTGGTGGTTTCTGACAGACATGACAAACGGCTAATCTTCCCGTCCCGTCCACCCTCACACCTCGGCCGGCCGTGGTCATTTTATGCACCAGTGAGCTCATCTACAGGGCAGGCAATGCACGAGAACTTCGACTCCTGTGTTATTTCAGAGCAAATGAATAAGTAATAAATATTGAGCCAAGAAAGCTAATTCGTATTTGTAACATTTCAATATGGAAAGTGTTGTTTCTAAATCAATACAAGCCGTTGACGGGTGCCGGCTTCCTTTCACTACGATCGCTGATAACAGCCCACCAGGCCCATACTTCTTTCCTCCTGTAACTCTGTTTCCTTGATCTGCTCGGATACGATCTTCAAGTACCGTTTATGATATGTTTTAAAAGTCTATATAGGACTTGGTACTTATTATATATTTTTTTCAGGTTTTTGAGAGGTTTTAGAGAAATGATGCAGGAAGACCAGCAGATAAATCCTGAAGTCTCCACACACAGTCAATTCCTGCTGCTGCTAGGATTGAGATACTAATTTGATTAATTTTGGGGAGTGTGGATAAAGGAATTAAAAAAAAAATTTTTTTTTGAGACAGAGTCTGTTGCCCGGGCCAGAGTGCCATGGCGTCAGCCTAGCTCACAGCAACCTCAAACTCCTGGGCTCAAGCGATCCTCCTGCCTCAGCCTTTCAAATAGCTGGGACTGCAGGCACTACTGCTTCCGGCTAAGTTTTCTATTTGGTAGAGACGGGGTCTCACTCTTGCTCAGGCTGGTCTCGAACTCCTGAGCTCAAACAAGCCTCCCGCCTCAGCCTCCCAGAGTGCTGGGTTGATATGTATGAGCCACCACGCCAAGCCAAGGAATTTTTTTTTGAAAGGAACATTTTGAGTTTATAGATTTCTAATTTCAGAGCATATTTCCAATGAGGTAGTGGCGAGAATATAAACTCTATTTTGCCTCACGTTATAATTCATCAAGAATTTGTTGACTATTTTATTGCCAAACACTTGGATTAACTTTGAAGTCGATACAGTTAAACAGCACTTTAACATCCATCTTAAAAATGTTTCCCAGGTCAGCGTTTTAGGCATAGAGTTGGCCAAGAAAGAAGCTCTCCTGGCGTCCACTGCATCCCAATAACATTTTTCCAGGCTTCCAGTGAAATTTTAACTAAACAAAAGGAGCATTTTAGGGTTCCGAACTTCAGTGTCTATTAGCAATCTCAAATGATTGCCGTTAGCCATTTTTTTCCCCATTAAAGTTATTATTCTTTTTTAACTAGCAGAGATTTTGGACACTCCCTCTTTCTTTGTCAAAGGCTTACTGTCGTAAGGGCCTTTGGAAGGGGCACTGCTGTACCACTTTGGGAGGTTGCAGGTGCTCCTCGCGGTTACATACCGAATGTGACGCTCAGGACAGAACCAGAACCGAAGCCGCCCCGGGGCTCGAGTGCATGTTCCACCTCCTGCCTGGACGCCGCCTCCTGCCGAACCTCCCCCTCGGCTGGGCCGGGGAGTGGGGAGGCCACCTCCCCACCTCCCCACCTCCCCACCGACCTTCTCTGCCCTGGCCGGGCTGTTTCACCTTTGCCTTGTGTCCCCAAATATAGAACTGGCTTGGGGACAAAGTCCAAAGTGGACTGGCACACCCCATGCTGTGCCCCTGCCTCACCTCCCCCCCCCCCCCGTCCCGGGACCTCGCTGGGTCCCTGCGTGCACCTGCACACAGGTGTGATGTCCCGGACGCCAGCTACTCAGCCAGCTCAGCCATGTCATGCACTGATCCAGACTGTCCAATTCAAACCACAAGATGCACAGTTTTTTTTTTTTTTTTTTTTTGGACTCTTTCACCCAAATTCTGATCATGTGAGAGAAGCAGGCGTTGGCATCGACTTGACCCCTCTGCCATTTCAAGGAGATTCCTCCCTCTCCCCCCACACTTCCACCTCTGCGTCTGAGCTGGATGTTGGAAATGATTTTGCCTCGGTTTCAAAAGGATCCGGAGAGATGGATTCTTTTTTTTTTTTTTTTCTCTAGTAGCTTTGTGAGGTTCTCCCGGGAGGCGCCGTGGGAGATGGGAAGTCGGTACCTTAGTGGGAACATCCGATTCAGTCACGCACACGCCACCTTGTTCCTTGAAGTCGGGGAGGCAGAGTCTGGGGAGGTCCCAGCGAGGTCCCCGGGGCCAGTCCGTCCTCCCCCGATTGGAAGAGTCGGCCCCGTGCGCCTGTTCTAGGTTTTGCCATCATATAGGTGGCTCCTCTTTCTCCTCTTCCTCCTCTTGTCTTTCGTCTTTTTTCCTGGGGTTAGGACGTGGGCCCCCTAAACCACAATTCCCACCTTCTGCTCCAGGACAGGAGATGGGCTGGCCTCATCACTGGCGAGCTCTGCCGCTGAACTTGAGTGGCGTCTCTGCTGACGCAGAGGCTGGGAAATCGTAAAAACGCATCAGGCCTAATTTAAGAGACTTTTATTTTCTCCCCTTTGTGCTTCTTAACTTATAGATGCCGTATTTTCAAACGGCAAAACCCATTAAGAGCAGAGGTAGCGCTGCGCTCTTAAAGAGTAACAGGTTTGTGAGCAGCTGCGTAGGTAATTCTTAGGGATGTTTTCCAAGAGGACTTTTTAACGACCTTCATTTAATTTCTATAAAGCAGTCGTTGTGGACGATCCAATTTACCTTTTTTTTTTTCTCTCTCTCTCTCTCCCTTCTTTTCCAAAAGCCACATGCTAAGGGTAAGATCTATGTCCAGAGTCAAGGTAAGGATTTTTTAATATATTGATTTTTATTTATTCTTTAGAAAAGGGATAAAGGTTATAAATATGCATGTATATATACTTTTTAAAGAATGAGTCCTGTCCTTTAGAGACACATGCTGAGATGGTTATGGAGGAGAGAATATGATTTCTGAGATTTACTTAAAAGCAATCAGAATGGATACAGTTTTATTATTCTCTAACATTAGCATAAACTATAAATAGGAGAAATTATAAGCAGACAGTTTAACATGCAGATCACGTAACCTTTTCTACCGGAGGAAAGTGCAGTGTACTCCACTGGTGGTGGTGTGGACCCCAAGACCAAAGGCTGAGCGTCTCTGTTTAAGTTCACTCGAGCTGGGGTGGCCTGCACTGCCTCTGCCCCCACCGGCCCCCACCCCTCCCCCAGTCCTGCCCCTGCGGCGGCATCTGACGCCTGTCCTCAAACACTCTGAGGCCGAAACATGCTTGGTGAGCCACCATGTCAGAGGCCCGAGGAAGAACATGTTGACAGAATTGATTCCAGGCCCAGGTTGGGGAGGCTCAGAGGCCAAGGCCAGGAGGCCGAGTCTCAGGGGGACTTTTGCATTGCACCAAGAATGCACAGGGCCCAGGGGCCCGCCTTCCCTGGGGCACACCATCGGAGGGGCGTGGTGTCATTGCTCTGGTGGTCTCAATGACATTTTTAGCTGGTGCAGCAGGAAAAACCCAGGCTTGGAAGCAGCGTGGGGGTCTGAACCTGCAGCCTGCCGCCTGCACCTGCCGGCTGCTCGGCCCTCAGCAGTCTCCAGTGGGATAAACTGGGGGAACTGACCTGCTCAGCGGGTCTTGAAGGATTCTTTCCCAGCGGTGTGTGTGGACAGTCCGAGGCCAGGCTGGGCTCGGAGAGGACACCTGCTAAGTGGCCGCTGTTTGTGATACTCAGCGTGAGTGACACCCAGGTGGTGTCAGAGGTGGCCGGATGGCTCGATTTGCATTTTGCGAGACTGCCCCACCATTTTTTCTGTTCAGTGTCGCCTCCGAATTTTCTAAATCCGAAAACGTCTGTTTGTCCAGAACAAGTTAAAAGTAACCTGGTCTGTCTGAGGAAATGACATAGACAGACTTCGGTCACTCACACGGGATTCGGTGAGGGCTGAGCTCAGGGCCATTAGGGTTTGGCCCATGATGCTTTAGAAACCTGTTACTTACACGCGTTTTTTAAAAAAGGAACTCAAGGTGTGTATCAGCCCGAGGCAGTTTGGTCCAGTAGTGGATCATGGGGTTGAAAGTGGTGGGTCTTTTCTCATCCGGGGCCCTCGGGCTCACTTCAGACCCCCTCGTCCTGGGGGATTAGTGGGACTTTGCTGAAATACTCAGAACATAGAGCAGCTTTGTAAAGAAACAAGTCCCACCACTGCTTAAACTCCAACACGAAATGACTGGCTGTGTCTCAGCAGTCTCATCAAAGTCGCCTTTCTCTTTTTCTTCTTCCTTTGACCCAGGAATTACGACAATGCCAAATGCCGCCTTTAACTGGAACACCTTTCTTGAATGTGCAGGTAAGATGTGAAATCTTCGTAGGGGATTTTGATGGAAGCGTACCAGTGACTTGCAACGCCCACACGGTTTTGGAAAAGAGGCTGTCAGGTCCAAGCAGTGTGCTGTTTCAGGTGGAACAAGGGCAGGAAGTACCGTGTTTCCCCGAAAATAAGACGGGGTCTTATATTTATTTTTTCCTCAAGAAGACACCCTAGGGCTTATTTTCAGGGGACGTGTTGTTTTCCCCTCAAAGCCTCAGCTTGCAGCACGCACAGGACGGCCGGGACCTGACAGGGGAACCGACCTTGTTGGTGGGGCTGCCCGCACCTTTCCGGTCACCTCTGGGACAGCAGCTGTCACGATGGGGCGGATGAGAAGGGCTGCTCGTCTTCTTCCCTGCTCCGTGATGAAATGCACGGGTCGTGCAGATGCACTGGGTAGCCACGCTCATCTTTACTAGGTCTTATTTTCAGGGTGGGGCTTCTATTGCACACATGCTAAGAAATCCTGCTAGGGCTTATTTTATGGGTAGGTCTTATTTTGGGGGAAATACGGTAACATGAATTGGAACAAGGAAAGGGAAGATTAGGAGAATGAATGCAGGAGGAAGAAAGCTCAGCCCCTTCCTTCTGCTGTGCTTGGAGGATACGTCCCAAATGTTTAGTGTCACTTCCTGCAACATTTGTCCTTTTTAAGAATAATAACCTCATGTGTTCATTTCATTTTACTGTCGTAATTACACACGCAATGAATGACCGTTGTGTAGCTATGATACCGCGTAGATCTGACAAATGAAACAAAAGTTTAGATCACTTGAAATCTCAGCACCAAACAGGAATTGTTACTGATGTTTGGTGTGATCATTCTCAACGATTTTGTATGTATATGAGATGATTTTTTTAAAAGACAAAAGCAAAACCAAACTTTCCTTACTACTCTCAGCTGCCTTATTTATCCGTTATGACAATAAGAATAGAACTCACTCATCCTTTTTTTTAAAAAAAAAATTCTGAAATTTACATGGAGTGAAACGCAGATATCTCAAGTGTAAAATTAGGTAAATTTTTGACAAATGTATACGCCCATGTAGCAAATGCCCTCATCGATAGAGATAATGTTTCCACCACTCAAGAAAGTTCTCTCGTGCCCTCTTCTATATTTAATTCTCGTTCCTGTATAAGTGACTCGTGTTCGATGTTCGTCATCAGGGACTAGCGTCACCTGTCCTTGAGCTGCACACACTGAGCACCTTCTTGTGCCTGACTGTCTTTACTCAACACGATGTTTCTGAGACTTGCTCACGTCGCGCCTGTCTCTGCAGGTTTCTCCTTTCTCCTGCCGGGTAAAGTATTCCGTTTAGGAAGGGCATGTGACACTCCGAGTACCACATTGTGCATCTCTTCTCCTAGTGGTGGACTTTTGGCTTGTTTTACATTTTTTTTTTTTTTTTTTTTTTTTTGCTGCTACAGATGAAACCGCTTGTAAACATTCTCGTGCAAGGTTTCTGGTGACCTGTGTTTTCATTCCTCCTCGGATACGTCGAATAGCTTGGCTATGTACGTGCTTGACGTTGTTAAAGGCGGCCGGTTTTCCAGGGTGTGCACGGTTCCACTTCTGCAGAGACCGACAAAAGCTCTAGTTATTCCACAGCCCCGCCAGCAAGTCCTGTTGACGGCCTCTCTAATTTTAGCTCTTCTTGGGGGGACGAAATGGTGTTGTCTCATCGTGGCTCTCCCAGTTCACTTTCCCCGGACGATGAGTGGCGTCTGGCAACTTTCCATGTGCACCTGGGCCATCAGAGCACCTTCTTTTGTGACATGTCTAGCAAGCCTGGGCCTTTTTTCTTTTATTATTGTGTTTTCTTTTCATTGTTGATTTGTAGAATATTTTTTTATATTCTTGGTACAAATCTTTTGTCAGATGTATGTATTGTGAATATCCCATTCTCTGGCTTCTATGGTCATTTCCTTCACCATGTCTTTGAAGAGCAGAGTTTTTTTATCTTGAAGTTTTTTTTTTATCTTGAAGTTTTTTATCTTGAAGTCTGGTTGACGGCCACACTGTTCCCCGGGAAGGTGGCCTCAGTGCACCTGTCCTTAGCGGTGCTGGTGGGATGTGATTTTCCTTAGCGCCTGTGGGGGGCGCTGAGATGGTCTGGCCGTTGGGTTTTCCACGCACGGGGTGATGTAAGCGTAGTCACGACGTTTAAATAAAGTTTTACTGTGCAATGTCCCTGAATATAGAAAGTTTAGTCGTTCCCAGGTGAGTCCCACCAGTGTGTGTTATTTGGGGTCGTAACTCTCTTATGGCTGGACATCCCAGTAATTTTGGGCAAAGTTACTAGAACAGCTAAAATTGGCTCACCACATGCAATTTAGGTTTTTTTTTTTTTTTAAACAGAGTCTCTCTCTGTGGCCCGGGCTAGAGTCCCGTGGCATCAGCCTCGCTCACAGCAACCTCAAACTCCTGGGCTCGAGTGATCCTCCTGCCTCAGCCTCCCATGTAGCTGGGACTCCAGGCATGCGCCACCGTGCCCGGCTAAGTTTTTCTATATATATATTTTTAGCTGTCTGGGTGATTTCTTTCTATTTTTAGTAGAGACGGGATCTCACTCTTGCTCAGGCTGGTCTCAAACTCCTGAGCTCAAGGGATCCTCCCGCCTCGGCCTCCCAGGATGCTAGGATTACACCCCATGCAACTTGCAGCGCAAGAATTCATCTGTTTTAGCCAGAAATGTTGTTCCCTCGAGGCAGCCAGGCTGGTTAGCATTAGAGGGCCCAAACCGCGGGGTCCGGGGAGAGTTGGAGTCGTAGGTCCTGCCTTAAACATCTCAGAAGAGACTGAAAGATGCAAAACCGGTGCCCGGCCCTGAACAAACAGCAGGACACCCCCAAGCCTGTCTTCACTCCAGAAACTCAAAAGCAAAGCCCCCCGCTGTTTACTGTGTGTCAGTGTTGGGCTCCTCGAAAAGAAACACTCCCAAGCATTTTATTAGAAATGATCTTCCTAGCGTGGTCATCAATCCCATGGACGGCAGCCCGGCTGCTCCCGGCTGCTGCGTTACAGATGAGCCCGCGCGGTCCAACCGCTCCATCACGCGGCAGCCGCGAGCCGCGATTCAGAACCGCCGGCCTCTTTCAGACGGCCCGTCCCTCGTAGGGTTATTCCGTCTCCAATCTATCACGGGACGCAACTGCGTTGCAACGGAGGTTCGTGATCTCCAAAGGGAGGGCGATCCGTCACCAGGTTCTGCGGGCTCGGGGCTGACGGCTCTGCGGGTCTCGGCGTGGAGTGATTAGCGGAACAGCCCGGAGATTTGAGGCCCTCCTGAGCAAGCGCTTCTCTGGAGGCCTCCGTGGCCACGGTTTAATCCTAATGTGTGCAATTAGACGCTGTCAATGTATGCAGAATGCACGGGCTCGGGGAGACCGTGGTGGCGGCTCGGGGAGCCGGCAGGGGTGGGTATCGGCTCGAGGGTAGACGTGTAATTAGTCCGCATCTCTGGGCTTTATGAGCCGGCGTCTGTTCTCATCTGCGGGGCCATCCGTCTTTGTCGCACTCCGCACCCTGGGGATGGGCTGTCCTCCGAGCATCCTTACTCTGTCTCCCCCCACCCGGCCCCCCGGAGCATCTGGAGCCCTTGCCTGTGATTTGTCACTCCCACTCTGGGCTTCGGACAGTGACGAAGGCACATGACGGAGTGAGTCCGATGCAGACTGTCAGGGATTGGACACTCGCGCTCCGGACTCTGACGAGCCGCTCACCTTGACATCAAGGGCAGTGGGTGGGGGGGAAGGACCCCATTTAACACAAGTGCTCACAGCTTCATCCCGTTCCCATCCAGAATTGGATCCAAATAGTCTCTAGGACCCCTGGCTCCGATTTCTGTGATAGTTGAGCCACTTTTTTTTTTTTTTTTTTTTTGAGACAGAGTCTCGCTTTGTTGCCCAGGCTAGAGTGAGTGCCGCGGCGTCAGCCTCGCTCACAGCAACCTCAGACTCCTGGGCTCAAGCGATCCTCCTGCCTCAGCCTCCCGAGTAGCTGGGACTACAGGCATGCGCCGCCATGCCCGGCTAATTTTGTCTATATATACATTAGTTGGCCAATTAATTTCTATTTATAGTAGAGACGGGATCTCGCTCTTGCTCAGGCTGGTTTCGAACTCCTGAGCTCGAGAAATCTGCCCGCCTCAACCTCCCAGAGTGCTAGGATGACAGGCGTGAGCCACCGCGCCCGGCCGAACCACTTCTTGCTGTCGTCCTTCCTCCTCCTCGCAGCAGAGACACACTTGTGCTGCACGGGCCGGGCTCAGCTCGGGTTTGCCCAGCAGAAGGGATTCGTTTGCTGCGAGGAAACGGACATAAATGCGAGCGTAGAAGCAGCCGGCGCGGGAGGCAGAGACTTACTTCCCAGGTGCACCTGCGGCACACGGTTGCCATGGCGGCGGGGGCGTGCCCTCCTCGCTGACCACATCCTGAACTCTTCCCTTGCAGAGATTAACCAAAGCGCTGACACCTTGCACGTGTTCCTTCTCATCTGTGGGCTTCGACAAGTCAAAGACCCTCTCTATTTGGTGGACGCGTTCTCAGGTAGGTTTTCTGGGGTTTCCTTCTCCCTCCGTTTGCAGAGTTCCGCCCGGGCACGTGTCTGGGCATCCGTCTTTAGGACTTTGAGTTTTATTTCCTCCACCTTTGCACACGAGCAGAGCTGCTTCTGGAGTGTCATGATGAGAACAATCGGGAAAATGATTTACGGGGAGAGCAGCTCTGTGCAGTAATCTCAGTTTAGTTTCCGATGTCCTGTGCGCGTAGCTTCTGGGGTCACGGTTCGTGAAATTAGTGAATAATTGCAAGGCGCAAAGACTTTTATCTGGAAATGTTTCGCACATGCCAACTTGTGTGATGCATTCGGAGTCTTGCTCGTTGTTTATCTGTATCGTCCTCAGTATGTTCTAAATCCCACCTTGAGCTGTGGAGGCATATTCATCCTAGTTACCTAATACTCCAGAAATACGGATCATGCGCAACATTGCAGAAAAAAATACGCTGCTTTTTAAAAGCATAAAATCCCCAAACATATAAACCCTAAATAAATACAATCTAAATCAAATACTATTAATGAGAGCCAACTGATATGAAATGATTTATTAGTATATTATGGGGTAATTTATGTTATAAACTTCATTGTGATTGCAGCCGTGACTTAAAACCATTCTAAAAGTTTTTCCTTTTTTTCTCCCCCAGAGTGGCACCAAGAAGAGCCCAATGTTTACCTGGTCATCGTAGGTCCCGAAGTGAGTTGCTACGCTCTGAACTTCCATCTCATCTTTGTTTTCTTCTTTAGGCTTTTAACGTGTTTTCTAAAATTAGTTCACGTTACTCTTCTAACCAAGTGGGGGCATGTTCTCTTTTTAAGTAAAGGAAGTCAGTTTTCCTTTTTAAAAATGAAAGCCAGACCAGGGTTAGAGATCATTAAAACCACGATTAATCTTTACCGCTAGTTGATTGCTGCGAAGGGCAGGCAATACAACAGTCTCACGGAGACACGGAGAGACGTCATGCACACCCAAACATGGGGCCATTTCTGCAGCCGTGCACCGGATGAGGCGGTGGACTTGTGTTTAGGAGCCTCGTTGCATGGAGAATAAGTAGCTGTAAGCCCGAGAACCACACTTGGGGTGGGGAGACATTCGCGCCTGACCAGGGTGGCCATTGCCTGGGGACGGAGATCCTTGGAGACACTCGCGGACGTGGCCTCCCACCTGTGCCGGCTCCAGGGGATGACATTCTCTCATCCCCCAACAGACGTGGATCGGACACACCCAGTCCCTGAGCGCTCAGGGTTCAGAGACTCGGGGTCCCCCGCGCCGGCCGTCTCGTGAGAATGCCCTTGTATTTACGCCAAGCGGTTTGGGAAACAAAGCACTAAGTGTTTCCAGGTGGTCTGAATGTTTGTGCCCGCAAATTCTTATGTGGGGACCTGCTCCTCAGTGTGATGGTCTTTGGAGTTGGGGGTCTTTGAGTCTGTGAGTGTTAAATGTGTGCGCGGATTCACTCTTTCTCACTTTACACTGGAATGCCCCTAAAATAAGAGCGTCCCTGAAGATTCCAGTGAATGGGATTCTGCACGGCTTCTCAGAGCCTTATGTGTTTTGCGGTTCTTCCCCATGTAGATTTTCTGTTTCCCTGGGGACCCGCAGAGCGTGCCGTGGGGGTCTCAAGCGCTTCTCAAGTGTTCTCAGAGGCCCTTGGAAATAATACGTTTACCCGGAGAGAGGCCACATAAGCTCTTAAAAACATCAAGGGTTGGAATCTGTGTAGCCACATCGAATACTGTGTGGAACATGAATCACCCCTAAATCCAGCAGTTTGCTTGGTATAACACACATTCTTATACACACACACACACACACACGTTAGATGCTAGCCTTTTGGTGATACTAAGATAATTCCTGGTGCACTAATCAATGTGAAGCCCCATAGTAGCAAAATCATTATTATTACTTTTTAAATTCTCCTTTCATCCTTCTGTTTGAAGAACATTGGAAGAAAAAGTTTTCATCCAATGCTAAAATTCTTGCCGACCAGGAAAGAAAGCCTCAGGCTCAGAGCTGTGGGCTGGTGACAAAAAAAAAATTATCTAAAAAGCATTTAATAATATGGTTGTCTTTCTCACTGTCTTTATTTTTGTGGCCACGTGCTATGTGTAGCACGCGATACCGGCTTTCCAGCTACGAAACTTTCCCTTAAAAATAACTCGGCCCCACGTGAAGGATCAAATGAACAGCAGTCCAGGTGGCGTGCAGATGTGAGAAATAGTTAACGTGCACGCAAACGGCTGAAGTTTGGGGGAAAGCGTGATAAAAGCGTGTCCGTGCGTGGCGGGAGGAACCCGTAGCAGGAAGGCTTGCCGGAGAGAGAGACCTTCGCGCACGCCCGACTGAGGATGGTCGGATCTCCGTGCTTGACTTTTTTCCGGCTCCCGTTTCCTTTTCAGGAAGCCTGCAGAGGGGCGAGCTTGGGCACGCACAGGTAGCGCCTGGTATGTGGCGGGAAGCGAAGGCTGGTCTGAGCTGCGGGGGTGGCAGCGGGACTCCCAGAACACGCCGCGCCCCGTCCTGAGCTTCTCTGTTACCTTCAACTCTGCGGCCCGCGGGGCAGCGGCAGGTGCCACCAACTGCTTCCCGGCCTCGTAAGCAGCACCCTATCAGGAGGACCGCTGCCCCCGCTGCCGCTGCTGCGGCTGTTTTCACGCAAAACCGTCAGGGATGGTTTTCACTTCCCGGAGGAAACACACGTCTCTTCTTGCCATTTCTTCTTGGGGCGCACCACCTTGCACCTGACACTTTTGTTTGCCTCCTTTTTTTTTTTTGTGAGCACAGGGAGTGTAAAAAGTGTTTTCTCCCCTCCTAGTTTGACTGCTAGGAACCCGGTCCCGGCAGGCCCCGTGTGCTGATAAGAGAGCCCGGTCTATTACGAGTGATTTTTTAGAGCCCGTACGTATGTTTATCTTTGTGGTCATTCTTAGCAAGCACTTAAAAAAAAAAAGACAGGTCCCAGTGCCATAACGAAATCCACACCGTCACTCGCGGTGCTGACTGCTGGCAACTTAGGTGACACCCTCTGCCCCGACCACAACTGCCATTGATCCGTATTCACTGTCGGAACCACGACAAGTGTAGCTCTGCGTGGCAGCATCATAGAATGGCTATACACGCATGTCGTGGACCCTAGAGCCAGCTACCTGGGCACGCGTTACTACTTAACCACCTCGGCACGGCGCTCACCGGCCGCGACACCTCGCCCCCAGCCGGCACTCACGGTCCGCACGGCGGTCTGTGCTGTGCATTGGCGACGCGTCCGTTTTGCTCTTGTGTGATGAGGAAAGCTTGAAAGCACCGAAAGCTTGTTTGACTTTACAGGCAGCTTTACTTGCCATGTAAATATCAGAATAGGTCACATACACATATATGTTTTCATGACGCTATTTTTAAATGTTCACAATTTTACTTTGGTAAAGGAAAAATTAGAAAAGTCACATCGAGGCTGTCGGCTAAAGTCGACGTGCGCGTTCATCTGTGGCTGTCGAGTATAGCAGACGCTTGTACCGAAGTGGTTAAACACCCCGTGCCTCGGTTTCCCCACCTGTAACGTGGGGATGACGGAGCCACCGCCACCTGCCTCGCCGTCTGCCGCGAGGGGCCAGTGAGTGAGGACTCGAGCAGCGTCCGGAACGGTGCCTGGCTCTCGGGCTGCATCCCCTGAGCGTTACATGAAAGATCTTTTCTTGCCCGTGTCCCTTTGCCGCTCTGACAGGCTGGGATTCTGTTTTAGCTGCAGGGCGGTTCGAGCCTGGCTCCGGTTTCTGTTAAAGCGGCTTTGATCTCTCGGTTCGACCGTTTCAGCGAAGCGTGTGGCCCCTGCTTGCAGGGGTGCCGGGGCGGGCGCTTTCTGCCCCTCTCTGATAAGGAGCGTGGCGTGAGCATTCGGCTCGAGCGGCACAGCTTAATGACTTTCCTCGATAACTCCTCGTATCAAACATTATTTCCCTTAAGCCCGGGAGTTGAAACAATATATTTCGATGGAAAATAAATAAGCTTGGAAGGAGGAAATGAGAATTTCCTTTGCGGCTTGAGATGCCTTTGCCTTTTAAAATTTCATAACATGCGCTTTCGTTAAATAAAAATATCCACCCTTCTTTTTTTTGTTGTTTTTTTGTCTCTATCTTGTGTTTTGTTCCACTCGGCTTCACTAAGAGATTTGAAAATTAACTGATGTGGAAGGTAAGACCCAGAGAAACTTAAGGCAGTGTCTTGGTTTCAACTTGAAAGCTGCTGTTATACCTTCGGTTAAATTTTACTTACAGCGTTAGGCATTTCAGCAGTCTTATAAAAATTCCGTTTTTTTTTCCTCGACAAATTACCTTTCCCTGAATAGTTAATCATGAGAGCAGAGGCATGCCAATGAGATTTAAAAAAAAAACTAAGAGAAATTTGTAACTAAAAGTTATCATCAGTAAAATATTTAATATTACTTTGAAAATTAATATGTAGAGCCCAAAGAAGGTTTTCACTGGACTGTTCGCTTTTTTCATTATGAGATGTTAGGGTTATACTGTGACTCTATTGTTTAGGATAATCTGAATAAAAGGAATCTGTTTCGAGACCTTAGGTCGGCCCACGCCTTCTCCCCCACTGCGCCCGGGCTCAGCCAGGACGAGCAGGAGCATAAACACGTATTTCTTTGGAACCCTGTCTCCCTTCTTTCTCTTTTTATTACCATTATTGTTTTTGTTATTTACTAGCTGGGCTTGGGGTACCGTTTCCTACTTGCTTATTTTTCCGGTCTCCGGATTGCCAGGTACGTGAGATTCACCGGAGGCAGCTTCCTTGTGGGCTCTTGTTGATGTTCGTCTTTGTCTCTTTGCAGGTTGACCCGGTGTTTACTCGGGAAGTAAAAGCCAAAGTCCAAAGGTAAGCGCAGGCCGGTCCCGGGCATTTTGCAGCAGAGCAAACCAGAGAGGCTGGTTCTCGTTTTACAGTTCCCGGGCACTGTCCCACGCGATTTCCGCACACCACCCCATCCGATTCTCCCGATGGCCCTAGGAGATTCCCGGCACCGTTACTTGCCCGTTTTACAGGCAAGAAAACCGACTTACTGAGAGCGTAAGATGTGCAACCTGCCCGGTCACCAGGAAAATGCCAATGGGAACCCCTTTGGGATTATAATTTTTACTGGCACCATGGGGGAAAATGGAAAAGACTTAAGTATCAAGAGTTTGGAGGAATGGAGGGAAACGGCCTCATTCTCATGCCCTGCCGAGGAGGGGGACATTGGTGCAGCCACTTTGGAGACCAGCTCGTCAGTGTGTTGGTCACGGGTTGCATTTGTGCTCCAGGAGCCCAGCAGCCCCGGCTCAGACAGGTGGAGGTCTCCTTGCTCCCTCACGGAAACCCGAGTGGGATCGCCTTAGGACTGGCCTGGGGGCTCCCCCGAGACATCGACGAGACCTTGGGGCGTTTGGTCTCTGTTCTGCCTTTATGTGGCCTGTGGCTCCCATCCTGCTGGTGGCAAGGTGGCCCTAGAACCAGGTCTGCCCTGGTCATCTTTTTAACTGGGGAGATAGGAAGGAGCGAGGGCCAGAGGGACCCATCCCCTGTCTAGGTGATCCCCCTGCAAGGCGATTTCCTCACAGCCCCCAGGATTCCAGCCAGATCCCATGGGCGCCCCGCCCCCGCCCCCCGCCAGCCACACGGGGGTCTAAGCAATACTGACTTTATCCCCACATACAATCAGGGGTCTTTAAACTGCTCCGAGACGCAGGCGCATGTCTGCAACAGTATAAACCAGGTACGCGAAGGGACGTGCATCCAAACCACGAGAGAGTTGGGGCGTGGGGAAGACTATCAAAGACAGGTGCAGATCTATAATACATTGTTTGATGAGAAAAGACACATCCAAGCAGAACCTGTATAATGAAATACCTGCCCACTCTGGTGCTGGGAACACAGGCTCGTGTTGCATTGTCCTCTCTATCTGAGCACTTCTGTTTCTCTCCTTTTATGATTTCTATTCATATTGTCCCTTTAGTATTTTTTAAAATTATTGGGGGGAAAATGGTTGAACTATTAGGAAAATGTTTTCTAGATCATACAGAGGAAAATGTCAAAAAAAAAAAAAAAAAACCTTCTCTCTGACTCTTCGGTATTGGAGAGCAGGTGTCTCTGTCGGAACAGGCTCGTTTACGGGCTCCCTCCCGCCCCGGTCAGGGGTGTGAGCTGTGATGAAGGCTCAGCCCACGTGGTTTTCCTTCCCGCGTGCAGGAAACTTGCTTTGCGACCCACAGTATGTCTCCAGGATTGTCACCCCTCCTCCTCCCCAGCTCCCCACCCCCCCGGGGGACCCGGAAGTAGACCTGCCACCCCCGACCCCCGCCCCGTGTCGTTTCAGGGCCTCGGGGGTCCGGCAGATCGGGGAGATGCCCCAGGGGGACCTGCACGCGGCCGTGAAGAACTGCTTCGCCGTGGTGAACAGCTCCGTCTCGGAAGGCATGTCCGCTGCCATCCTGGAGGTAATTACCGTGTAACTCGAGCACCCACGGCGGGAGGACGGAACCGTCCGTCACTTTTTTTTTCGTGTTTGGGGAAGCTCTGCACTTCTCAAAGCTGAAAGAGCAAACCGACCGGCGTCTCGTTTGGCGTGTAAAGGGGCCCCCAAAGTTCTGTCTGGGAGTTTAGCCGCTTCTGCACGGCGCTCGCGGGCCGCGACACCTCGCCCTCCGGCCGCGACACCTCGCCCGCAGCCGGCGCTCCCGGGCCGCACGGCGGTCTGCGCCGCGCATGGACCGTGGTCCGTTTTGCTCTCGTGTGATGAGGAAAGCTTGAAAGCGCCGAAAGCTTGTTGGACTTTACGGGCAGCTTCACTTGTCATGCAAATATCAGAATAGGTAACATAGACATATGTGTTTCCACGACGTTGTTTCTAAAGTGTTCACAATTTTATTTTGGTGAATGAAAAATTAGAAAAGGCATATCGCGGCTGTCGGCTAAAGTCGCTGTGCACGTTCATCCGTGGCTGCCGGCTACAGCCGACGCTCGTACCACCGAAGTGGTTAAAAAAAAAAAAGTGCCATGGCATTTCTCGTTGCTGCCCCCCTCTGCCGGCCGCAACGTACAATAAAGCTGGGATGCAGCGCCTCTCTGAGCCCCCGAGACCTCTGGCCCGAGGGCAGCTGAGGTTACGAGAGGCCAGGCGGGAGACGGAGGAAGGCGTCTTTTTGCAAGCAGCCTCCTTCAGCCCGGTCTCTCCTCCCTCTCGTCTGCACGTTCTGTCACCCCCGGATTTGAGGGAGGGGAAGGGCTGGACTTCCGCAGGTGGCAGGAGATGGGGGAGGGGGTGGCAGTCGCGGGCGATGATGGGGTGGCCGGGACCAGGGTGGACCCATTCTCCTCACCCAGAATCCAGGCCCCTCACATCGCCTCCTGTCCTTTGGCCACACTCGAGCTCCCGGCACCCCTGCGGCTTCCTGCGGGTCCTGCCGGTGCATGCCTTCGCAGGGCTGAGTGAGAGGGCTCCGCTCCCCAAACCCTGGCGGGCCCTGGCTCGGCTGTGCTGCCTCTTCTATAGCTGGGCGTGACAGTCCCTGTGCCCCTCCGCAAGGTGGCTGCCTACAGCATCTCCTCGCGAGCAGAGTGTCTTGGGGCAGGGTGTCTTCACTGCCCGAGGCTGGGTGCTAGACCAGCGTGTGTCCAACACAGAGAGGTCCTCCTCCTTCCCTGAGTCTGTCGTTTGGCTCGTGGCATCGAGGACTCCTCCCCGCGGAGAGCCAGCTCAGCCAGGACCGGGCTCGGCGGGTGCCTGGCTAAACAGGCCCCTCGGCACTGGGTTTTCACGTCTTTGAAACCCAAGCCACTGCAGGGGTGGCAGCTCTCGGCACGTGCATTGCACGTGACAGACACGGTGGCGTAAAGGGTCAATGAGCACATGCCGGGACCTGCTGCCGTAGGGGGGGAAACCTTTGGCCACGGGCTCCCGAGGTCTTTGAGTCAGGTTGTTCACGGCTTCTTTCTTAATGTGCGGAGCTCTTATTTCCACGTCTACTTAGAGCGACGCCATGATGCTAGCATACATATTTGTGACATCCAGTTGTCTCTTTGGGTGCCGATTGAAGGTACCGAATTTACTCACCAAGGGTACGATTTGCGAACCTTAAGTTTTCCGGAGAACGTGGTAAAAGTAGGGGAAGAAAAATATCCTCTCCCTAAATTTAAGAAATGCCTGATGTCTATGCCTGATTATATTCTTTTAATCTGGCATCATTTTCGAAAGCAATCAATAAATAAAACGCCCCAGACGGAACGCACAGGGGAGTTGGTAGAAGCCGGACACCCACACCCGAGAGCGAGTCCGGCGTTGCACGCTTTGGTAGCACCATCTCGCACGTAACGTGAGTTTGCGACATCTTCATCTTCAGCCCGATGCCGACACCTCCGTCTGCTCAGTGATCAGTATCAATCTCTCCACCGCGCTTTCAACTGCAGTCACCGGAGCCATGCATTTTACTCTTCGTGTTAGCTTTAAAAGCGGGCACTGTTCTGCTGCCGGGACTTGAGCTATCGCTGAATTGCTCCTTTGTATGTAGATATACTCCCCCCCCCCACAACTCCTTTAAGGAAAGGTGAAGTGGGAGCCGGGGATGATTTCACAAGCAGCACACGCAGCATTTCGCCGCGGAACAGTCGCCGCCGAACCTCATCTGCTTCAAGGGAAGGCAGCTGTTAGCAATTCCGGCTGCCTTAAACTGTTGACGTGTTGTGTTCCCTTCGAAAACTCCAAAATAACCTTTGGGCGAAGGGTTTTGAATGAGACTGATTTTAGGGGAGTGGTGAGGGCGCATTTCATTAGGACCGATTCAAATAACCCGGGTGGTTCATCGTGCCATGAACGCCCGTCGCTCCTGGAGGAAGTGATCTTTCGGCCTTTCAGAATCAGCTGTGTTTTCCCCTGGAAGCGTATAAACATCCCATCTGCTGAAACACGTTTCTTGCTGATAAACTCCGGAAAGCAAACTTTAGCTGGGGATGTGTGGGCAGCAGGGCGAAGGTTCCCGCAACTGATCAGCTGTTTCGAGTTTTGAGCTTATCATGGAGTTGGGTCCCACAGAGAGTTGCATTAAAAGAACGTGAAAAAACTCATTTTTTGTATCCTAGTCCTCCTAATTAGGCTTCCCCCCCCCACCCCCCGGCTGGGGCAGGCGCACGAACGCACGCACGCAGGCACACAAAGCTCCCAGGAAAAATAAAAGGGCCGTCGTCAAAAGCAAAGAACAGGGAAGAAGACGACTCTCGGCCTCTTAGCTTCCGGGATCAAGCCCTAGTGGTTGAGAACCAAGTTTCGAAGGCCATGTGGTTATGTGTCATGGTGACCTTAGTTGGCTCTGAAGTGTGTGCGTGTGTGGGTGTGCACGCGCGTGTACGGGTAGTACGGTGCCTTACTCGCTTTGGAAAGTGAAGGGCTTTTTCAGTGGCCGTAGTTAGGAAGATGCTACTGGTGCTTACCCAGGTGTGAGGGGCTGCAGGGAGGTGGAGTGTCGTTCAAGGTGCTGGACGGTCCTCTGCATCAAAAAGTTGTCCCCAGAGTGTCCCCACTGGCATCCCTGCTGAGAAACACCCTATCCCCGATGACGTGAGGTCCACATGCGCCTCGTGTGCATACCAGGGGCACACCCGGGCCAATGCCATCTCCACATGACTCACGGCTGCCACTTCGCTTGACCCTCTCCGTCAAGGCCATTGAACTGCAAACTAACCAACTTTTCTGCGAGAAAATCTAGACGCGGTGGTTTTCGGCCTCGGGCGTGCATCAGAATGACCTTGCAGCTTAACACGTTAACGGCCACGTGAGTTGTATTTAACTCGCGCTAGTTTTGAGCCGGGGGGCCTCGTGAAGCGTGCGCGGCTCCCACGCCTCTTTACCTGGAGCCGCATGAGCTATTTCTCGAGTCGCATGTAACCCACGCACAGAAAACAATAAAAAAAATAACAAATTGTTCATTAAATTGGAAAGAATCGTTTTGTTTTTCGAGTTTTTATTCTATTTTTGTGATATTAATAAAACACCGTGGCTCCAGGGGAAAAAAATATTTTTCTAGTGTGGTAGTCAATGTGTTAAAAAACCATAAATACAGATGACAGGTGCCCACCCCCGCCAAAAAAAAAACTGGACTTCGCTTGTTTTGGGGTGGGGCCTGGCGGCTGAGCGTCTTGCAGTGGCCTGCAGTGTAGACCAGAGCCTGTGTCTATGCGAGCCTTCGCCAGCTCTGCTGAAGGTGGTGGACTCGCCGCAAAGGCTCTTGCAGAGAGTCTACAAATAGGAAGGTTCCGTCCCCCTGATAAGAGGCTGAAGGGCGCCTCTGAGGAAAATAAGAATTCCAGTGAGTTTTCACAGGGGCAGAGAGTAGAACGGTGGGTAGCAGAGGCGGGGGCTGGGAGCAGTGGGGAGATGTTGGCCACGGGACACAGAGTCTCCGCTGGGAGGGACGGGTTCGAGGGGGCTATTGTGCGGCACGGCAGCTACGGTTAATGACAGGCATCGTATCCCTGGAAACCGCCAAGAGAAGATGTGAAGTGCTCTCGCCACAAAAAGGAAAGGCAGGAAGGCATGCCTGTGTTGGTGGGCTTGACGTGGCCCTTCCACAAAGCCTGCAGACGCCCAAACAGCCCGTGGCACACGCTGCAGACCTGCACGATTTTTAGTTGCCAGCTAGAATCTTGAAAGGAAAGAAATCAAGCGAGTTCAAGCACCAACGAACGGGTGCCAGACGGGTCTTGTGTTTCTGGCATTTCGAGCGTCTCGGCCCCGGCGTGGCGTCCTGACTCCCGGCCCGGACTGCTCTGCTCCACGTCCGTTGGGCCGTTGTCGTTTGTGTCTGGGAGTTCTTCCCGTCCGAGGTGTCCCTGCTGTCAAAGACACGCTTCGCTGGTTTCTGGAGAGGCAACTTCGGGACTGGTTTCCTGCGGCTGTGCATCCCTGAGACCCCGGGTAGGTCTCCTGTCTCCCCGCCCGACACGGCGTCTCGGCCAGGTGGGTGTCAGGGCGTGCTGTTGCATCCTTTCTGCCGCACCTCGGTTTTCCCTGGAGGCGGGGCCTGGAACTTTCCGCCACTGCCCAGCGCAGAGCCGCAGGCCGTCAGGAGACGCTCGTCCGTTCCTTCTCTCGGTCAACCCTTTGCACTCGGATGTCGAGTGCGACTCGACACGGTCAGCATCGGTAGCAGCTCACGCCGAGAAAAATTATAGAGAGGAGAATGACTCTTTGAATGTGTCGATGCTTTAAAATACAAAAAAATCCAAATAAATAAGTTTGTGTGAAAAGAAACTCCGGTTTTTTATTCTACTGCAGCGCTCTGTAAAATCTGGGGTATTTAAAAAATTAAATCCCGAGTAGAATAAAGGGATTGAGAAAAAAGCAATCGAGTGCAAAGGGTTAGCAAGTTCATCGAGTGCCCGAGCGCTGAGCCGACACGGGGGGCCAGGCTGCGGAGACACGGCGCAGCGGGGGACCGACCCTGCTCTCGTGGAGCTGACGCCCTTTGAGGGGCAGAAGGAAGGGCAGGAAACGGGCAAATGGATGCGTGGACGTGGGATGCCTACAACGTGGTAAGCGCAGTTGGAGAAGGGGGACGGCGGGACGGGCCGGAGCCCCAGTTTGAGAAGTGGCGGGCCGGGGCTCGGTGGGGGCCGTGGGCTGGACCGCGTCCCTCCCCAGATTCCCGTGTGGGAGCCCGGACCCCCGCATCTCAGCCCGTGAATGTATTTGGAGATGCAGGGAGGTCATCGGCGTGGACCCTGACCCAGTGTGAGGGGTGTCGTGAAAGGAGGAAATCGGAACAGACACAGGTGTGCATGCGTGCAGGGAAGAGAAGGTCGGTGTGAACAGACTAGGAAGAAACGGCCACCTCCTTGCCGGGCAGAGGCCTGGGGCGGACCTGTCCCCTTCACGGCCCCCCCGGAAAGACCAGCCTTGCTGACACTTGGTCCCAGACTTCCGGCCCCCGGGACCCCGAGGAAACAAACTTTCCTTGTGTGATTCGAGTCTGTGATGCTCTGTCACTGCAGCCCCAGGAAGCACAGAGAGGACGTGGCATTGGGCTGAGCCGTCAACGGCGGGAAAAGCCGGTCACATTAAGAAGTGCAGGGGAGAGCATCTGCTGGAAGAAACGGCAAGTCTTTTAGCGTCGCTAGAACGGCACGGACCGAATGCCGGGTCTGTCCCCGGCACCCGTGAGGGTGGCATTGCTTTGCAGACAGAAAACGTCACCTGCAGGCTGCACAGCTTCAGCACTACGGAGAAACTACTTGGCTGCAAGGAAGAGAACCTGCTTGTCACTTGGGCCTCGCCTCCCCCCGAGCGGACGCAATCCCTGAGAATCGACTTTCACACGGCTAACACGTGGCCTTAGGGAAAGATGAAGCTCCCAAATTTGCCACTGGATTGAAAAACAAACAAGTTCCTGAGATAAAGGAAAGCTCATCAATTTCTGTTCTATGAAATCACCAGGCGTATCATATTTTATTTGTCTCTAGAACAATAAAAAGTCAGCAATAAAATATTAATTTACTATGCAAATAAATTCACTGAAAAAGAATATTTGGGCATACTCTACGCTTTATAGATTATTCTTTGGGGCTTTTTGTCATTGACTGCAGGTCACACGGTTGAGGTTTGTTGAATGAAATCCAGAGGTATTTGGTGCTATGTGAAATGTTATTCTCTAAATGTAATGGCCTTATTGAAATGTAAGTCACACGCCACATGGTTTGAATGTGCAGTTTGATAGTTTTTAGAATATCCGCAAGTTGCGAACCATCACCTCTTTCAATTTTAGAAAGTTTTCATCAACCCCTCCCCCCAAAAAAAATCCTGGACCTGTTATGAGTTACCGTGTCCCACCCCCTGTCCCCTACCCTGCAGCCCTAGGCAGCCACTGACCTGTGTCCTTTGACCCGGCGTCTTTAACTTTTGAGTGCCGTAGAGACAGAGCCTGCAAGCGCTGCCTGACCAGGTGACAAAGGTGAACACTGCGCGTGTTGTGCGTTCGGGGCTCCCTCTTGTGGCCTCGCTGCCAGTTCGCGCCCAGTTGTGTGTGGGGCGTCAGGTCCCAGTCCCCAGACCTTTGGGAAAGGAAAGCCAGTCCCTCGAATAATCGGGACGATAGATCACGTTCCTTCCTCCTTTTGCCTGCGAGCCAGAGAGACGGGTCTGGTGCTGGTGGCGTTCACACTGCCCGTGCCGGAGGCCAATTACTCACCAGCGGGAGCAATGACGGTGATTGAAAATGTAGACTCCAAACGGCCGGCGAAGGAGCGTCAGATGAACATTTGCAGACAGGGGTTTCTTGTAGCAACACGGCACGGCAGTAATTATGTCGGACAAACCGTAACAGTTTTTTTGGAGCTTCTAGCTACAGTAACGTAGTTAAAATTCAGCAGGATTTTGAACGTGCGGAGTTGGGATTGGGATGTGCTTTGTCGTTTGGGCATGGCGCATGTTTCGAGAGGTGCCAGGGGTACCCAAGGAGCTGCTCTGCCCCAGGTCGGCCCGTGTCTCGCCACAGCAGCTCCAGGGCGACTGCCCACCTGTCCTCTCTCCTCCTGTCCCCCCAGGCGATGGACTTGGAAGTGCCGGTGCTGGCCAGGAACATCCCCGGGAACGCCGCCGTGGTGAAGCACGAGGTGACGGGGCTGCTGTTTTCAGACCCTCAGGTAAGGAAACGCCACTTCCCTCCGCTCACCTTGGGGGAATGGTTTCCACCTGCATTTCCTTGTGAGCGTCTGGGGTCCCCCGTCTTTCTGCTCACTCTGGGTGTTCCCGCTGTAGTCAGTAGGTGCCTACTAGGGAGGATGGGCGTCTCCTGGGTGGCGTGTAGTCAGTAGGCGCCTACTAGGGAGCCTGGCTGTCTCCTGGGCAGCGTGTAGTCAGTAGGCGCCTACTAGGGAGCGTGGCTGTCTCCTGGGCCGAGGCCATGGACGTGCCACCGGGAGAAACATGGGAAGTTTCAAGATGCCGGAGCGCCGAGTTCCGTTTCTGGTTCTGCCTGTCAGTTGCGCCCTAGGGCTGAGCCAGGGACCTCACCTCCTCCGCGTCCAGATTTCCGGTGTCCGCAGTGGGTCCCCTTCCAAGGCGACCCCACGTGTGTGGAGCGTCTGCCGGCTGTCCCAGGACGGCCGCACGGGCGACCGCGGTCGGTCCTCCCGAACGGCAGTGCGCCGTGTGAACACAGAAACACACCTCGGCACCTGGAAGTAAAATAAAGCGCCGTATTGCCCACGGCGGGCGCAGGTGGCCACCCGGCGACTTCTGGGGCGACTTCTGGGGCACCCATGTGTGGCCCACGACCTCACGGGAGCGTGTGAAGGTGTCGCCCGCTGCAAGGCGGCTCTGGGGGCTGCCTGCGTTTGACACCCTTGGGGACCCCCGGCGGTGCGTGGCCCGGGCTGAGGTGCCTGTGTGTGTCGAAGCCCCCTTTCCTCTTCGGGACGAGCGGAGCTAGTTTCCACTCCGAGTCTGGCCGTGCCGTGGGCATCGACTGAGTCCGCGCACACAGTCTCCGCTCCTCTGCGTCACCGGACCCAACTTGGAGGCACGCACGGTGTTCGGCTGTGGACGTGTTCTGATTCCAGCATTTTCGGGTTTCGCAAAGGATGTTAAAAAAAAATCAAATAAAATGAGAACTTCTGGCTTCGCGTGGGAGGAGGCTGCGTGTCTCAACACGCTCGGAAAAAGCGCGCCAGACGCGGATGTCACTCGTGGCTTGGTGTTGTTTCCTTTGTCGTCTCACACAGACCTTACCTAGCACAGGGCGGGGGCTGTGGCTTTCAAACAAATACGCACTGAGGCAAGTGGGGGACGGTGGCTATGTTGCTCTCACCACAGGAACTCAGGTGCCATCCACTGCTGGCCGGTTGCCCGTGTGGGCAAGACTATATGTGTATATATTCAGATATGCGTGCGAACCAGCTCTGCTTTTATTAAGAAGGAACACGCGTGCCAGGGCATCAGCCTTTGCAGAGTTAGAAAAGTTCCAGCAAACCATCACGCTGCCGGCGTGTATTTTTGATTTAAAAAGATAAAATTGATGATTAAACATATTCAGCCATGTTAGGAACAGAACAATCTCTATTTTTAGACGCCTCACCTCTGGAAAACTTCAATTTAAGGGAAGCTTTCCAAACCTACTAAACATTGATTTTTCATTACCGCAACGATCCCATTATTTCTCTTTTTAAGAAGAAGAAAAGCGTTGAGCTATTTTGCTGAGTATTTTATTGCTCCATTTTATAGCTTCAAAATTAAAATCCATTTGACATTTACTAGAAACGGTGAATCCGTGCTGTCTCTCTCTCTCTGTCTCAGGGTCAGAATTTCAGAGTCTGGCTCGCACTCATTTTGCCGGGAGGTTCGGTTTGTTTTGCAGACGATGGCAGGGAAAAGGTGAACTTCTGCCGAATGAGGAGGAGAGCTGGCATTGTCACGTGCGTGCCGTGTTCCCGGCACTGTCCTCATAGTCTGTCCCGGTTTACACTTTCAATAGAGAGAGCTTATTTTTCCTTGAGCAACAATGACTTTAGTGGTCAAGCAGCAGTTTGATGTCTGGAAAAAGAGAGATGTGTTGGAAAAATATCAACCTCCACGCTTTTGGTCTGGCGAAGCTGGGCTTTGAGCATTTTCCACTTGAAATCGAGTGACGCTGGACACATTTCTCATCTCACACGTGTTCCTCTGTGTATAAAATGGAGATAACGACCCGTCCTTCGGGAATAATGGAGGGAAACCGGGATGTGCGGTGTTGTCCCTTCATTCACCTGAGATGACAACAGCGCACTCCCAGGCGGCCAGTTCACTGCTCCTGAGCTGAACGCTGGGAAGCCACACATGGGATCACATGCATGTGATCAGCAAGCACCAGACTCCGCCCCCACGGCGACACTCCTGCCCTGCTCCCGGCCGGAGGACCGAGAGGATTTCCCATCTCGCCCTCGCTCTGGCTCTCGTCTTCCTTATGGAATTTGACGATGGGGTTGCCACGTATCCAAGCTGTTCCAGCACACTTAAAAGCTTTTGAGTAGCTGAATGGAGTGTCAGTTTTAAATTTGAAGTTCGAATCTACTAAACTTAAGTGATAATTAAAAGTGCAGCTCGGAGGGCACATGTCAGGCGCTCAGAGGCGGCTCCCGGGTGTGGGACGGGGCTCCGGGGTGTGGGACAGGGTTCTTGGGTGTGGGATGGGTTCCCGGGTGTGGGACGGGCTCCCGAGTGTGGGACGGGGCTCCCGGGTGTGGGACAGGGTTCTTGGGTGTCGGACGGGGCTCCCGGGTATAAGATGGGCTCCCGGGTGTGGGACGGGACTCCCGGGTGTGGGACAGGGTTCTTGGGTGTGGGACGGGGCTCCCGGGTGTGGGACAGGGTTCTTGGGTGTGGGACGGGGCTCCCGGGTGTGGGACAGGGTTCTTGGGTGTGGGACGGGGCTCCCGGGTGTGGGACAGGGTTCTTGGGTGTGGGACGGGGCTCCCGGGTGTGGGACGGGCTCCTGGGTGTGGGACAGGGTTCTTGGGTGCGGGACGGGGCTCCCGGGTGTGGGACGGGGCTCCCGGGTGTGGGACGGGGCTCCCGGGTGTGGGACAGGGTTCTTGGGTGTGGGATGGGTTCCCGGGTGTGGGACGGGGCTCCTGGGTGTGGGACGGGGCTCCTGGGTGTGGGACGGGGCTCCCGGGTATGGGACGGGGTTCTTCGGTGTGGGACGGGCTCCCGGGTATGGGACGGGCTCCTGGGTGTGGGACGGGCTCCCGGGTGTGGGACGGGCTCCTGGGTGTGGGACGGGCTCCCGGGTGTGGGACGGGACTCCCGGGTGTGGGACGGGGTTCCGGGTGTGGGACAGGGCTCTCGGGTGTGGGACGGGGCTCCCGGGTGTGGGACGGGGTTCTTGGGTGTGGGACGGGGCTCCCAGGTGTGGGACGGGGTTCTTGGGTGTGGGACGGGGCTCCCAGGTGTGGGATGGGCTCTCAGGAGGGAGGAGAGCAACGGCTGGGCCATGTGGCCGGCTCTGAAGGGGGCTGGGCTGGTGTCCTCTGGGCCAGGCTGTGTCTGAGCACACAGATGGTCCCCCCACGCCCAGCACCCACCGCAGGTGTTCTTCTCCCTCCCAAGTGCTGCCTGTTTCTCCCTCTGTCTCTCATGTCTCTCTCTGTATCTCCCTCTCTCATCTGTGTCTGTCGCTTCCTATCTCTCATTATCTCTGTGTCTCTGTCTCTCCCTTTGTCTCTGTCTCTCATGTCTCTCTGTCTCTCCCTATCTCTGAGTCTCTGTCTCTCCCTTTGTCTCTGTCTCTCCCTTTGTCTCTGTCTCTCATGTCTCTCTCTGTCTCTCCCTCTATCTCTCATTATCTCTATGTCTGTCTCTTTCTCTCTCTGTCTCTCTTTCCCTCTTTTCTCCTCCGTCTCTGTCTCCTTCTTTCTGTCTCTGTCTCTCTCCCTCCCTGCCCTCCCTTCTCTCTTGCTGTGGGAAGGAAGCCGCCCCTTTCCTCACAGTCCTCTAAAGGGTCCTCCTCAACCCTGCCGCCTGTTCCTGGGGAGGAAGGACCCTCCCCAAGGTCCTTCCAGCTGCGCAGGGTTCTGGGTCGGATGCCAGCTGGGCAGGGTGGGCGTGGGGTGGGGGTGGTGGGCAGGTGTGCAGGGTGCTGGGTGGGGCTAGGGCGGGGCTAGGGCAGGGTGGGGCGGGGCAGGGCGGGTGGGCAGGTGTGCAGGGTTTGGGGCGGGGCTAGCGTCTCCCAGATTCCTAGGGAGTAACTCTTATAGTTCAAGAGAGAGATTTTCCTTTTCTTTTCTCTTCTTTCCTTGATGCTGCTACTTTCTTTCCTTCTGCCACCTGCCCAGGGTTTTGTTGATATTATGCCAACAGCCAAGATGTTAGATGTTGCTCTCTCTAACTCATATCTCCCTTGCTTTATTTAGGTCTATGTTTTTTGTTTAGTCCTCCATGCAGAGAGGGGAAAAAAAAGGGTATTTTTATCACAACCTCTTCCTAGAAACTCAGGATTTTGTCATAAAACGGCCGTACAACCTATAGAAATAATAAGCAGTGGGGCTGGGTTTCATCCAAAGTCTCTGCTTCAGATAAATCACAGATATGACCAGCATCATAAAATAATATTCCAAAGCTATAAGCCTCTCAAATAATTTTTAATAAGAATGTTGTTCTGCTATAAGATGGGAATAAATATGTTATATTTTATTATAAAAATACCACCAAATTTACTATAAAGCATAAACATAATACATAAAAAAATAATTCTACTCTATCATAAATATTGCTATTTTATATTGCTGGCTATAAAAGGCATTCAACATTTAATTAACAATAATTTTGAGAATATGTGGACATTCCTTTCAAACATCAAGTACTGTGTGTTAATCTTAGGCATCCTTGGCGTCTTGGAATTTCCATGGGTTTTGGGGCAAAATAGTAATGATAGTGATAGTAAGTACATGCTAGGCTTTGCCCTAAATCCTTTGTTTGTATTAACTCATTTAATATCCTTTCAACACCTGAGGAAGCAGGTAATTGTGATTAACCCTAATTTATAGTTGCAGAACTGGGGCACAGAGAGAGGTTAAGAAATGTATTCAGCATCACTCATATAAAGGGGAGGGCATGGATCTAAGTCCAGGCCTCCTGGCCCAAGAAGTCTGCCCTATGCCAGGTGTGGTGGCTCACACCTGTAATCCCAGCACTTTGGGAGGTCGAGGCAGGAGGATTGCTTGAGGCCAGGAGTTCAAGACCAGCCCGAGCAACATAGTGTGACCCCCCCATCTCTACAAAAAATTTAAAAATTGGCCAGGGCGTGGTGTCGCTCACCTGTAGTCCCAGCTACTCTGGAGGCTGATGCAGGAGGATCGCTCGACCCAGGAGGTGAGGTTGCAGTGAGCTCCAATGATGCCACGGCACTCCATGCGTGCACACACCTATTATTTCTTCCCTCAACCCCAGTGTCTGCACGGACTCGCATCCCTCCTAAAAGCCATTATCTGCGGGCTCAGGGAGGCACACAGGAGCAGACCTGGAGCTGAGGCAGACACGGGCTCCGGGTCGCACCTGCAAACTCCCCCTTCCATTATTTACATCTGTTTCTCTTCCACTTTTTTTTTTTTTTTTTTTGCAGGAGTTTGTTCAGCTGGCCAAGAGACTGGTCAGCGACCCCGCGTTAGAAAGGGCGATCGTGGCAAACGGCAAGGAATACGTGAGGGTGCAGCACTCGTGGCGGGTGGAGAGAGACACCTACCAACGCCTCCTCAGGAAGCTCGAGGATTGAGGGGGTCCCGTCTCCCCAGATGCCTGCGCTGGGACGCCCGGCTCGGGGCGAACCCCAGAGAGGAGGCCCTGGGCAGCTTGGTCCAGCCCAGTGCAGATCGAGCCGGTCTCGGCGCAACCGTGGATACGATGGCCGTGGAGTCCCCGGGGACACCGAGTGCATCCCAAGCCCTCCTGGGCGCTCAGGTCCCGTTCCAGGTGTTCACCCGCCGCCGGTCCTGAAGACGGTGCAGGAGCGAAGTGGGCCGGTGGGGGCGGGGAGGGGTAGCCGGTCCCCCCCGGGGGAATTCGGGAGGGACTTTGCTTAGCAGCTGCTCTGGGACTTTCGCACACGGACCACAGAGGCTCATCTTCAAGAAGTCACGGCTCGGACCTCCTCACCCGGCTTCTCAGGGACCTCTACCCATCCTCGCCCGTCCCCAAAAGCAAAAGCAAAACCCAGAAATGTCAGCCGAATGGAGTCCCCGCGGTGTTTCTGCTGGGAACTTGGGGCCCTCATCGGCGCAGGTGGCCCAGGACCTCTTTAGACACCGGGAAGTGCTCGAACCGGTTCGTGCCCCACACGTCTTGCTCTTCGGGGTGTCATTGAAAGACGAGGCGAGCGTTCTAGGAAGGCCGATGGGGGTTGGGGTGCAGGGTGCAGGGTGGGCTGTGCATCCCCTACCAGTGTCGGGGAGCCGGGGAGCGGAACAGGCCACCAGCCTCCCGCCCACGGCAAGACCAGGAAGTGGGCCTGCAGGACATTGCAGAAGACGCAGCACGTGGTCGGCCCGGCCGCCATTGTCACGGAGGCCTGGCCCACCTCAGCCCATCCTCCCTACAAGCAGCCGTCACTGTCCCTTGGCAGCTGGGAAGAGCCTCTGCCGGACTCGGAAGTCCTTGCCTGCCGGTGGACACGCGTTGCCTCAGACACGGGGCGGCACGTCCCCTGCCTCCTGTGACGGGCAGAGGAGGCGAAGCCACTCGGGGGCCCCGCCGGGGAGGGCGGTTTGCCAGAAGAGCTGGTGTGGGCGCCCTCAGACCCCACAGGGCGCAGGAGGGGTGGCGGCCCGTCCCATCCCGGCTTCAGGTCCTAGGGCATCTCGGACTCCTTGCTTTACGACCAGCAAGCTTTCAAACAGTGATGAAACCTGCATTCTCTTTGAAAAAGGAAAAGCAGCAGCCTCAAGTTAAGCATCTTAAGCCCTGAGGCCTCGGGGGTGAGAACAGCAGGACAGAGCTGCACCATGTTCCGTCCTGCCGCCTCGATCTCGCCGAGCAGAGTCGCTGTGCAGAGAGAGACAGCCACGTGGAAACAGCGGGTGCCGAGGGTGGGAGGCCCGGGGAGCCACGTCCACTCCCCACCCCCCCCTTTTTTTTTTTTTTTTGCCTCTGAGCGGCCCCGTGACTCTGGCTCCATTTCTGGGCAGAGGGAGGGAGGAGAGGAGGGAGAGAAACCCTGCGGGGAGGGCTCCCTCTGAACCCGGAATTCGCAAGGCCTCTGCTGGGTCCCAGCACTGTCTCGGATCCCGCCCAGCCATGTTGCTGTTTGCAAAATGCCAGCCGACCTCTGGAAGCTCGGAATCTGTTCCATCCGGTGACCTTGCAGACCCTGACCTCCGCCGACCCTCGCCAGCATCCCTGGTGAGCGTCCTTGTCCGAGAGGGCGCACGCGCTCGGGGGAAGGGCGAGCCTGCAAGTCAATAAAGAGCGTCCCCGCCCGCCACGCAGAGATCCCCACTGTCACTGTCTGTTCCCGCCCTGAGCATGGGGCCCCTCCCCACCCGCCAGTCCCTGCACCTGAGAGGGAAACACTGGCCCTCTAGCATCTCAACAGAGAGGGGTAGGACACGCCGTCGATATTTTTTTTTTTTTGAGACAGAGTCTCGCTTTGTTGCCCAGGCTAGGCGTCAGCCTAGCTCACAGCAACCTCAAACTCCTGGGCTCAAGCGATCCTCCTGCCTCAGCCTCCCGAGTAGCTGGGACTACAGGCATGCGCCGCCATGCCCAGCTAATTTTTTCTATATATAATTTTAGTTGGCCAATTAATTTATTTCTATTTATAGTAGAGACGGGGGTCTCGCTCTCTCGCTCAGGCTGGTTTCGAACTCCTGACCTCGAGTGATCCGCCCGCCTCGGCCTCCCAGAGTGCTGGGATTACAGGCGTGAGCCGCCGCGCCCGGCCACGCTGTTGCTATTTTAGTGCCAATGTATGTAGATATAGACACAGGCTTTTCTACAAGTGTTCTAGACAGTTTCAGTTTTATGGTCGGCCCATTTTATGTTGGAACATTTTGGGTGTGGGTTTTTTAGTTGGCTGATGTACAGGTTGGAAGGACTCCAAGGATAAATTTCTGGGTAAAACTAAGCTACCAGAAACTTCGAATATGGAGGGAAAGTACAACATCGACGTTAATAACCTAGTGTGATGAGGAAGACGCGAAGCTGCCACGTGGCTCCAAGTCCGGTGAGGAGGTGACACTTAGAACTCCTCCCCTGCCTGTCACCTCTGTCCCTCTCCGACAGGTGCACACCGAGGAGTGCTGAGCCAGAACGTCCCTTCTGTCTGAATGGCTCCTCACGCATCTTAACGTTTGCAAAGGCCGGGCGCGGTGGCTCACGCCTGTCATCCTAGCACTCTGGGAGGCCGAGGCGGGCGGATTGCTCGAGGTCAGGAGTTCGAAACCAGTCTGAGCAAGAGCGAGACCCCGTCTCTATTATAAATAGAAAGAAATTAATTGGCCAACTAATATACATAGAAAAATTAGCCGGGCATGGTGGCGCATGCCTGTAGTCCCAGCTACTCGGGAGGCTGAGGCAGGAGGATCACTTGAGCCCAGGAGTGTGAGGTTGCTGTGAGCTAGGCTGACGCCACGGCACTCACTCTAGCCTGGGCAACAGAGTGAGACTCTGTCTCAAAAAAAAAAAAAAAAAAAGTTTGCAAAAACAGACCCCGTGGGCTCCCCTTGGCCGTGCGATTGTGTGGGGGGGTCCGTGGGGCGCCCTGTGGGCACAGGAGGTCTAGGCGTGCTGCCAAGTGTCCTCCCCTCCCGTGGCTCAGGATGGCATTTCGAAGACGTTTGAACTCTGAGCAGGTGACTTGGCTCCATGTGGTCACTGCACTCCTGTGTTGGCCTCGGCAACAGGACCCTGCACAGCCCAGAGCCCTTTTCCTGGGAGGGCTCCCGGCAGCTGGACCTGCCCTGCGGATCGTTAGTCTGTGGCAGCCCGGGGTGGCCGTCCCCAGCCTTTGCACCTCTTTGGCACCAGGGGACCCGTTCCATGGAAGACAATTTTTCCACGGAGGGCGTGTGGTGGTTTCAGGATGATCCAAGTGTGTTACATCTATTGTGAGCTTTATTTCTATTATCATTGCATCGCGATAGATAATGAAACAATTATACCACTCACCATAATGCGGAATCGGTGGGAGCCCGAGCAGCTGTAAATATGGATGAAGCTTTCCTCGCTCGCCCGCCACTCACTTCCTGCTGTGCAGCCCGGTTCCTAACAGGCATGGACCGGTTCTGGTCTGGGGCCTGGGGTTTGGGGACCGCAGCCCTGTGGGACCAGGGAAGCAACTCTTCCCATCCACCCAGTTGTCTTCTTCCCTCCCTCCCTCCCTCCCTCCCTCTCTTTCCTTCCTTTTAAAAAATTCTCCTTGCATCTCCTCCCCCCACCTCACTTCCCCTCTCTGATCTATCCTTTTAGAGGCAGGGGCTGACGTGGTAAAGCCATGTGGGACGACCCCCCCGCCCCCACCCAGAGCCAACCGATGCCTGGAAGGCCGCTTAAAACCGGCTCCCAGCCTTGGCTCTGAGAAACCTGGGTGCTCAGGGCAGGTCTTAGACCAGCCCCATCGGGTCATTGCGGGTAGACCCAGGCTCGAAGCTTCCCAATGACCCAAGGTGCAGCCTAAACTGACAGCTACTGACTCACACGATCTGTTTCAATAGGGACTGGAATTTCATGGAAAACAGGGACAAGCTAAGAAAACATTAGATTGTGACTTTGCGCTGCAAAAAATGAATCCCCAAATTAAGAAAATAGGTTAAATCTGTCTTGTGTTTAACACAATTTGTTTATGCAGGCAAAATAGAAATTACGACTATAAGACCAAGAAATAGTTCACACAGACAAATAAGAAATAAAGCAACACGCCAGGTCCTCATCACTGTTTCCCGGACACGTGGAGAGCTTCTCTCCTTCCTTTGGTATTTAATAGTTTATTTTTTGCAGTTCCTGTCTTCTCATGCTTCCTGGGTTGCTTTATTCTTTCTTCACTGGTTAGCTGGTTTCCAGAGACCAGAGCCTCACATGCCTGTGGTTCAATTCCCTCTCCGACATCTGTTTCATCAATTTCAGCAAAGCCTGCATCTTTGCAACATTTGCAATTGTGCTTTGTTTACATTGTGTTAGCATTTTAAACATTTAACAATAAGGAAGAGCAATCAACTTGAAATTGGCACAGAGTGGGAGGGTATCAGTTAAGACTACATTTGGCTACAAAAAACAGACGGTCATAAATAGTGGCTTCAGCAAGGGAAAAATGCATTGTTTCCCCTCTCAAATAAAGACATGACTCCTTCCACCCTCCGTGTGTGGCTGGCCCTACCTCATGGTGCAAGGTGGCTGCCCATGCTCCGGCCACAACATGATAGATGCATAGCCAAGTTTGAGAACCCCCGAGCCCAATTAAAGAAAGGCTCTGAATGTCTGGTTTTCCGAACCGTTGTTTTGAGATACAGAATCGACTCCCCAGCAGCAAGTGTGGAAATATCTTCTGTTTTCCTGTGAGGTTTATTTTGTCCCATTTCAGCCATGTCTATATAACTACTTGTCCGTTCATTCAACAAGTTTTTATTGGCGTGATTGGGCCAGGCACAGCTCCAGGGGCTGAGGGTGCAGCGGTGAGCAGAGCCTTAGAAGACTGACGTCCTAGAGGGGCCGCACGGTTGGTGTCTGCCTCAACACATTCTTTTTGGAAGGGTCTAATGATGAGTCATCTCTAACAAAGGAGTTAGGATCAAAAGTCGCCGAGAGCAGGACCTGCATGGCTATGAAGCCCCAGCCACTTCTCAGGGTAAAATTCCCATGAAAGATGCTGCAAGTAATTTCTAAGAGAATCTTTGTAGACGCCAAAGGAATTTCTGGGAAGAAAAAAAAAAAAAAAACGCATACGAGAAAGGTGGGAAGCAGGTGTCAGTTAAAAGGAGTGACTGCATCTCTACCTGTGGCCACAGTCTATCTTAAAGAGATTATTTTACAATATACCTCTTCTTTCATAAAAGGACTCATGAATAGTCTTTAAAAAAAATCCAGGCTGAGAGAAATGTCTTTCCAGAAAATGATACAAGTCTGCTAAGTGACAAAGGCTTTCTCCTTGGGGTGGGTAGAGAGAGAGAGAGAGAGAGAGAGAGAGAGAGGAACACAGCCATGCCTTTTTCAGTAGAAGCCTTTGACACCACTCAGGCATTTGGAAATTCCCGACTATTAGAGAGTCATGCCTCATTTAAAAGGGACTGTCCTCTCCCAGAATCAGCATTTTCGTCTTAGCATCTAATATAAAAAAATATGGTAAACATGTCCCCAAATCAGAAAGGTTAACAGCCAGATGCTTGCAAGAAGGCAGAGGATGAGGAGCCGGGCAATAGAGTGGACGAGCTTTCTGACTTGGTATTTCTTAGGTTTCGAAATATCTGGAAAAACAGCCTACAAAGACCGCAGACCTGCTAGATCCCAGCTGGTGAGGGCGTCCCCCCCTCTCTGTGGTTTTCTCTCCTGTCCCTCCCCGTGTCTCAGTGCATCAGCTCAGGGGCCACACAAACAGCTGCCCTGCGCGGCACGGCTTAACATGCAGCTGTGTGCATCAGATGGGGTTATTGCTCCAGTCTGTGAGTAACAGCGGCCGTTAATTGAACACTTACTATGTGCCAAGGGTAGTGGTCAGCGCTGGCAACGCGGAACTGGCACCCAAGCTCGGAAAGACAGTGAAGGTTAAGACATGCCTGCCCCTCTCAACCTTTTATCTTCTGGAACCACTCTCTGTGAGGATCAGCCTCCCCCGGGACTTGAGTGAGGCTCACAGATGCCAGCTCTACCCTGAGAAATTCAGTTTGCACATGGGTAATGAAGATCTTCAACCCAGGCCAAAGGAAATGATCAGTTTTAATATTTGCACACTGATTTTAACCAGGCTGCAATAGTATAAGGATTGCCGTTTGCTGTTAAGTAGCACCAGGAGGAAATTTTGATCACGGGGCCTCAAATACAATGAGACTTTATTGTTTTTAGAATGTGTTTAGTAGTCTAGAAATACTCTTTGGATAAACCTCATAAGCTTTGATACCGCCTCTGCAAAAATTTTTCTATTTTCCTGGCAGCATAATAATGCACTGATGTATTCACCGGTAAGTATGCTTTTTTGTTTTGCTTTTTTTTTTTGTTTTTGCACACATACACAGATATACACACATGTAATCCACGTGAAAATGAGGCCATGCTGAGCATTTGGGGGTAGAGATGGGCATTGCATTGCTGCAACCAAATTCAGGTTATAAAGAGTCAAATTCTTGGCTCTGAGCATCTGAGGAGGTTTCTGAATGTTATAAAAGAGAAAACAATAGTCTTGAAAACCAAAGCTATTGAATTGCAAAGCAGGGTTTTCTTTTCTTTTTTTCTGAGAGAGAGAAAGATATTAATGTTCAAAATGCAAGGTCTAGACGTGTCTCAGAATCAGAGTCCTGAAGGACTCAGGCATGATGTCTGTGCTTAAATGATCAGAGTGGAAAGAAAACAGATGCGGGAGCAGGTGGCTGGAACTAGGAGACACAGGCCCAGGCTGGGGACCTCGAGGGAGGTCGCAGGTGGTGCGGGTGGGGTGGGTGTGGTGTGTGCTGTCTCCCCTCCACCCCCACCTGGGGAAATCAGCTAAATGCAGTGATGTGGGAACAGAGGGCACAGGCTGCCCCTCTCCACGTGGAGCTTGGGGAGATTGGGGGGCCCAGTGACCTTGGGGCAGGAGGGGAAGAGATGCTCTTGGGGTGTCTGTTCTAGAACATTAATAGGAAACTCGGGGTACAGTGAGGCCAGCAGATCAGAGCCAACTGCACTGAACAGATGGTTTGTTACTCACAGTCCCCAGGAAGGGGGGACACGCCACACCACTCGGGGGCCCCAGGAAGCAGCAGTGTCTGCCAGGAGGCAGAGAGAGGGGAGAATGCAGGCGAGACCCTTCACTGTGGTTTCCCTGGGGAGGGACGGGTGCGGCAGGGCGACCGGGCTCAGGACCCACTCGATGGAACGGCTCTGTGGGCTCTGAGCACAGGGCTGTCTCCAGGTGCCCGGTCCCTGGCCCTGGGGTGGCCGTGGCGGGAGCACAGTGACCCAGGGTGTGGGAGCCCACAAGGGAGGTCGTCGTGGGTGTGGACTTGGGTGTGTGTGTGTGTGTTTGAAAAGTGCTGCCCCGGAGGGAGGACTCTGCCCGAGGTGGGGGTGGGGGTGATGAGAGAGGTAGGAGCCCTGGCAGGGTGACTCAAGCACCTTAGAGTCCTGTAGGGAGCCGGGAGTGCCGGGCACACACCTGTGGGGCAGACGACAATGCATCAGTTCACAGCAGGTGGAAACACAGTGTCCTGTCGAGGGCTGGTGGGGGGGAAGGAGAAGGGGCTGGGGAGCCCTGAAATGGGGGAGTTAAAATCTGATATGTGAGACATTTCATGACAACAATATTAATACTCACTCTGTGCCAGGCTCCACCCTGCGTGCCTGGTGTTTGTTTAATCCTTGCACCAACACCGACAGTCTGTTTTGTTCTTTCTCTCACTCTCACGTGGCTCACAGACGGTGCAATTGTGACTTGCATCGTACACCGGAGGAAACAAAGGCGTGCAGATGCACGGCTGTTATGTACTCGTAATCATTAAACATTTTTTTTTTTTAAAAGGACATGAAGGCACATGGAGGCACAGAAAACACCGAAGTGACAAGTTCACCTTCTAAAAGTGACCAGATTTTTTTTTTCTGCCCAGCAGAGTGTGGGCTGGACAGAGAGTTTGAGTTAACTCACTGTCGTGGACGCCGAGCTGTGCCAGTCAGACCCTCCCCGGGGAAGGAGGACTTGTCCCCCCAGCGCTGGGGAGTCCTGCGGGTCGTGTTCAGCCCTCCCCGCGCTTTCTGGTGACGGCTGAGCTGGGGAGAACCGCCTGCCTGGGTGGCCCGTGCCCCGGGACAACCGATGTTCTTATTATCTTACGCACCTTTTTCCCTGTGGTTTTTTGAGTTTTGTGAAGTGAGCATTTTTAAAACAATTTTTTGGTAGGTTAAAGAAATGACATTTTGAAAATAATTAAGGGAGTGAAACAGGAAAAATAACCACTACGCCCTGACTTCTTCAGAGTTCAGTGACTTTTATTTCTCCAGTTCCCACCAGGTCCGAATGCCAACAGGGGGGTGGAAAATGTGTCATTTCTGGAATGAACGAGCTGAGGGCGTCCTTCCCTCTTCTTTCCAGGTGTGTCGTTGGAGGCACTTCTTTCTCCAAAGTCTCGACATCTTGATCAAACGCTAAAACCCTATTTCGCTGAAGTATTTCCTGGGCTGCTGGCTTCAGGCTGCATTTTGGTCTTCTGGAGAAACTTAATAGGATGGTAGCGAGGCAGGTGCTGAACGTAAAAGCAGGGTGTGAAATGTTCCTTCCATACCCAGACTGTGTGGCCTTAATCCGAGAGGATTTTAAGAGGGAGCCCTGGAGTCACCTCCCACTCAGACATGGCGTGGTGCTTAATGGGTCTACACGGCCGAGGTGCGTCTTCGCCCAGCCGAGAGAGAGCGCTGTCCAGCGACTGTCAGTCTACCCGCATGTCGGGGTGCTCTGAGAGCCTATGGAGCGAGGCCCCGACGTTCAGTGGCGAGCGTGCTCACTGGATTAGTGGCAGACTTTTCGGGATGCCGGCCTCCACTCGGAGCTGCCCCGAGCCGTCTACACACAGCCTCGCGCCCAAGCCCAGAGCGCCAAGACAGCCACATGTGAACTATCTCTGAGCTCTCCGAGCCCAACTCCCCTTTCGTTGTTTAACAGCCTCAGTGACTAGAATTTGAGAACCTCCAAAAGGAGAGGCTTGATTTTTTTTTCCTGGCGGGAGGCGGAGCTACAATGGAAAAAGCCAACGGGAAACCTGTCATGAACCGCTCCGGCGCGGCGCTCACCGGCCGCGACACCTCGCCCGCAGCCGGCGCTCACGGTCCGCACGGCGGCCTGCGCCGCGCACTGACGGCGCGTCCGTGTTGCTCTCGTGTGATGAGGAAAGCTTGAAAGCCCTGAGAGCTTGATTGACTCTACAGGCAGCTTTACTTGTCATGTCAATCAGAATAGGTAACATATGCATGTATGTTTTCCCGACGTTATTTATTTATTTATTTTTTGAGACAGAGTCTCGCTTTGTTGCCCAGGCTAGAGTGAGAGCCGTGGCGTCAGCCTCGCTCACAGCAACCTCACACTCCTGGGCTCAAGCAATCCTCCTGCCTCAGCCTCCCGAGTAGCTGGGACTACAGGCATGTGCCACCATGCCTGGCTAATTTTTTTCTATATTTATCAGTTGGCCAATTAATTTCTTTCTATTTACAGTAGAGATGGGGGTCTCACTCTTGCTCAGGCTGGTTTCGAGCTCCTGACCTTGAGCAATCCGCCCGCCTCCCAGAGTGCTAGGACTACAGGCGTGAGCCACCACGCCCGGCCAGTTCATGACATTATTTTTAAATGTTCACAATTTTATTTTGGTAAGCGAAAAAATTAGAAGTGTGACACCACGGCTGCCGGCTTAAGTCGCTGTGCGCGTTCATCTGTGGCTGTCGCCTGTAGTCGACCCTGGTCCCGAAGTGGTTAACAGCTGGTTGCAACTGGAAGCAAAACATCATCCGTCTTTGGGCATTCTGGTCCTCCCGCCTCTAGCTGAGTCTTTCCTGGGGAGCAGTGGGGCTCAAAGACAGGGCTGCACTTCGGGGAGGATCTTTCTGGTTAATCTTTGTTCCTCTATAACATTTCTGTGAAAAAAAATAAACAGCTTGTCAAGGGTCTGTCCCAGGCGGTGGAGGCTCCCATGTCGAAATCAACTGTTTGATGCCTCAGTGGGAACTGAGAGTTTTCCATTAAGTTGTCCAGTGCAATTGCATCCCTCTGGGAAGTGCTCCCCTTTCTTCTGTTCTTTTGTGTCGGACACAAAAAAGTCACGAGAAAGTCGACAGCTCCATCTGGGCGTCCCGCTGAGCGGCCGGGTAGGATTCTTGCAGCCCACTCACTCACCGGGCCCCTTCTTATCTGCTATTTTGCTGGAAATCAGTTCTTAGGTATAACTTGTTCATGGTGTGTTCGGTGCATGGTCGGATGCTATCCCTATCCCCGATGCACCCCATCTTTCCCAGTTTTATCCAGGATCCACTCATTTATCCGTTCATGTGTTCATGCGACAAACGACTTTTGAGCACCTGCTGAAAAGCTTCAAGTTTTCTGAAGTGAGCATTTTTTTTTGGATAGGTTAAAAAAAATCATATTTTAAAAATAATTAAGGCAGTGAAACAGGAAAAGTAATCACTATGTCCTGACTTAGTCACTCCTCAGTGACTATTTCTCCAGTTCCCACCAGGCCCGAATGCCAGCAGGTGGGTTCCTTTTCTGTGCAGCTGAGCTTACCCTGAACGAACGGCAGAACAAATATCAAGTCTGCGTGGTTAGGATGAGTTAGAAGTGCCTTTTAGATATTCAGGTAGAGATGTCAAATAGATATTTATATGCACACGAATGGAGCTTAGGGCTAATGAATTAATGAATTATTAATCCTGATTCTGCACAACAGGAAATAAGTCTCTTTCTCATTCCCTACAAGAAAACCACTTTCCTCATTAGCTTTGCAAAACCAAATCACAACGGCTGTCCTTCCAGAAATGTCCCAAACCAACACACTTCTACCGTACGGACCCGGGTCACTCTGCTTGCATATGCACAAGATGTGGGCAATGTCTAGCCCATCCTTCCACACACAACACAAGTGAAGGTTCGGGAGAAAAAGAACCAGAGAGAAAAAAAAATAAGAGGACTCTGTAGTAAGTGCTTGCTGGATATGAGCAAACGCAGGTTTCTCCACAGAGAAACAAGGACGGGCACCAGCAAGATGCAAGGGGTATTTGAGAGAGAAATGTTTCTAGGTCCACAAGGGCTCTCGAGAGAGATGGGAACTGGCGTGAAATCCACCCTTTTGCATGAAAAATCTTTTACTTGTATAATCTCCTCTCTGGATAAAGGTCATTGATGGTTTAAGCTCATTTCAATCGAGTTTTAGCAGGCACCCAGCGGGGCCTGAACGATTTGCAGAGAATATCCACACCACGGAAAGGTCCGGGCTATTATTGGGGCACTGGGGAAATAAAATGAGAAGCAACGACTTTAGGACAAGTGACCCATCAAAATCCATGTGTGCAAACAGGCTCACACACGCAGGCACCAGCATATGTATCTCTGAGGTGCATGACTCACACGCAATAGGTATGACATTTAATGCACCATTGTAACACGTTACCATTAATAAACCCTAATAATAATAAGCCGTTTTCGTTTTAAGTCACTAAGATTTAGTGTGGTTTGTAAGGCAATAATAGGCAACAGAGAGGGTATCCTGGCGTGAGCTCCTCAAACTGGATCTAGACCAGGGGTCCTCAAACTTTTTAAACAGGGGCCCAGTTCACCGTCCCTCAGACCGTTGGAGAGTGCAGGGCACATTCCACACATGTGCACTGTGGGCCCGGGACGAGTCGGTGGCTAAGCAGGACAGGCAGCGGCGGCAAAAACACCCGGCGGGCCGCCTGTGGCCCACGGGCCGTAGTTTGAGGACGCCCGGTCTAAAGAAATCACAATGTCAGCGTCAACATTTTCAAACACAAATATTACCTAGTCCTAATTCAGAAATGGTAACACGACCTACACGGTTATTAAAAGTAACCTGAGTCGGTAGCTTCCAATTGAGACATTTTATAAAGGAACCTCAATTTTGACCTTTATCAAAAAACTGAACTATCCGTGTTTTCTCCGGGAGAGCAACATGCAGAGCCGACTCTTGGCTGCCGCTTCTGCGGAAGGTGCCCCCGTCTCCCTGCCCCTCCCGTTCCAGACCCGGCAGGCAGGCGCGGTGTTGCAATACGCAATGTCGGGACTGCAACCCTGGCTGACTGCACTCATCTAAGGTTGTGCTTCCCGAAGCCAGACTGCGTTGCAGAGTCCCAGCCCTGCCATTTCTATAGCTGCAGTAACAGGCATATTGCCCAGCCTCCGTGCCTCAGTCTCCTCATCTGTAAAATGGGGGCATGAAGGCAACCTCCCTTATAGGTTTGTTGTGAGGATCAAGTGCATTAAATCACATTTCCTTTGTCCGTTCATTCACCAGTGGGCATTTAGGCTGTTTCCATGTTTTGGCTACTGTGAAAAATGCTTCAGTGTAGTCTGACACAAAGTAGCAGACACGTAAGATAAACAAGTCTAGAGAGGGAATGTACAACATGAGGACTACAGTTAACGAAATTGAATCCTATTAGAGACTTTTGTTAAGTAAGTAGGTTGTAGCAGCTCTTGTTACAAAACAAAGTAACTGTGTGAAATGACAGGTGGGTCAATCTGCTTCACTACAGTAACCATTTCATTTTATTTCGTTTGCAGTAACCATCTTACTATCTACATGTATCCCGATACAGCATGTTGTAAAGCTCAAATATACACAATAAAATTTATTTATATAAAAAAGAAAAACACAATAAAATTTATTTATATAAAAAAGAAAAACCCATCTATGTAGCCACTTTGGAGAAGAATTTGCCAGAAAGTATTGGAGTCAGAGATGTGATGACCTGTGGCTCCCTGATTTCTCTTCCTACAGGCCACCCTGGAGCAGCACCCTCATGCTATCACTGAAATGGAATCCCATGGCAGACAACTTTTTGAGATTGCCTATCTTTTTTTTTTTTTTTTTCTGAGACAGAGTCTTACTCTACTGGGCTAGAGTGCCGTGGCATCAGCCTCGCTCACAGCAACCTCAAACTCCTGGGCTCAAGTGATCCTCCTGCCTCAGCCTCCCGAGTAGCTGGGACTACAGGCGTACACCACAACATCTGGCTAAATTTTCTACTTTTAGTAGAGACAGGGTCTCGTTCTTGCTCAGGCTGGTCTGGAACTCCTCCTGAGCTCAAACGATCCTCCCGCCTCGGCCTCCCAGAGTGCTAGGATTGCAGGTGTGAGCCACAGCGCCCGGCTACCATCATTTCTAATAGTGCAAAATTGAAACTAATCTAAAAGTACACCAATAGGGGAATATTTAAATAGTCTTTAAATACCCTTTGAAGTACCACGTAACAGTTAAAATACCGTAATGTAGACTTACATGCGCTGACATTGAATTTCATGACATACTGCTATACAGAAAATTGGCAACAGGTATATTCGGTGTATTATAATTTATGTTACTTCCCTCCCCTTTGCATAGGTTCCATATAAATCATAGGAAGAGGACATGAAGGAAACATGCTGCATGGGTGACAGTGGTTGCCTGATAAGTCTCTTCCCAGCCCTCGACCCCGGCCAACACCTTGCCCCACAGGGGCCCTGAACCACCTGGCCACGCCGCTGCCAAATCCTTGACCCACAGCCACTGCGTGTAACAGTGGGTGTGTGCTGCTGCTTCCCGCTGCTGAGTCTGGGGCACTTTGCTGTGTGCATGTATTAGTTACCCATTGCTATGGAACAAATTACCCCACACACAGCAGCTGAAACAACTAACGTTTATTACCACCCAGGTTCTGTGGGTGGGAATTAGGAGCAGCTTGATCAAGTTGTTCTGGCTCAGCCTGACCTGAAGCCGGCCGGGGGTGACGGCGTCTCAGGCTGGATTTGGAAAGGGTCTGCCCAAGGCTGTTAAGTCACTTCAGTCCTTGTGTCCTGAGCCTCTGCATAGAGCTGCCCCTAATGTGGCTCTGGGGGAGAGAGAGGGAGAGGGAGAGGGAGAGAGAAGAAGAAGAAGAAGAAGAAGAAGAAGAAGAAGAAGAAGAAGAAGGAGGAGGAGGAGGAGGAGGAGGAGGGGGAGGGGGAGGGGGAGGGGGAGGGGGAGGGGGAGGGGGAGGGGGAGGGGGAGGAGGAGGAGGAGGAGGAGGAGGAGGAGGAGGAGAAGGAGCGGAGGGGGAGGGGGAGAAGAGGAGGGGAGAGGGGAGGAGGATGGGAGGAGAGAAGGAGGGGAGAGGAGAAGAGAGGAAAAAGAGGAGCTCACAAGCACACCCTGGTGTTTCTTCCTATTGTTACAAGGGCACCAGCCCTATGGGATTAGAGCCCCACCCATATAACCTCATGTAACCTTAAGTATCTCTTTAATGGGCTTATTGCCAAACACATTCACCTTGGGGGTTAGGGCTTTAACATGTGAGTTTTGGGGGGCACAGTTCAGCTCCCAGCAGCACCTAAGCTGGAAGTGCAGTCTTTCCTTAACCTAGTCTCAGAGGTGACATCCCATCACCTGTGCCATGGTCCATTTGCTGGGAGCGATCAGCAAGTGCAGGTCACAGGCCAGGAGAGGGGCTCAGGCGCGGGCAGGACGCCAGGAGCCGGGGGCCGGAGGGGGGTGCATCTCGAAGGCTTCCGGCCACACTGGTGGACAGTCCGCACAGACCACCTTTCTGCAGCCACCTTCATTCCATGTTTTAGAAGCATTCAAACATGCACTGCGGCTTAGAAGGTAGCATTCCTTTCTTTTTAAATGTATCCCTGTAAATAAGCAATGCATTCACATGGCACGAAAACAGTACTCCTGTTCCCCTTTCTCTCCTCTCCCCCAAACAGGTCAACACTGTAATTAATTGCCTGTGTGTCATTACAGAGCACCTTCATGCAAACATGCAAACAGAAGCACATGCAACATGAATCCTTACTTCTCTATCTTTTTTTTTTTTTTTTTTTTTTTTTTTTTTTTTTTTTTTTTTACGTAAACAGTTCCCTGCCTTACGTACCGCATTGCAACTGCCTTCTTTCCACCAGAACGTTCTCTCTTTCTGCGTCCGCACTCGGCGTTCTCGTTCCTCTTTTTCCAGCTGTGCGGCACTCGATTATGTATTCCAGCGGACAGTGCAATGTGGTTTATTCACCCGGTCTCCTGCTGATGGACACGGGCTGGTTCTCAGTCTCTCGCTATCACCAAAGAGACAGCGGATCTGCGAGGCACGTTCTTCTGCACACGCTTTCCGCATGGGCTTGGGGAGGACGAACTCGCAGACTCAGGGAGGACGGGTCAAAGGTACGTGCCTTGCAATGTTGCTGGGTGTCGCCGAATCGCCTCCCCATATGGCACCTGTCTCAGTCTGCGTTGTCACCAGCCACTCGAGAGCCCTGCGTCCCCACGGCTCTGCGCTGCCAGGTGGTGGGATTCCTTCCAATCGCCTAGGTTAAAAAAAATGCTATCCTCAAACTATTTTTAATTTATACCAGCGATATTATGGAGTCGGGTTGAACCCTTCTCCCCGATGTCTAGGAGTCATTTTTTCCTTTCTATCTATTGTTTATTCCTGTGGAAATGGCAATTTTTAAGCCTCCTGACGCCAGGTCTGTAACTAACCAGATCTCCTTCGTCCTCAAGGCCACCCTCGGGCCCAGAGAGTCACTGGAGCTGCTCCCAGCATTCTGCGATGGTGTCATGCTCACGGTTCCAGTTTGTCAAATTGCAAGGCTGCGGACCGAAAGGGCGACAGAGCAGGTCCAGGTGAGCCAAGCGCACAGCACGAGCTCGTCCCCGCCACCAGGCGTGGCCACACGCGTGAGCTACCGCCAGCCAGCGAAAGCTCACCGAGCGTGGTGGCCAGAAACCCGACTCACTCCTCGCGCTTCAGCTCCTACAGCTCTTTGCTCACACCTGCACCTGCCACCCATTGTCCTCACCTCCTCCTCTCTGTTCCTCTCGGGGAGGAGGGTCCGACCTCCCACCAGAACACACAGCTCAGCCTCGCCCTCCTCCTTGCCTCGCTTAGACACCGTCTTCCACAATAATCATCAATCCCTTGTCTACACCCTCAGCCCCTCTCTCCATGCGTGAGAATCACCCGCAAAAGCACCACCCATAACTCAATCAACTATCCACTCACTTCACACATGCGCCGGGCAGCTGGAAGTGTCTGGGACCCCCCGCCCCATGCCCAGCCATCTCACCGACCGCCAATTCCAGTAGGTCCTTGGTGCAGCCCGGCCATCCCTTCATAGCTCCCGAAGCTTCCTGTTCGCTGAGAAAAACAGAAGTAGAAAGAAGAGAATTTGGTAGCTCTCAGCACTACATCTGTAGACCTTCGGAGAGGCCCCTTCCCGTTGCTACGAATGAACTGTCTGTGCTCTAGTTTACGGTCAACGCGTCTTCTTGCTCACTGCGTCCCCCCTGTCAACTGCGGGCGGACTTCCTTACTCTGTACGCTGTCCCCTCACCCCTTGCACTACAATTTCTCTTCTCACTGCTGGGCTAGCAATGCAGCGCGCTATAATCTCTCTAGTTTTTATGAAAATCATGCCGCTGCCTTTCCTCTCCTCTTCTCTACAGCGACACCCGCTGGGAAAGAGGTTGATGATGTATCCTGCTCTCGCTCCCGGCCCTCGAGAAGAACAGCCCTGGTCCACATCCCGGCGATCTCCTCGCTGCTGGATTTGATGCTCGAGTCTCTGCCTTCCCTCAGCAAACAGCAAACTGGCCACATCTCGCTTCTCAAATCTCTTCTTTCCTTCCCCTTCCAGGCCCTGCCCCGTCCCACCTGCTACCTTCCCTCACCGGCTCCTCCTGCCCAGTGTCCGGTCTCCACGCTGCTACGTTGCGTCTTCTTTATTTCCCAGGTCCTTAGGTCTCTTCTTTCTCCTCTCTCTCCCTCCTCTTTAAATGCAACACACAGGCGGTGGCCGTCCAATCTGTGCCTCCGGCCGGGACATCCACCCCAGCTCCGGGTCTGCACATCCCACGTCTTTCCTTCCACCCCTCCGCACGTACCTAACAGGCCTCTCTGCGGGACGTGAAACGCAGAGCTCCCGAGTTCCCGGCTCACGCTGCCCCTTCCCCGTCTCTGACGCTGGTGGCCCCATTAACCCAGCCGCTCGGGCGAAACACCTTGCAGCTATCTTGACCGTCCTTCCTCTCTCCGGCCGCACGGCCGGTCCATCGGCACGGCCGGCAAACCCTCTGGCTCTGTCGGGAGCTGGCGACGTCCTGGCCCCTCGCCCCTAGCCTGGGGTGGCTGTTGCATAGTGTCCTGCCTGTTCTCCCCCCATCCGCTCCTGCCTGCTGCACGGGGATCCACCGAAACTAGGTCCGATTGTGCCCCTCTTCCTGAAACCCCCCTGGATTGTTGGGACGGTCTCCTCACTGTCTCCTCTTCCCCCTGGGCCCCCTCGGTGTGTTTTCCCCAGAGCAGCCGGAACGACTCTCTCAGCACAGGGGACCGGGCGAGGCTCTCCCCCCGCCCCCGCCCCCCAGCAGCCGGGACTGCAGCGCCTCCCGCCCTGCTGCCGGACCGGGGAGGGCGAGGCGTGTCTGGGGGTGTCTTCCACCCACATTCCAGCGACCACATCTCAGTCATTTGGCTTCATCTAACTCCAAGGCATCCTGGAGCTCACTTGTGTTCCCAAGAGGACGAGACGTTGGGATTCGGTGAACGAGAAGCAGCAGCATTCGCCACCGCAGCGGAATGAAACCGGGAATGTCCTCGCTGGCCTGTCAGGCAGGACCGGGTTTGCCTGCGCTTGCTGGCTCCAGAAGCAGGGGTCAGGGGTCAGGGGTCAAGGAGGACATGGATATGGGAGAAACGGGGACGTATCGAAGAGGAAGGGACAGCAGCCTCGAGCGCCCCGATGAGGGAGGCGCTGGAGTCTCTGTCGGGTCGCCTATAACTGCATTCCTTGCTGGGCACGCCCTGGCTCAGGATTCTTAGCAAAGCCTAAAGCCCCTTAAGCACCGTCATTATCTCGGTCGGAGACGTCGGGAGAGCTTGCAGTTAAAGAAGGAGGCGGCCGGCTGCAAACCAGGTAAGGAGGCGGCTCTGTGCTGTGTTTATAGCTGCAGAAGAGAACATTCCGGCAGCCGCTGTTTTACACATGGACCGGGGACAGCATCGCCGCCGTCTGGGGAGCCGCGGCACCTAATCCCTTATTCCGACCGACCCAAGCAGGTCTCGCCGCAGGGGGCGAGGAAAGAGGTCAGCGCTCTGCGGAGACCTGCCCGGGTCTGGCCTGGCTCTCTGCTGAGCGCCCCGGGGGTCCTGCTGGTCCGAGGCAGCACGCAGGCAACACGAGGGCGGGCTTCCCCGGACAGGAAACAAGGCCGGGGTCATGCGAGAGAACATTCTGGGCATCCGGGGACAGTCTGAACCTGGGAGCTTTGAACTTCCCAGGAAAGGAGAAGTCGCCTTAGGAGTGAAGTGGTCTCTGCAAGGGGAGGTCGGGTGTGATGGTCGCTAGAGTCTGTTTGGGACCCAGGTCCCCCCAGTGTGAGGTCAGGCGCCACCAGTGGCCAGCCGTGTGATCTTGGCCAAGTTTCCTAACCTCTCTGTGCCTCAGTTAAACCCCGTATGGAGCACCGAGGTCGTGAGGTGAGTCCTGCACCAGTCAACTTAGGGTTATTTGTGCAGCAGGAAACCACGACCCCAAGTCTCAGTGACTTATTTTTCTTTCTTTCTTTTTTTTTTCCCTGCCACTGTCCCTCCTCTGGATATCAGTGACTTATAATTGGGGGTTTATGTCAGGGTCATTCCTCTGTTGACGGACGCTCGGTCACTTTGATCTTTGGCTGTTGTGAATGATCTTGGTGCAAAGTGGTGCACGAGTAACTGTTTGAGTCTCTGCTCTCAAGTCTTCAAAACCTCGATGCCCATTCCCTGCCAAAGCACTGCGTGGGGCCCCGGGTCACCGTCCCCATGAACGGGACAACCAGCACACATACTTTGTCCTCTTATTTCTTTCCTACTAGTTTTCTTTTCCTTTGAACCAGTATAGATGAGCTCATTGAACTGAATTATCTCTGCTTCGCTTTGAGGTTCTTTGCCATCATGAGTTTTTCAGCAAAGCCTCTTCTTGCATCATTCCTGGGAAATTGTCTCCTCATTTGTAAGCGGGGACCTCGCCCAAAGCCTTTCCATCCTGATCCCATCCTTTGTCAATCCCCGGCGTAAACCTTCCAGTCCTCTGTGCTCCCCTCTCTAAGCTTGCTGAGTGAGGACAGCCAGTTTCATTGGGCCATTTCAAAAATAATGGTTTGGCCAGGGCGTGGTGGCTCACGCCTGTCATCCCAGCACTCTGGGAGGCCGAAGTGGGCGGTGGATTGCTCGAGGTCAGGAGTTCAAAACCAGCCTGTGCAAGAGCGAGACCCCGTCTCTACTATAAATAGAAAGAAATTAATTGGCCAACTAATATATATATATATAGAAAAAATTAGCCAGGCATGGTGGCGCATGCCTGTAGTCCCAGCTACTCGGGAGACTGAGGCAGGAGGATCGCTTGAGCCCAGGAGATTGAGGTTGCTGTGAGCTAGGCTGACGCCACGGCACTCTCTCTAGCCCAGGCAACAGAGTGAGACTCTTGTCTCAAAACTAACTAACTAACTAACTAACTAACTAACTAACTAACTAACTAACTAAATAAATAAATAAATAAAGGTTTGAAGTCACTCTTCCCCGGGTTACACCTGCATTCACCTAGGACCTGAAGCATCTTCACGTAAAGGAATTTCCACTGCGGGAATTTCTGGCCTCTAGCGACCTTCGACAGTTGGAGTCTGAGGACTCTCCAAGGTCAGGACGCCTCCTTGGCAGCACGTTTAACTGTCAGTGGGATCTCTCTGCTTTTCAGGAGGAAACATTTGCAGCAAATGCTGCTCCGTCAGCCCCGGTCAGCCCTTGCCGGCCGCTTTGCCAGGGAGCCCTAGGGATCCCGCGAGGGAGGCTATTAGTCACAGCACCTCTCTCCTACCCACGACCGCAAACCCACTCAAAGGTCAGGTTTGTTTTTGAACGAAGTGACATTTCTTCAGGGAGCTAATGCCAGACTGGGGAATCGGAGCGTGCTGGCCTGCGGTGCTCAGACCGGGGAGGGATGTCCGGCTCCTGCTTGGATTCAGGCTTGGGGGCATCAGTAGGGTTTTGCGCCTGCCTTTGCTCTCCCCCCAGTCTGCCCCCGGGAGTCCCAGCTCAGCGCACGCTGGGGCCAGTCCATGCTTTGCCCAGGTGGCGCCTGGACGGACAGGTGAGTGCCTCGATTTCCTCTGGAAAGTTCGTGTGATCCTTGTGCTTCCTGTGGCTTCCGGCATATTCCAGACACAGTGCCCATCATCATATTCCTCTGCACAGCAGGGGTGCCGGCTCCCCACTCCCCAGGGCTCTCCCCGAGTTGCCTCATTCCCCTGCACACACAGCGAGCGGAGAAGGTCGCAAACAAGACCCTGGCCCAGCCCGGAGCTTCCCGTTGCACTTATGTTAAAATTCCAACTCCCACCCCAGCCACCTAGGCCCTCCGCTCCCGTCTCATCTCATCTCCCGGCATTGCCCCCTCCCCCCGCCCCACCCCTGCACCCCCCCTTCCCCCCCCCCCGCCCCTGGACACACAGGCCCCTGGGTCCCGAAGTCCTGTGTTCCTGGGACAACCTGCCTCCCTCTGCTCCCGAGGCTGGCTGCACCGTCACGGTCTCTGTGCAGAGTGTCACCTAACCCCCAGGCTCCAAATAGCCACGTACCCCGGGCTTCTGCACCGGGTCACCCCGTGCTGTCGTCTTTGCAGCACTGTCACCATCTGAGACGACCTTCCTCTCGTTCGCTGCCTTGTTCACCGTCCTCCCTCACCCCACCCTTGTGATGAGAGTGGACCCCACTGGGTCCGGTGCCCTGAGCACTGCCCGGCCCGTGGGAGGAGCTCAAGAGGGATTTGAACCAATGAAGAAGTGAACTGAGCGCCTGGGGTGGGGGAGGGGCTCGGGAATTCCACGGGAAGAGGCGAGCAAAGCTCTGGGCAGGACCAGGGCGTGGTGGAGCTGGTGCTCCGTCAATGCTGCCTGCCCTCATTATCATTAAGAGGTTTCACCGGAAGGAGGTACAGCCTGCAACCGGGTGGCCTCCACGTCACTTCCGAGCCGCAGACTGGCTTGCTTTGGGTTTCTGAATGTTCTTCACCCTTTGCACTCGCTTGCTTTTTTCTCTTGCTGCTACCGACGCTAACCGTGTCAAGCCACACTCAACATCCGAGTGCAAAGGGTTAGACAACGAGCCGATGTGAAAACGTTGTTGGAGGGGCTCGCATTAAATCCCGATTTGCGGCTAATTTCCCATCTCCCCCCCCTTCCTTCTCCCAAATCAGAAAATCTGTCGATGGCGCGCTCAGGAGTCACATGTGGCAACCACGGGCTGGCACCGAGTGGCCCTGCTTCTGTCCGACGGGGGGTTGGGGGGTGTCTCTGGCAGCCCCCACCACCATCACCGCTTCTCACCTGGTCCCCGGGAGCACCTGAGTTTGTAGGACGGATGGGGGCGTCCTGGCTGGAGCGGGACCCTTTACTCCTAAGAGTCTCAATGTCTAAAGCAGAGGCAGATTGGACTGGGGGGGGGTCAGTGGCTGTGGTTAACCGAGCTCCTTCTCCTCCCCTCCCCCCCCCCCCGTGAGCAGCCGGGGACCTATTTTCGGCCCCCTCACGGTGCTCCTCCAGCCTGGGCTGCAAAGCGGCACTCTCCGGGGTCCCCTCTGCGTGACGCATGCCCGGCTGGTGCGTGGACGTGGCTGATGGGGCTGCGGACAGTGCCGGCCACCTCCCTGCTGGTGAGGATGCCACGTCCCACGCTGATGCCTGGCGCCCCACAGTTACCCTGGGGACAGGCAGGGCTGCCGCACGGGACAGTCGTAGCAAAGCTGGGGTGCCGCGTCTCCCCGCCAGCTATGGCCACGGCCCGTCGCTGCCTTTGTGAACTGACCCCCACCCCCCAGAGCGCCCCCAACTCTCCACCGTGCCCGGCACACACGGGCAGACCGGCTCCTGGCGGCCACGCGGCGGCCGGAGCCTCCCGCGCACGGACGAGCCGCGGTTTTTGCAGTGACTCAGCGAGGCCCCTGGGCGGGAGCGGGCCCGCCGCACGGCAAGTTAGGATGAGAGAGCGTCTGGGCTGCCGTTGCCTGCGAAGCTTCGAAGCTTGCCACCCCGTCTCACGGGAGATTTATGTCGCTGCAGGATGCTGCGTTCGGGCGGCCGGTGCAGGGGGCCTGCGTGCAGCTCCGGCACGCGGCAGCAGCAGACGGATTTCTCCCCCGTCCTGTGGCTCTCGGACAGGAGAGCACGGCTCCAGACGGCCTGTTCTCACCGCGAGTCTTTTATTAAGGATTAGTTGCTATAATCAGCCACCACGATCGTCAGAAACCCGGAACGGAGGTGTATCCTTTGCAGATGCCGCCAGATGAGGCCCCGGTTGGCGAGGCGCCGTCTCTGCCGGGAGGGGGAGGGCGCGCTCAGATTCTACCCTGACGCCGAGAGTGAAGCAAAGCACCTTGCGCAGCCAAAAGTCCTCAAACATTATTAATCCTCTTTGAGTCTCGACTTTTTGTCTCCGGACACTCGGCCTTCACACACGCACGTCACGGCACAGACATGCACTCGCGCGTGTACACGTATGTCCCCTCCGTGCCCCGTGGTGCAGGGAAATCAACTGTGTGTGAAACGCCCCGTGGCTACTAAGATCCAAGGTGCGAGATCGTTGTTTTAGTTTTCTGTTTGCTCTACGTTTGCAAGGAGCTGCAGCCTCCTTGTCCCCGCTGGGGAAGCGTCAGACAAGTGAGGCTCATTCTTGGGCACAAATGCCCAAGCCAGCCCCGGGAGGTCAGTCTTAAAAGGAGTGACAATGCCGGTTGACATCCCCAAGGGCGACCTGGGAGTACGTGTACCTCCTGTTTGGTAAACTCGCTCTGCTCTCAGAAGCACCTGTCCCATCACCATCGCAGAATTTCTGTGGGTCTGTGACCCCTTCCCCGGCCAATCCGAGGATTTCCGCAGTCACAGCCACTGCTTTGGGTTATGTGGAATACACCAGACAGGCCAGACATGCTTAGGGGAGAAAATGGGGCCAATTACAATATACGGCCGATCCTTCGTATGTATCTGCTGTTCCTTCCTCATTGGACTATTCTAGCTCATGATTACTTAGATGGGAACAAGTTTCAATATTTTTTTTTTTTTTTTGAAGCTGGGTCTTGCTCTGTCACCGGGGCTAGAGTGCAGTGGTGTCATCATAGCTCATTTCAACCTCAAACTCCTGGGCTCCTGCGATCCTCCTGCCTCAGCCTCCTGAGTAGCTGGGACTACAGGGTGCACCACCACACCCCGATAACTTTTTGGTTTTTAGTAGAGACGGGGTCTTGCTTTTGCTCAGGCTGGTCTCGAACTCCTGAGCTCAAGCGATCCTCCCGCCTCGGCCTCCCAGAGTGCTGGGATGACAGGTGTGAGCCGCCCACAGCACTCCACCGAGAAGAAGTTTCAAAAGAGAGAGGATGACGGGAGGAGTTGAGTCTTTCCGGGTGTGGCTCAAGGGGAGCGGGGGACTAACAGGTGGGTGTGAAGGTGTCGCCAATGAAGAATCTCACAGCACAGGTGCGATCTGCTGTTTGGAGGGCAGCTACTTGCAGGAAAAGCTGAGGAAGAGGAGCGCTCCAGCTCTGAAGATTTGAAATCACGCTTGCTTCCGTTTCCGGGTTTGTAGGTGGGAGCTAAAATAGGAAGACTTCAGGTCCAGCAAAATAATGTTCCAAGAATTCTTCATAAACCCCCAAAGACAATTACTAATAAGCCATTCTGGAAATGAACCGAAGACCTCCCTGTCTACTGTGAAAAGAGGCCAGTGGACGTTGGAATTTGCCCCTTCTTCTGGCAATGGCATCTGGCCTTCCTTTGGGAGACATCCCTTCTTCCCCGGGGTCCCTGGGAAGCTAGCCCACCTGCAGAAATGGAGGTGTGGTTCCTCCCCGACCAATCAGAAGGTTGCATCGCAGTGATTGGCTGTGGGATGGGCCCGGGACTCAGTCAGCCAATGAGACTCAATTCTCGGACATCCCATGGAAATGCCAGGAGGGGAGAATCTTTCTGTAGAGATTGAAATTGGGAGAGCCTGAGTCTGAAGCTTCTAGGAGAATTACCGTGTGGAAAGAGACTACACGAGAGAGTCATGTCATTTCAGAGGAAAGCGGAGGCAGACGACAAAGAGCGTCTCAGTCTGGGTGCATTCCAGACACGGTTTTATTTTACACGTGCCTGTGAACACCTCCTTTTTGCTTAAAACCATTTCAGCCGGAGTCTGTCGTGTGCAACTGACTTAGAGGGTTCTAATAAACGCAGGCATAGTGATCATCATTGCGGGAATCAGAGGGTTGTTCTCGCCAGAAAGCAGAACAAAGGTGAGTGCATGGAATGCCTCCAAGTACACTCACACAAGCCTTTGGAAAATAATGTCTCAGTAAAATAAGCAATCACTTTTCTTCACAGTTCTGGGGATAAAGATTAATTAAACTCTTCCCAAACCTTATTTGGTATAAGACCATTCTTCCCTGAGGCTGACGATTGTCATAGCCAATATTTTATTGTCAACAGATTTTTTTTTATAACATGTTGAGCCTTAACAGCTACAGCGTTTTCTTCCTAGAGGATGCTTCCTGATGACAGACAGAGGGGCTCTTTAATCTCATCAATAGCTTGTCTCCAAGCTGTCTTTTCAGGACAGTTTGCCTCGGGAAGCATTCCTGCAAGCGGCCATCTAATTCCATCTGTGGGGTGTGATTTATTAATACTATCTCATGGGTTGACTTATTATTGCTAGAAAACTAAGGGACTTATATTTTGAGGTTTATCCTAGGTACTTTGGGTTGGGTTGCTTTTTACAGAAATTGACTTTGACTAACTCAAAGAGGAATGAGCTTTATTAGAGGGTTCTTGGGCATCTTACAAAACAGAAACATAGGCTGAAAAACTGGGCTTGCAATGGCTGGGATGGGAGTGAGGGAGGTAGAGGTAACAGAAACTAGTGGCTGGTTTCCCCCAGAGCACCAATGTGGGCGTCCCTTGAGTGGGAGAGATGAAGCCACCTTGGGCGACAGCCACAGCAGACTGCATCTGATAGGGGGAAAAGCATAATAGCCCCCTGAAAACAAAGATGGGATGCTATCGCCAGAACAAGGTAGAACGGTCCACTTCCTCTTGGACCGACCCTTTTGATTGACACTGGGATTGCATTCAAAATATTTAGCAACCAGTGTGAATGCTGCCTGGGCAGAGGGGAACTGGCCATAGCAACGGTGAGGCCACTGCTGGGGCATCCCAGGTGGCCACAGCACCAACTGCAGGTGGACAGAATTTCACAGCTGCAGAATACATTTCTCTTTTTCTGAAAGCTAGAGAAGTAAAAAATAATGCAAAAAAAAAAAAAAAAACCAAAAAAACCCATACTGTTTTTTTCTTGTTTACATTGTCTTCCCTCCCTACATATTCATCTCAGGATAATTTTGGAACCAGTGCATCTGATGAGGAGAGAACAAGGTAAGGAATGCTGACATGTTGTCACTCCAACTCGTCTCCTTCAACTGGGTCCCGTGTGCTGTTCCACCTGGGTCGGTTTTCCCGTTGCAAACTTGGGACTGTGGACCTTTAAATTCGCCGGCATCCAATTCCTGTGTGTCTGGCATCTCTCAGCGACAAGTGTCACATTCATCAGCTGTAAAAAAGACAACGGTACCCGAACGAGACAGACGCTGGTCTTTGAGCTGTTTCCTCCGACTGAGAAGCTAGCTGGCCTAGAACTTGAAGATTCCCGTCTCTCACATTGATGAGAGTTGAAAGAACACACATTTGGGCAGCCCGCTTAGCGTTCCTGCTGTCGGAGCTGGCTGTAGCTGCACGAAACCCCTCCCCCAAACACACCCCAACGGCGTCTCCTTTCTTCTGGGAGAGCAACAGCTTAATTGCCTCAGCCGTCAAGTAGCCAAATGCATTGATACATTCACTAATGAAATGTTTCATGCTATTTGGATTCTTTGAGAGAAGGGGGGAAAAAAGCAGCTAGCTCTAATCTATAAATCAAGTTAAATAATTTCTATTTCCTTCTACAGGAAACTTGTTTATTTATTTATTTTTTTTACCTTCTGTGTGTTACATTATCTATGTGAAACAGACGCTGGCAGAGGGAAAAATGACAGGACATTCGCAGCAAATTTAATGAAGTAGTTCCAAATATTGTGTCAAAATAAATGAAGTGAATAATGCACAAGCTCGTTCCTGGGTCTCTTTTGTTTTTTTTTTTTTGTTTGTTTGTTTTTTGAGACAGAATCTCACTCTATTGCCCGGGCTAGAGTGCTGTGGCATCAGCCTAGATCATAGCAACCTCAAACTCCTGGGCTCAAGCGATCCTCCTGTCTCAGCCTCCCGAGAGCTGGGACTACAGGCATGCACCACCATGCCCGGCTAATTTTTTCTATATATATTAGTAGGCCAATTAATTTATTTCTATTTATAGTAGAGATGGGGTCTTGCTCTTGCTCAGGCTGGTTTTGAACTCCTGACCTCCAGCAATCCGCCCGCCTCGGACCCCCAGAATGCTAGGATGACAAGCGTGAGCCACCACTCCCGGCCTCCTGGGTCTCTTTTTACAACAATAACCATTGTGTGAGCCACACACCTGAGGCGATTCCAACAGATGGTCGGGTCTGAAGGTGCCGCTATAACATGTCCCATGCCAGAAAACCACAGGCAGCCTCAGTGGCTACGTTTAATTTCAGTAATTCTTTGAGTCCAAGACCAGGGAAGAGATGTGAGAGAGGCATGGAAAAGAAAAATGACAATGAGTCCAAGTTTGTGGTTTAAATTTCTTTAGAGAGCAGCAGACAGGTGTGGCCACAAGACTAAGTGGCTTATTTGGCGGATGAGGCTGATGTTGGTACTACCGGGGGTTCCCCCACCCGGAACAGAGTCTCTGAGAGCAATTCCGCTCCCCAATTGTCCATTGCATTTATGCTCCATGCTGTCATGTCATTAATATAGCAAAGTAGGCTAAATATGTGTATTTGGAAAATACTGGAGAAAGTATTTGCTGTGTTTTAGCAATAACCTGGTGGCCACGCTCTTCCTGCGTAGGTTCTGGCTAAGAGTCCTGTGCCTAGTCCTTCTCAAGCCTGGTAGGATTTGGATTGCCTCTGTCCAAAGACCCCACTGAATAGTTGAAGCATGACTTCACACCGGTGATGCTTTATTGTTTTCATATAATCTGTGGACAACATAGGAAAATATCCAAAACCTTTCTCGAAATGGCATGTGAGATTTAGAAGTTCCGGCTTCTAAACAGTCCTTTTTGAAACCAGGAAAGGTAGTTGTAGAGTAGATACTTCACAGCTATTTCAGAGTCACGTAGCTAGGGGTGCAGGAGGCTTGCTAAGCCCCATGTGGGACTTCCCACAGCCCTGGACAGGGAGGACACCATTGCTACCATTTACCATGCAATTTTTTTAAAAAAATTTCAGCATATTATGGGAATGCAAATGTTTATGTTACATATTTTGCCTTTGTCCCACCCGAGTCAGAGCTTCAAGCATGTCCATCCCCCAGACGGTGCCCACCGCACCCATTAGGTGTGTATATACCCATCCTTTCCTCCCCCCACCCACCTTCCCGACGCACGATGAATGTTATTTCTATATGTGCACTTAAGTGTTGATCAGTTAATGCCAATTTGATGGTGAGTCCATGTGGTGCTTGTTTTTCCATTCTTGGGATACTTCACTTAATAGAATGGGCTCCAGCTCTATCCAGGATAATACAAGAGGTGCTAGATCACCATTGTTTCTTTGTGGCTGAGTGGAACTCCATGGTATACATATACCACATTTTATTAATCCACTCATGCATTGATGGGCACTTGGGTTGTTTCCACATCTTTGCAATTGTGAATTGTGCTGCTACAAACATTCTAGTGCAGATGTCTTTTTTAATAGAATGTCTTTTAGCCTTTGGATAGATGCTTGGTACTGGGATTGCTGGATCAAATGGTAGTTCTACTTGTAGCTCTTTGAGGTATCTCCATTTTACTTTCCACAGAGGTGTCTACTAGTTTGCAGTCCCACCAGCAGCGTAGGAGTGTTCCTGTCTCTCTGCATCCACGCCAACATTTGGGACTTTTTGATAAAAGCGATTCTCACTGGAGTTAAGTGATACCTCATTGTGGTTTGGGTTTGCATTTCCCTGATGATTAGAGATGTCGAGCACTTTTTCATGTTTGTTGGCCATTCCCATGCGAAATTAACAGCTTTGAATGAACATCCTCCTGAACAGACCTATGTAAACCTTTTCTGAAAATATATCCTCTGTGTTTATTGCAGAATTTGTAACATGCATAACATTTATTCACTAAAGTGCTTTTCTGTAATTGTTTTATTTTTTTTAAACTAACCCTCTGCTCCTCATGGCTCTTCTTGAACTTTGGCTTGGTACATTTTCTCCAGCTGTAGCTTTTCCAGCTTGGCCAACTTCACCTTGATCTGGCCAATTTGGAAATCAAATCCAGTTTTTCTCAAGTGGTTGTGGCCCCATCTCCTCCTCTTCAGAGCAAGTGGACATACCAGGTTTGCCTCTAGATGAGTGATGACTGCCCGATTTATTCGCTACTACATTAATCAGCACCACGGACAGCTCCGTCCATGGCCCTCTGCCTCTGGTGGTCATGACCGGGCTCTGGGTCCAACCTCTGGATCACAAATGCATGGCCACCAGCCCAGCTCAGCGAACAGATTGAGAAGCTACAACTAATATGATAACTTTGCACACAGGACATTTAATCTGTGGGTATAAATGACAGGGAACGCGCATTGTTCTTCAGCTGAGGAAGACTCTACTAAGTCACTGAGAAGTTACAGACTCATTTCAACAGCTGAGTGCTTTGCAAACAAAAATAGAAAATGAAGAAATTGAGTCCTGTCTGCAGTAGACATACACAGCTACAAGTCGTGTTAGTCACTTTGAGAGCGTGTGTGAGGGTGCATGCACCCCACATCTATCCATAGCACGGGCGTTGGGAATACAGGCTCTAGAGCCAGGCAGTCTAGTTTCATATCCAAGGTCTGCTATGTACCAGCTGTGTGAACTTGGGACAGTCCCATGTCCTTTCTGAACCTAAACTTTTCTCATTTATAGATTAGGGGTAGCAAAAGTTGCCACCTAATAGGGTAGTTGTGAGAATGAAATGTGCGGACAACCTTTGGCCAATGGCCCAGCACATAGTAAGTGCTCAATAAACTGTAATCTCTTTGTATGGTTTTCATATTTATTAGCATAATGTTGGTTTATACTTTCTATTATCATCATTATTATATTGTCTGGGGTATAATTTAAATATAGGAAAATGCACAAAACCATAAATGTTTGCATGTTGTGGTTACCCACAAAGCCACCACCCAGATCCAGATATAGGACACTGTCAGTGTTCCTGCCATTTCCAGGCAGGATCACCCCAAATGTAACCGCTGTCCTGACCTTTATCATCACACCCCTGGATAGGAAGAGTGCAAAGCTACTTTGAAAACCATACATCATGTACACATAATGTCAAACCATCATGGTGTGTACCTTGAGTGCATATAATCTTTCTATATCAATTAAATATTTTAAGCTAATAAAGGAAATGAAAAGTGGATTGCATATGGGGAGAAGAATTGGAGCCCCTTTTTGTGATCAGTCCATCACACCAGTCCACACCTCTGGGCCATAGAGTCCACACTGCCCTCCAAGCTTGGAGGCGCTCTTGGAGTCTACACAGGGGAGCACATGCCAGTCCTGGGGGGCCTTGGAAGCCTGTGCTGAGTCCCTGAGGCCTGAGAAGCTGGTCATAGTCCCAGGGAACCCCACGAACTCTTGAGCCAGTGCCCCGTTAAAGGACGTTTATGTAGTTCCCAGTGTTTCGCCACTGCAATGAGCTCTGCAGGAAATAGCCCTATGCCTCCATCTGTCTATGCAAATGTGCATGTCCAACTGCAGGGGGAATTACCCAGTGCACTTTGAAGAGGGAATTCTTGTCTTCTTTTCTGGGGGTCACTTGGCGAGGTATCTGAGTAACTGCAACCAGGCTCCGTACAGGAGCTGAGCTCCTTGCAACCTGCTCCTGGAGGCTCATTCATCAGTGCAGGCCCCGGCGTCTGGGGCCAGCAGCTGTCCTCTGCACCGAACCCACTCGCTCACCACGCCTCTGCACGTTCAGCTCCCAGCAGCTTCCAACCGAGTGAGCCTCTTACGGCTCCTTCTGCCGCATCCACCGGGCACAGGGCTGCATTCAATCAAATCAAATCTGCAAAAACGGTTCAGGAATGCAAAACCCTGCGGGTTGGTTTAAGAAGAAGATTCCTGGCCCGTCTCTCACCTTGGGAGCCCGCCCGGTGCACACGGAGCGATGCCAAAAGCTAAGAAGAGAGCTATTGATCAGGACGGGAAGGAGGAAGGATGACAGAGAGTCGTAAATGCTTATTAATGGCCAGAGAAGGGGCGGAGGCTGGGATTTCTGGCATGAAGATGAAAGGGCAGAGTGAAGTTAAAGAATTGGAATACAAAAATCTTAGAGTTTGGAGAGTCACTTCCAAAACCTGGTCATATATCAGAATCAACCAGGGGAAACTTTTTAAAAAACACAAACCCCCCTTGCCTCTGGCCCCCAACTGTGAACTCAAAATTTCTTGCAGGTGGGCCTTTCCATCTATATTTTGTCGAAACTCTCCAGGTAAATTTCAGGAACCACTGACATGGCCCAAGGCTGCAATCCACGCCTCAATACCTGTGAATATTCGCAGCAATGATAACTTCTGTGTACTGAGGGGTCCCTACGGCCAGGCAACGGGCACCATTCCATCATTCCTCCGCACGACCCTGTGATGTGCATACAATCACCACCCCATCTCACGTATGAAATAATCGAGACAGTAAATAAACAAGGCAGTCATCGCTGAGGCTCAGAGAGGAAGTCACTTCCACAGCTGGGAGGTAGAAGAGCATAGATTCAAACCGGAGACTGACCACCCTCAAAGCCTCTGCTCTTGCTAATCCTTTTTTTTCTTTTTTAATTATTATTTTTTTGAGACAGAGTCTCACTTTGTTGCCCAGGCTAGAGTGAGTGCCGTGGCATCAGCCTAGCTCACAGCAACCTCCAACTCCTGGGCTCGAGCGATCCTCCTGCCTCAGCCTCCTAAGTAGCTGGGACTATAGGCATGCGCCACCATGCCTGGCTAATTTTTTTCTATATATATTAGTTGGCCAGTTGATTTCTTTCTATTTATAGTAGAGATGGGGTCTCGCTCTTGCTCAGGCTGGTTTCGAACTTCTGACCTCGAGCAATCCGTCCACCTCAGCCTCCCAGAGTGCTGGGATTGCAGGCATGAGCCACCGCGCCCGGCCCCTGCTAATCCTTAATTGTTTCGTCTGTAAAATGGGTGAGCGGCAGTGGCCTGCTCAAGTCCAAATCCCGACAACCCTAAAGCCATGAGCTGAACCCACGGGCTACACCGCAGTGCCGAAGGGTGTTCTTCTGCTCACTAAAGATGAGGCCCACGGACTTTTCTTACAACCCTTACTCATTCTAGTCCCCCTGAAGAACACAATAAAAAGAGAATATCTATCAATCAATCAATCTATCCATGTGTTATATATATGTATTATGAATACACGCCAGTATATGGATATGTGTGTATTATGTATGTGTATGTTTTGTACGTGTGATCTATGTGTATGTTGCGCACACACACCCGCCCAATCATCCCCACACAAGTTGAACCCTCGTGCCTTTCTGCACTACCTCCGGGGGACCCCATGAAGTGGGCTTTTAAGGTGGTTTGTCAGGGCTTGTGGCAGAGACTGCATACCGTCCCCACCCTCCATCCTTCCCGCGCCCCGTTAATAAAAAGCACCCCTGAGCTTTAGGCAGCCCACGGCTGCTACAGTGAGGGGAGGACCAGGGACAAGTCCGAGCAGGCAGAAGGGAGGGGTACGGCTTTAGGGTCAAGTCCTTCCAGACATGCTCTCCTGCCTCCTCTTCCTCCCCTCCCCTTGCTGGGGGCTGGGATGAGGGGACAGTGGCCGTGCCACTGTGTTGTCATCGTGGAGACAGGTGCAGCCGGCACCTGCTGGGCAAGACCAGGGTGCTGCTATCCAGTATCCAGGGAGGGGCGGGACAGCCCCGACCTCAGGAGTGACCCGGCCCCAAGGTGTCAATCGTGCCGGGGTCGGGCAGGGACAGAGAGGAAGCCTGTGCCCCAGAAGAACCTCATGGGGGGAGCAACCCGAGTCCTCGGATGACCTGGTGAATCAGAAACACCCACCAGGCTTGGACTGTTTCTTTCTGAGCTATTTCTTGAAATAGAAATAAACGTCTCTATTTTTTCCCCTAGAAGCTTAGCTTGTGCCCTGCAGGATGCGGAGCCTCATCAAAGCTTAGGGCGTCAGAGATCCCCTGCTGACCGCGGCCCGGGCGTCACACTGAGAGGACAGAAACGTCCTTTTATGACCAGGCGGCGTGAGATAGAGAGACCAATGCAGTCGGGATGTTTGACTGCCAGCAGAGGCTCGTTCCTGAGAGTGAAGTGTGATTTCCCAGGGGGCCACGGGCGGCTCGCTGGGGCGTTGGGAAGTGGACAGGGAGCAGGGTGGTTTGGAGGCAGGGCCATGGACACTGCCGCACAGATCCAAGCAGACATGGCCGGGGCAGGTGGCTCCTGGGGGAATGGCTGCATTTCGTCTGTCCCGGGTCACTTGTTTGAGAGTCAACGGCCCAAGAAAGAGCACCTGCCTGGTTCGCCCAGCCCAGGTGTGCACACCTGCTGGTTGGACATCTGTGCGGGGAGGAAGGCTCAGAGCCAGGCAGTCTCCGGTAGACCCTTTGACTTCTGTGTCAAAGGTCAGCCGCCTGCCTTTACTGTCCCGCCAGGAATGCACACATTGTAGAGGGGTGATGCCCCAAGGAATTTGGGGTGCTACTAGAAAAGGGGGTTGGATGCTCTTGCAACCCTAACCGACAATCTCTGGCCTGGGAGTCAGGAGGTGAGTTTTTTTTTCTTTGAGACAGAGTCTCGCTTTGTTGCCAGAGTGAGTGCCGTGGCGTCAGCCTAGCTCACAGCAACCTCAAGCTCCTGGGCTCAAGCGATCCTCCTGCCTCAGCCTCCCGAGTAGCTGGGACTACAGGAATGCATCACCATGCCTGGTTAATTTTTTCTATATTTTTAGTTGGCAAATTAATTTCTTTCTATTTATAGTAGAGACGGGGTCTCGCACTTGCTCAGGCTGGTTTCGAACTCCTGACCTTGAGCAATCCACCCGCCTCAGTCTCCCAGAGTGCTAGGATTACAGGCATGAGCCACCGCGCCCGGCCAGGAGGTGAGTTTTGACGCTTAGCTCTGTCACTTGCTAGCCACGTGACTCTGAGAAAGTGCCTTTGACTTTTGCAGCCTGAAGCTCAAAACTGGAGTCACTAACGATGCACACCCTCCCACACAAAGTTACCGAGACCCACTGGCATGGGCGAATAACGTGAGCAGTAGCTGCTAGTCACAGAGCAGCCCCCTCTCTGGGATCCATACAGTGACACACACAGACCTGGGCTGTTTGTCCAGTTGCACATCCGCACTGGAAAATTCTAACGGCACATATTGATTGTGTCTGGTTATTTGCAGGGACAGCGAGGCAGACGGGAATTATTTAAAAAAAACCTTCATGTACTTTAAAGCATCTCAAAAGTGGGGAAGAAAGATTCACTGGGTCACAAGCTTGCATGATTCTAAACTTTAAACCTTTTTTTTTTTTTTTTAACCACAGTTATTTTGGAACACCTAAGTTGGAGCAACAGTGAGTTTTGCATATTCCCTGAGGCTTTTTTTGAATTGGGAGGATTTAGATTGTGTTTGTTTATCCATGGAGAAAAATATGATTTGGGAGGTCTCCTTGCTTAACAGGTGCCCGGGCTCTTCCTTGGGGCCCCTGCAGGCCCAGAGAGTGCCTTCCGGGTGGTAAACAGCAGCCACAGTCACGGCCCCGCAAAGGCCCCTTGGGAGCCTAGAGAACCTCCCCAGAGGGCAGCAGTACTGCTGGGCAGGGCACCAGAAGCCCTAGTGTGCCCGTCCTCGGTCCGGGAAGCAGCACCCACTGCCCCTTCCGCGGCGGTGACCACAGTCTGTGTTGGCGCAAGGCCCGGCGTCCAGATGAGGGGGATGGGACGGTCTGGATGGGGGGGCAGCGTGAGGCTGCTAGGAGCTGGACTCCCAGCGTGATGGGGAGGGGGCCGATCTGCGAACATCTGGGGGAAAGAGAGTTCCAGAAAGTAGCAGCAGCAAGAGCAAAGGCCTTGAGCAGAGGGGGCAGGGAGGAGAGAGCTTGTTTGTTAGCAGAACGGACAGAAGGAAACCGGTGTGGTCGCAGCTGCGTGAGCGAGCGGGCAGGTGATGGGGTATGAGGGCACACAACAGGTGACCCTACATCACACGAGACCTTGGGGTCGCAGCACGGAGTCCGGATTATTGGAGGGTTCAGCTGAGAGCGACGTGAATTGAATCATATGTTTATTTATTTTTTGTGAATTCATTTTATTTTCTTGAGGCAGGGTCTCACTCCGTTGCTGAGGCTGAACTGCGGTGGTGTGATCACAGCTCACTGCCACCCCCAACTCCTGGGCTCAAGTGACCCTCCTGCCTCAGTTTCCCGAGGAGTTGGGACTACAGGTGTGCGCCACCACCACCACGCCTGGCTGATGTTTAATTTTTTTGTAGAGACAGTCTTGCTGTGTTGCTCAGGCTGGTCTCAGACTCCTAAACTCCTGGCCTTAAGTGCTATCCCCCCACCTCAGCCTCCCAAAGTGCTGCGATCACAGGCATGAGCCACAACACCTGGCCATGAATCAGGTTTCTAAAAGGTCACCCGATAATTTCCACTTAGAAAGCATCGACCGCCTGCTCCGTGGATTCACCTGAGAGCCTTGGAATGCTCTGTGTGCAGGGTGGTGGCCGCAAGGGGAGAGAGAAGCTCTCAGAGTTATCGGACGACCATTGGCGGCGGCGCTCTGAGCCCGTTAGCATGACTGGGGGGTCGGGATTGATGGAACAGCAGGAGAAACGGCTGTTTAAGGTCGCTCAGTCCAAGAAAGGGCAGAAACCGTGCCGGCCCCGGGGGCCCGCTCACCAGCCCGAGAGGAGAGAGTTCCCACGGCGGCCGGCGTGGGGTGTTTGAGAAGGGCACCTGTCCCCACTCCGCACCACGCCCACGGTTTCCTGGGGTCCCCAGTCTGTGGCTGCAGAGTCTTCCTGAGTGTCTGGGAAGCAAAGCTGGTGAGAACAGGGCTGGGGGAGCTCGGAAGCCGGAAAGCGGCAACGGAAGAGGGGGGTGGGCTGGATGGCTCTGCTCAGCGACACCTGCTCCCTGTTTTGCGGCGTGACAGGCTCTGCATTCCGCCTTGGGAAACTGGCCCTTCCCCGCCCTGAGTCCCCGAGACATGGCTCAGGTAAGGACTTCCTCCTCCCCGCCCCAGGTTCCGGGGCTGGGGAGAGACACCTGTCACTAAGACCTATGACCGTTGCACATGCCAGGAGACGCATGTGTGTTCAGTGAGCAACTCCCACCGCCAACGGGGGCCAGTGAAGGTGTTTTCTGCAGGTGCCGGGACAGCTGCCATCTTTGTCTTCACTCTGGGAAACTAACGAGGCCGGGGCCTCCAGAGGCCGCCCTGGGGGTGACTCTGCCCGAGAACAGAGCCAAACGGGCTGGCACAGAGCGAGACAGGGAGACAGAGGCAGCCCCGGGGCAGGTGATCCATGCTCAGACGCACGCCCCTCTACTGTCCGCTCCTAGCAAGTAACGTACTTTGTTCCTCACTCCTCCCACTTAATTTTTCCATAAGCCCGCTTAATTTTTGTTTTTAAAAATCACATGCAAGGAAAAGATTCTCTCTAAAATGAATAGCAAGACATACGTCTCCCATGCCATGGGGACTTCTTTCTCCCTGGGGTAGCTGGAAACGTGTCCTCCAAGAAGCTGAAGCTCTAACCCCCAGTGCCGACCCCCGTGACCTTGCATGGAAACAGGCTCAGTTGCAGACGCAATGGAGAGGAGATTGGGGTCACGCTGGATGAGGGCGTGTTCCAAATCCAGCGACAGGGGTCCTTACGGGAAGAAAGAAAACCCGGACACACAGGCACGCCGGGAGACGGCAGAGGTTAGAGCCATGTGTCCACCCGCCTGGGCACACCAAGATCTGCCTGGGGCCACCAGGAGCCTGGAGAACGCTGGAACAGGGTCTCCCTCGCAGCCCCCCAGAAGGAACCAACCTGCCGACACCCTGACCTCGGACTTGGGGCTTCCAGAAAAGTGATACAACAAATTTCTGTTGTCCAGGCTACCCAGTGAGTGGACCTTGTTACAGCAAAGCACCCGCACCCGGGGTCCAGGGAGGACGGGCCAGCCGCAGGGAAGTGCGTCTCCTCCCTCCTGAGTTTCCCGCCAGCACTGGGGAGGGGACTTCCTCCGCCGGCCGGGACACTCGGGCCTCCGGGGGTCCGTCGGGTGGCAGGAATGATTGCTCAGGCCGGGGCCGGAGAGATCAGCAGTGTCACTTCCTTCATTCACACTCAGAGAGACACCCTGGACATTTCGGTTAAGACTTTCGTGCCATTCCTGTCTCGAATCCTGGGCACGTGGGTCACATTACAGTTTGCATTATAATGGCAAAGCTGTATCCTGTAGATGATGACATTCTACATTAGCCTCGGGGACAGGGAGGGACATTTCTGCTCTTTCATTAAAGCCATGTGCTCTCTCCTAACTGCCCCCAAAACACACAGCTCCCTCCGTCTTTGTTTGTTCCCCCCATTTTTGGGCAGAGGCATGACTCGGGAGAAATACTTGTCTATGAGCAGAAGAGCAGTGGGATTGTAAATGAAACCGACGCGGTGAGCAGGGGAGACACCAGGGGCGGAGGGGACTCGCGTCCCCACCTTGACTCCACCCGATCACGCCGATACGCATTGGAAGCCCCTTTTCGCCAGAGTGTCTGAATTCGCAAGTGACGATAGAAATCCCGAAGTTTTAGGTGAAATCATCAAAGTGTTAAATGTTAGCTTGATTTTTCTCTATTCTGTGACCTTTTTTATTATTGTCTTTTAGAAAACTTAGGACAATACAAAAATTATTTTGTGCCCCCACCCCACTCCCCTCCCCCCCCCGGCCCCGCCAGGTGTGAGTCAGGTCTCCGGGAGCACACGCGTGTGTCTGTGTGTCTGCCGCGGTTTCGGCTCTGTCTGCAGGGCTCGCGGCTGGTGCGCGGCACAGCAGCTGCTCAGTAAGTCCCGGCTGAGGGAAGGAATGATCCGATACCTGCTACGCCTCGCACGAATGCAAGGATCTCATGCAACCCCTCTTTACCTGCAGTGGTGACGGGGGCTGCCCTTGATGAAGGAATGTAACAAAGTATCAACCGTTTTTAACCCAGCCCGGGGTTACCGTGTGCACAGACGTCCGAGACCCCCAAGGGGAGGACGGAGCATTTCCCTTGCTCCAGCCCAAACGGAGGCTGGAGTCTGCTCTCACCTGCCAGAGTTCTCACTCACCGCGTTAGTCAGCAGGCTTTTAGGGCAGAGTTGCATGTGTGATTTGTCTGCAGATCCTTTCAGGTCCTGAAGGAGAGATGCTTAGTACTTAGCAATGCACTTTGTCACCATGTGTCCACATCTCATGGCAGACGGCGGCAGCAGCACGCGGCGTGAGGGCGTGATTGGACTGTGCTGGGATCCTTAAATCTGCATGTCACTGGCCAAGAGCCACAGTGCTTGGAGAGCCATTTGCCCTCGGAGGGGCTGGGCGTGCAGAAAGACAACGGACACACGTAAAGCCGCGGAGTGCAAACTTTGTATTTACAGTCGGTGGGTTTATAAATATATATTACATTCTTACAATCTACAGTACATTCTACACGTGGGTGGATCCGGGCAAGGGCGGAGGCTGCGGCATGAAACGGAACGTCTCGAGGGTGAGAAGGCAAAGAAGCACGAGAGGGCTGCTGAAAGCAAAGAACTGTCATCGAAAAGGGGCGACCGTTTCATCGCCCCAGCAAACGAGGGGAGCAGAGTTGGGGACAGGAGCAGGTGACGTGCTGGCTGCAGGAGTCCCGGTCTCAGAGAAAACTCATAGCACCACAGCTGGAGGGGAGAGGGCTGGGGTTGAGACGGTGAACCGTGGAATCTGCACGCGTTATCTAAGGGGAATTGAATTATATGGAGAGAGAGAGAGAGAGAGGGAGGAAGAAGAATAAGAAGGAAGAAAAAGAAAGAAGAAAAAAGAAAGAAGAAGAAAGAAAGAAGAAGAAAGAAGAAAGAAGGAAGAAGGAAGAAGAAAGAAGAAAGGAGGAAGAAGAAGAAAGAAGAAGAAGAAGGAAGAAGAAGAAGGAAGAAGAAGAAGAAAGAAGAAAGAAGAAGAGGAAGAGGAAGAAAGAAGAAGAAAGAAGGAAGAAGAAAGAAGAAGAAAGAAGAAGGAAGAAGAAGAAGAAGAAGGAAGAAGAAAGAAGAAAGAAGGAAGAAGAAGAAGGAAGGAAGAAGAAGAAAGCAGAAAGAAGGAGGAGGAGAAGGAAGAAAGGGAGTGAGAGAGACTGATCTTACTGCCCGGCCCCTCTGGCTCCCCGTCCCCGGCACCTTCTCTCCCAGGACAATGTCACGTTGGCCATTATCCCACCCACCCTCTTCTCTGCCTTGGAGCCAGCACTAGACGGGTAAGAATCCTCCAATCTCCCCTCCCCCTCCAGCTTCCGGGGCTTCGCATCCGGGGGATTGGGGAGATCCTCAGAGTCATGTCAATCTTAAGCAACCTCACGCCTCCCGGGCTGCCTTTAGGGCCAGGTGCTCACACAACCTGCACGCCCACCCCCTGCCATTGTGCCTCACGTCCCTCCCAGCCCCCGGGGCGAAGCAGCCCCCTGTGCTGTCCCGGTGTGTGTCGGGAGGGCGGGGCCCAGGCTTCCCGCCGGACCCACCCCCCTCCCCGCCCGCCCGCACACCCCAGCTCCCCTGGCACCTTCCACACACACACCTGGATTTTGTCTCAACAGCCTGGAGGGTAAATTCTTGGACAGGAGACCCACCACGAATGGTGACAGAGCCATCGCAAAACAGCCCTGTCGTCTGTCCGGAAAGGTGAGGAAGGGACACCCCCTGGTGCTGAACCCCCGTGAATACTGCCCCCCCCAGCGAGCCCCAAAAACCAGGCTCGTCAAAGATGGGCGGCGTGCGCCATCACCTGGGAGTTGACACAAAGCCCGCGGTGGGGGGAGGGGACTCAGGGAATACTGGAAACTTTCCCCTCCCCCAGGCCCCCACCCTCACCTGCAGATGACTGACAGCTTTTGGAAAGGTGGCCACACAGTGGAGGAATGCAAACTTAAACACGGGGAACTTGCTAGAAAGAGCCTGGGTTCTTTGAACCTGACTGAAATCCTATGCCCAGTATCCTTAGTTTACAAATTAAAGAAACGCTCTGAGCTGCTCAGAGGGTGTGTGTGTGTGTGTGTGTGAGTGTTTGCTCTTGGCATGTAGTTACAAAGGTATTTTGTCACTTGTCCCCTTTCAGGCCTGGTCAGCAACTGCCTCGCTCGGCCGATGACCCGGTGAGGCCCCGCCCCGGTCTTTGAGAGGCAGGGACTGGCAGTCACGCCTCCTGGAGCCGCCTGGGCGGGAGATGGCCGGTGGTCACCTGCCGCTGCAGGGCGCATGGCACGCTCCCTCCCTTCGATCCACGCCGCGCCCAGCCCGAATCTCGCTTTCCTCCCGCCGTTTTGCGACAGGGGATGTTGAGGCCACGTGGATGTTACAGTGTCCAGATCGCTTTGCTCAGCGAGAGGCAGCAAGAGAGAGGCTGTCCCCCCCGGAGCCTCTCAGAGGCGAGGGGACTCAGATCTCCTTTTTGTCCCAAGTTTTAACAATCTTGCCACGTGGGACACACCCCTGGGCTTTTAAGCAAGATGTCCTACGCTGGGATGCGGGTGCCCGTGCTGACTCGGGGGGCCCCCTTCCGCACCCACCCCCGCCGGCCGAGCAGGGGTTGTTTTCTGAGGCTGCATGGACAAGGTCACCCTCGTCTCGTCCCGCCGTCCCGTTTCTGTCCCGGGCGCGCCGTGGCTACACATCCTGGAATTAAAGGCTGAAAGGTGAGTGAGAACAGGTGTCCCTGCGTGTCCGGCTCACACGCTTTCGTGTAACCGCTCCATGTAGCCATGCAGCTCCGCACAGCCCCCGGGCTCCAGGTCCCGGCAGACCCACTTAATGTCGTCACCGCCGCCGCCCCTCGCCGCCCCAGGGTCCCTGGCGGGGCAGGTGTCGTCCTCGGGGGCGGCGGCGAAGGTGGTGAACTTCACCCTTTTCCGTTTTGAGGTAGGGGATGCCGGGGGCTCGCTTTTCGGCTCTTTCCCGTCCGTGGCGGTGGCTCCCAGCGGCTTGAACAGCTGCCCGTTGATGCTCTTCTGGGAGTCCGTGCTGAGGAGGAACTTGCTCTCCTCGAAGTCCACGCCCCTGTCGATGGCCGTGATCTGCTCCTCTTGGGAAGACGTGAAGTTCACGTGGCTCTCCAGCAGCTCTGTCCGGTTGCTCAGCCCCAGCCAGTCGTGGGAGTGGCTCAGGCCCTCCTGCTCCTCGAAGGGCACCTGCTTGTGCCTGTACTTCAAGGCGAAGGCGGCGCAGTTGACCAGGAAGACCAGGATGGCCAGGCAGAAGACGCCCAGCAGCGCGTACATGCCGATCTCCAGGTCGCTCAGCCCCTTGGAGGCCTGCATGAGGTCGTTCTCATCCAGCCCCCCCGTGCCCCTGGGCAGCTCCACCTGGGCTGGGAAGCTGGTGAGGTCGATGGGGAGGGTCTGCAGGTGGCCCTCACCGTCCAAGAAGCCCCCCTGGCCCTTCTTCCGCAAGGGCGGCCTCTCCGTGGCCGGGCCCCTCCCTTCCAAGAGTCCCACGGAGGAAGAGCTGCTGTAGAACCTTCCTTCCGGGCTCTCCCACCCCTGCAAGGGCTGTTTGGGTCTGCGCTCGCCGACCTCGTTCCCCAGGTGAACCTGGCCCGCGCCAGGGTGCCTGCTGTCGCTGGCGTTGGGGTTGGCGTCGTTCTGGCCGAATTTCACTTTGATGTTTGCCGTCCCGACGGCCAGCACGCTCTTGCGCTTGGATTTCTGGCAGGACTCGCTGATTACCATTTCCACCTTCACCAGGGCGCCCTGGCCTTCCGTCTCGGCGGCGATGACAGGCCACTTGAGTCTGGGGTCTTGGTGGATGGAGACCACCTTCTCGTCCAAGGACGCGGCCACCAGGGAGAAGTCTTTCCCGTCGTAGATATCCAAGGGCGTGACTGCGCCGTCACTGAACTGGACCCAGCAACTGATGGCGGCCTCCTGTGGAGAAGGATAAGTTAATCAAAGCGGGCCAGTCGTCGCTCACCCAGCACTAAGCACCGAGCACCAAGGCAGAACACACACACATCCTGGCAGAAATAACGCTACAAGAACAAAGAGGGACCTTTCAAACAGTGGAGAAATAAGGGGACAGGAGGTGCCAAGGGTATAAAACAGACCGAATTCTTATAAAGACGTAGAAGCAAAATACAGCAGCAACAAGAAAATGCTAGCAACAAAACAGGACAGATGTGCACACTCCCTAATGACACCTGCTTTTTAAATTTTTGTTGTTTTTTTAATCTGGAGGTGTTAAAGGCAAGATGGACCCTGAGGCTGTTCCGAATCTCCTTCTGCACAGTAATAAATTGCACGTCGAAGGAGATTACCAGTCAGTGGGGTCATTTACAAGCATTACACATTTAAATGAAAAAATATTTATTACATTATTTTTAAGTTACTTCCATACTGAGTGCCCATGCCCACGACACAGAGGAAAGCCCCTCGTCTAGACAGGGGTGCCCCAGCAGGCTCTGGTTTCAGCGGCCCGGGGTCTGCAGGGATGGGTTTGCGCCAGGTGAGACCAGCCAGCCAGAGCGGGAGACGCCCCCGGCTCCAAAGTCTGTCTCCCCCTCCACCCCGTGCCCTCCTCCCAGCCCTAGCTGGAGGAAACTGGGAGTCGGGCCGAGGTGTGCCCACGCCCCCACCCCTTGCCTTGTTCCCTTTGTCGATTTAGACCAACTGCCTTTGCGAGCAGTCTGAGCAGGCAGATTGTTGGAGGTAACGTCCAACTTAAGGCGAGACTTTCCTTTTGATGAAGATGTCGTTGTGCTTGACGGTGACCTGTCAGGGCCATTGCTCCCCCTCCCTTGGAGAACCGGCTCCACCCCATGCTTGGAATGAGGACCGCTCCGTGAGCCGCCTGACCCTGCCTGCCTGGCTGCGGCCACCCTGGGCAAGGGAGACAGAGACAGCTGCTGCGAGAGCCGTCAGTCTCGGCAGCGTGGAGCTGGCCGCCACCTCTCTCTCTCTCTCTCTGATTGTCTCTCTCTCCCCTCAAATAAGAGAGACGGGACTAAGGAAGTTAGGTGTGGGAAGGTGAGCAGCGGGAGCTCGTGTAAAATCAGGGAACGAAGCCCCGCGTTGGAGCAATCACGATGGATCGTGCGTAGGCAAGTGTGTGGGCATAGCATTTATGCACAGGAGGAGGAGAATGAAGTAGACCCAGATAAAAACAGAGGGGAGGGAGAGAGTGGACGGGAGAGAGACTGTTGACCTTCCGTTTCCTCCAAGGTCCCACATCTGGGTCTATGAGATTCCCCTCATCCTCCGAACACATCCCTTGTCATTGACACCTGCCCGAGTGGGTTTCTACTCCGTGCACCCACCGGCCCCTGACCGAGACAGAAGTCAATCGTACCCGGCTGCTGTTTAGTCTTTGGAAGTAAGAAGAGAGGCACCTCGAGGGTGGCTGTGGACTCTGGGTCTGTCTTCCCTCGGCTCAGCCGATAACTGCTCATTTTGTTAGATGTTGGTTCGGACCAGCTGCTACGTTGAAAACCCGGCCAAGACACAGCGCAAAAGTCATTGCACATGGCACTGACTTACCAGGTCTCGGTCTGCCGCGAAATCCGAGCAGAACATTCAGATGCGCAATGGATTTCCCGACACCACCACGCCAGAGCCGAGTTGCGCGGCTGGTAAGCGCCCTGCAGACCGACCACGGAGGGGATCGCAGGGTGGCGTGTGTAGCTCCCCACGTCAGAAATAGATGAGCTCTTTGGACTTTTTCTAGCTGCATCCGATCACTTCCCTAACTCCTAGCTGGCAGTGGCCTGATCCTATCATCCCCGATCTTATCATCCCTGATCTTATCATCCCTTATCATCCCTGGTCTTATCATGTCAAGGACAGAAAGCCACCTCGGGCTACCTCTTCTTGGCTGTCTGTAACCTGCCTCCTGGCTGGCTCCCTTCCTCCACAAAAAGGAAGTTAGCCTTGGCCAGGAATTCTTATCTGTTCCTGGGATCATCCGCTTTCAAGTGTTCTCTAATCCCTAACCCTACACACAAGGACCAGAGTGGAAGGGCTGAGAGGTCAGCGGATACCCGACCAGGAGCATCATGTGACAGGCGCAGGCGGGAAAATGGGGGGCCCCACGTGCCCCAAGGCAAGCCCGGTCAGTGCTTCCTCCTGCTCTGAAGACAGTTACAACGTCAGCTGGAGCATGAGGGGATGGCGGAGTCTGGTCACTTGTCCTACGGAGGGGCAGCTGCGGGGAAGGGGCTCCTGACCCACAGTGGAAGCTGCCAGAAAAACCTGGCATGTGGGCCAGAGGGCTCCCAGCATCCTGTGGGAGGATGGACCCTTGTCATGGGGTACAAGGAAAGGGAATGGCCGGGACCACTGTCTCTTGTTAGGTAAGGCTCACCCGGGTCTCTGTGTTCCTTCTACGAAGTAATGTCTACTCACCTTGCTAGACGTGAACAAACACAAATGCCCCATGAGCTTGTTTGGAAAGCAGTGCATCAACACGCAACCGTGCACAGCACACACATGCACACAACACATACACACATGCACACACACAGGCACACACACAACACAAAACACAATACATACACAAGATACACATACACATGGGCATACATGTAACACAAACACACACAACATACACAATACAATAGCCATACAGCTCACAATACTTATACAAGACATGTGTACAACACACACACAACATACAATACACACAAATATGCACAACACACATGTATACATATACACACATACACAGAAGACACATGCACACACACAAGGTTCACGCACAGACACACACAGTACACTCTGTTAGCACACACTGGTTTCAGATTAAGTCAAGTGGGGACTGGCATCACCTTGGGGCTATTTCTGCCTGAGCTATGCAGTCACTGGTGTGGGGACAATCTCCGGTCTCTTACCATTGCCCAGACTGTCTCCAGGCTCCTGCAGGGACCTGGCAGTAGGCTGTGGCATCTCCTCTGAGCCTGTACCCAGCCTCCTGCCACTTCCCACTGCCGTGGGGGTCCGGCCACCCGCAGGGCTGGGGGAGACCGGAGGGCGTGAGCCTGCGTGTGCAAGCCACACGGTGGCTGGGAGCTTTTCTCCATGCTTCTGCCTCCAGGAGCTTGTAACTTTTTAATTGCATATTTATTTACATATTTATTTCTTGCATCTTTGTTTGGGGGGAGCTAGGAGCCATGGGGCAGAGCAGCCATCTGCGCCACAGGTGTCTTTGCAGATTGATAAACTGGACAGGTGATCCCTCTGCTTTGTGAGACTAACCTGGTGTGTGACTCACCTGGTGTGAGACCCCCACCTGGTGTGAGACCCCTCACCTGGTGTGAGACCCCCCCACCCAGTGTGAGACCCCCCCACCCGGTATGAGACTCCCCTACCTGGTGTGAGACCCCCCACCTGGTGTGAGACCCCCCCACCTGGTGTGAGACCCCCCCCACCTGGTGTGAGACCCCCCCACCTGGTGTGAGACCCTCATCTGGTGTGAGCCCCCCCACCTGGTGTGAGACCCCCCACCTGGTGTGAGACCCCCCACTTGGTGTGAGATCTCCCCCACCTGGTGTGAGACCCCCCACCTGGTGTGAAACCCCCCCACCTGGTGTGAGACCCCCCCATCTGGTGTGAGACACTCCCCACCTGGTGTGAGACACCCCCCACCTGGTGTGAGACCCCCCCACCTGGTGTGAGAGACCCCCCACCCGGTGTGAGACCCCCCACCCGGTGTGAGACCCCCCACCTGGTGTGAGACCCCCCACCTGGTGTGAGACCCCCCACCTGGTGTGAGACCCCCCACTTGGTGTGAGACCCCCACCTGGTGTGAGACCCCCATTGAGTGACCCACCTGAGCTGTGTGTCCGGCCCTGCCTCCGTACCTGTTTGGGCTTCTGCAGAAGTTCCTGAGCCACCGCGGTGGCGAAGATGGCCCTGTTGCTCCCCGGGCTGAGCTGCAAGGACAGTGACAGCCCTGTCACCAGCTGGACCCCGAGGTCCGTGATGGTCACCTTCTCATCTAGCACAGTGATGGTCTTTTCGGCCAGGATGGCATCCGACAGGGGAGACAGGATCTGGAGGGGCAGAAGCGGCAGGACAGGGAAAGGCTTCTGTGGTCCTGGGGCTTCCTCCAACCGCACAAGAGACGCGCGCGCAGGGCAGGGCACAGAGTGGCAAGTGAGCCAGAGTGGAGGAGAACGGGTCCCCCCGCTGACGCCCCTTCTAGAACATACATCTTGCTTGAGAAAACATGATGCACGTTTCGCCTACCAGCAAGCAGGTGCTGAGGTGTGGACAGGCAGGGCTTGGTGTCCACCCTGCACCCCCCGAATAAACTCCATTTCCCGCCACCCACCACCCTTGCCCTCAGTAGTTAGCATCTCAGTGCTGGCTTTGTGATTCTTCTACAGCACAGATTGCCCTACTATTATTTAATGTGAATTTTGTTTAAAATTATGTATTTTACCGAAGTGATTTGTTTTTCAAACATCTTCACATCACCAAAGAACCATGGGCTTGATACCCCAGTTGTATGTATTTATGCCTTGCTCTCTTGCACGTGAACATCCAGGTGCCACAATGAGGGAGAGCTTGCTGGTCCTGGACCATCTCGGTGATGCTATGTGTCACCAGGAGTCCACACTCGATGCCTTGAGCGACGCCGAGCCGTGGTGCCGGTCACACTCTGATAAGCACAGCTCCGAGTGTCTGCGCCCGGCGCCAAGATCCCGAAGTCTCATTTCTCCTCGGGACGCCTGTAACGACCTCAAAAATGAGGCTTATGGACAACGTGGACCCTGAGCAGGAAATCCTGCTTCCGAGGGGCATCCGTGGCCTCACTCTTCCCTCCTCTGATTCGCTCCGGCCGCCGGCCGTGGGTCTTTGACCTCCTGGATGAAATTGTTTCCCCCTCATCCACCTGCTTTCTTGACCCCGTTCTCTTGTCAAGTTCTTGCTGATGTTTATGAAGGTGTACGGCAAGAGAACTGTCTTCCCGGGGCTCCTTAAGCCCAGCACCAAAACTGCGTCCTTCTGCCTAAATGCCATCTTTGCTTTCTGGGTCTGATGGTGGCCATCCAGACGGCAGTGAGCTTGGGACACCAGTCCCCAGGAGGAAGCGGACAAGTGGATTTATAACTCGGGAGGGCACAGGGAGAACAAATAAAAGAACTACGGGTCTCAATTTTCTTTTTTTAAGGTGTGGGAAGCTGGCCCAATCTCTTCCTTCCTAATACGTGACTTCTGAATACTTTGCCATTTCCTCTTTGCACGTAAACTATCGCTCAGGGTGGGTGGTTAGTACCAATTTCTCACGCGAGTCTGAATCTCCAGGCATTAGGCGTGAGTTTAGCCTACGGATTTATTGTGGGAATGCAGGTCTGTCAGCTCCTCCGTCTATTGTGTAGGTTGCAAGCTCCTGTCTACGGGGCGGTGTATTTTGTCTGTCATATGTAATACCTTAAAATGGAATTAATGATCATAATTGTACGGAAGCCAGAAGGTTTCACATGAAAAGACAGATTTCCGGCTTTTCTGGAAAAGTTGGAACATGTGGCCACACGGGGCTCGCATTTCTGCTGGGCAGCTTTTTAGCAGGTTGTCACTTTGTCACAGTCCTCACCACTCCTTATTGTCTCTGTAACACCGAGTGCGAAACCAGTCACCACCTTTCAGCTCACGTCCAGCCTGCCCCCCTCACGAACGTTGCCTTCTCAGCTTCTAGAGATCATTTGCGCGTTCGACTCCCGGTCTACAGCCTAAACCCATCTGTTTTCCTCCTTGAATGAAATGATCTTTTCAACACACCAGCCAATATCCCAGAACGGATGTTTTAGATCTTTCATGATCCAACGTAGTTTGGGCTGTAAGGACTGCTCACGTGCAGCTCGCTGCCGTAGGTGCCTCACAGGTTGCTTAAGGAGATGGCCACCTCGTCTCTGAATGGGCAGCTATTGAGGAACAAAGCCTTCCTTTTTTTCTCACAGGGGAGGCAAATGACCAGCCCTCTGCAAGCTTTCCAGAACACTGTTCTGTAAAAATGTTTGTTTCAAAACCCCCATGGCATTGCACGCCGGCTCTCGCCATTCCCGTTCCCCGGCAGGAGGGGCCTGCAAGACCGACCGAGTCATAGTCTCCTCGTTCCTGCCTTGGCATGTCTCTGGGATGCTCCGGTGGCCACCAGACGCAGGGTGGACACGCGGTAGAGTCGGCCGCAATGTCGTCAGAGGACGGAAGCTTTTAGGCAGCAAAGCTCAGCGAGGACAAAGTGGCTCAGCAAGACGACGCTGCCTTCACGCCCTCGATTGAGACGAGGTGAGCTCGCCTCGAGGGCTTTGTTCACCAAGATGGTGACGACTACCAGGGTTGGGGGGAACATGACGCCTTGGAGCTTCAAACACGACCCGCCAGAGGAGCCAGTCCAGGGCTCCTCACGTGCACGTCATACGTGCGGGATTTCGAGATTCTCATCGCACCGTTACGTGGTCACTTACGCGGTTTCTCCCGCACTGTTTCTCTAAATGCTCTCGCCCTGAAAGCAGCCACGGTCCTATGCAGTGACAAGCCACTGAGTTCTCACCTGGGCAGGGCAGAGGCAGGGGACAGGCAGCCCTTGCCAGGGGGACCCCTTACCTGGATGGTGGTCATGCCCAGCTCCTGCCCGACCAGGACCTGCCCCCCTTGCAGTGTGGCGATCCTGGGCTCCTCCACCTGCATGAAGTCGCCGATCAGCTCCGTGATGTCCACCTGCCAGTCGGAGCCCAGCAGGTGGGCCAGGTGGGCCCCAGCGTCGGCCGCCTCTGCCACGAACTGCGTCAAGACCCGCACCATGGCGTGCTGGTACTGCAGCGTGCAGCCGCGGCCCCTCCTCTCCTCGTCCTCCTCTTCCTCACTGTCCCCTGCCGGCCTGTCGAGGAGTCAGTCGGGGTCAGCACACGGGAACCATGGGGAAGGTGAGCAAGCCGCGAGCCCTGCCCTCCAGGAATCCACAGCCAGCCACACGGAGGCGGCATTTGGGGGATTTGACCAGAGTGGTCGGGTACGAGCACTGACCAATCGGAATGGATTGGGGTGGCGGGCAGAGTTTGAGATATTCCCAAAGACCCCCCTGCCCAAGCTCTTGGCATTTGCTTTGTGAAATCCCCTCCCCTTGAGCCAGGGCTGCACCTAGTGACTTTCTTGCCATGAGAAAACTGCAGCCAGAATGATCGGATGGTCACTTTCACGGTTAGATTTTAAAACGCTCTGCCTTCTGTCCTGCCTGTGCTTTCTGCCCTCGATTCTCCTCGCTTGGCTGCTCTGATGAAGCAAGCTGCCCCCTGGAGACGTCCCCCTGGCCGGAATCTGACGGTGACATCTGGCCAGCAGCCGGCGAGGAACCGAGACCTGCCGGCACCCCCGTGAGGGACCCGGATGTAGATCCTTCCCCGGGAGAGCCCCGAGAGGAGACCCCAGCCCCACTGACGGCGGGATCGCAGCTTGGGAGAGACCCGGCTCACAGGACCCGGCAAAAACCACACCCGCATTCCCGGTCCGCGGACACTGCGGAATAATATATGTTATTCTTTTAAGCTGAGCTAAGTTTTGGGGTAATTTTTAAACCACTACGTTTTGGGCCAAGGCGCTAAGTTGTTCAGCAATAGGTAACTAACATGGAGGAGCTGTGGGCGGCTAGCGTGTCCCTATGAGCCAGCACACCCAGGAGGTGGGTGCCGAGCCCAGGGAAAGGCAAAGTGGGAGGAGAAAGGCAGGCGGACGAGGCCGGGATGGTTTGAGGGGACAGGTGTCAGCTGCTCTCGCAGCATCCAATGCCTCATGTACCGTTGGCCTTGTATGGCACCGCCGTGGTCCCCGTCAGAGCACCAGCGGCTCCGCTCGCCTCTCGAACCCTCTGCCGCCGCGTCTGAGCCGGACAGCCGTGGCGGCATCTGGGACATGCCACCACCAGACTCAGCAGGTTATTTGGTAAATCTGTCCCTGCCGTTTCCCTCCCTGTGGCATCAATAGTCCCTCCCTAACCCAGCCTCCAACTCAACGCCCTGACACCCCAGCGATTTATAAAAGGGTCATCGCTGAAGCTAACTTACCTACGTGAGACCCACGACCTCAGCCCTCGAAGCATCCTGTCCCCCCAGGGCTCATGAAGACTAAGGGGTGGGTTTGGGGGGAAGGGACACACGAGTCACTTCTCAGATAAGTGCAACTCTCAGATAAGTGCACCTCCTTGTCTGACCCTGCACACACTCACTTTTGGCGTTCTGCCTGTCCCTGAGGCATGGGTCCTCATGCACGGGGCCTTCCGAGATGACCAGGCCTGTGAGCAGAGAGCCCGAGCTTCTTCCGCAACTCCCTCTGCCTGCAGCTCACTGCACGGCGGATCGTGGAGACTCTGATCAAACTCTATCGGACTCCACCAGAGCGAAGTATCAAACACACGGAGGACTAGCTTGGACCTCATTTTACCGAGGCGGAGAGCTCGGAGCCCTGGTCGGGTGGCATGTGTTCCTGTGCCCTCCCCCCTCCAGTGGATATCTGTTGTGTGCTCCTTCCCTGCCTCAGTCTCCCCTTGTCCTGGAATTGGGCCGTCGGTCCGGGCAGGGGAGACTCTTCCTCTGTCCCCTCCAGCTCCGGCCAGGAGACCATAGCCACCCCCTGTGTTCTCTCCGCTTGGCTGCACTCACTAGCTGAGGGGTGGCACCCAACTCCAACCAAGGCAAGATGAGACTTAAATCCAGGACTTTGCTGGGGCTGGTGGGAAGGACAGGGTGTCCTTTCTGCTGGCGTTGCAGAGGAGACAGGAAGGGCGCGACGTGGAGCCGTAGGAGAGCGCCCAGTGGAGGGCGGGTGAGGCCAGCACGGAGCAGACGGAGCCGAGAGACGGAGAGAGACTCCATCCTTAGACGTCGTGAGGACCCTCGGGTCCAGGCATACCCCCAAGTTCCCTTCTTAGCCTGAGCGCATTCAACGCAGACTTGGATGGGAGCACCCACCTTTTGCTGGCCACGATGGGGACCCTCCAGCCCTTGATCTGGTTGAGCTCGGCGTCCGAGACCTCGATCTGCAGGGGCAGCCGTGGCACCCACACTGTCACCTCCAGGGCGGCGCTCAGGTGCTGGTAGGTGAAGTTCACCACCGCGTTCACCTTGCCTTTCATCTCCTTCCCGTTGACAAAGACGTAGTCGCACCTGTCAGAGACCTGCGGAGAGGAGAGAAACGGGGGGCGGATGGGCGGGCGAGCCGCCGTCCTATTCTGCATGCAGCCCCCCGGGAGGGCACGCCAGGCTGCTTGGGGGTCGCTGCTGGGGGAGTGAGTGCTCGTGTGGACAGAGGAGAGGTCGGTTGTTGCTTTCGAGTCGAGCAGGTGCAGTTACGACGGGTGCTGTCCGAGCTCCGCCCCCGTCCCCTGGCGCCCGTTTTGATCGGTTCGCTGCAACCCGCACAGGAGCTGCAGCCGTGTTGCTCACAACTCACGCCGCGTGTTTTGGACGCAGACGGCGCTTAGGTGGCTGGAGCTGTGCCCCTCGGAGTGACCCGGGCAGGACGCCCTGGCCACCCTGCTTCTCTGCCCAGTGACTGACCGTTGTGAGGCATGAGCCCAGCCTCTGCCCCACGGAGGGACAAGCCGCGTGGTCTGGACGACTCTCCAGCGCCCCGCATGGGACCCAGCTCCACCTCGCCTGGAACTGCCCTGGCGCAGCTTCTCTGCTTTTCCCGCCCTGCCCCCTCGCTCCGGCAGGTGCATCCCGAGCACGTCCTCGGCCAACCTCGAGCCGACAGCTCTCGCTCTCGGGCGCGGGTGGATCCGGAGGCCCAACTCGCACTTGTGGCTCCTCAGAGGGGCTCAGTGGGGTTCTCGCACGCCGCTCACCATGCTAACTGGCCCAGTAACACACCTCCCGTGGGGTCTTCCCTGTGCCCCGTCTGGCTGCTCACTCCCTCACCCTGCGTCCAGGGATCGCTCCCCAAGCAAACCCCCCTCTCCCCTGCTTCCAAGTCCACGCCGCAATCTCTGCTTCCCCCGGAACCCGAGCGTGTTGATTCCCTGCATCCTCGGAGCAGCTGCGATACCAGGTTTCACTGCTAGTCCCACATTCCAGCCGAGGAAACCGGGAGCAAAGGAGCCCGCCTGTGGTCCCCTCCCCCCCCAGCCCTGGGAAGGGCAGAGCAGGAGGCAGCCCCGGGAGTCTGGCTCCGGAGCCAGGACCTCAGGCACCGGACCTTCTTCTCCACGCCAACGCTCACGAGAAGAACCAAGGCCAGAGAAAGGACTCTGGGGTCCTGTCTGTCCTCCAGCTTTCAAGGGAGGGCTGAGAGTCCTTCGCTTCTGGCCCTGAACGAGAATTGGGGTCGGTCTCTGGGAGAGTGCGGGAGTCTGAACCCTGGTCCCAAAGAGATCCGCGCCCTCATCTCCAGGACCTGCGAATGCCGCCTCGAGTGTCAAAAGGGACTTTGTGGATGTGACTACATTAAGGGTCTTTTCTCCACCCCCCCCCCTTCTGGCTTTATTTGCAAGTAAGTAATTGGCGGATGAGATTGCATATACGTGTGCAGGTGTATGACGTGACGTGTTGACATACACGTGCAACGTGAAATAATTGCCACGATCAAGCTAGTCCCCCTACCCGTCACCCCACGCAGTTGCTTTTGCGTGTGAGTGATGAGAACATTTAGGGTCTACTTTCCTGGCAAATCTTAAGTGTACATGGGTACACACATTAAATCCCTGCATGTAGCAACCTGCATAGCTGCAACTTTGTACCCTTCGGCCAGCATCTCTTCCTGTCCCCCACCTCTTTCCCCACCCCCAGTCCCCGGGAACCACCCCCTTCTACTCTCTGTTTGCACGAGTCTGACTTTTCTAGCTTCCACCTGGGAGTGAGATGGAGCAGTGCTGGCATCATCCTGCGCCTGGTCTGTTCCACTCAGCACAACATCTTCCTGGTTCGTCCGCGTGGTCACAAAAGGCGAGTTTTCCTTCTTTTTTGAAGGCTGCATAGTATTCCGATATGTCTGTACGCCACATTTTCCTTATCTATTCATCCATTGACGGACTCGTAGGTTGTTTCCATATCTGGGCTACGGTAAATAGTTAAACTAAGGATCTTGCGAGGGGGGGTTATCCTGGACTATTTGAGTGGTCCCTTGAATGTAATCCAACCCGTCCTTGCAGCAGGGAGGGAGGGAGGGAGGAGGCAGGGGGTGCATGACCACAGGAGCAAGAGGCTGTGCCCCCGGCTTTGCAGGGGGGAGGAAGGGCCCGGGACAGGCGTTCTGGAGGCTGGAAGACTCAAGGAAACAGATGCCCGCGCCCCCCCACCCCCCGAGCAGCTGGAGGGAGCGCTGCCCTGCCAACACCTGGATGAAACTGGTTGCAGCCTTTCGACCTCAGAACTAGGGGAGAACAAATGTGTGCCGATTCAGTCGCAAAGCTCAAAAAGCGTCCAATCAACTACAAGCTTTAACATCCAATGAGCAACAAGCTTTAACATCCAATCAACAACAGTGGGATTCAAAAATTACCCAATCAGGATCACGCAAGCAGCAGGGGCTGGAAACAGGCAATGGCTCTTGGGCTGGGGGCATTCCGGCCACGTGGGGGCCCCCGGGTGGCTCTCTGCCCCGGGGCCCGGCCCCAGCAACGCACCCTCCAACTGGCCACGCGCAGCGCTGGCCCGCGGAGATGCGGAGCGACAGGGAGGTGGCAAGCGGCCGAGTCCCAGCGCCCGACATTTTCCGTGTCATTATGACCCTGGGTTCCCCGACAGGAAACTTGGGGCCCAGCGATACCAAACCACTTTTCCCGAGGACACGGGACCAGGAAGCGGTAGAGGCCAGATTCAGTCCCGAGCCGAGCCGGCACCTGCCGCCGTTCTCCACGGATGGTGTCACTCCTGCCTGCGGGTCCCTTGCAGTCCGCCCTTTCGGGGGATGCAGACCTCACGTTGGCACTCAAAGCGGAGAGAGAAAAGGCAAAGCAGAAATGATCAGGTTGTCCGGGCATCGTAAGAGGCATTTCCAACGAAGGGGCCTTTTATGTTCCCATGGAGGCAACAGATGCAAATCGCACAAGGCGGGCTGCCTGCCGTGCGCCTCCGAATCCAGGGGGGATGATCGATAGCGCCGCAGAGAGATGTAGACCCAGGTGCATTTACGAGTCGGAGGTGTTTGTCGTCCACGATCTCTGTCAGTAGCTTAAATCTGATGGAAAAGCTGAACGGACGTGCTGCAAGCTCTGGTGGCTTTATTGTAATCTGTGGCCTGGCTACGGCTCTCCCTGCCTCAGGGGCCGGCAGTCTTTAATCTAAGGCTTTTCCTGTTTCAAGTCTTCTGTCTCAGGCTGAATTGTCGCAGGGGGGTGGGCTTCTTGGAAGGAAGAAAGGGGGAAGAGGGAGGGAGGGAGGGGAGGAAAAAGGAAGAAGAAAGAAAAGAAATACTGACACAAATGTCCGATAAGACTCATTTTCAGAGAAACAAGGCTCCTTGATGAATTGAACTTTCCAGGCCTTCTTGCCAAACCAGGCGTTCTACGAAAATGAGCCTCATGTGCGTCCCAGATGAGCAGGACACGAAATCCCCTCTGCTGTAGGGAGTGGGTGCCTGGGGGGACCACGTACAGTTAGGAGTGTAAAACCAACTCCTCATTTTGTTCTGTTTTCTTTTTCTTTCTTTCTTTTTTTTTTTTTTTGAGACAAAGTCTCACTCTGCCCGGGCTGGAGTGCCGTGGCGTCAGCCTAGCTCACAGCAACCTGAAACTCCTGGGCTCAAGCGATCCTCCTGCCTTAGCCTCCCAAGTAGCTGGGACTACAGGCGCACACCACCATGCCCGGCTAATTTTTTTCCTATATATATTAGTTGTCCAATTAATTTCTTTCAATTTTTAGTAGAGACGGGGTCTCGCTCTTGCTCAGGCTGGTTTTGAACTCCTGACCTTGAGCCATCAGCCCGCCTCGGCCTCCCAGAGAGCTAAGATTACAAGTGCGAGCCAGCTCGCCTGGCCCCTCCTCATTTTCTTTTTCACTCAGCGTTTATTTTTCCAGGTAATACAAAGTGGGAGCTGGACGCTGGTAAAGAGATGAGGCAGTCAAGCAGAGAACGGCAGGTCCCGACACCTGTGCTGTCCATTCACACCAGGGGTAAACCGAGGTAGTCTGTGCATGAGACTTGGAATAGAAACTCTGGGTCTGCGGGTGCAGGGCGTGGAGATGGGGATGTGTGCGTGTGTGTTGTGTGTGCACTGTGTGCACATGTGTGCACGTGTGTGCATGCGTGTGTGCATGCGTGTGTGGTGTTGTTTAGGTCAAGGAATAAAAGCAAACGCTGTGTTGAGAGGGAGTGTAGACCTTCACACCTGCAATTCTCCAGCTGCCCCGGCGTGGCCACAGTCTGCCTTTTGTGCCCGGAGGCAGCCAGCAGAACTCTTTGCTAATGCTTTCCGGCTCTTCCTCGGGCCCGAGGTAGTCTCGTCCTTGTAGCTCACTCCTTGGCGGATGGGGACCTGACCACCGTGCCCCGTACGGTGTGAACGGGCGTGGCAGGTGCCATTTCCTTTCGGCGGCAATGTTTAATTTCTGACTGGGGGCCATCCAAGAGCTGGCTTTCTCTCTGGCAAGGACCCCGCTGTGGTTCGAGGTGGTGGCTGCCCGTCAGCGAGGGTTCTTAGAGCCCGAGAGCAACAGAGGCTCCCGCTAAGCCACGGCGGGCAGGGAGCCTTCCTGAGGATCGTGCCTTTCTTAGGCCACCGAGATTCTGGGCTATCTGTTGTCTCGCTTTCCCTGAGCTTATCTTGGCTGTCGCCACGTGCACGGGGACATATTCTGACTTCGGCGTTAATAAAAACGGAAGGCCCCCGGTGAACGGACTCAGTGGGCCGCGTCTGGGTGAGCAAGATGGATGAAGACAGATAACGAGGACGCGGCTTTGGAGACTCCAATTCCTGCAAACCCAAAACGAGCCGGGAATGTAATTGCGGCCTGCACGGAGGGGCAGAGGTCTCTGCTGTAAACAGGCTGCACTCGCATCGCTCCTGGACGCTCCCGTTATGGGATGTCCCCCCTTCCTCATGCTAATGACTTTCTAACGATTGAAACTGTTTGCCGAGAAGTAAGAACGACTCAGGGAGGAGCCACGCAGCCTGGCGAGCTTCACCTCGGAGGAGGTTGGGGTGAGGCCGGGAAGCATGTGAGCAGAATGCCAAGACTCTAAGGGTCCGTGGGGGACACACCTTGGTGGCGAATAAAAGGGGCTCTGCCGAGCTCCTGTGCTTGGAAGTTTTGAGATAAATGCTCGGTGAAATCAATGCTCACGAATCACATGCTTTTGCAAATTTAATTTTTTGGATTCTTAAAACATTTTTTTAAGATAAATTTTGTCCTGTATATTTGAGATGTGCAATGTGACACCATGAAGATACATCTAGACCAGGCGTCCTCAAACTACGGCCCACGGGCCGCATGCTGGTGTTTTTGCCCGTTTGTTTTTCTACTTCAAAATAAGATATGTGCAGTGTGCATAGGAATTTGTTCATAGTTTTATTTTTAAAACTACGGTCCGGCCCTCCAACGGTCTGAGGGACAGTGAACTGGCCGCCTGTTTAAAAAGTTTGAGGACCCCTGATCTAGATAGTGAAAGGGTGAAGCAACGTGACATATCATCATCATCTCACGCTTTTTCTGTTTTTGTGGCAAAAGCAGCTGAAATCTAGACGTTCAGCGTGGATCCCGTAACAGCACAACTTTGTTTCCGATGGCGCTCATATCGCAGCTTAGATCTTTAGACTTGCTCATCCTACGTATCTGCTACTTTGTCTCTTCTAACCTGCACCTCCCATTTCCTGCCGCCTCTCTCTGGGGAGGGGCCTGGCGACTGAGCGCAGGTGGCCGCAGGTGACCCGCTGCTGCCTGCGTAGTCCTCCCGGCGGCCCCCGTGGCTACCAGATACAACCCAGCCTGCACAGAGGAAGCAGAAAGAGGGAGAGAATCCGAAAAAAATATCGCTGTGGGCGCTGCAGGAGGTGCATGAGAAATTCCCGCCGCTCTGTGCCAGGTGGGGTCACCGAGGATTCACGGCGAAGCATCTTCAGTCGCATTTCAGTGGGAAGACCCGGGTGAGGCGCCTGCCCTGGCCACACGCACTGGACAGCTGGGAACAGCCGGCCTAGGCTGAGCACTGCGGCTCTTTCTTCCAGGAACCCGGAATCCGCACACAGAGACTCCAGCCCGCCAAGGACCAAGTCGCTCAGCTGCAGGAGGAGGGGAGGAAGTGAGGCCCTGGTGACGGGGAACCGGAGCCTAGAAATCCGGCCTGGAGAAGGCCGTGGGGATGATCGCTGTGTGATGGGGGTGAGTGGGTGACTGAGGGAGGGTGGGGGGAAGAGAGAGACCCAGAGAAGGAGAGAGAGGGAGGGAGGGAGGGAGGGAGGGAGAAGGGGAAGGGGAGAGAGAGAAAAGGGGCAGAGGGGAAAAGCCCTCTGCCACCTTGCTTTCTGCACCTGCTTCCCGTGTCTGGCACGTCATGAGCCCAACCTCTCTCCCTGCTCTTGGAGCCCTCCAGAGCCTCCTGTGTCTGTCCACGATTTTGCTCTATTTTTGCTCCCATGAGTTCGAGCAGGTCTCTGGGACTTGCAGTCAGACAATTTCTGATTAAGGGTCCAGGATGTGTCTCTGACAGGGGGTTCCAGCTTTGGGGAGCACATGGAGGGGTTGGCGTGGCCTGCCCGGCAGGAAGGAGTGTTTCATGGGAGATTTTGTTTAGAATTGTGGGCTCATGGTATAAGGAACCACATTTGCTAGTGGGCTTTAGTGTAATTTAAAAAATATCCGTAGACAACTTACTGGACCGTGCCTGCCCCGGGGGAAGTCGGCTCCAGTGCAAACAGGGTTTCTCACAGCATCTTCCTGATCACTGGGGCAGAAGTTCACCTGGGGCAGGTGTTGCCTGGTCCAGCCAGGTGCGTTTCTGTCTTTCGTAAGGCCATGCTGCCCCCTTGTGGTCAGTCTCCCTCCTTTGCGCCTGGTCCATGTGGCTCTGCGGAGCCTGAGCCCCTGTTCCCAGAGCAGGCATGATTCAAGCCTGGCCACTCAGAGCCCGCTGGCCACAGCGATTGATTTAAGAGTCAGCAGGTGGCCCAAGCCAGGCCAATAAGAGCCTTAATGGGACCCAAACTGAAGGCAATGGGAGAGACATGTTGGTAAGCTGGTTAGCCATAACCCTAGAGTTGTGAGAAGATGCCACTTGAAGAGCCTGGCCGAGATGAAAACCCACCCAGCACGAGAGTCGACTGATGGCGAAACAGCAAGTTGTGATGACGACATTACTTTGGTGCCTGGATCCAGCTGTGCCTGAAGCAGGCTCCCCTAGAATTTATAGTTCTGTGGGTCCACACGTGTCCTTTTTCTTTCGTTTAATCTACATAGGGTTGCATTCATTTAGGCCGCCTGTTTCAAATTTTAGGATGTTAGGGCGTAAATGAGCATTAGAGATCATCCTGATCAACTCCGCATCCATCAGATGAGGGAAATGAGACAGAGAAGGGCGTGGTTGCTTCAAAACCCTGCAGTTTAGGAGCTGATTTCTCTTTGCTGTTTTGATACGTGGACTCGTGTTAGCCCGGGGAGTGAGGAGCATCATGTGTCCCCAGTTCTTCATGCAGTTGGCCCTCCTCCCTCACTCCACAGGGGCCCCCAGGAGGCACGAAGCTCTGGCGACAGGAAAGGTGGTCTCTGAGCACATGCTGCCCCGCCTGGCGGGTGCTGGCGTGCCCTGACCCGATCTCCCTTGCAGAGCTGAAGCGAGCACCACCTCGCTGCTAATGGTGCTGGCGGCTGACAGCTCACACCTGCACCTTTCTTCGGAAGCCTTCCCTTGGCTGATGGGAACTGCCTGCCCCCAGGAAGCCTCCGTGTTATGTCTCCTAATCCGGAGCTCCTGGGTTGGGGGAGCAGAGTGTGGCCTGGACGTCCCTTGCACGCTGTCTGTGGTCGGCTGGAAAACATCCCCCAAAGACATCAGCTCCTCCTCCCTGGACCCTACTAATGTTGCCTTCTGTGGATAAAGGGTCTTTGCAGGAGAAGTTGAGGACTGTGGGATGAGATTATTCTGGATCATCCAGGCGGGCCCTAAATGCACTCACGGCGCCCCTGGAAGAGAGGCAGGGGGAGATTTGGTGCTCGCAGAGGTGGTGATGCGGAGGTGGAGGCAGATGCCAGAGTCACGTGGCCAGGACCAGGGAGCGCTGGTGGCCACGAGAGGCTGGCAGAGGCCAGGAGCCTCCAGCAAGGGCGAGATTCCACGCTTCTGGCCCCAGAACTGTGAGAGGGCACGTGTCTGTTGTTTTGAGTCACCGAGCTTGTGGGAACTTATCCCAGCAGCCTCGTCCTGGAGCCTCCTGGCCCTGCCTGCATCCTTCATGCCCCCTGCCTCTCCTGGGAGTCCCCCCACCACGAGTCATGGGCGCATGAGCAGCCGCATCATGCTTTGCCCTGGGGCCTTTCCCTAAGCTCACCTGGGCTCTGGGAATCGTACCTAAGCTCACCTGAGCTCCACAGCATATACCGAAGCTCACCTGGGCTCTAGGCTACTTACCTGAGCTCACTTGGGCTCTGGGAATCTTACCTAAGCTCACTTGGGCTCTGGGAATCTTACCTAAGCTCACTTGGGCTCTGGGAATCTTACCTAAGCTCACCTGGGCCCCAAGAATCTTCCCTAAGCTCACCTGGGCTCCAAGAATCTTCCCTAAGCTCACCTGGGCTCCAACAATCTTACGTAAGCTCACCTGAGATCCACGAGAACCGCACCCATGCTTACCTGGGCTCCTGCGCCCTTATCTAAACTCACCTGGGCTCTGGGAATCTTACCTGAGCTCACCCTGGCTCCAGGGCTCTTACCTAAGTTCACCTGGGCTCTGGAGAACCGTACGTTAGCTGGTTTGGAATTCCGTCAGGAAGACACGAGCCTAGTCCCTCGAGTGTGGACCCAGGCCCCAGACAGGTCCCGGGCTGCAGAGACAGGCGGAAACGTGTTCCCTCAGGAGCCAGGTGGGGCAGACCTTCTCCTCCCCACGTCCTGACGTCCGTCCGTCTGTCCCTCTGCACCCGTGCTCACCGCATCAGACCGAGAAACACTCCAGACTCCCCTCTGGGAGATGAACTGCGGAAATGCAGCGGTCTAGGTGAGCTGGCGAGAGCTGTTCATTACTTCTTGTTAAAATATGACTAACTGTACGTGTCAAATAATTTATTAACTGCCGCTTTGCAATGCTGACGGCTCGAAGGGGTGATCTATTAAAACTGCCGAACCCCTTTCTCAGCCCATTTCCAGCCAGTGGCGGGGTTCTCTGGTGCGGCTGCAGTTAATATTTCTCACTCCGGTGTGCATAATCCGGCACTTATGTGAATTTAATGCCATTTCCTTCTTTTCTGTTTAAATGCTGAATGAATTTAAATCTTATTTAAATATCACCAACATTCGTGGTGAAATTTATGTCCGTCTAATATTTTTCTCTTTCCTTTTTTTTTTTTTTTTCAAGAGCGAAAGCCAAGGGTAATTGAGATTCTGTCTTTTTGTTCCCCATCAAGCTCGGCAGAAGTAGACATCCCACTTGCACGGGAATCTCACACTAGGTAGGGGCTTTCCGTGGTTGGTCTGTATCCTGTACTGCAGCGGCAACGTCAATAACAGTGGCCACAAGGATAGTGGCGGCTGACGTTTATCATTCGCCACGTGCAAAGCACTGTGCTGAGTGTTGATGCCTTATTCCATTTGATCCTCGCCATAAACCTATTATTAGTAGACAGGGACTGTCACCCCCACTTTGCAGATTAGAAAACTGAGTCCAAGTGTCCCGCGGCCACGAGGGACCTGCGACACTAGGCTCATTCGTGGGAAGAGAACCTTAGCGTGCCATACTGAGCTAATGTTTTTGGGAAACAACCGTACCTGACTCTCGGGGGTATCTGTTAATGTGCAAGGGACACTTTTGAGCCCAGAGGGAGGCAGTTCTAAGTGAACGGGCAGCAGGAGGAAGAGCCACGACCTTCCTGGCAGGCACACACTGCAGGTGCACCTGAGGCTGATACTTACAGTCAGCGGAGACTCTCAGAGGGAAACAGAGTGGACCTGAGCACTGAATGACCCTGTCGTGGGACAAATCGTGCCCCCTCCCCCCTGAAATGCATATGCTGCAGTCCTCACCCCAGCGCCTCAGAGTCCGGCCGTATTTGGAGACGGGGTCTTCAGATGGGTGACTGAGTTAAATGAGGTCACCAGGGAGTGCCCCAGTGTGATAGGACTGGTGTCCTGATAAGAGGAAGAGATTAGGACATACAGAGACACCCAAAACATGCACCTGCAGAGGGAAGGCCATGGAGGATGCAGCCGGAAGGTGGCCGTCCGCAGGCCAAGGAGGGGGCGTCAGGAGAAACCAAACCTGCACACTCTCGGTCTTGGACTTCCAGCCTTCTGGGCTGCGAGAAAGTGAATCTCGGTTATTCAAGCCGCCAGGTCTGCGGTATTGTGTCGTGGCAGGTGTAGCAAACCACGCCGCAATGCAGTCACCTGTCTGGTCACTGCCAAGGGACTGCTGTCCTGGTCCAGGGGAGACTGCCGGGCTGCGTGGAGGGGAGGCTGGCAGAGAACTCGGGGGAGAGCGGCCCTGAGAGCGGGGGCTGCATATATTGGTGATGGTTAACACCACGCCAGGACAGCCGTCTTTCTGGCAACCTTCCTGCGTGCTCACGTGCACTGGCTGATTCCATTCCAACGGTAACCCCACCAGGCAGGAATGACTGCCGTACCCACTGCGCAGGTGAGAACAGCAAGGCACGGGGGCATTAGGTGACGCGCTCAGGCTGGCGCTGCATCTGGGATTTGAATCCGGGCCATTCCGGCTCCAGGGCTGCCCCCTTGACGCCTCACGTGACATGGCGTGACCGCAAGAAGCGGATGCGGAGAGGGAAGCTTAGGTAGGCAGGGATGTCTGGGAGGAGAAAGGAACAGATAAAGGCCGGAGCACATTTCCGCCAGCTCACCTGCGTGGCCCGGAGCAGAGGGTGGATGCCCAGGGGAGGCGTCCCACCTGGGAAAGAAATTGGCCGGACCCTGGAACCGCTGTCTTAGTCTTTAGCTAGGGCTACCCCAAGAAGAGCCTGACTCCACCTCAGCCCCGAGGGACCCCAGGGAGCCAAGAGCCGGAGGATGCCTGCTGCCAGCCCTCCCCGAGGCTGAGCCACAGCCCTTTCTGGAAGACGTCTGAGGCTCTTCCTGTGTCTGCCACGACGGGCCTCTTTATACGTATGACACCGAACAGGGACAGTCTGGCGTCTTTGCAATCATCTATACCAGCAGATTCCATATATATATATATATATATATATATATATATATATATATATATATATATACAGTCTATAGCCTATAGCCTATTTTTCTTCTGAAAATCATAAATTTAAATTACCAGGAAGCTCTGTTATTTTTAAATGAGAGAGGGAACGTTTTTACACAACCCCAAATTTCCACTTTCGGTCCTTCTCCTGGGTCGGAAGAACCTCGCATTCAGGGAATGTTCTCCTGCCTTTGTTCTCAAAATCGCCCACCGCCTGGCCTGTGCCGAAAGATCACAGCTGTCCTCACCTGGTCACTAACTAGCGCCCCGGCAGGAGACGACTTGGATAACCGCCCGCCCCGGTCGCGCCTGCCATGCGCCCGGTGTGGCCCCAGCCCTAGGGACACCTTGGGCCGGGACGGCCCTGCGTTGTATGAGCCAGGCCTGGGCACCGCAGGGTGTTTAGCAGAACCTCGCCCCACCTGTGGCAGCCAGACGTCTATACAGACGCTGCCAGGCGACCCCCGGGCAAATCCCCTCCAGCGGAGAGCCGCTGTTCTAAGCGCTTTTCCCGAAATGAATCCGTTTAAGCCGCCCCACAGCTTAAGCCTCACGCCACAGATTCCTGACTGTCTCTTGGACACAGCCGAGGGGGCCCTGCGAATTCACGGGCCCTTCGCCCTATCTTGCCCTCCAAACCGCGCAGTGACGAATGTCCTTGCGTGTGACCCCTGCGTGCACAGAGGCCTGTTTTCCTGGGATCCGGGCTAAGAAGCGAGGCTTAGAGGGAGGCTGAAGCAGAATTTTAATCCCGTTAGCCCTGTTTGCCCTTCCCCACGGAGCTGGTAAGGACCTCTGAGGTTGGCATCATGACCTCTCTTTTGTTTCCTCCCTAGCTAGAACTTTCCCTAAATGATTTTTAACGCTCCTTGGAAATTTTGTTTCTTCCCTTGCTGAAACTTTCCCTAAATAACTTTTAATGCTCCTTGGAAATTTTGTTTCCTCTCTTGCTAGAACTTTCCCTAAATGATTTTTAACGCTCCTTGGAAATTTTGTTTCCTCCCTTGTTGAAACACTTTCCCTAAATAACTTTTAATGCTCCTTGGAAATTTTGTTTCCTCCCTTGCTGAAACTTCCCCTAAATAATTTTCAATGCTCCTTGGAAACCAAATCCACAGCCCACTTCTGGAAACTACTGAATTTGGTTCTTGGTTCTTTTTCTCTTCTTATGGATGCTTTTCTGGACACAGAACTTTGAGCCCAGGGACGGGAATGCGTGAGGCAGACTCCACGTCCGGAAGGCAGCCAGGACGAGCCCTCCCACCTACTCAGGTCCTGTTCTCCAGAGTGACCCTGCCACGCCCCCGCTGGAGAGGCGGCGTCTGACCCCCTCGGCCTGAATCCAGGCTGGCCTTAGTGACTGGCTGGTGGTGGACTCAGACACGGACGCCCCGGAATTGGGTGCCCCCCCGACCTGCCGAACTGAAGCAGCAGCCCCCAGGTCTCTCTGACCTTCTCCCCTCTCCTCTCCTTGCAAGTCTCCCAAAGCACTGGACGAACTTGTCCCCTGAACTTCCTTGTCTGCCTAAGGCCTGGACCCGCCCAAGCAGGAAGCGGTGACCTCTGGTCCCCCCCCCACTCGGTGTCCGCTGAGTGAGCTCACATCGCAGGGAGGAAGACTGGAGTCTGTCTGCGCACCTGGACAGACTTGCGTCACAGACCACTGCCTGCTCTGCGGGCCAGCAGACTTTGCCCCAGGCCATTGTATGGTCTTCACGTCCATTGAATTCCCCTAAAATCATTTCCTACCTCCCCTGACATCACCTGCACTTCCCCATCTCTCTTCCACTTCCCCTTCCTCTTCCCTTTCTCTCTCTCTCTCTCTGTTTTTTTTTTTTTTTTGAGACAGAGTCTCACTCTGTCACCCGGGCTAGAGTGCCGTGGCATCAGCCTAGCTCACAGCAACCTCAAACTCCTGGGCTCGAGTGATCCTCCTGCCTCAGCCTCCCAGAGTGCTGGGATGACAGGCATGCACCACCGCACCTGGCCGCTCTTTGCTCTTAACACCTTCCTCATCCTCGAAGATGATGAAGGAAAGCGAACAGGTGCTGCATCCATGAATCAAGCCAGTGAATTGGAGAACAAGTCTTGCAACTGCTGTGGAAACACCCTCACCTTTAATCTCTCTCTCACACACACACACATGGGCAAAGTATACAGAGGAAAAAATAGGAAACCTCAAAAAACCCCCTAAATGGACTGATTTTTCTTTTGCCACCAGCTATTGAATTTTGTTTCCTCTCTTGCTAAAACTTTCCCTAAATAATTTTTAATGCTTTTTGGAAACCAAATCCACAGCCCACTTCTGGAAACTACCGGATTTGGTTCTTTTTCTCTTCTTTTGGGCACTGAGCAAGCAGATACGCCTGCTTCGTATTTGGCCCGAATGTCCACGTCCTAGTTACGGCCCTGGACTCTCTCGCAGAACCACGATCTTGGGAAGGCAGGGCCCCCCACTTCTCAGCACATTTGGGATAATAACAGGATAACAGCAAGACCAAAGGTGGTTTTGTAGAATGAGATGCAGTAGGCGCGCATTTTGGCACATTTTAGAAATAAACGCCGTGGAAGGCAGTTGTTGCCTCTGAGCTCCAGGTACGTCCTTCCTTGCTCCGTTTGTGACCCTACAGAACATGTTTCTGGTTTCCCAGCTGTTCTCTTTTAGGCTCTGGCAATGGGAGGAATTAGGAGGAGACGTCCAGGCTGGAGGAGGAAGAGGGGTTTGCTCCTGCATGTCTTCCTCCCGGGCTCCTGTCCCCTGGCCGTTCCCGTGAGCATCACCGCAGGGATGCCATGGCCCGAAGCTCCCGCTCCTTCAGTGCAGGGGGTTCATTTCCAGCCGCCGAGGGCTGAGGGTCTGTCCTTCGGTGGCCTCACGTAAAGACATCCCTAAGCAACAGTTAGCCTCGATAGATGCACCCTCCCTGAGGATGTGGGGGGGGGTCTTCACAAAGGGCACCAAAGGAGCAGCAGGACGCTGGTGTTGTTCAAAACCACGAGCACAAACTCTTTGGCTGGCTTATGGATGGATTCCGAGATGGAAAGGTTTCTTCAGGCACAGAAATAAAAATCCCCCCTTACCGCCTCTGGGCAGGCACCAAATGAAACTCCTGCCTCCAGCCAGGGTCTCCCATGGTTGGGGGAGGGAGCCTTGTGCAGAGAAGGGTCCGGTCCGTCTGCACCAATGGAGCCAAGCGTCTTCGTCTGGGGAGTGCAAGGTGCTCACCTGGCAGGTGAGTGGAGTTGGGGCTGGTTAAGGTGGGAAGGTCTGAGGGCGCAGAGTAAGACCTATGGCATGGCACGCAGGTAGAAATGATGACTTGTCACTTCTCACCATCCTCCTCAATCCTGGAGATTCAGCAGGGGGAGAGGTGTGGTAACACCACGACCCTAAATCTACGGCCAGTGGAGAACGACAGTAATAAAAGCAAATGCTTATTCAGGAAGACCCCGTGAAGAGAACGAAAAGACACGCCACAGACTGGGAGAGAATATTTGCAAACACGTATCCGATAAAGGACAGGTGTCCAAAACACATAAAGAAATCTTAAAACTCAACAATAATGAAAAAAAACAATAAAAAATAGGCAAAAGATCTGAACAGACACCTCACCAAAGAATGCACACAGATGGAAAATAAGCAAATGAAAAGATGCTCAAGATCGTTTATCATCAGGGAATTGCAGATTAAAACTATCACTACACTCCTGTTAGAACAGCTAAAATCCAAAATACCGACAACACCAAGTGCAGGTGAGGATGTGGAGCAATGGGGCAATCTTAGCCGTTGCTGGTACAAGTGCACGATGTACAGCCGCTTTGGAAGGCAGTTTGGCAGTTGAACATGCCCTTAACATACAATCCAGTAATTGCACTCCTTGGTATTTACCCAAATAAGCTGAAAACATCCACAGAAAACTTGCACATGAATGTTTATAGCACCTTTATTCATAATTGCCCCAAATTGGAGGCAACCAAGACACCCTTTAGTACGTGAATAGATCGATAAACTGGGGTATGTCCCTACAATGGAATATTATTCACTGATAAGAAGAAATGAGCTATCAAGCTACGAAAGGACATGAAGGAAACTTAAATGCACATCGCTAGGTCAAAGAAGCCAATCTGAAATGACTATATTCTGTAGGATTCCAGTCATATCACATTCCAGAAAAGGCAAAACTGGAGGGACAGGAAAAAGGTCGGTGATGGCCGGAAGTTCAGGGGGAGGAGGGGAGAGAAACAAACAGGCGGGACAGGGATGTTTAGGGCCATGAAAGCGTGTGTGTTACACAATAATGGTGAACACGAGCCATCATGCGTGAGTCAGGACCGAGAACATTCTCCGCCAGGAGTGGACACTAAAGCAAACAGAGATTTAAAAAATAATAAAGCATTGATTTTGCCCACGCCCCGCCGAAGCTAACCTTTATATAGTATTTACTGTGCTCCAGGCACTGTTATAAGCATTTCCCACACATCAGTTTATTTAATTTTCATAACAACCCAAGGAGGAAAGTATTATCATCACGACTATTTTATGAGAGGCAAAGAGAGCCCAAGCGAGTGGCCCACGGCCAGCGCCGGGGTTTGAGGGGGGGGCCTTCGCTTTTACACACTCCACCCCATCACCAGCACAAACTCAGAAAACACCTCTTAAAAATGGGCCACAGCTCAGAAACGACAGAGTCTGACCTCAGACTCCACTGCAGTGAAAGGAAACGTCCTAGCAGCAAGGGTACGTGTCTTCTCTTAACCACCTCGGTACCAGCGTCGACTATAGTCGACAGCCGCCGATGAACGTGCACAGCCCAGCGTCGACTTTAGCCGACAGCCGTGATATGACTTTTCTAATTTTTCATTTATCAAAATAAAATTGTGAACATTTAAAAATAACGCCATGAAAACATGATATGTCTATGTTACCTGTCCTGATTTACATGACAAGGGAAGCTGCCTGTAAAGTCAAACAAGCTTCCAGTACTTTCAAGCTTTCCTCATCACACGAGACCAAAACGGACGCGTCGTCAATGCGCAGCACAAGCCACCGTGCGGACCGTGAGTGCCGGCTGCGGGCACGGTTTTGCGGCCGGTGAGTGCCGCACAGAAGCGGTTAAGAATTATTTTTTCTCTATTTCACAAAGCTTTGTCATATTTTACGCATGTTTCATGTTGGCTTTCGACATCTGAATGTCTCGTGGAAGACTTTGTTTACCACTGTTAATTATTGTTGTTACAGAGGTGGGAAGTTGGTGCTGGCTCATGACTACAAATGTCGAACTGGAGAGAAAAGCAGGTGCCGTGAGCCCCTCCCTGACGTCCCGGCTCCGGCCCCTGCGAGCAGCCATCCTTGGCAGCCTTTCCTGCCTCCTTCAGAGACCGTCTCTGCATGGGCAAGCACTCAAGCATGTACTTTCTTCTTTTTAAACACAATGGCCGGCTTTCCACGTTCTGTGCTTTTTTCCTTAAAAAAAAAATATAGCTCACAGCTATACTCGAAATCCTTCTCGGTAAGTTTCAGATTTCTAATATTCTAAAGTCCAAGAATCAAGGCCATCCTTTGGACAATGACGGTTAGATAAATGGAGGATGGACACCAATTTTCCTTTAAGCCTAGCAGGCACAAATGGAAAAAGTGCTGTTCTGAATTGTTGTGAAATGTCCCTCACGGTCACGGAATAGGAAGCAGTGGAGGGGCAGCCTCCTTGCAGCTCTGGGACATGGTGTCCGTCAGCTCTTGGTGTCCATGAAGCGCCCCCTCTCCAGCCCCACCGCTGCCTCGGAGCAAGGGGAGCTATGCGCCCCTCTTTCATCGTCTGTCTCGTGTGCAGAGCTGGCCCCCAGAGAGGGTGCTGGGGCGCCTCCAGTTTCCAGTGGCACCTGGACACAGGGATCTCGAGCTGGCCCGTGGCCCATGGAGACGGCGTGTGTTCTCTGATAATGTCTGCATTTACCGACCAACCCAAGGGGCTTTTGGAGGGCAGTGAATTAAACGTTGCCGCTCCCAATTAACATCAAAGCGAAGCGTACTTGGTGCGGCTGTTTTGATATTGAGAAAAGATCTTTGGTGGAATGCCCCTGAATGAAGCGGGCCGCGGAAGGTATTGAATGTCCTGGCCGTTCCAGGCAAGGCTCCAAGTCCAACAGAGCTTGTTGGTTTTCATGTAGGAGCCTTAGATGTGGCACAGTGCCGCGGCTCATGTGGGCGGGCACCTCGCGGCCTCGGGGGAGAGAACTTCAAGAGGCGCAGGGCATGGCCATCTCTGCTGCCCAGCTGCCGTATGCTGCCCACTCTCCTGTCTCCAACAGCGGGCCTTCTTCTACAAGGCTGTCTCGCTGCTCCGACAAATGGACTGCTCTTAGAAAAGGCTTGCCTGCCCCCAAAACAGCCATCTCAAAAGAGGAATAATGAAATCCATGTTTCCCTGGCCTTTTAAGCACATTCCGCTAGCTGTTTTATGAGAGGAGGGTGAGTGCTGTGACCAGGAGGATGCTGTTGGGGCCATTGATATGATCAGGAGAACTGCAGCTTGGACAACCAAGACATGGAAATGGTGTTTCTGACCAGACTTCTATACGAAGGGACTTAGTTGCCAAATCTGGAGGTGCTAGAATTAGGAGCCATCTTGGAGTCTAAAAATGGTCATGTGGATCCATGAAAATGATCCAGGCAGGTGTGGCGTCTCACACCTGTAACCCCAGCACTTTGAGAGGCCAACCGCTGGAGGATTGCTTGAAGCCAGGAGTTTGAGACCAGCCTGGGCAACATAGCAAGGCCCCACCTCTACAAAAAATAGAAAAGTTAGCCAGGTGTGGTGGCGCATGCCTGCAGTCCCGGCTACCTGGGAGGCTGAGGGAGGAGGATCGCTTGAGCCTAGGAGTTTGAGGCTGCAGTGAGCTGTGATGATGCCACGGCTCTCCAGCCTGGGGTGGCAAAATGAGACACTGTTTTGAGAAAAAAATTAATCTAAATCCAGCATTGAGAAGAGCTATAAACAGGACCACACGAGGTTAAGGAAATTCATTCATTCCACAAATAGCTGACAAGCACCTCCTGTGAGTTGGGCGCTGTCCTTGGTGCTGGAGACAGAGCCTTGGATAGGGGAGAGAAGGTATCTGCTTTCAAGAAGCTGATGAAAGTGTAGTCAGGGAAATGCATGCATTCAGATAGTGTGGGCTCTGAGAAAGATGAAATAGAGGCGTGTGGGAGGGAAGGGGACAGGGCAGGGAGGTGACATGTTAACTGAGACCTGACTCTTACGTCGTGTGTCAGCCATAAGACGACCTGAGCTAACGGTATTCAGGAAGAGGGACAATCAAGTGCAAGAGTGAAACGGTGGAAATGAGCTTGAAAACTTGGAGAAATAAAACAAATGGAAGACTCTGGGGCCGAAGCCAAAGTTCGAGAGAGAGGAGGCTGGAGGGGTCAGATCACACAAGGCTTGCACAGCCGTGGTGAGGAAGGTTGTATTTTATTAGAAGCACTGCATGGGAGCGATATGGCCTGAAGAAGCCACTGTGGCTACATGATGAGGATGGACTACATGGGCAAGAGCGGGAGACATCGGTGGATGCTGACATGGGTGAGCAAAAGTCTGAAAAGAAGCAGGATATCTGCACGGTGTCAGGCTAATTACAAAGGAAGGAAGCAGCTTTGCAGGAGAGAAACCTGCAGGCGCCACCTTAGACGTGGGCCCCCCGGCTCCCCAGCCCAGCTGCAGAAGCTCCAAGTCCTGCAGAACCTGCCTCTGCCCTAGCCCCGTCCTGTGTTTCCTGGGCACTCTGTCCTTCTCTCTGCTCTGTCTACATGGGATCCTCTGGGCTCTGTCCCAAGCCAAGTTCTCAGCGAATGCTCTTTCACTGGTCCCCGCAAAGCACGCTGGGGTGGCTGATTTCCCGTGTCAACTAGACTGGGCTACGGGATGCCCGCATGGCTGTCAAAGTGTTACTTCTGGGTGTGTCTGTGAGGGTGTTTCTGGAAGAAGTCAGCATGTGGATTAGCAGACTGCGGTAAAGCAGATTTGTCCTGCCCAGTGTGGACCAGCCTCATCCAGTCTGCGGAGAGCCTGAATGAAAGAGCAAATGGAGGAAGGTGAGTCCTCCCTCTTCTTGGGCGGGGACATCCCTCACTGCCTGCCCTGGGATCATGACGCCCCTGTTTCTCGGGCCTTTGGGTTTAGACGGGGACCGCGCCACTGGCTTTCCTGGTTCTCCAGCACACAGATGGCCGATCGAGGGACTTCCCAGCCTCCATTACCGTGTGAGCCAACTCCTGAAATAAATCTCCTCTTATACGTCTCTACGTATCTCCTATTGCTTCTGCTTTTCTGGAGAATGCTGACTACTATGGACACCTTCACCGTGAGTTTTCGACATGCTGCTACATTCTCCACAGATTGCCAGGGTTACAGGGAGGGCTCCGTGGCCCTCATATGGCCTCAGGCCCTCTCCTTGCTCCACCCTCTGCCTCTGCCTTCTCCCCCAGAACAGCAAGCACAGGGCTCCCCTGGCCTCGTGAGGATCCATCCCACCCACATCCGGGACCTCCAAGACTCACTTATCAGCATAGGTACTTCTACTTTTGAAAATATGAGTGATAACACTCTCACGCGTGTAAATCTTAGCTGTGCAACCCAATGGATGTTTGCACCTGTGCAGCCCAGCAAAGCCCTGCCTGAGGTCAAAATGCAGAGCACCTTCACTCTCCTCCCATCTCCCTTGTTCCTCGTCTACACCCTTCCTCATCCCAGTTAACCATAACCTCAATTCCACTCATCCTAAACCATTTGGGCACTCTCGGGCCCGGGCAATGTACCTGTGGGTGTACATGCCTCCATGGTTCATCTTTTGTTGTTGAGCAGTACCGTGTTTCCCAGAAAATAAGACTTTCTCATTAAATTAGCCCCAGCAGGATTTCTAAGCATGTGCACAATAGAAGCCCCACCCCCAAAATAAGACCTAGTGGCGTGGCTATGCAGCACATCTGCACAACCCGTGCATGTCGTCTCGGAGCGGGAAAGAAGAGGAGCAGCCCTTCTCATCTGCCCCATGAGAGCTGTATGGCTCGACATGAGAGATTGGGGCCAATGGTTCTAAAGGAAATAGAGTTGCAAGACATTCAGGATAGAATTCGGGGTTTGGAGAGTGATGATGATGTTCCAGAAGAAGACAACTTAACTATATTTGAATCAATGTAGATAGTTGTATCATCCTTAAAAAAAACAATACCCCCCCCTGAAAATAAGCCCTAGGGTGTCTTCTTGAGGAAAAATAAATATAAGACCCTGTCTTATTTTTGGGGAAACATGGTAGTTTGCTGCACAAGCACAGAACCTATCGATGGACGTCTGGGTCATTTCCAGCTTTGGGTTATTATGAACAAAGTCGCCGTGAACCTTCCCGTACATAACTCCTGTCGAGTCTACGCTCTCACAGTGTTGGGAAGTTTCCTGGTGTTTGCGTGGACGCATGTTCATGTTTCATCCTCAGCACTTGCAAGGGTTCCCCTCCCCGTCCACGCCAGCAAACTCAGTTCCCTCTAGCAGAGGGAGTTCTGGTGCAAGCTATTAACGCAATGACACTTCCCCACCTCGTTACAATTAAGTGACTGTGTCTAGAACTGATCCTGATTGTCTGCCTTTGGGGTGAAGGCCGTCCGGACACGGCTGGGGGCAGGAGGACGTCCGGGTCGTATTAATGATGCTTCCTGCTCTCCTGGAAACCCCCCGAGGCAAGAGTGCAAACACGCCCAGAAATAACGTGACGGATTCCAGGAAGCGTGCTCATTTCCAGAGGAATTATGTAGTTTGATATCTGAAAAATTGAGACCAGCTATGAAACCCTCTTCTGCACCACTGTCTCCTACGAGGAGTCATACGGGATCAGTGGGATGAGAAAAGAGAAAGTGGGGAAATGCACTCTGGGTTCCTTGCACCCTCGCAGAGGTTAGCGAGGACTGGCTCAGCCGTCCTGAGGCACCCCGGCAGGAGAACAGGATTCCCCTCTGCACAGGGCTTTGTAATCCTTCTGTGATACAGCGTTTTTGCTTTTTGTTTCTGATTTCCAACCCGGTGTAGACTAACCCTTGTGCAAAATCCAGCGGACACGTTACCTACCAAGACAGTCGCTTTTAACTCACTCTGGTTTTGACCCTGAGTGCTGCGTGCAGCGTATATGAAATCTTGCTTGTCGCTGTTCTTATTGCTACAATGAACATTGACAATTTATTTCTAAAAACGTGGATTAAATGAATAGAAGCCAATAAATTCTGTCCTTCTATGTATGTTTACCTTTCAATTGCAGGCAAAGTTTTTATTCTATTTTCATCCTAAAACACTGTGGCCTCCAGGAAAGGTTTCTGACCCTTTTTGTGTGGCCGTCAATGTGTTGAAATGTGTTTGCGGAATGTGATGGCGTTGGATATCGAATTGCTGTAAACATTTCCACGTGCTCACTCGCCACGTCTGTGCCCGTCTGACAGAGGACCAGGAATGACTCGTGCGCAGCTCTGGGCTCGTGCGCAGACCACACTTTGCAGAGCAGTGGGATGTGGTTGCTTCGTTGGCGAGAGGGTTCCCCTTGCAACAGGGTGTTCCTGCCCTTCCCAATTTCCCTGCAGAGCCCTGGGCAGGTGTTCTGCTAGGGCATGTTCTCGGGGTGGGGGCAAGGGGGACCACGCCCAACCCGAGCCTCTCTGTGAGATGATGGGGCCTCACAGGGACTGTGTGTGCGCTGTAGCTTCTCTGCCTGTAGGTTTCCCAATCCGTCTTCCTTTACTCTTGCTCAAGATACACGTCTTTAAAATCAGCCCAGGGAAAACACACAGGGAGGTCAAATCCGCTGATATCAATATCTTACAAACCCCTATTTTTCTCTACGTCTCCATAGTCACGTCCTAGCTGTGGCACCTGTCTCAGCAGCCTTCCAAAGCCAATGGGAAATATTTTGGTGACTCTGTGATCCCGGGCTCCGGCTTCCCTTCTCTTGCCTCAGTTTCTCTTTCTCTAGCAGTGATCCCGTTTGCATTTTATTTTTGGCTCGTGGGATCTCCTCCATCTTGGAGGACAGATAAGGAAGGGATGGACGTTATTACAAGTAGCAGAGACAAGTGCCACAGCGGGCTCCTTCTATCTCAGTTTGACGAGTGCAGATAGCATCTCGCGCACACGAACCCACTCACGGCTGCGAACGTCCCATCTGCACACCGCGGGGACTTGGCTAATTGAAGAACAGAACGGTGCCAGCGCCGTCAGGGTGGTGGGTGCATGCTATGGGAATAATCACGGCACAAGATGTATGCGCTTGGCAGGGCTTTATGTTAGGTATTGAATTAGCATTCCTTGAATTAATGCCGGGTTCTGATTTAATACGTCTTGCAAGAGTCTGATACAACGAGCCAGCCCTGCATGGCTTTCTCCTATCTTGGTAGCATAAAAATCTTTAAATTCGCCAAGAGCTTCCCTCCTCGTTATTAGCCTCCGGCGGTTACAAATAAGCAGCCCAAGTTCTCCACGAGAGGATTCGTCTCGAGTGCTGACAGCCCTGTCACTGGAGTGCCAAGATGCCCACAGTGGTAAACGGGGTGTCAATTGGGGACAGGACGCAGTCGGAACCAACGTGTTTGCTTCAGAGCACCCTGCAGAGGAAGACATTTGGTGCCAAGGCATGAGGGACCTGCCCACCCATGACGACGGGGAGAGAGAGGGAGAGGGAGGAATACTGATTCATGAAAAGAATGAACACATTGGCTTCCAGGCTTTTCCTATCGAACTGATACGAAATTGTAGCAAAGCACGCATTTCCTTGATTAAGTTTTTGGTCTATTCAATCCCTCACAGCCCAAGAGCACTCCATCTCCTCACCGTGTGATCCTTTAAGGAAAGACTAACACTCGCTGCGGAACACTGCGCAAACATTTCTTCCCTCTTGGTGCCAAACGCCTCACTGGCCCCGAGTCCAAACCGCAGAGCAGCTGGGGCTGATTCCGTTACCCGCAGCCGAAGAAACCGCCCTGCCCCGGGTGGCTTCTCCTTCCAGGAATGCTGCGCCCAGCGAGGGTCTCCCCGTTCAGGTGGAGAGGTCCGGATTCCTCCTCCCTACTCAGGACAGCTCTGGGGAGAACCCGTGTGGGGTCTGCCAAGCCCTCCTGGGGACTTCACTGCCTCAGTTTCCCCTCTGACCCTCCTGCCTGCGTCCATTCCTTCCGCAGCGGAGGAAGCCCAAGGTGCTCCTTAATGAATGCCCGGCACGCCTGCCCCCCCACCTCGGGTCTGCTTCCTGGGCAGCCCGGCCTGCCGCACGCCCCTTCTAGGATGGCCGAGACCCTTGGGACGTGACAGCTAAGACGGAAAGCCCAGTTCTCGTGGGGCCTTGTGTTCTAGGAGCCGAGACAGGCAGCGGCCAAAGCAACGAACGTGTTCAGAGTGTGATGCCGGGGAGGGAGGCATCATGAAGACAGGTGAAGCAGAGTTAGGGCTAGGAAGAGAGAGACACGCGGTGGGTCGGGGCACTTCTGGGATGCTGAGCTCTAAAGAGGACTCGGCAAGTCTAGACCGCGAGTGAGACTAGCACACGTGTGTGTGTGTCACGGAAGTTAGCCAGAGAAACGCACCTGCGGGTTACGCCGGGTACATACTGAGATGCTGGCTAAAAATAAGGTCGTGTAGTAGCTTCGCCCGCAGAACGTGGTTCTCTCCCCAGTAGAATCGCCTGCGGAGCTTCAGCAACCAGCACTCAGGACCCCACCCAGAGGTTCTGATTCAACTGAGCAATGGCGGGGCCCCGGGCGTCAGCATTGTATTGTCATAGCCAGTGCCCAAGGTGTTTTTGCACGCAGCCGGGTTGACGCCAGTGACCTGACGCTCATGCAGTTGATCTATGAACAAGACTGTGACACGCGGACCACGGAAGGTGGCGTGCTGGTCTGGTTTGCACTGCTATATGGAAATACCCGAGGCTGGGTGGTTTATAAAGAAGAGAGGCTGATATGGCTCACGGTTCTGCAGGCTGCACGAGAAGCGTGGCGCCAGCATCTGCTTCTGCTGAGGGCTTCCGGGAGCTTCCACTCACGGCGGAGGGTGGAGGGGGAGCCGGCGTGTCCCTCGGCAAGAGAAGGGGCAAGACAGGGAAGGAGGGGTGCCAGGCTCTTTTTAACAATCAGATCTCGGGAGAGCTAATAGAGCGAGAACCCACTCATTATCGTGGGAGGGGACCATGAGGGATCCACCCCCATCACCCGAACACCTCCCACCAGGCCCCACCTCCAACACCAGGGATCCAGTTTCGACGTGAGACTTGGAGGGGCCACACGTCCAAACTACATCAGATGCTAATGCAGAACCTGAAAACAAATTGCGTTTGTATGAGAAATTATATATGTGCACAGCTACATGCACCATGTATGTACGCGTGGTGTACACGCAGGGCACGTGAGACAGAATTCCAGATTCCAGTGCATTTTCCTGATTTCGGGGTCTAAAGATGCCTTTTGTTAGAGAGCACAAACACCCACATAAAAGAAGTTATCCTAAAAATTTGCACATTTGCCGTCAGACGTGGGAATCCAGCATACTCAAGGTAAACTGAGTAAAATGTGAAAAGCATCGCAAGAATGGGGTCGCCAAGCACCGTGGATGACTTGGTGCTTAAATGCCATCATGCTCTAATTTTCTGAATTTTGGTGGAACCTGTCAGACCCCAATAACTCATTCCGATAATTAAATTCCTACAAAGAGTGCACAATCTTTGCTCTTGGACACTTTAAGCGGAATAACCAAAATGAAAAGCAAATATTTTCCAAACTTTTACAGGAGGACACTTACTGAACCTTTAGCTAGGCTCCACTTGAATGGTTTTTAAATTTAGCTCTCCTAAATTGTTGGAAACAAGACTACAGGGATACACTAGGGTAGAGCAATTATCCTCTGTTGACAAAAGAGTTGAATTCCAAGATTTAGCCTCTACCTCTCTGTCGTCTTTATTTGCAACAAGTAATTTAAAACACGTTTTGCAAGGAAAGGAAAGTTGGGGCAACCAACTACTCTTAAAAGAAAAATAAATGTTTTTCCTTTAGATATGTTTGTACCTGTTCGTACAAAAGGAGACAATGTTTATCATCTTTCTGCTCATCTACCATCTATCCATCTGTATTGATCACCTATCTACCTATCGTATTAAATTCCCAAATGTATAAGAAAGATACAATCTTCAGGAGCTGGGAATGTGGTCTTTGTACATCGTAAAATATTTAAATTGTTCAATTAGGTGTGATTGTTTCTCGGTAATTTCAAGGCAATCGTTTCCATTTCCAGAAACTTTTAGTAAAAATAGGAAAAAGAGGGTTTTTTTGGCAGACAAACGACAGGCCATTTGGGGATGTATGTAGGATGTACTTGTGCTGAGAACACTTGAATCTACTCTCTCTGCAAACTTCAAGTACACGATAGATACATTATTATCACCTGTAGTCACCCTGCTGTGCATTAGCTCTCCAAATCTCATTCATTCTGCAACTGGAAGTTTGTACCCTTTGACCAAAATCCGTCCTGTTTCCCCCAGTCCCCAGCCCCTGGCAACCACCCTTCGACTCTTGGTCTCTGTGCATTTGATGTGTGACTATGTGACCTCATGGTTACCTCAGTTAGCTTGGTAGTGGCAGTCATTTCACGACGCACAGGTGTACCAGAACATCATGCCGTGCGCCTTCAATATATATACCATTTTCATTTTCCAATCACACTTCGATAAAAATGGAAAAAAAGCAGGACTTAGGGGACCCTAGGTTGGCAGGCTTAAGCTGCGGTGGCCAGGGAGGCCTGCAGGGCAGGTGTCCTTCAGGCGCTTGCTCGGGCTACACTGCAGTCCTCCTTAACGCCCCGCCCCCCGCTTTCCCAGGCATTCGATCTGCATCTTTTAAAAAACTTGTGGGAAGAACACCTAACATGAGACCTCCCATCTGCACATTTTTAAAGGACATTCCACGATGTCCTTTACACAGTACTGTAAACTCTAGGCACACGCTGCCCAGAGTCCAGCAAGCCTCTAGAACTCACTCATCTTGCATAGTCGAAGCTTGACACCTGTTGAGAAACAACCCCCATCTTCTGAAATGTCCACCGATGAATGAACAGGCAAGCAGCAGGTGGTCCACACATACAAGGGGGTATCATTCAGCCTTAACAAGAGCAGGGGATCCTGCCATTCGCGACGGTGCAGAGGGACCTGGCAGGTGCTATGCACGCCTGCATCTCGACCTGAAGACTTCCCTGCCGTATCCTGCCCCTCCTCCTCTATTCTCCCAGGAAATCACTGAAACACCCAAGCCTGTCCTGGTGTCTGCTTCTTGCAGGACCTGAAGGTGCATGGAGCCTGGTTGTGGTGATGGTGGTGGTGGGTGGGCACACATTGCTCTTGTCTCCCTGGCCAACCATCCCCGCTGGTTTCAGACACTCTGCTCCCCCCATGCAGTCCAGACAGCTGACGTGAGGCGGCCCCTCAGTCCCTGGGTAGAGTTCCTCGTTCCTTCGCACTCTCCAGTTAGCTCAGGGATGGGCAAATGATGCAATTTAGGATGATACAAGTTATATCCTGGACATTTTCTGGAGCTGTGAGAATAAGGAGATATTCTTCCTCTGGGGTTGTTAGGCTGATGGAATGCAAGGTTGGAGACCATCTTTGCCACCTCCCGGGGAGAACCTACCTGGGAAAGAAGTGGGTGTGTAGGCAAGCAGAGCCAGGATAGGGAGATAAAGGTATTACTGGGGACATTCCTAAAAACCCCTGGATACAGCAGTATCTGAAGCTCATAGACTTTTGAAGGCATAGAAACCAATACAGCATTTTTGTGTGTGTGCAAATTAACTTGAATTGGGTTTTTGTCCTTTGCAAAGGAAAGAGTTATGAAAACCCAAATTACTAACAATGCAATTACATCTGACCCTGGACTTTACTCACTTTTGGAAATGTATGTTTTTTTGTTTTTTTTTTTTCAAGGGCAAGGTTACAAGACAAATGGCATGGGGTATGTTAGGAGCATGAGCTATTGCTTTCCCTCTGCCTCTCTGGGGCTCAGGGCTGGCTCCTTTTCTTCCTTATGTCAATGTCCTCAGCTCAAGGGAATTTTTTTTTGTCCTGACCTGAACATGGGGTGGAAATGATTTAGAGCCCCTATTTCTTGGCAGGAATTATTCCAATGATCTTTTATATATTGTCTCACAGAGGCCAGATGATCAGCGTATGAGATAATTTATATTATCCTTCCCATTTAATAATTAAAAAACTCAAGCTCCAAGAGGACAACTTGTCCGATGTTATTTGGAAACTAATGGATGGAGTCCAGCTTCAACAGACAGGCTGCGTTTGAGGCCAGCTGTTTGACTGCATGTTCGAGGCGTGGTGTCGGGCACTGACCAAAGGCCTAAGTGAATCCCCTTGTGGCCTCGTCTTTGATTATCCTTCTTCTTCTGGAACAGCCCTCAATGCCAGAGCCGCACAGGCAGCTTAAGTCATGGGCGGGGGCCGGTCACGGTGGGTGGCCTCAGTGCTTGGTCTCAGGTGTGCCCCAAACCCTAGCTGGACCAATCAGAGCCCTTCCCTGGTATCTTGTTTCGAACTTGAGTTTCTAAAGAGACGTTCTTTCATCGTCTCTGTTTCTGGGGACAGGTGGAAGAAATGGTGGGATGGCTTGAGGTCATGCTGCCCATGGCGTGGGGAGGTTTGCTGGATGTGGGGGGGTCGTCGAGCGGACACAGACGGGAAGAGCCGTCAAGACAGATTGGGAAGGACCAGTGAGGTATCTGTGGTTGAGTCCACGCGTCATCCCAGAGCTGAACTCCAGCCCTCCTCTGTCTGCAGCTTGGATATATAAACCAACAAATCCCCCTTTATCCCCCCTGTCGCTTGTAACCAGGAGTCCCGAATGACACGGGGACAGTTGTCACATGCTCAGGGGAGTCACTGATTGAGGGGTGACTCCTCTCTCCGCTGAGCTTCGGCTCTGTTTCACTCCGGGAACAAGCCAGGGAGCACAGGGTTGGCTCCAGGAAGGAGGCACTTCAGGTGCCACGGGAGGAGCCAGTGAGGGGGAGGAAGGACCGCCTCTGCTGCCCGGACAGCAAGTTCCGGCAAGAGCCGGCACAGGTGAGCGGTGCACAAAGCCTTCTCCCCCAGAAAGGCCCACCGTTCCGAGGCCAGTAAAGAGCGGCGTGTCCGTTTCTCAGGACTGCGGTTACAAAGCGCCACAAACTGACTGGGGGCCTTGGAAGAAACAGCTTCATTGCCTCACAGCCCTGAAGGTCTCCGAGTCTGAAATGAGGATGCTAGCAGCCTTGGTCCCTTCTCTTTTAAAGAAATTATGTATTTTTTTAATCGACGGATAATTAATTGTACATATCCGTGGGGTACATAGTGATGTTTCAATATATATAATGTATGGCGATCAGAGCGGGGCAATTAGCATATCCATCATCGCTAACGTTTATCATTTCTTTGTGTTGGGAATATTTAATATCCTCCCGGCTATTCAAAATGATATATTATTGCCATCCTACAGCAGTGCAGAACACTAGAACTTATTCCTCCGACGTAGGATGTAATTTTGTACCCTGTAACTAGTCTCTCCCTATCCCTCCCTCCCTCCTACCCTTCCCGGCCACCAGTATCCCTGGAGCCTTGGCTCCCCCAGTGGAAGTGAGGGAGGATCCGTTCCACGTCTCTCCTCTCTTCCGGTGGTTTGCTGGTAATCTCTGGTGTTGCTTGGCACATAGTTGCATCACACCGATCTCTGTCTTCATGTTCCTATGGTGTCCCCTTGTGTGGGTGTCTCTCTCTTTACCTGGTGTTCCTTTTTATAAGGACTCCAGCCACCTCGGGCCAGGGGCTCACCCTGCTCCGGCAATTAACTAATTAATTGCACCTGCGATGACCCTATTCTCAAATAAGGTCACATTCCGAAGTGCCTTAGATTATGATTTTAAAATATAAACCTTTGGAAGGGGACATAACTCCACCCGTAACAGATGGCTCTTTCCAAAACTCCCTTGGAGTGCCTCGGATCCAGAAAATGTCAGGAGCAATTTTTATTAACATCATACTTGGCACTGCTTTTTATAACTTTGAAACTTTTTATTTTGAAATAATTTTAGACTAGCAGAAGACTTGCAAAGATAGTACAGAGAGTTCCTATATACCCTCCACTCAACTCCCCCCCAAATGTTGAAATATTACATAATCACAGAATATTTATTAAAGTGTATCGAAGTGTATTCACTGATTTACAGATATTACCCAGATGCTGTCAATTGTCCCACTTAGCCATTTTCTGTCATAGGAGCCAGTCCGGGGTCACCCCGCATCTTTACTTGTCAGAACTCCTTGTCCTCCTTCAACCTGGGACATTCCTCAGTCTTTCCATATCCTTCTTGACTTTGGTAGCCTGGTCAGTTATTTTGCAGAATGTTCCTCAGTGTGGATTTATATGATGTTTTCTCATGATTAAGATGAGGTTAAGCATTTTGGGGAAAAGTACCACAGAGGTGATGTGTGCTGAATCATGTCAGAGAGTCCACTGGTGCCACTCTTTAAAATTCTATTTGAGAAGCCTATAGCTTCCATTTAATGAAAAAACAACATTATCACTATCATTACCATCACCATCATCATCACCATCACCATCAACACCATCATCAATTATCACCACCATCACCACCACCATCACTATCACCACCATCATCACCATTATCACCATTACCACCATCATCACCAATATCACCATCACGATCACCACCACCACCATCACCACCATCATCACCATCATCAATTATCACCACCATCACCACCACCATCACTATCACCACCATCATCACCATTATCACCATCACCACCATCACCAACATCACCATCACCATCACAACCACCACCACCACCATCACCACCATCATCATCACCATTATCACCATCATCACCATCATTACCATCACCACCATCATCATCATCACCACCATCATCATCTTCATCATCATCACCATCATCACCATCACCACCATCACCACCATCACCACCATCATCACCATCACCACCATCACCATCACCACCATCACCACCATCACCACCATCATCACCATCACCACCATCATCACCACCACCATCACCACCATCATCATCATCACCACCATCATCATCTTCATCATCATCACCACCACCATCACCACCATCACCACCATCATCACCATCACCACCATTACCACCATCATCATCACCATCACCACCATCACCACCATCATCACCATCACCACCATCATCACCATCATCATTACCACCACCACCATCATCACCATCATCATCACCATCACCACCATCACCACCACCATCACCATCACTACTATCACCACCATCATCACCATCACCACCACCACCACCACCACCATCATCATCACCATCACCATCACCATCACTGTCAACACCATCACCATCACCACCATCATCACCATCACCACCATCATCATCATCATCACCATCATTATCACCACCACCACCACCACCACCATCATCATCACCATCACCACCATCATCACCATCACCACCATCATCATCATCACCACCATCGTAATCACTGTCACTGCCATCATCATCATCTCTTACGATTGTAGCTCCCTTGTGTTTAAGATATGTGAGTCTCTAATTTTTTTTCTAAAATGCTACTTTGATTTGAAAACCGCAAACTCCTGGCTACACAGGGCAAATAACACGGATCAATGATCTAGATGTGAACTGGAGAGCACTCTCCCAGGCTGAAGGAGGGCGACTACTAGTCAGACCACCCACCGCCGCCTTGTATAAGAAGGGCTCAGTGCTGCCAGATATTCCATTTTCCAAGAGAAGCCATAAATCCCATTTTAATGTAAATTTTAATGTAACAATTTCTAGATTTTTAAATGCTGGCCACTATCCGAAACCTTTAAGGCCAAACACAACTCGCCTGTCAGCGAGAGATGACCCAAGGACCTTTAATTTGCAGCCTTCGCAACTGCAAACTTCATGACGGCGTTTATTTATTTTCGGGATCCGGGAGAAGGAAAACGTCGCAAGAAAGCAGGCTGGAACTTCTCTGATCTTTGCACCGGTAGTAAAAACAAGCTGCCACACGGGCTGACAAATAGGGTCTCCTCACATCGCCACCATCCGTCAACCAGGCTGGAGAGCATGAAATATCGTGACGGGAAACCGTCCACCGGGTCCCTGAGCATCTTTAACTGTCACGCCCACGCCCGTGATCCTGCCTTCCTCCTGATGACAAACGACCGCTGCAGTCTCAGCCCTGACACCCGACTCCCGGCGGTGGGCGCGGCCACCCTGCCAGACGGGCTGAGCACAAGCCCAGTAACACCCTCCCCTCCGCCCAACTTGGAAATGGTTGTTGCAGAATTCCGTGAGGCCAGCAGGGGTTGGGAATGATGCATCTGCTTACAGATAGGAAAACGGAGCGAGGAGAAATCTACTCTCTGAGGTCCTACAGGAAGAAGTTTGGTTTCTCCTGGAGGAAGTGATGGGAAGCCCGACTCTGGAACCCTTCCTTTTTCCAGGAGACAGATGCTGGCTTCAAAGAAGGAGTGTGTGTGTGTGTGTGTGTGTGTGTGTGTGTGTGTGTGTGTGTGTGTATGTGTGTATGTTGAGAAATTCGAATAGGTTTGCAGCTGTTCTCACATGCACTGGTGATTTTCAAAATACTCCCCCACCAGCACAGCGTGGGCATTGGCCAGGTGGAGTGGCCACCTGCCCAGTCAGACACCAGCCATAAACCATCAGTCCAGCCACCCCAGCAAGATCCTGCGGAATTTCCACCTTGGTCCTAGGGTCTTAGAGACTCCCAGTGGAGTCATCCTACCCAACTGATTCCACTGGCCGCAGATAGATGACAGCAAACAAAAGTGTACATCACCTTAGTTAAGTGTTCCTAGGTATTTTACTTTCTTTGTTGCTATTGTGAAGGGTATTGAGTCTCTGATTTGGGTCTCAGTTTGACTGTTGTTGGCGTACAGGAACGCTACTGATTTCTGTACACTGATTTTGTGACCTGAGACATTGCTGAACTTGTTTATCAATTCCAGCAGTCTCCTGGCAGAATCTTTGGGGTTTTCTAGGTATAAGATCATATCGTCAGCAAAGAGAGATAGTTTGACCTCCTCTCCCACACCATCTGGGGGATGAACACGCTTAAAGCTCTGACTTGGGTGGGGCAAGGGCAATATACATCGCCTAAACATCTGTACCCCAGAAATAGGCTGAAATATAAAAGAAAAATAAATAAACTAAAAAAAAAAGTGCATCTCAAATCCTGTCTCTGCCATGGATGTGTCACCTGGTCAAACACACAAAGGACTATTCTGTTGTCTTTAACATCTGCCGAGAAATATGCATTTTTGGAGCAACCTGGAATTTCCCCCTCCCTTTGTTGAAGGATATTACTCACATATCATAAAATTCAATGATCTTAAGCATATGCTTTGATGCATTTTGGCAATTGTGTGCAATTGTGGGAACACCGCCACAATCAGTTGCATGGCATGCTAAAATTTGCCAAGAAAGTAGATTTTTAGGTGCTCTTACCACACACAGAGACAAAGTAACCACGTGAGGAGATGAATGTGTTAATATGCGGATTGTAGTAACCATTTTGCTATTTATAGTATCAAAATATCCTGTTGTACAACTTAAATGTAGACAATTTAAAAAGACCCGAGACATTTCTCCCTCAAAAAAGTTTCCTTATGCATTTTTGCACTTGTTCTTTTCCCCAACCCTGATCGTAGGCAACTGCTCCTTTTCTTTCTGTCATTATGGTTTTATTCTTTTCTAGAATGCCATATAAATATTATGGAATATTACAGCCTATAGTCTTTTACGTTTGACTTCTCCATGTAGCGTCATGTTTTTGAGATCCATTCACATCATTGCACATATCGACAGTTCTTCCGATTGCAAAGAAGTGCCCCTGTGTATGCCTGTGTCAGAATTTGTTTATCTATTCACCGGTTATTGGATGTCTGGCTTGCTTCCAGGTTTTTGTTATTATGAGTAATATTACAAGCCCTGCATTTTGGCTTGGTTATAGCGCTGCACACCGTCTAGGTGACCTTGAACATCTTAGTTTGTATTACATAGAAATAGAGAAGTGGAAAATAGCTTTGCTCTAAGCAAGCTCATCATTGGCATTGCTAAAAATTACTGCAGCCACAAGAAAGTCTATGTTCTGGGCTTTTATGATCCTTCTCAAGTTCAGCGGCCAACATGATTAGATGGGAAATCATCCATTCACCCGAGAGATGTTGACGGAGCACTTTTTATGTCAAGCCCGGCTCTAGAATCTGGGGACACAAGTGTGAGTTCGACAAGGTCTTCATTTCTCAGAGATTACAATTTAAAATAAAGGGTGAGACAGCAGGAACATAAAATTAGAAATAAGTGAAAAAGATGATTTTGGTTATTATGCATATGATGGAGGAATTAAAACCGTGGAACGTGATGAGGCGCTATTCTGCAGACGAGGTGGTCCGGGAAGGCCTCCTGGAGGACTGTCAGTAGGAAAGAAAAGTTGGAACTTAGTGGATTAAGTTGTCAAAAGTCTTTAGACTTAACTGAATCAGACGGGGCATTACCCAGAACAAGTGATTACGAAATAGGGTATGAATTGGGTTGTGTGAATAGCATATAACTGTCTAGAGAAATGTTAATGGCTTACAGATCGGTAAATTGGACAGGAGATAAAATTCAGGTAGTTGTGAGCACTGCTTTGCAAAACCAACGGTGTCACCAGGAACTTGCGCCTCTCCTGTCTTTATTTGCTGCTGCCTAGTCATAGATTGTCCCAGGCAAGGGAGCCCCTTTGGCGTGAGACGTCTGCCGGCAGTTCTAGTCTAGGCACTTTCCCAATTTCCTAATTTCCAAGACTGAGTCTCATTGGACCCGCTTGGGTCCCACAGCCACCTCTCAACTAATCACTGTGGCCAAAAGAAGAAATTCTTTATTTTGGCAGTCCTGTGCCAGAAAGGGTTGGGTGGGTCCGTCCTAACAACGGGGCGTTTCCCTGGGAAACAGCCCAGCAGAACCAGCAACCCTATATTCATATCAACTGCAGAAAAAAAAGGGGGGGGGGGAGAAATGTCATTTTTTAGTTCTGAGTTCTTGGTAGCACATGCACATGCAGATGAAAAGCCTTTTATCAAATTCCCAAGCTTTGACATTGTTCTTCTTTCTCCCCTGAAGGTCGATGCAATCTGAGAACCCAAATTACGCCCTTCAGAGCGAGGGCGACCAGCCCTGCAAAAGGACCACGATGACCCTGGCCGTGGCTGAACTCCCAGAGGAAACTGCCTGGGCCGTTCTTGGGACGTTTAGCTGGGAGCTGAGCAGCAGCCCTTGATTTAATATTTAACATTTTTCTTCCAGGACCTTTATCTGCAAAAATAGTTTATGAGTAACCTGCGGGCTGGGAGGATATCTTCTTCCCTCTCTTACACCATCCTCTGCTCCTGGCGCAGGGTTTACCTGCAGAGTCTCGCATAGTGAAGGACTAGCGGAGGGAGAAAGGAAAGGAAGTGTGAGAGGCTGGAATGAGCCAGGGTGCAGTGAAAGCCTCAAAACTCTAGAACAGGCAGAACAGGGAAAGTGCACACGAGTCACCGTGTGCACGTCACTCTGTGGCAGAGGTGAGGTGAGTGGCCCCCACGAACCACGTCTGCCAGGACTAAGACCCCTGTGCCGTCCCCTCCCACGCTGACTCTGGGCTTCAGTCGAAATGATTTCCAGCTTGCTTAGACAAGCATGACCTCAGCAGGCACGATGAGCAGGGAGGCTCGATAAGCGCTTGTCCTTTAGGAATTGAGGTGCGATGTGTCAAAGGCCGAGCTAGCCATGTGGGTAAAGCTCATGGGGAGAGCTAAGGCCCTGATTCGACAGCCCACCTGACTGCCAGACACATGACTGAGGCCTCTGGGACCAGCCAGCCCTCGCTGGGCTTCCAGACGACTTCAGCCACCCGAGTAACCCCAGGGGAGACCAGCCCAAATTGCAGAATCATATATGTACACATATGCATATATATGTACACATATACACACACATATATGTATAAAGCTACAATTAGAGAACTCAAATTGTTTGTTGTTTTAAGCCACTTTGGGGGAGTCTGTCATTCAGTAATCATCTATACACACACAAATTTACATATATAGGTACTTGTGTTTCTATATACTGAAACACATATATCAACTAATGTTTATTATTGTATATATTTATAGGCTGAAACATAGTATACATACGTATGAGCACAAGTTAGAAACAAAAACAAAATTGTTATAAAAAAACAAGACTTACCCAAGTGCCCATCAATACATCAGTGGATTAATAAAATGTGATCTACGTATACCATGGAGTTCTACTCAGCCGCAAAAAACGATGGTGATCTAGCGCCTCTTGTGTTATCCTGGATGGAGCTGGACCCCATTCTACTATTGAAGTATCATAAGAATGGAAAAACAAGTGCCACATGGACTCACCATCAAATTGATATTAACTGATCAACACTTAAGTGCACATTTAGTAGTAACATTCATAGGGCGTGCAGCAGATGGGAGGGGGAGGAGGGGATAGGTAAATTCACACCTAATGGGTGTGGTGTGCACCGTCTGGGGGATGGACATGCTTGTAGCTCTGACTCAGGTGGTGCTAAGGAAATATATGCAACCTAAACGTTTGTACTCCAGTAATGCTCTGAAATTAAAACAAAAAACAAACAAACAAACAAAACATAAATGATACAACCAGATGGAAAAACATCCCATGCTCATGGATTGGGAGAATTACCATCATTCAAATGTCTGTACTGCCCAAAGTGATTTACAGATTCAACACAATCCCCATCAAATTACCAACATCATAGTTCACAGATTTAGAAAAAAATAATTCTAAACTTCATTTGGAACCCCAAAAGAGCCCATCCCATCATCTATTTGATGGGGGAGGAGCTCCGCTCTGCCACTCTTCCGACAAAGGAGCCGACACCAGCTGCCTCTGCCACGGCGGTCAGAGGGCTCCCGGTGGAGTAGTTCTGGGTCTCAAGCAACATGACCCAGGTTATTTCATTTACGACACCGCGCGCGGGCCAACGCTCCCTCCAGCTGCGGGCCCGGCTTCTGAGACATCTCCCAGGCCACTGGGCCTGTCTTGCTTCCCTGACACGTGTCAGTTGCAACCTGCCATATTCGGGACGTGCACCAGGGGCAACACCTAGCTGGAAAACACCGACGTGGCTCCGGCGATTGTAATATTCTGGAATATTTCTATGCGAATTGTCAAAGAGGCACAGCTTCAATTTCTCTGGGACTCCATCCATGTCCTCGGCTCCTGCAGCCCCTTCCCCGGGATGTGCTAGACTTTCCCGTTCCCGCCGGCAGCTGGCGGGAAGCGCGTGGTGGGGAGGCTTTCATGGTTTTGCTCCACGCCCGCTGCCCGCCTCTGCTCTGACTCTTCCGTGCTCCTCCGGCCCCTCTGTTAATATTTGCATATCACCTGGACAGATCCGGCACCGCCAATATTATTATTTGGTTAATGTGTGCCTTGTGATTCAACTCACCTTTAAATCAACTCGCTTAAAAGCAAACAACCAGGAAACTCGGTTTCCACGGGTTGCCTGGGCTTCCTCTGTGAGATCCTCCAGACCCTCCCACACCAGAGGGTGTTGCAATAGAACATTTCTCCATCTCTCTGCCAACGCAAGAGTCCCCCTAGCCCAGGGTTTAGCAAGGCAGAGCCCCCAATCCGTCTCGTCTCCAATCTGTCCTTTAATCAACACCGAGGGAGGGGCAATCTGGGCTCGTCATCTCCCCACTCTCGCAGCCCTCCTGCTCAGCGAGGCAGCGGCACAAAAGGCCGCTCAAAAATCCCCCGGATTTGACCTGAGATGAGTCCCGGCTGCTGATGGAAGGCGTCTCAGTTGTGAGTGGTTTTGCTGGGCAGGGCCATTTCCATAATCCCCCATCACGTCTGTAGGGCATTTTGATCCCCAGGAGGTGAGAGAGGCCTCCCCGACGGACAGAGGGAATTTGGGAGCAATCCTGGGGAAGAGTGTGTTCCCAGATGAAGGCTCATCTCGCTCTGCAGAAATTCAGACACGATTTCCTGTTGGTCCGGCATGCTGGTCATTTGCTCTCTGTGTCACTTTCCTCCTCTCCCCTGCTGGGTTCCGTATCGCTGGCTTTGCAAACCACGTCCCAGGCTCCCTGGTCCACTAGTGTCCAGGTAGGTGCATCCAGGTAGGTGCAGCCCTAGAGAGGGGGCAGGTCTAGAGGATAGGAGATGCCGGGTGTTTCTCTGCCTCTTTCTTTCCGTGATTTGGACATGTCTTTTAGCAGCTGGGTCCTTTCCATCATGGCGGCTCCCACCAGGCACCTCCTGCCAAGTCTTCCGAGCTCAGACGCCACCACATCCTTCAATCGTCTTTGCAGCCCCAGCAGCGGCAGTTGCCTCCTGCCACGGCCGATGTCTCTCTCGTCTCATGTCCCTCTCTTTGTCCTTCCAGCCCTTCGACGCTGGTTCTACACCCTAAATTCCCTCCACTGAGTTCTTTGCCTTAGTTTCTGTTCTCCTGCTTGGACTTTGCTCTGCACGTGTCCTGCGCGGCCCTGGGCTACACACCGGTGGGGGCGGGGCAGGATGGGAGACAGCAGGTGCGAGTGACAGCAGGTGCGTGCGTGGTATATGGAAAGGTGGCGCTCACCAGACACAGGATTTAAATGTGGTGCTGCTTGTGCAACACAGAGGTGGAAAATGGTGGAACCAGAGATCACTGCCTTAAGAAAACAAAAAAAGAGAGAAGGAAATAAATGCCCTGAAGGTTTCTCTGTCTCCTCCGTGAGGCCGGGGCTCAGAGTTCGGGTCACAGGGAAATGTCAGAACACTCCAGGCTTGGCTGTGAAGAGGGAAGGAGAGCTGTGCATGGTAATTATCTCTACCTACAGCTTTTTTGTGCCTCCCTCAATGATGTTCACAAGCTGATTGCATGAGGCGTTTCCATACTCCAAAACAAATACACCATATTCCTCCCGAAAAGTAAATAAGTGCTTTTCAGAACTCTAAAATCAGGAAGAAGGTGGCTTTTCATGAAGCCCCAAACTCAGCTACTTGGGGGTGGCCCCCAGCAGTGAGGCCAGGGGTTCCTGGGGACCCCTTCCCCCGACTTCAGGTGAAATTGAGTGCTAGAGGAAGATGCACCCGGTGGATTTTACTGGAACGGTTCGGAGGGATGGGGGACAGTGGTGGTTCTGCACCTTCTCCTGTGTGTCCCAGACGACTCTGCCTCTCATTCCATCAGGGAATCACTCCATGGCTCCAGAAGGTGACCCCAGAAATGCACGTAGTAGGAGTGAAGCTCCTTAGCAAGTGGGAGGTGACATAGTATGGCCGAGACTGCTGTGCGTTCTAGGCAAGAGCATTCGGAACGTGTATTCGGTTCTGCTTGCTCTTTCACTGTCAGAATCTTCTTTGGAAATCGTAATTAATCTTGTACTTAAAATCTGTGACAGGTGAAGTCTCATCATCTTCTCTTTGGCCATGGAGAACAGCTTGACAGATGGACGCTGGTGCACAGACCACCTCTGCAGACATCCCGGGGACCCCGTGCGTTTGTGGGGTGAAGGATCAGAGGACAGAGCTTGCGGGAGGGGGTGGGGAGAGAGCGTGCGGAGGGGAACCAGGCACCGGGACCAAAGGGCTGTGCGAGCCACTCACATCCATGAAGGCTGCCCTCACGCACATTTTTAGAAACCACGGAAAACAGGCAGAAGCGTCCCAAGTTTTGCAATTTACATCAGGGAGCTTGGAGGAGAGGACATTGACGTCTTCATTAATCCCACAAATGCTGACTCCCAGGCACCCATCCTGATACAAGACTCCAGGGTTGTAGAAGAAAAAAAGATGGATTCTGCTTTTGGGCGCTGTTTCCTCGATATCCGGCATCCTGAGACCATTAAATGGGTGTCTGGGGATTGGGCACAAATCATAAATTTATAAATAAGACTCAATATTTTAAAAGTTACTACTAATGGTCCTGACATTGCTAAGCAGCATGATGTTGTCTGTGATATTTCCTTGTGATGTCTGTATCTGGCTCCAGGATGGACGCTGCTGCCCCAAGCCACTTTTCTCATCCACTCTTGGCTCCTTTTCTTATGTTGCCTTTATTATTATTATTATTTATTTTTAGTCAGAGCTTCCAGACTGCTTAGAGACGGCAGCTAGAGTTTGTGGGTTCTCTTGGCTCTGGATGGCTGAAGTGTCCACGGACACAGCATATCGTGTGGCTGAGGGCTCTCTGAAAACTATGTCATCACTGCCCATTTCTCCACACACTCCTCTAAAAAGACGCATTCTCGGTGTGGTTTTGAGCATAGTTACACTTTTCTGGCATCATGGAACAAGATCGGGAAGTACATTGCTGACTACAAAATAACGAACAGACCGTGAAGTCACGGAGCCTTCCTCCCTCATGCAAGCACAACATACGTGTTGAGAACTGTTGCGTGGACCGCACACACACACATCGGTGATCCCTTACAATGGCGAAACAAAACATCTGCAAGAACACACAGATGCAAGCAATTACTTTCCCACGTAGAATGCCATCCGATAAAGGAACTTGCCAATGCCACGCTGCACACTCTCTCCCCAAGCATATCTGGCTCTCGGTTTGCACGTGGTTTTGCAAGCTTCTCAGTGCAAGTGTAATTCGTACTCGTTTTACGTCGCGAGGAGTGCATGCATCTTTGATGGTGATTATGGAGTTTTGTTTTCCTTACCCTTCGCCACGATGTTAGTTTGGTGTAAAAGGCGTTATTTTTGCTCGCTTCATAACAGGTTTAGCAGAGAGGTACTTCTTTTGAAATGCTGCAAACATTTTCGTGACTTTGTATCAGTTCAATAAAAATCCAGTTTTCAGGGGAGTCATTATGCTTCCTCCTATTCACCCTGGCTTGGCCATTTTGTGTTGCTGTAACTGAGTACGACAGGCTGGGTAGCTTATAAAGAAAAGGAATTCACTTCTTATAGTCCGGGAGCCTGGAGAACCCAACGCCAAGGGGCTCGAATCTGGCGGGGGTCTGAGTGCTGCGTCACCATTTCTCGGAAGATGGAAAGACAGACAGCGTGCGAGAGCAAGACAGCAGATGGGGTCAAAACTCATCACCTCATAAGGAACTGGCTCCCACTGTGACTACCCCCCTCCCGAGATGACTGCATTCCCCAACCCTAACCCTAATTCACGAGGGCAGAGCCGTCATGACCTTCAATCACGTCTTGAAGGTCTCACCTCTCAACACTGTCGAACTGGGTATCAAGTGTCCAGCTCATAATCTTTGGGGGCCACATTCAAGGCACAGCACCCCCTGTTCTTTTCAATGCTCCACCATCATATTGCAGATTCACTTGTCTCGGTACTGAGCTTGCTGAGGGTGACATTTGTCCGCTGTTTATGTTACTATCGCCGTTCTGGCCATAATCTGGCATTACTATCTCAATCACCACGTTTTACACTTCAGTGAGCCTGTGTGAAGCCATCGATCTAGTTTATGGATTGGAAATATGATGCCCACGCTATGGAAACAACAGACATTGCAAACTTCGCCAATGCAAACGACACACATGCGTTCCACAAAGATGACATTAGCCGATACGAACATTAGCCTGATAAACGGAACGTTATCTGAATGCAAAACCACAGACCATCTGGTCTTCGTGATGCCTATGTAACTTTGAAATCGTCATGCTTATTGGGAATAAAATGCGGCCTCTTGGATAATCATGAGTTTTATTTTTCAAATGTATGATGTATATAATTTCATTGGTTTTTCCTCTGCAGCTGTCAGCCCCCTTGCTGGACTGCTAGATATTATCTCTTAGGGAAGGGGCCCAGTCAGGGGGAGGGAGGGTTTTAGCATGGCCCACTCATGGAGTTTTAGTCCAGTTTGGCTGGAGAAGTAGAACTAGACAGGGCGGCGGAAATAGAACAAGACTAAAGCAAAGCAAGGGCAAGATTGTGAGGTGCCATTGGACTGGGAGAGGGTAGGTCAGTTTCGTGTTTTAGAGAAACAGTGGTTTGGAGACCGGACCATTCAGAAGACAAAGGATTATGTAGAGTTGGGGAAATTCACGTGAGAAAAGGTGGTGCAACAGCTTAGAAGAGGGATGACGTAGTGGAGAGAGCAGAACTGCTTTACCACATATATGGAAATTTTGCCAGATGCGGTGGCTCACGCCAGTAATCCTGAAACTTTGGGAGGCTGAGGCTGGAGGATTGCTTGAGGCCGGGAGTTCAGGACCAACCTGGGCAACCATGCAAGGCCCCGTCTCTAGCAAAAACCAAAACAAAAACTATATATAAAAATTGTATCCATCTCTACATTACACTTAATTCCTGACTCCGTGTTTGCATGCACAAATGTGTGTTCTGCAGAGGGAAAGAGGCAACATTAAGACGAGGGAGTAACTAAGATGGGCTCTTTGTTTTTGAAAGAGAAAATGCAGGCAGTCAAGCAGGTTTTAGAGGGAAAATAAGCATTTGGTTTCAGACACCTTGAGTTTGACATATCCGTGTGATGCTGACCAAGCTGGTATGTGGCACAGACAAATGACACTCAAAACATGAGGATGGGCTGGGATTTCATGCTAAGGAATCGTCTGCTGGCAAAAAGAGCTGTACCCAGGGGCTATCGAATCATGCACGTGGATGAAATCCCTCCAAATGAGCCTCAAGCACATCTTTCTTTATGGCTTGGCCCGAGGAAGAGGAGCCCCTGGCAGGGAACAGCGAGGAGAAGCACTGGAAGAGCCTGCTGTGGAATTTCAGGAAAGGGCGGTCTTTCAAAATGAAAAAGAACGGTCAATTTTATCAAATGTTATTGACAGTTCAAGTAGATGAGCGTGAAAACTGCATTCGTTGGTTCTGACAGCAAGTATGGGTTCTGTCACCCTGGTGAGAGCAACGTTAACTCAGCAATAAAGCAGACCACACTGGGTTGGGGCTGAGGTACCTCGGGAGTGTAGACGACCCATTCACAAAAAACCGGAAAGTGGGCGGTGGTTGGAAGGACACCTTCCATAGAAGGCCATTCCCTGTTTTATCTGTTTATTATAGGAAACATGTGTACACGTGTCTGGGGAAGGAAACCACTAAGAGAGATGAATGAAATATGCAGAACAGAACAGAAACATCTGATTAAGACAAGGGGCGTTGGGATTCACAGAAAAACAGGTGCCACCATGATTCTGTGACGGGAGGCCGGGAGCCACCGGACCTGCCGTGGTGGCCAGAGGCAGGGCAGTGAGAACGGCCACACAGTTTCTGGTTTCTCTGTGAAGTGAGAAGATGTTGCCAAGGGGGAGAGGTGGAGAGATAAGATCAGGAGACGGTGGGGTGAGGATGGGATGAGGATGAGACACCCTCTATTGAAAGCGGAGAAAAGAGCTTGCTGAACGGGGAGATGAGCTCCGACGGGAGGAACAGAACCTCTCTCTGTCTGTCTCTCGGCACTGGTTCTTTTCACATTGGCTTCCTTCCCTAGCAAGAGGACGTCAGCAGATTCAGTTGCATGACCTACTCTGCCAGCAACACAGAAGAAAGAGAACTCCTTTCACTCGTTAATACAAGCTAATGTCCCAGAACTGAGTCTGATTGGCTCAATTTGAGTGATTGGCTCATCTCTGAACCAATCAGTGAAGCCAGATAGAAAGAAAGGAATTCACTGGTTGGCTGCACCTGGGTCACACATGACTTCCGAAGCCAGCTGTTCTAGCCATAGGGCCTGAGAGTAGGAAAATATGAATTACTTAAAAAAAAAAAAAAAGCCACAACAGAAGATACGATGGATGTGGTTGAGACCAGAGTAATATATGCCCACTGTGGGCCCAACATACATGTGCCAGGAGCTGATGCTGCATGCCTTACCACGGACATGCAAAGTCTCTGCAAATTAGGAAAAAAAAAAATTATGGAAAATAGATGAAAGTAGATAAATAAAACATTTTATGCACAGAATCTTGTTTGGCCTAAGACTGGCTGCCTAGAGGAAAAAAGACAGCAGTTTTGGAAAAGACGGAATCACTGTGCCCAGGTGCAGCTCAGGAAATATTGAAGTCCACACAATCCGGATGTTTCCAAGCTGGGAGGCCCCAGGCATCAACTTTGACGTGAACACTCGAACGCACTGGTTTGAGCCTCCCCTCCAGCGTCCGTGGTCAGACCTTTCCTGGCCCTGAGATATCTACAAACTTCAAGAGCTTCACGGTCTTCCGGCAAAGCTCTCTTCTCCATGGCCTCTTGGTCACAGACACGCTGTTCTCACGCCACGCCAGGGTCGCCCCTGCGTGAGCAGTGCACGGTGCCTTCACCCGCCCTCCAGAACCCTCCAAGACAGAGCACACGTCTTCTATATGCACCGAATAATTTATGCGAAAGGGTAGGACAGGCAAACGAACCTACCACAAACATGTCGGGATAACGGTTGCCTCTGGAGAGCGTGGGATGGACCGGGAAGGGAGACGACGGAACTTTCTGGAGCAGTCGTGGTGGTCCACGCCTGGACAGCCGCTTGGGGCACACACGCGTGTGCATGCCCCAGAACCCGTCACACGGCATTGCTAAGAGTTGTGCATACCATGGCATGTAAGTCTTACATAATAAATAAGCTGAAAACAAATACTGAACACTAATTAACGATGGAAAATCTGAAGTGCTCATGGGTGAAGCGTGATGACGGCTGCAACTAACTTCGAAACGCACAAAGAAATGGATCGGTGGTTGCACAAATGAACGGACACATGTGTGATAAAACAAGGGTAGCGAAATACCAACTGCAAAATAAAAAAGGGGACTGGTCCCTGCCTAGTTTCTCCCACATTATTCTCCATATAACATAGGGGTGTTTCTTCCCAACCCTTAACTGGAAATTGACTAATGTTAAAAATAACAATTTGTTTCTGGACAGAGCCGTGTCAGACCTTTCTTCTTCTGTTCCCACAGAACGGATGCTCTGCCGAGTTGAAAACAAAGCGCTATAGAAAGTGAAACAATGTTACCAAGTTTGCCATCCCAGGGAGTCTTGACTCCCCCTGGTCAGACTTTTTCCCATGGCAGATTATCTTTCTTCGCGTAAGTACAGAAAAACATTAAATCACAAAAAGCGAAGCCTGCCGACCCCGGGCATGGTGCTCGTGATGTGAATAGGGTGGCCGTCGGTACAATGCTCACTGGATGTGCTGGGCCGAGTGGTCACGTTTACGGGCATCATCTTATTTTAATTCTCACAGCCGCCATGTGAAACAGCGGCTGTTATTACCGCTGTTTTGCGGACGATGAAAACCGGGTCCGGGGAGGTTGCGTAAGTTGCCCAGTTCCAGGGAGAATCATCAGGGGAGCCGGGGCTTGGCACCTGCTCTTTATAACTGCGAAGACAGGCATCACAAACCCGAACGCCCGCAGGACGTAGACAGGTAAAAATAAGCGACGCGGGTGCCGCTGCAGGGACCTGTTGACTCTCACTGGACTCCGTGTTGGGGCTGAAGCGGAGAACCCCCACTCCGCGCAAAGGGTGGGATATATTTCGGCTTCAGCCAACGTCCGGCACGCACGCACCTGGGCTGAGAGCTACGGGCCTTTTTAGTATTTCGAGGTGAGGCCAAATTTAGATTCTGACCTGAACTACCCAAGTATTTAAATTGGTTGGCAACCAATTAAATAATTAAACACTCCAAGTTAGCCAACACTATGTGACTACTAAAACGTAGGGACGAAATAAAACCAAATGTGTTTGTAAACAGAATGTGCCAGCTACACATGAAGCCCTGGATATGACCGACACACAGACCGCCAGGCTGTTCCAGGACTGTGCAAAGGACCCATATTGATTTTTGGGGTGTTTTTTTTTTTGCTGTCAACTCCAGACACACAAGTGCTGCTTCTGGGCTTCCCTGGCATCTTAGAAGCCAGGCCAATGCTGATTCAGGTAGCAAGGGGCCCTCCGGAATTCTGCTGATAAGTTTCCAGACTTGCGGGGACCAGTGGCACTCACAGCCCCTTGTGGGACGGGTGTCTTGCTGTCCCGACCAGGAGGGCTAGACACCACCCAACGTCTGCAGCTACGTGTCTGCTGGCTCCACGCACAACTCCCGTGGACAGCTGGCACCTGAACCCAGACTGTGGTACCCGGGCAGTCTGTCTACCAGCGCCAGGGATGCTTCCACGCCTGCCTGGTGGGCAGCAGCCGCAGGACCCACGGCCCCTCTGCAGGCAGCCAGCCGCCGCTGGTCTCGGCTCACGCCCCTACAGGAGAATAAAAGAGCAGGGGGGCCTTTGTCTTTTCTTGCTGCCTCTGGATTTATGATTTCCCCCATTAAAGCCCTTTCTTTAACACATATCATGTAAAATTGTGGATTTTGCTTTCACCCACCTTACACAATCGCAGATATAATGTACGTGTCTTTAACGTAATGTCATAATAATCTCACCGTGAATCCGAATGGCAACTGACCAAATTGAGAGCCAGCCCAAGCCCTGGGGTCGGTGTTTCTAAAATACACTCTGAAGTTAAAAAGAAAAAAAAAAGGAGTTCTTGGACTTGCAAGGAGCTGCCCTTCACCCAGAAGACAGAAGACGGCGTGGAGCAATAGGGCTGGCACCCTGCCACCGTCAAGAGATGTTTGCGGATGGAGGGAGCAAACCCCTTAGAGGAAGAAGAAAGCTGTCGAAAATAAGCCCTCTTCCTTTCGTCTTCTCTTAACAGATTTGAAAATAACCAATCTTTAGCGAAAGGTAAAAAAAATGACAGCCATATCCACTGAGCTAAAATGACAAATTCAGAGTTAATAGAAGGAAAAGTCATGATGATTCTTGGAAAATGCGTTCTCTTTTCAAAAAGTTAAGGTATTAGCCCTGGAAAAAATTGCAACCTTCTCCAATGGCTGTAACTATGGTTTCCATTAGGGACTCCTCCATTCAGGCTCCTCAATCCATATCATTTTCCCCCCCAATAACAGCTTCATATAATTCACATACCATGAAAATCACCCTTTATAAGCGTGCAATTAAGTGACTTCTAATATTAAGATGTTCACAGAGTTGTGCCATCATCACCGCTATGTCATTTTCGCCACCCTTAAAGAAACCCCATACCTACTGGTGGTCACTTCCACTCCCATCTCCCTCAGTCTCTGGCGAGCACTCGTCTACTTTCTGTCTCTGTGGATTTTCCTGTTCTAGACATTTCAGGTATACGGACTCGTACAGTGTGTGGCTTTTGCGAGCTCGTCCGTGTTGAAGCATTCCTAGGCCTGGGATTGATGTGCTTTTAAGTTCATCTAGTCCAGGGTTCATCCACCCTTGGTTCTACAGACACTTGAGGTTGGGTAATTCTTTGTTCTGAGGGGCTGTCCTGTGCATTACAGGTTGCTTAGTCCTGTCCCTGTTCTCTACTTTCTAGATGCTGGTAGCGTCCCATCCTATTTGGTGGAAACCAAAACTGGACCCAGATACTGCCAGATGTCTCCCCTGGGTGAGGAATCGTCCTTGGTTGGGAACCGCAGATCTAACCAAATCTCTTCCCGAGATGAACCCCACGCCCATCACCATTTAAATACATAAAATCTGGAAGGTTAGTTTACTTCCTGAAATCATACAGTTAGCTAGCGGCCAAGAGAGGGCCTAGAGCCCTGACACTTGATGCCCATTCTGTGTCCTTTTAGCAACCTGCCTTTCACGTTTACCTTTGCCGAGAGCAGCCTGCTTTTTACCCAAACAGGACATCTCTTAGAGCAGTGGTTTTGAAACTTCCACAAGCAACCAAGTCACCAGAAGGGCTTGTTAAAAAACACAGATCACCGGGCCCCGACCTCAGAGGTTTTGGTTTTGGTAGGTCTGCGGTGGGGGCCTGAGAATCTGCATGTCTGTCCAGTTCTCGGGTGCTGCTGCTGTTCTAGGGACCCTACAGTAGTGAACTCATGCTATACTTGTCCTGCGGACCAGGAATCTCAAACACATTATCTGCTGTGGCCAGGCAGGAAACATAACTGGGACACGTGATGGTGTGAGGATGTTGTGGCTGGAGCTATGGCAGCCGTTATGTGACAGGAGGTCTGGAGTCGAGGTTGTTGCCAGGCAGCCGGCCTGGGCTTGCTAGCGCGCAGAGCTGCTTCACAATGACATCTAGAGCTGGCAGTCTCTGAGGTTGATGTCATGCTTCCTCTTCTGAGCCACTTCTGGTCTGTTGTTCTGTTATTTCCATCTGATAGCATCCTTTTAAATGCTACGTTCCCCTCTTAGCATGTACAGGCAACAGCAGAACCTACTTCATGCATTTTTTTTTGTTTACCTTAATATTTTTATCATCTAGAAGTGGAGCTGACAGAGAGGGGATTCAAGAGGCACTTATCAAGGGAACGAGGAATGTATTGAACGAGACTTCGCAACCTTTAACCGTGTGTGTATGCCATTTTCACATTTTTATTTTGCCATGTGTCTAAATACTACTTCTGCCATTCTGTTTTCCTCCCTCCCTCCCTCTCTGCCTTCCTCCCTCCCTCCCTCTCTCCCCTCCTTCCTCCCAAAAATAGCCTTAACTTTCTTCTAAGCAAAATATTTACAATCCGACTTTTGATATGCCGCTTGTATTTTTCTAAACGCATCAAGCTGAAGACCCAACTATTCTATTTCAAAAAGACCCATTTGCCACCCACAGTCCTCACACTTGCCGTGGTTGGGGCCACGTCTAAACCTCAGGCCACGCTAGACCGCAGCCGGTGCTTAATTGGGTCCAGGTGGTCTGACTTCCTCGTGAATAATCATGAGTTCTCCAGATCCCTTTCTGACTCAGAGTTGCTCCTTCCAGGGCAGGGGTGAGGTGGAGGGGGGCAGCCGCTCCCAAGGGCTCTCTTACCATATGCAAACTGTGGATAAATAAAAGATGCCGAGGTCTGTGGCTGGCAGCAGAGATCCTCGGAGCAGCAGCCAATTCGCCAACAGACTTGGGGCATGGATTGCAGTGCAGGGAGTAACCAAGGGAGCCCAGGCGTCGTTTGCTCACACAGGCACACCTCGGAGACACCGCAGGTGCAGTTCTGGAGCACCCCAATAAAGCGGACATCTCAGTGAAGTGAGTCATGCAAATTTTTGGGGTTTCCCAGTGCATAGAAAAGTGGCATTCACGCTATCCTGGAGTCCATAAAGTATGCAATAGCACGATGTCTAAAAAATGTACATTCCTTAATTAAAAATACTTTATAGGCCGTGCGCGGTGGCTCACGCCTGTAATCCTAACACTCTGGGAGGCCGAGGCGGGAAGATAGCTCAAGGTCAGGAGTTTGAGACCAGCCTGAGCAAGAGCGAGACCCCGTCTCTACTAAAAAAAATAGAAAGAAATTAATTGGCCAACTAAAAATATATAGAAAAACTTAGCAGGGCATGGTGGTGCATGCCTGTCCCAGCTACTGGGGAGGCTGAGGCAGGAGGATCACTTGAGCCCAGGAGTCTGAGGTTGCTGTGAGCTAGGCTGATGCCACGGCACTCAGTCTAGCCTGGGCAACAAAGCGAAACTCTGTCTCAAAAAAAAAAAAAAAACTTTATAGCTAAAAAATGCTATCGATCACCCAAGCCTTCGGCGAGTCCCGATCTCTTTGCTGGTGCAGGCTCGTGCCTCTGTGCAGAAGGAGCCGATGGATCGGGGTGGTGGCAGCTGAAGGCCGAGGCGGCTGCGGCAATGTCTTAAAATAAGACAACAGCGGAGTCTGCTGCATTGACCGGCTCTTCCTTTCGTGAAGGATTTCTCTCGCATGGGAGGCTGTTTGACAGCATTTTACCCATGGCAGAACGTCTTTCAGAATTGGAGTCGCTCCTCTCCGACTCTGCGGCTACTTTCCCAGCTACGTTTACCGACTATCCTGAGTCCTTCGTTGTCATTTCGACGGCGTCTGCGGCATCTGCCCCGGGGGTAGATTCCATCTCAAGAAACCACTTTTTTTGGCCCATTCCCCGTCTGTCCAAGTGCTATCATGGGCATCGCGGCAGGTCAGCCCCACATCTCCGGGCTCCACGTCTCATCCTGGTCCTCTCGCTGTCTCCCCCACCTCTGCGGTGACGTCCTCCACTCCAGTCTTGAGCCCCTCAAAGTCATCCAGCAGGGTTGGAATCAGCTTCTCCCAGACGCCCGTTAGCGTCAATGTTTTGACCTCCCCCCCCCGCCCCCCCATGATTGATGGCTGTTGGTAATGACGTCTATGAACGAATCCTTTCCAGAAGGTTTTCGATTCACTCTGTCAGATCCATCAGGGGAATCACTGTCTACGGCAGGCGTGACCTCACAACATGCATTTCTTAAATATAAGACTTGAAAGTTGAAACGAGTCTTTGATCCACGGTCTGCAGAATGTATGTGGAGTTAGCAGGCGTGAAAACAACATTCATCTCCTTGTGCATTTTCATTAGAGCTCTTAGCTGTCCAAGTGGGTTGTCAGTGAGCAATAATACATTGAAAGGAATCTTTTTTTTTTTTTTTGCCTTAGCAGTAGGTCTCAAAAGTGAGCTTAAAATATTCAGTAAATGATGCTGTAAACAGATATGGTATTATTTAGGTGTTGTTGCTCCATTTGTAGAGCACAGAGTAGATTTAGCATCATTTTTAAGGACCCCAGGATTCTCAGAACGATAAATGAGCATTGCCTTCAACTTAGAGCCACCAGCTGCCTTAGCCCCTAACAAGAGTCAGCCTGCCCTTTGAAGCTTTTGAAGGCAGCTTCTGACTTCTCCTCTCTAGCTGTGAAAGTCCTGTATGGCACCTTCTTGCAATAGGAGGCTGTTTTCTGTACATGTACACTGCAAATCTGCTGTTGTGTGGAGCCCCCTTCATCCATGATCTCAGCTAGACCTCCGGGACAACTCGCTGCAGCTTCTCCATCAGCACCTGCCGCTGCACCTTGCACTTGCACGCTATGGAGACGGCTTCTTTCCCTCAACCTCACGAACCAACCTCTGCTGGCTTCCAACTTTCCTTCTGCAGCTTCCTCAACCTCTCCCAGCCTCCTTAGAATTGCAGAAAGTCAGGGCCTTACTCTGGATTAGGCTTCGGCTTAAGGGAAGGTTGTAGCTGGATTGATTTTCTACCCAGACCCCGGACACTTTCTCCGTGTCAGCAATAGGCTGCTTTGCTTTCTTATCACCCTGTGTTCACTGGAGCAGCACTTGTCATTCCGTGAAGAGCTTTTCCTGCGTGTTCACAGCTTGGGTAGCTGTTTGGCACGGGGGGGGGGGGGCTCAGCTTTTGGCTTTCAGCACGGATTCCTCGCTAAGCCTAAACATTCCCAGCTTTCGACTGAAGGTGAGAGACGAGAGACTGCTTCTTTCACTTGGACAATTAGCAGCCATGGTAAGGTTGTGAATTTAGCCTCATTTCAACACAAATTTTCATCACCTCTTTGGCACATGTGTCCTGTTAAAAACGTGTCTCAGGGGATACAAAGCCCAGAAGAGCTGGAGAGAGAAGGGAAACAAACGGCCGGCCAGTCGCTGGGGCAGCCAGAACACACGCGTATTGATTAAATCTGCCGTCTTCTACGGGAACGATTTGTGGCACCCCAAAACAATTACAATACTAATGTGAAACATTGCTGATCACCATGACAGATATTATCATAATGACAAAGTCTGAAATATTGCAGGAATTACCGAACCGAGACACAGAGACACTGCATGACCACACGCTGTTGGAAAAATCTCTCTGAGAGACTTGCTCACCTCACGGTTGCCACAAATCTCCAATTTAGGAAAGATGCAGTATCTGTAAAATGCAATAAGATGAGGCACGCCTATATAGGGTCAGTAAGCCCTGGCCCTAACAAAATGAACTCTTCTAAGAAAAACTACTTTTAAGATATTTCGTGCTCCCAGACATACTTCTATTGTACCTAAAATTTATAAAACAGGCCGTTTCCTGACAATATGCTATTTCTCATGTAAGCTTACACAGCCTCTATGTAGCTGGCTCTCTTTGTCCAAAGCCTGACTTTTTCTCACCAAGGATTCCCATCCCGAGGACTCTTCCCCGGAGGAGTGGATGAGCTTTTTTAACCCCTTCGGTTGCTGGCTCTTCATATTGCATCAAACCCATCTTCTTTAGTGATTTATGTTTATGCCGATGTTCAATCCCATCACCTTCTTCTTCCTGCATTCTCAATTTCCTCTCGGGTTCTTTTTGTCTCGATAATATCATTTTTGTAGCTAAGTCATCGGCTGTCACTTTGCATTTTTGAACCGAGGCGTAATGCACGCGATTATATTTAAGAATGTCAGTAATGGCTAATGCATTGATCGGATCTGTAGGATGGAGCTTTGGCTCCTGCCTAATGGACTGCCCCACTCCGCCCCCCGAATGCTCAGCGTTCTTAACAATCTGCATGTGCGGAGGAGGCAAAGAGCATTGGCGATCCTTTTTCAGGGTTTTCAGATGTTCGGTAGAGAGGCAACCATATCTCCAAATCGCCATTTCAAGTCATGGTTCAAGAGAAGAGGGAAATACACATGTGTTTTAATAAAAATCGGACCAGAACAAACCATAGCCTGGTTATATGAATACTCACTCAAAGTAGTAATCAGGCCATCCGAAATAAAGCCGCCCTGCTTTCTCAAGGCAGAGGGAGTGTGTTAGAGTTAAAGGATGCCAGGACTTGACACCAAGAGCCAGGGTCCGATGCCAACTGCTGAATTGTCCATCTGATATCCAGAATGTCACTTCATGTCACATACCTCCATTTCCTTAGCCATCTTACAAATATTTTTAAACGGAAAGGTTACATAAGAAAATTATTCCAAATCGTGTAAAGTGCTGTAAATAAATGAAATCATTGTAACAAGGCAAAGCTATCTTGCCTTTGTACCCAGGCAACTCCCTTAGCTGACAAAATTGATTACTGTTGCAAAGGCAATGCTACTTTGTCCACCTAACTTACTGGAGTTAGTATCCTTAGCTTGTCATGTTCACAGTTCTCTTTTCCTAAAACCCTGTAGGTTTGGTAGAGTTGAATCTCATATAGGGGTTAGGACACAAGGCAATGTATCTTTCATTGTGTCCGCAATACGCCTGCGAACTTTCTAGAACAGTGCCACGCTGAATCGGGAGTGATTCCAACAGAGCCCTGCCTCCTCCCAGACAGTGGATCAGCCACAGTTCCTTTGGCTGGACACTGGACCCATGAAGGAAACTTATGTTCAGGGACCACGTCGTGTGGGACTGGACATCTTCAAATGCAGGTGCAGCCAGTTGTTCACACACCCCCCCAAAAGGCACCTGGAAAGGAAGACTGTCAAAGGGGAGGGCAGATTCTGACTTCCCTCCTCATCTTCGCCGCAAGGTAGCTCCTCAGCGCATGGACGGTAGGCAAAGTCTCCCTCATGGTTGAATTATTATTTCACTCCATATAATTTTACCCCTCCAAGCTTATTTTATGCAAGCCATTGGATTTCCATGACGAATCCACATGCACGGTGACCCCACTGTTTAGAAGACAAAGTGCAATTACTTTGTAGAAGAACAGAGGGATGCGGCCGCCACGGGGCTGCCCTGGGCAGTCTCTAGGACCCCAAACGCTCGCCCCTGCATCTCCGGAAATGTTCCCTCCACCGGGCCAAGGCCACGGAAGAATGTGGACCTCCAGGAGAAGTGAGAACACAAAGAACGGAGTCTGTTTTCTCTCCCCAGAGAGGGTGCTGCGCCTTGTCTCCGGGGACTGGCAGTATCCTGTCCACTTCGCTTGGATGACTCTCTCTACCACACGGCACCGCAGAGAATGCACTTCTTCTAATTAGAGTGAATTAAAATCCATGTTGAGACTTTCTGAGAGAACACGAAACGCCTTCCTGCTGGCAATCAGCCCTGCTGAAGGGCGGCCACGGCGGCAGGTGCTGCTCGCCACAGGTGCGAGGCCCGAGTCCAGCGATGAACTCTTAAGGAAACAGAACTCTTTCCCTGACGCGCGTCCCGGGCGTTGCCCGGTGGCAGCTGTTAAGAGGTAAAGTGCCCGGCACGGAGGTGCGTTTGGCCGGAGAACAAAAACTGCACGTGGGGAGATCTCCCGTGTTGCACTCCGCAAGGGAAATCGCAAAGCCTGCCAGCGAGGCCCTCAACTGTCCCGGGCGAGCTGCTCGGTGAGGCTTTCCTTCTGACGGTGCGTGGTTTGCGAGTTCCTCACCGAGTGCAGCACTTGTAGTCCTGAAACGCACCCGGTTGGCAAAGTTGCGATTGGCGAGCCAAGTAAGATTTAGGAAATGGGGAATTAATTGAGCAAAAGTAAAAATGACATTAAACACTTGGAAGCGAAATCGCAAGTATGAGCATCTCATTCTTACTTGTGGGTTGGATTCTAAAGTCAATGGATTCATTCATTTAAAAAAAAAAAGCACCAGTGTGTATTGGGGGCCTCCTGAGTGCCTAATGAGATGTACCCCTAGACGAGATCCGTTATTCAGTAACACAGACAGACAGCCCTGCTCAGATGGGGCGCATAGCCTACTGAGGGGCAGAGAGACAGCAATGGCTATAATAAATAAGGAAGTTCTGTTGTGCGGGAAAGTGGCAGGTGATGTGGAAAGAACGCATCAGGATGCGGGGACTGAGAGTATCTAAGACGTCCAACAGCACGTGTGATTTTTAAGAAAGGTGAGCAGCACAGGCCTCTTTCAGGTGACGTCTGAGCAAACACGTGAGGAACGGGGGCCAGTCAAAAGTGCTGTTGAAAATCCCTCAAACTGCTTTTGCAAATCACAGCACACACAGGCGTGGTCAACCCCAAACATGGCCGCAAATTCTTGCATGCCAGCGTGTGCATGCATTTGCCACGAGGGGCTTCGCTGGTCCTCCCACCAGGAGGCAAAGCCCACGTCTCCAGTCCTTGACCCCGAGTCGGGCCAGGTGGCCGAGGGAACGTCAGCAGGTGTGACGCCCACCAGCAGAGGCTCGCAAAGGGCATGCGTGTTGGGGCTTTCTCTCTCGCTGCACCGGGGACTCTGGGGCCGCTGAGCGAATGGCCCCAGCTGGGCTTCTAGGTGGCAAAAGATACGCCCCCAAATCACACCACACTGGAGCTGTGTCATCGAGCCCGACGTCAGACGTGTGAATGAGGACATTAGCCGCCCGGGGACGGTAGCCCAAGGGACCTGGGCTGAGCTGGCCCAGGGGACTCAGGGAAGAAGAACTGCCCGTTGGCATGCGGAACTGGGTGTGTGCAAAGCATCGTGGTCCCTGGTGGAGGCTGGGAAAGCCCTTAGCAGAGCTGGAATGGATGCAGAGTGAGCAGGAGGAGAAATCACCCAGTGCATTGCTCCAACAGTGAAAACTGAGAAGTGCTGTGCTTAAGCCACAATTTTGCAGATACGGGGTGGGAAGGGTGGTCTCTCTGGAGCTCCGGAGACGGCTTTTTTTTTTTTTTTTTTTGGTAAGGCAAAGGTGTAAAATGTTCCCAGAACCTCCCCAGTTTGGGAGCCAAGAGTGGGGGGATCCGCTGTCCCGTCTGTGGGAGGGGAATACTTGGGAGCGATTTCCCCCCAGTTGATTAACGTCAGGGATGCAGAGCAACACTGCTGCTGCGCCCTTAATTTCCAACCCACTAAGGCGGGGAGAAAATCCGAGCCGTGCTCGATCTGCTCCTTCCTCTGTGGACAGCAAACAAACCCACGAAGAATCGTGCAAAATCTCATCGGCTTTTTCCCTTTGCTGCGCTCCCCACGCTCGCCTGCCTGACTGTGTCTCTGTGGAACATGCACCTGCGCCGCGGGAAGACCTGGCAGCTTTTATGTTTCGCCGGCTCTAAGATCGGGGGCACCAGGCAGCTCAGAGCCACGGCCACAAGTGACAGCGTTCGGCCCGCTGGACACTGCCACGCAAGCCGGGGTTTCGACCACGCTCTCTGCGCCGGGAACCCAGCACGCACAGCTCGAGGGTGTCCGACTCGTGCACACACTCCGCACTTATTCTCGAATGTTTCTTCTCACTCTGCTCGCGTTTCCGACGATTCGTCCGCTCAGGTGTTTTCCGCAGAGAACTTCCGCCACCCGGCCCCCAGCCGTCCCCTCCAGCCCGTCCTCCTCTGAGGCGCCCTGACTGGCGTCCGGCCCCTGTGCGCGCATTTGCTCTCGCGCCCACCCTCCCGCCCGCTCACGTGGTGCGCGGCGTCTGCAAGCAAGGCGCCTACTGTGCGCCCCGCGGTGCGCTGCGCCTTCGGATCGTGGTGGATGTGAGGACATGAGACAGACAAGGCCTTTGCTTTCGTGGGTCTCACGGGAAAGCTCCAGGCAGCGTCCAGTTCTGTGGGGGAAACTAACGGGAACGGACAAGGAGGGGAGCCTGAGACGGGAGGGGGTTCAGGAAAGGGCTCTTTAAGAATGAGAAGGAGGAGGCCACTTCCAGACCCGCAGGAAGAACATTCCAGACGGGAAATGGGCAGGGCTGAGTCCCTCAAACACTTTCTCTGTCTCCTCTTTTGTCAAGAGTTGGCCGCTGAGAGAAAGAAGGGTTAGGGTTGGGATTGGGGTTGGGGTTAGAGTTAGGATTAGAGTTAGGGTTGGGGTTGGAGTTAGGGGTTCAGATTATGGTTGGGGCTAGGGTTGGGATTAGGGGTTAGGGATTAAGGTTGGGCTTAGAGTTAGGGTTCGGGCAGGAGTTAGATGTTCAGATTATGGTTGGGGTAGGGTTAGAGTTTAGGTTTGGGGTTAACGTTTGGAGTTAGGTTAGCTCTTAGGGTTAGGGTTGGGGCTTAGGGTTGTGTTTAGGTGTTAGCTTTAGGGTTAGAGTGCCCAGAATGTGGCGAGTGAGGCGAACTTGGTTTGAGTTAGGGATGGAGACAGGAACTGAGGACAGATTGTATTGGGCTCTATGGCCCCAGGAGAAGGGTCTAGAAATTTTTTCCTGGTACGATGAGACAGCTTGGAAGGTTTCAGCAGAGGTGGGACATGATTTGATGGGGACTATGGCACCTGAAGAGCAGGTACGGAAATCAATTAGGAGGAGGTGGCAGTTACCCAGGTAAACGAGGTGGTTTTGGACTGAGAGCAAACAGGAACCGATTAAAAAGCAAAAAAAAAAAAAAAAAGAAAAAAAGAAAAAAGAAAGAAACATTCCTGCAGGTGGCTGTCCCTCAGTTCACAGGGCGGGGACATGCTCTCAGTTCACCAGAGATCCAACTGCTCCTGCTGTCTTGAACGAAGGCGTGTGTCCATGGTCCTGAATTGTTGAGTTCATGCTGCATTTTTTGTTTCTGTTTTTCCAGTAGCGGCAAAATTGTCTGCGACCATGTTTTTATCGCAAGTGAGGAAGCAGCAGCAGCAGCAGCAGCAGGCTGGGAGGACAGCGTGTTCCTCACGCTCGCCGCCCCCCAGGCTCCCCGCCACGTCCCCCACCTGCTCCTGCTACCACTGAGTCTGCGGTTCCGGGCAGGACCGCCCCGAACTAGGCCAGGCGACGGCGGGTGTTCGCCAGCAAGGAGGCAGGCGGAGGGACTCGGGGAGTCTCTCCTCACCCCACGCTCCTCACGGCCAGAATGCTTTATCTGGTATTAATTACCAATATCAAACCCAGAAACTGGCTGCCTTTCAAGGGGGCCTGTGTGCGCATTTAAATAGAGGACGGAGCGGTTCACAGCTGCTCTGGGCCGTGGGGTATCCTTTGTGCCGGCTGCCTGCAAACAAAGACAGAAGCACCTACTTCCGGGATTGGCTGAGTTTTGGGGCGTCCAGCTGATCTTGACGTCATGTGTGACTCCTGGGAGCATTTGGTGACATTCCCATAGCCTGCAGGGCCAGCCCAGCAGGGCTGGGGGGTGGATTTGGGATGGAGCAGGCAGCGCACATGGATTTAGTCTCTCCGTGGCCAAAGTTCACACGGCCACAAGCACAATCCGCTTTAAGAAGCTACAGCTTGTGATGTGATGCCCGAGGCTCTTCTGTTTATTTAATGTTCCTGTCTTTCCAGCTCCCTGTCGTTCAGAGGCAGTTCATCTAGCAGAGGTGCTGAGCTCTGGGCACGCTTTCTCTTTCCTAGACAGTCACCCTTGGCTGTTTCATCAGGCAAGCGACGAGCTCGATTTAAAAGAAAAGGGCGAATGTCCGGGGAGAAGGCGGCCGGTGGGAGCTTCCGCCTCAGGCTCTGGGCTTGAGATCCACAGCCCCGGCCGACCCAGGGCTGAGCCCTGCACAGGAAGAGACGGAACTAATTTGCTAAACAAACCAAACCGAACCCGGGTGGAAATTATTTCTCTGAATCTCAAGTCGGAAACCAATTACCGAGAGCTGAGTCGAACCTGGGCTGAACCTATTTATTTTCTAAAATTACAGAATATTCTCTGAATTAAACTTGAAGCCCAAAACCAGAGGTTAGAATTCCCAGTTTCTACCTGCGGGGAGAGAAGACCCGGGGGCCCATTCTGACTCCCTGCCTCACAGCGTGGACTGGAGGATGTCTGGGCCATCCGGGGCATGAAGGACCGTGTACGGGTGGAAAAGCATTTCTTCTCACAGAAATGGAGATTTCTGTCACCTGTCACCACCAAGATTAAATGTGCAGTACAGGAAAGAGAACCGCATGTTCAATTCAAAAGAACTTTTGAAAACAACAAAACAAAACAAATACAAACTGGTGAAAACAAGTCAACACACGTTCCATTCCTGATTAATTTGTCCACCGAGAAAGGGAATGATTTTCCCAGTTGTTTCCAAAGTCATCAACCATAGCTAATTTAGTGTGTCCAATATTCTTAATGGGCTCCTCCAAAGTTGGTTGATCTAAGTTTTCTTCAGAAAATGCTCAAAGTTTTTCTCTGTATCTCTACCTACCATTCATCTATGTACCTGTCTCTCCATCCATCCACCCATCCAACCACCGTCTATGCACCTTACTGCTGAACTTAAGCAACTTTGCTCTGAAGTTTAGCATATCTGACACCAGCCAGAGGCCCTGGAAATGCTCTTGTCTTGATGAAGTTATTTCGCTCTGACATCACCCCGGAAAACCTCTAAATTGAGTTGCCAAAATCACATGTCCTCAGACCTGCTGGAGGGTGGCTCTGAAGAATCTGGATTCACTGATTGGATGATGAAGGCCACAGCTGAGAGCAACAGGTTCCTGGTGCACCTGCTCTACCTTCTGGGCACGTGGGTAGCTGGGACTACCCACTTTCCGGAGCACTCGCAGTTCCATCAGGTTACAACAGAACTGACGCTGCCCACCCTTCGCTGGTCAACAAAAGAATAGGCTGGCAAGGCCGGGCATGGTGGCTCATGCCTGTAATCCTAGCACTCTGGGAGGCTGAGGCAGGAGGATCACTCAAGGTCAGGAGTTCGAAACCAGCCGTAGCAAGAGCGAGACCCTGTCTCTACTAAAAAAAAAAAAAAAAAAAATAGAAAGAAATTAATTGGCCAACTAATATATATATAGAAAAAATTAGCCAGGTATGGTGGCACATGCCTGTAGTCCCAGCTACTTGGGAGGCTGAGGCAGGAGGATCGCTTTAGCCCAGGAGTTTGAGGTTGCTGTGAGCTAGGCTGACGCCATGGCACTCTAGGTTGGGCAACAGGGTGAGACTCTGTCTTGGAAAAAAAAAACAAAAGAGTAGGCTGGCAAGATAAGAGAGGGTACTGACCAGGAAGGGAGAAGTCCTGAAGAGGACTATGGCGGACCTTCAGTTCCCCAAGAGAGAGGGGAGAAAGTCCCTGAGAGGTGACTTCCCGTGAAGCCATTGGAAAGACGCCCAAAAGATTCATTCACACATAGTCTCAAAAGAACACCCTCAGAGTCAGGGTAGGTGACTGTCTCTAATGTGAAGTTTTGGGAGCCCAGACTAATATAAGCACCTGATGCTGCTTGGAGATGATGGCCGTGAGAGTGAAGAGATGGTTTTGATGCAAGGACGCTCTTTCAAGCTTCCAGTCACTGAGAAGTAAGGCAGGTGGCTCGTGCTCAGACCTCAGAATTAGAGCCAAGAGGAGAGATGATTTGGGCAGCGGCGGGAGAGGTCTGTGCTTGCTGGAGACCATCGCCTCGTGAGGAAAGAGGGATGCGCAGAATCTCGATCCACACACGGGGCTGTTGCCATTGGAGCTGGAGCGAAATCCACCTTGTCACAGAGGTGGGTGACGGTCCTTCTAGGTGAAGGCCGTGCACTCCCATGGGAAGTCCCAGGAGGAGAAGGCATCTGACTCGCACCTGCTCATCTCTGGTCTTCACCAGCCCTTGAACCTGACGCTTGGCTGGGCCTCGAATGGTTCCTGCTGCCCTGACCTGTGTCTAGACTTGGTGGAGAAGTCTAGAATGGACCCAGGGGCCCTGCATCCTGGTTGATTTGTCATGAGAAATATGGCTTAGGAATATTTCCTAATGAAGGGATTCAGGAACATTCAGACACTCCTTATTGACTGTAGCTGTTACCTCCAAAGTGAGGAGTTTCGCATCTCTAGTTCCACTTGGAAGGGCCTTAAGCTGGGTTTGAATTTTGGTCACAAATGCTCATTATATACCTCCTGGTACTTTTTTGTCCTCTCTCTTCTTAGATCAAGTACTTTCCCCTTAGGGGAAAAATGGCAGAAGCTTCTGTAACTGACCCTAAAATGAAAATTAAGACTCTGTGGCAGGTTCCTATCAAAAAGAAACTTTAAGACCTCGAACAAAAGACTGATAATGAAAAAAAATACTCCTTTTGAATAAGTACAATCTCAAATTTAGGGTTGCACACATACATTTTTGCCATTTTTTCTCCCATTAATTTTAACTCTCTCGTATCAGAGTACAGGGCCATGCTGCTGGCTGGGTACTAATTATCTACCACTATCTCCATTAGTGAGATTTTGTGATGGTACATGGGGTTTTCACAGTGGGTATGTGATACGCTCAGATACATCTTAAAGGGGATGTGTGAGGTGGTAGCTGCCTGCCTTATTTTAGCACCCAGGGAGGTTTGACTCCTAAATCGTGATGCAAAACACTGCCATTCTAATGCTGGGCCTCAAACACAGACACGACAGCTTTGTGCCAATTGCATGCATTCTGTACATGCATTCTGTGCAGAGTTTAACTGCCTGCATGTTTAGTTAGAGGTTTTCAAGTGACTTATGGCATATAACTCATGCTTTAATCCACCTGCTGTAGATATGTTTTCTTCTTCATATAGAAATGTGTTTTTGTAGTCACAGAACTAAATGTCTGATACATAATTTCCATCACAGAAATGGAGAAGAATTAGCAAGGCTCACCCTGGTAGGCACACTAGGAACCTAAAGGTATATGCCTGCAATTTGGGCTGCTGCCACTAGGGGGTGCTTGTTAAGAAACCCTTGGGCTATAGTGAGTATCTTGCTCCATGTGCCTCAGAGTCCATGTGCCTCAGAGCAATTAGCAAATAACACATCTAAAATCCAATTTTACAAAAGCAGTCCATTAAACACAAAGGACGTGTGTTAACGAAGTCAATTTAACTGGAAATACTGCAGAAAGGAAGTGAAGGCATTGACACTTTATACTTCACTGGAAGTTTATCAATTTTTAATACAAAGCCGGGTCTATTTTGTTATTCATTCATTTGGATAATGATTATTTATTAAGCAACTGCTATGCACCAGCCTCCTGTTAAGTCCAGGAATGCAGAAATAAGACATGTCCCCAGTCATGCATCCCTCCTAACCTGTCACATGTGTCCACATGTGAAAAAATGAGGACTGCAATGTGCTAAGTGCAGTAAAATCACATTAAAAAATAAGATTTAAAGTCTAAAGGTAAAATTCAGCTATCGTGAAAATTACTCTTGCAAATCTCTAAAACTGAAGCTCTTTCAACCAGATCTATTGTTTGGCCTCCAAAGCCTGATTTTTGTCATTTTGATCTTTAGGGTTTGGGAAATTAACTTTTTAAAATTTCCAATGCTTACTTTAATTACCAACCTGGTGTCTGTTAAAGGAACCCTTGGCCCATGGCTGCTGCTTCTTATTTAAGCCACCAAAGAATTCTAATTTGCTGACCCATTTTTTTTTCTCTCCAGGTGCAAAACAGAAAATACGGAGAAGCAAGTAGAGCTGGATCCCTTTATCCTAAACTTATTCCTGTTTTCCTGCCTTTGTGGCCAGGGCATTATCTCTTACAGCCTTTCTCCTCCTGTGCTTACCTTTTCCTGAACTGGACTAACAGGGCCATTTTACTATGATTCTAAACATTATCCATCAAGTCAGGTCTTGACGCTCTATATTTCTTCCTGGGTCTGGAGGGAGTTCCATCTACTGTCCATGGAATATTTTTACTTTTTTACATGAAGGTTTAGAGAAAATCCACCATAGAGTAAGTACACATGCATCTTCTTATCCAAAGGAGGGGAATGTTATTCTGAGCTGTGTATATATTTTTTTCCTACAGAAGAGCCCTCCCATTCCCCGATAATTGGGATCCTTTGTGTGACAACCAAGGGAGACGGCCCTCTTCATTCTCATCTGCTGTGATTATTTCTTTCAACAAACATTGATAGGAAGCTCGGTAGGCGGCAGGTGGTGTTCCAGGCACTGGGAATCAGTGATGATGGAAACCAAAACAGGGTCCTAGCCCTCGTAGAGGCAGACAGTGGCTTTGGGGATAAGCTCCATGAAGACACACACAGCAGAGAAGGGAGACGGGACATGCAGAGGTGGGATACTCCTGCTGAGACGGGGAAGATTTGGGGCAAGCCGTGAAGGAAGTCAGGGAGCGAGCCGTGTGTGCACCCAGCAGGCGGGAGACCACAGGCGGCCTGAGGTCCGGACACCAGGAGTCGCCCAGAAGGCCGGTGTGGCTGGAAGGAGAGTTGCAGGAATGAGCTCAGGGCGGCAGGGACTCGGGAGGAGGGTGGGGTGGGGGTGCTGCATGGGCCTTAGAGGCAATTGCAAGCAATTTAGCTTTCACTCTGGGGTAGACGGGGAGGCCGTGGGAGGATTCTGAGTGGAGAAGTGATGCGACGTGACCCATATTTTAAAAGGATCGCTTTGACTCCTGGGTGGAGAACAGGTTTGGGGGTGGGAGACAAGATCGAAAGCAACAGCACCGGGGAGAAGCTCATGGAAAATTCATTTTACCTTCTAACCTTGACCCACTTATCGGGTTCTAAATAATTAAGCCTGGGGAGGATGTGTGTAGGTATTCCTGAAATTAAGAATATGGCTAAAGGCATACTCCTACTGATAAGTGAATTGACACGAGGGTGAAGCGACTCTAATAGATTAATTTTCCGACACGATGCAGACTCGAAATTTGTTGTAAGAATCACATGCATTCTACAATGGAAGAAACTGAGGAATGAAAGGTTTAAATAGCTTGCCCTGGGTCTTTATTGTTTGTAGATATCAGAGCCAGGATTTAAATCCATGCAATTTGACTCGAGAGCTTGCATGCTTGAACAGCATGTCATACCCTTTTTGCAGGCATCCATAGTCCAGCAGGTGCTACACGGGCTGCACCTTCAGATGGGCATGCGCTTCCCAGTTTGCCGCAATCTCCACCTCTCCCTATCGTCCTCATGCGTTCAAATTATCTCCCGGCTCCTGTATCCTCCTGGGCTGCGATCTCTGGTCTAATTGTTCTCTAATATACTTTATGTAAATTCTACATGGGTAGGAGTGTTGTGCGGAGGTTTTGTGGTTTCTTTCTAGGTCTAAGATGACAAAGAGGTTTCATCTCTTATGCCCATGATTGACAGTATAGAGAAGGATGGTTGGACCAATGCCTGGGCATGACGGAATGATGCGCTGTATTTGACCGGTGATGTCTGCCGTGGGTATGGTGCCAGGAGGGGTATCTTGTGTGTGATGTTTTTGCTGATGCTGCTCTAGTCTAACCCAGGTTATAGAGCAAGGTTGGCCCACCTCTGACCCATTTGACCCAATTTTTCCAGGTTTCCCCATTTCCCCAGGAGGCATACTCTCTCTGCTTGTTCTGATTTTGCCTATCAAAGAGAAAAATTATCTAAGATGTTCATTATGAAATTTTTTTTTCCTGGGAATTTATACATACAATTTCACCTAGAAATATATTCACTTTAACAAAGGATAGCAGGGAGAGGTTAAGGCTTAACCTGGTGGTATGAAGTCTTGTTGGAATGGTTGCAAGCATGGTGGAGGAGTTATTTTTGGCTGGGGCAGTAGGGTTTCAGTGTTTCACAGAAATAATCACTCATGGAGAAGAGGCAATGCATTAGAGTGTGAGCAAGCACTGGCAAGTTGTGTCCATGAAGGACTGGATAGTAAGAATTTTCAGTCCATATGATTTCTTTGGCCTTTCAAGATGGTGAAATAATGGTGAAATAACATTTAAAATAATGATTTTTTTCAAAACTGGTGCTACCTACTCCTCGAGAAACCCAGGTGACCGTGCCTAAACATAGATTTATCTGCCAGAACCGTTTTCCATTCCGAGCTGAGTCATCAAATCAGTCTGAAGGCCATATGATTTCTATCACAGCCACTCAACTCTGTGGTGGCCATGCAAAAAGCAGGCCATTGATTGACAATATATAAATGAATGGTGTGGCTGTACTCCAATGAAACTGTATTTATGGATATTAAACTTTGAATTTTATATAAATTTTATGTGTCAGCTCTGTCATTGTAGCACAAAAGTAGCCATAGACAATACAAAATATATACACGTGCCCAATTTGGTCCCCAGCAGGCATGGTTTGCCAACCCTGTCCCTGGAAGATGAGTAGTGGAGGAGACAGAAAAGGCTTGGATATGGGAACCGTGTATATGGGTCTCTGATGATGTGTCGCCTCTCTGTGCTCCAATCCCCTTATCTGAAAAACAGGGATAAAAGTAAAACCTATTTCAACAGAACAGAATAGAAAGCCTAGAAATGAACCCACACTTGTACAGTCACTTGATTTATGAAAAAAGGTGCCAAGAATATACAACGGGAAAAAATAGTTTCTTCAATAAATGATGTTGGGAAAACGAGATATCCACATTCGGAAAAATGAAAGTGGACCCTTTCCTCACACCGTATACAAAAATCAACCAAAATGGATTGAATGCTTAAACGTTAAACTAGAAACTGTAAAACTACTAGAAGAAAACATAGGGGAAACACTACATGACACTGGTCTGGGCAATGGTTTTTTGGATATGATGCCCAAAGCAAAAATGGACAAATAGGATTGAATCAAATTAAAAAGCAAAGGAAACAGCAGTATGAAGAGACAACCTACAGATCAGGAGAAAATATCTGCAAGCCATTCATTTTATAAAGGGTTAATATCTGAAATATATAAGGAACTCAAACAACTCAATAGCAAGGAGGGGAAAAAAAGCAATTATAAAATGGGCAAGGGACCAGAGTAGATGTTTCTCAAAAGAAGACCTACACATGGTCAACAGATATATTTTTAGAAATGCTGAATATCGGTAATCATTAGGAAAATGTTAATTAAAACCGCAATGAGAGATCACCGCACACCTGTTCGAATGGCTACTGTCAAAAAGATGAAAGATAAATGTCAGTGAGGATGTGGAGAAAGGGAACCCTCGTACACTGTGGGTGGGAATGCAAATTAGCACAGCACCATGGAAAACTCTATGAGACTAAACTCACAAAACTGAAATAGAATCACCATATGACACAGCAATTGCACTTCTGGGTATTTACCCAAAAGACTTGAAATCGGCATATCTAAGAGATACCTGCACTCCCAAGTTCACTGCCGCACTATTCACAGTAGCCAAGATATGGAATCAACCTAAGTAGCCATTGGCAGATGGCTGGTGGGTAAAGAAAACGTGGTGCATGTACACCATGGAACGTTATTCAGCCTTAAAAAAACAGAAGGAAATTCTGCCATCTGCAACAACATGGATGGAATTGCAGAATGTCATGTTAAGAGAAATAGGCCAGGCACAGAAAGACAAATGCCACATGTTCTCACTTGTATGTGGAATGAAAACCTATTGCTGTCGTCGTAGAGTCGGAGAGTGGAATTGTGGTTACAGAGGCTGGCGCGGGGAGGGCGGGAGAATGGCGGACACAGGGTACAGAGCCTCAGGTAGACGGGAGGAATAAGCTTTCAGATTTTTTTTTTTTTGAGATCTATTGCACAGTGTGTTGAATATAGTTAACAATAGTATTAATATATCACACACACATTTCAAAAGTGCTAACAGAGTAAATTTCAAGTCTTCATTATAAAAATGATAAATAATTGAGGTGAAAAATATGTTAATCAGCTTGATTTAATTATTCCACGTTGCATTCATAAATCATAACATCACATTCTATCCCACAAATATAAACCATTATACATTGTCAATGTATAATGAAATAAAGTAAGAAAAAAAGAAAATAAGTGTATTATGCTATAAATGATAAAAAAAAATTTACCTATTCCATAAGGTTGTTGCAAGGACTAAAGTGGCAAATGCTTGCCTGCTATGAAGTCAGCATCCAATAACTATTAAATCATTGCTATTCCTACTCTTATCATTGCTATAACCCTCCTACCTGCCTTTAATCTGCACCAGGGGTCTGATGACCCACAAGCAATTCAAAATCATACGTCAGATTTTAGACACAGACTGATAAGGAAGAAGAGGAAAGCTACAAGATGGGCCTATGTATGTACGGGAAACAGAAATCTTATTTCTTATCAGCTAAAACATTCACTTCCAATCAAGCAAGAGAAACATTCCAACCTCAGGAAGGCAACTCCAGGAGAGGAACACCACTATTTGCTGTCCAAATAAGATGCTATGATTAAAAACATAATAATAATGCCAGACGTACGTGCAACGTTTATGTGACACAGCCCAGCTTGATCGCTCAACTTCATTGTCCCCTAACTCTCCCCGCCACGAGTCCCTCCTGGGTGTCCACCGGGTGATGACGACAAACACGGCCAGCCCCCGTATCTAGAGCGGCTGCCATCGATCGCCCCACTCTGCATCCACAACTTCCACCCCAGTGTTGGAGATTTACTTTCAAAATGAGCCCCCTTTGCCTGCACGAGGCGTTGCAGAGGGTGACAACTGCAGGAAGTCTGACCCGTCCCCCCTGCCGAATGAAACACCGGAGAGAAACCAGCTCCCCGATAATGAGTGAGGCTCTTGCATTAGTGCGCCGCAGCGCCGAGCTCACGCCCGGAGACCGCTGTCTCGGACGTGGTCGGCCTGCTTCCCCAGCGCTCTTCCCTGCAGCCGACACAAGAAAAGCCTTCAAAGCAGGCAGCGGGGATCAGTGAGCAGGAAAAACCCCTGCCACCTCTCCGTTCCTTAGCCGGATATTCGAAGCCGTTTGGCTCCACTCTTGGGGTGGGGACAAGGAGAGCCGGTCGGGAGGCAGGAGTACAGGCTCTGCAGCCGGGGAAGGAAGGAGCGACTAATTAGGCATCCGCCGCCCGGGGTGTCTCTGTGGCCGTCCGGGTGATTGGAGGGCCGGCTGCACTGCTGAAAGAGAGCTGCCCAGTGTGGCGGGAACCCCCGCTGCACCCCTCCTGCTCGGGAACAAGGCTGCCGTGAAGAAAGAGCAGGCCACCCGACATCAGGCCCCAACACCAAAGCGCTCCGCCAGGGAGGCTGGCAACAGCTGCAGAAGAGCTCCCTAGCCTTTGCAGTCTTCTCTTCCTCCCAGCTGTTCCCCCGGCTTGTTAAGCGCCGCACTCCCAGCCCCGAAATCACACTCCTCCCCGCCAGGGCGGTTTGCTGCCCTCACAGAAAGGAAACCTCTGCTTTGATCCGCCTTCAGAGACGGTGTCAAACTCTGTCGCACCCCATCTCCAACTGGCACGTCCCTGGCAGAGCCGCAGGGGTGGCCCGTGATGCCGCTGGAACGTCACCAGATAAAAACAAGTCCACCGCAGCTCAGCCCTAACGAGGTAGGCGCCAGATCTTCCTTTGATTACCGGTGGATATTTCCAAGACATTAGGTAGATACGGGCTTATTCGGGACCTGTTAATGAACCCCCGAGGCCAAATCAGGCTTCTTCCCAGCGTGTGAAGTGCGTGTGGCTTTAGCACGGGCCAGCCGCCGCACCATGCGGCTTTGTGGGTTCCTAAAGGGTCCCCAGTCCCCAAAGCTCTCCCACTCTTCAGTGGCTGCAGGGGACGTGCGTGCTTTTTTGCTCCGGAGAGTGCGTGGCCCTATTCTGGGGTAACCCGATACACAGATCAGACTCGGGGATCCCCCTCCCCAGATTCCTCACTGAGTTCATGTGATGTAGGTTTTGGGGCAACCAGTGACGCTGGGTCCCTGGGCTGTGGCGATTCGGCTCAAGAATAAGGAGGGGACCTCACCGGGCCCCCTAGGAACACATTCCAGAATGCACACAGGAGCGTCGTAGCAAGCTGACACCTTTTTTCTACCGGACTTGAGCCAGTTGCGAGGGGCCACCCGGCTGGCACAGGAGCAAGCTCTGTGAGAAGGCAACGGAGAACCAGCGTAAGCAGGAGGGGAGAGAGGGAGGGAGACAGAGAGAATGTTCCGGCGATATGTTTTGCGGCTCTAAATAAAAAATGCTAGCCCCAACTCTGGACTTCTCCATCATGCAAGACAATTTTTATTTTTATTTTTTTTACCGGAGTTGGTGTGGGTGGGACTTTCTGTTAACTCCAATCCCTGTGACTCGCAAGGGACCTTACTGCTAACATCTGAAGGGCTGCCAGGGAGGATCTGTTGCCCTAAAATAAACAAGCGCCCCGGGGAGGCACAAGATAAGGGGCCTTGATGTGATCTGCGGCTCAGGGTGAACGAGCTCCCCTGCGGGTTTCCTGGGCAGGGAGGAGGCCACACAGCGAGCTCTTGGGCCTCTGGCTGGGGAAAAGAAGGGAAAGTGGATACAAGTAAACAAGACTGGGAGCGGATTGCTCAAGGTCAGGAGTTCTTGACCAGCATGAGCAAGAGCAAAAGCAAGAGCGAGACCCCGTCTCTACTGAAAAAAATAGAAAGAAATTATCTGGACAACTTAAAATATATAGAAAAAATGAGCCGGGCATGGTGGCACATGCCTGTAGTCCCAGCTACTCGGGAGGCTGAGGCAGCAGGATCACTTGAGCCCAGGAGTCTCAGGTTGCTGTGAGCTAGGCTGACGCCAGGGCACTCTAGCCGGGGCAACAGAGTGATACTCTGTCTCAAAAACAAACAAAGTCCAAGACTGGAGGCTTCCCGAGTGCACCTGCCCGGCTCCAAGCCTGGTTTCCAGGGGCCGGTGCAGGTGACACTTTCTGCGAGGATCCCTCGGCGGCTTTCCTTCTCTGGGGCCTCCAAATGACAGCAGAACGTCACACGCGCCAGGTGGCTCTTTTGCGCGCACCTGTGCCGTGCAGGGCGGCGCCGGGACACCTGCGCAGGCCGCGGGGCTGGTTAAGTCGTGCGCCAGGCTGCGCGGCCTGGCGGCTGACGGGAAACTAAGCGCGGTGAGGTTTGCCAGCTTCCTTTGCGTCCGCTGTGGGTCTGAGGGTGGGGCCACGAGTCACCGGCACAGCCAACGGGGAGACGCCTCTTTCCCAGGGGTTCCTGCAAAGTCTTCAGGACTGCATCTTGCGGGCTCTGATTGGACCCTGCGTCCATCCCCGAGGCAATGGCACGTCCAGAATGATGCAGGGCTCTGATTGGCCACCCGGAGTCACATGGCCACTCCTGCACCTGGTGCTGTGACCACATGCATCAGAAACATTTCCTCCGACCCCGTTTCCTGGCAACGCGTCTGCCTGCAATGTCCCTTCCTGCCTTGCCCTTCTGCGGGCTGCACGCCTGCGCACCTGCAGGTGCTACCTCCCTGGGGAACCTTAAGCCATTTAGTCGTGTCTTCTCTTGTGTTTCCTGTCCATTACTGCATCGCTCCTTCGATCAACAAACATCAGTTGGGCAACTACTGTGTGCCTCGTGCTAAGTTTAGCCCAAAGCTGCCTCCTGACATTCTTTTTTAAAGCGTGGCCTAAAGGGTTCTCTGCGCACAGTGAGTTGTCACCTAACTGGACGTGCAGACAGGCCGTGACCTGCTCTTGTACCCATCACAGACGGCCAACTGCACCCATGTGGCAATGGCCAAGCTGCAGCCAAATCCGGCTGCTTCTGTCCCTCACTTCTGTGTCCTGCCCGTCACTTTCCCCCTCTGCCCATGAGTGCCGTCCAGCCACGCGGCAGCCCTGGAGGCTCTGAACCCATCCTGGTCCTGGGGGGGGGGGGCACCCAGTTCTCAAACCGCTCTGTGCGCAGTTACACTCCGTTAAATTGAATTTGTCTGAGGTTTTTCTTTTAACACTAGCGTTGTAAGTAATAGGGACACAGCAGTGAACAGGCGAGTCACAACAGCACTGCCACCGGGGAGCTTATACGCAGTGGGGACGTCAGACCCACCGTGGATATAATAAATACATAAAATATATGTAGTATATGAGGGAACAAATAAACATATGTGATATGTATGATATGTGTACACACAGGAGAACAAGAATTCAGCAGGGATGTGGGTGTGAAGATTTCCCCAACGCTGCCCAGGACAGGCTCTGTGAGCAGTGAGGGAGGGGCCGGCCGCACAGGTGCGAGGAAGAGCTCAGGTGAGCAGGGGAGGGAGGTCACCGTCCTGTTAGAGGACCGGCAGAGGCCCCGGTGTGGCTGGAACCCAGGGCGCGAGAGGGCGCAGGGTCAAGAGGAGACCTCACAGACCGGCATCAGCACCGTGCAGAGCGGTTGTCACTGTGCTCCAGTTTCGTGCCGGGGACAATCTCCAGAGTCGAGTGGCGGGACAAGGTCCCCGCCGGCCAGTGGCCGTCAGAGCCGACAGGGGACACACGCGAGCTCTGCAGGGCGGGGGCGGGGAGGAGTCAACTTGCCTTGATCACGTCTTCGTCGGACGATCTGCACTCCGGGGGCTCCAGCAGCTCGGCCACCGAGCCGTCCTCCTCCACGGAGACCACCTTCACCGGGACGGCCACCGTCTTCCCCGTGAGGATGGCCGTGTTCAGGATCTCCGCCTCCTGGAAGAGAAAACGCGGCCGGCCGTCACACCCCTGCAGAGACGCCCAGCCCTGGGAACGTGCGGCGCCCCCTCCCCTCAGCCGCCCTGCAAACAGCACCTGCTTGTCCCGTCGGGCTCAGGAAAGCCGGGGCCGCGGCACCTGCCACGAGTGGCCGCGGCGGCCCAGAGACAATTGCCTGTCCTCGCCCGGCTTCTGCAGGGACGCTATGAGGGAGGGATGGACTAGGAAGTGAACAAATGCGATAGGGTTATGGCATTGGGCAAACACGTGTCAAGCACCCTTCCACGCGCTTTACAAACACCGACCCGTGCGTCCCTCCTCAGGGCATCCTGACAGCACGGGCATTGTTCTTCTTCCCACTTTATGGACGGCACAGAGAGGTTTTGCAACTTTGCCAGCGTCACACAGCTGGGAAGTGAGAAGGCGGGACTCCAGTAGACCTAAACTTGTGTGCTAACGTAACGATGCCAACGTAATACGCAGCCAGCGGTTGGCCAGAGGGGGAAGGGATGGGGAAAGGCGCTTAGGTGAGCACGCTGCCACCTGGCGTCACCGCGTGCTCGGGAGACACGCAGAGGCTGTGGGACAGGCCTCGCCCCCTGTGCTCTGTCGCTGTCACTGCCTGCCACCTCCTTCCATCTCCCAGGCTCTTCCTGGGTCCTGGCCTCTGGACGTGTTTGCAGTGCTATCACGGGTCCACTGACACCCCCACTGATATGACGCACGTGTGCGTGACACACACACCCACACGCACACCCAAGCACGCCTGTTTGCTACGAGACTCCTCCTTCAAAGACGGGCTTGGGAGATGTGTCTCTAGGGATGTCCCAGCTGCCTGGTCATGTGCTTGCAGAGCTGAGAGCATCCCGAGCTGTTCTCCTTGGTAGCAACTAGCACAGGTGGTATTTTTCTCCCACGTACAGTGGCCCAAGCACGTTACCTCCCTTCCAGACCGTAAGCCCCGCGGGGCTGTGTCTACTCTCTGCCACTTGGCACAGTGCCGGCCACGGCCAACGGCAAAAACATCTGTGGAGTGCACGGATGAGGACTCGACGGGGAGGAGACTGGGATCCACAGCACCACCTTCTTGCTCTCCAGCCCCTCGCACGCTAAGCACACGACCCTCTCTTCGTGGCACACCTGTGCCGCAGGTGGCCTTCCCCACACCCCGGGGCAGCATGCCACCCTCTGCACCTGTCCCCCCAGTGCACCAGTCCTCAGCGACTCTGGTGGAATTCTTGTGGTTTTTGAACAGGTGAGGGCCTGGGAGATCGCACACGAGCCCATTTCTCAGATAGAAAGAAACCGAACCCCAAGAACCAGCAAGTGCACCTCACTCTGCCCCGCAGAAGTTGTCTCCTCTGTCACACAAAGACAGGGCGCCCGCGTCACCCCGCATCTCTGTATGACTGCAGCGTCCAAGTCCCAGCCTAGGACATTACTCTTTCCTCAATTCCAGTTCATCTCACGGCAGTGGCGTTCCTAAGGGGTGTTTTACCAACACGCTGCGTTGCATTTCTTCTGCGGGTCCGACTTGTCTGTCCTATCCTCGATAGAATAACAGCAAAGAGTCTGGGTGAGTGGGTGCTGGGAGCTGGGCAGGGGCCACCTGACACAGTTGTCGTTTCGCTTTCACTTATGGCGACCCGATCACTTTATCCTCCTTCTAGACCGCAGCCTCGGGGAGGCTGCATCTGCCTCGCTTTGAGCGACAGCCCTGCAGAGATTCTTGCCGCTTTGATTTTTGTGTGAAATCCGAAATGCCTGCTAGTAAGCCTGCCAGCACACGGCACAGGAGTTTATCATCCTGAAATTACGTAACGATTTTCCCTATGTTAACTTTTTATTTCTTATTTAAGATCTCATTTTTCCTTTATAGGACGACGCTCCGCTATAACTAGCTCATGTGGCTTAGCGGTTGGATACAATAATATCTATCTTCCGTCATTATTTTAATTCCAAAAGACAAGACTCCAGTTTGGAACGTTCCTAAGTTTCAAAGACCGCGCCTCAAACCGTCTGAATACGCATCGGCCTTCAGAGGCTCCTTTCTCTACACATTTTTTCTGCTTTCTCTCCTTTGTGGGGTTCCAAGCCTGATTTTATTTCATTTTGGGTGAAACATAGCAAAAAAGAAAAAAAAAGAAGGGGTGAAATCAGTATATGATTTTACTTGCTGCCTCTGGGGAAGAAAAAGGCCATATGTACTTTTTTTTTTTTTTTACTCTCAAGGGTGAGGATCAAAAGGAACAAGTCACACTGTGAAAAGGAGCGGAAAATGCTCTTAAGTCCCTGGCCCAGACTGACTCATCACCAAGGGAAGAAAGAGGCGGTGAGGTGGGGGTGGGGGCCGGGGTGGCTCTGTCATTGCTGTCACTCATCCAAGGCAAGACGGCTTTGCACAGCCGTGGTAGAGAGTGAAGCCTGTCTCCACGCCAACAACAAAAATCAAAGGCCTCGGGTGTCTGTGCACGTTCGGGTTTGAGGAGAAATGACGCTGGGATGGCCAGGGGCAGCTGGGAGCCCATATGTCCGGGGGGGTTCCGTGTCTCCCCCGAGTAGCAGGTGTCATGGTGCCGCCCACCGAGCTCTCAGTGGGGAGTAGCGACTTCCCCTGCCTCCTCTGCGTATTCCCGTATTCCCGATGCTTTGACATCCAGACTTCTCTCTCCCTCTCGCAAAGCTTTGCTTTCTGCAGGAGGGAACGGTAGTATGGGGAGGACACACAGAAATCTTCAGACGGACGGGAGCAGGGGGGAGGACCACGGAGACCGTGGCAAGCAACCGTGCAGCCTTGGCGTTGGCTGAGACAGGACCTGTGACTGCCTTTCTTCCCTTCCCCTTCCTTCCCCTTTCCTTTCCTTTCCTTTCCTTTCCTTTCCTTTCCTTTCCTTTCCTTTCCTTTCCTTTCCTTTCCTTTCCTTTCCTTTCCTTTCCTTTCCTTTCCTTTCCTTTCCTTTCCTTTCCTTTCCTTCCCTTCCCTTCCCTTCCCTTCCCTTCCCCTCCCCTCCCCCTCCCCCTCCTCCCCTTCCCTTCCCTTCCCTTCCTTTCCCTTCCCTCCCTCCCTCCCTCCCTTCCTTCCTTCCTTCCTTCCTTCCCTCCAACGTCACTACAGCCTCTTTGGAGGTCACTTGCCATTTTAATATATGGTTCTGAAACGATCCCATATCTGTTAAAATAGACGAATAAGGTTGGAAGAAATAAAAATAAATGTAGGGTCAGCTGCATTGACAGCTTCCTCTTTAAACAAAAGCATCGCAGAGATAACCTCTGAGCGCCCCATCAGAGGAGGGCAAACATCCCATAAAACAAATAAAATGGAGCAACAGCAGATTCACCAGCCTCCCCTGCGCTGTGGGTGGGGTTGGCTTGGGGACCGGCGTTGGTGGAGTTGGGGCTCATCCCATCAGAGCCGCTCACAGCCCACTACCTTCACCTCCAAGCCCGTGTTTCCATCGTCTAACAACTTTGGGAAATGGGCATTTTGAAGAAATGGACATAAAAGCTAACTTACCTACTAAGCTACACATCTGATAAAAGACTGATAATCAGAATATACAAAGAACTCAGGAAAATTGCAAGAAAAAAAATCAAACAACCCCATTTAAAAAGTGGGCAAAACATCAATCCAAGAATGGATTAATAAAATGTGGTATATGTATACCATGGAGTACTATTCAGCTCTAAGAACAACGGTGATATAGCACATCTCATATTTTCCTGGTTAGAGCTGGAACCCATACTACTAAGTGAAGTGTCCCAAGAATGGAAAAACAAGCACCACACATACTCACCAGCAAATTGGTGTTAACTGAACAGCACCTAAGTGGTCACATAGGTACTACAGTAATAGGGTATTGGGCAGGTGGGAGGGGAGAGGGGGCGGGTATAGACATACATAATGAGTGAGATGTGCACCATCTGGGGGATGGTCATGCTAGAGACTCAGACTTGTTGGGGGAGAGGGGGAATGGGCATTTATTGAAACCTTAAAATCTGTACCCCCATAATATGCTGAAATAAAAAAAATAAAAAAATAAAAAATAAAAGTGGGCAAAAAACATGAACAGAAGCTTTTCAAAAGAAGATAGACAAATGGCCAATAAACATGAAAAAATGCTTAATGTCCCTGATTATCAGGGAAATGCAAATTAAAACTGCAATTAGATATCACCATACCCTAGTTAGAATGGCTTTTATTAAAATGTCCAAAAACAACAGATGCTGGTGTGGATGCAGAGAGAAAGGAACACTTATGAACGCTTATACTCTGTTGGAGGGACTGCAAATTAGTACAAGCCTTATGGAAAACAGTATGGAGATTCCTCAAAGAACTAAAAGTCAACCTACCATTCAATCTAGTAATACTACTACTGGGGACCTACCCAAAGGAAAATAAGTCGTTTTATCAAAAAACACCTGCACTTCCAAGTGTTTATAGCAGCACAATTCACAATCGCAAAGATGTGGAATCAACCCAAGTGCCCATCAATACACGAGTGGATTAACAAACTGTGGTATAGGTATACCACGGAGCACTACACAGCCACGAAGAAGGCATATTCTGCTAAGTCTATTCATTCTCTTCATTTAAAATGTTATTGCTATTGGCATTATTTACCCTCTACACTTGACCCTACCTCCCAAAGATGTAAAGAAATTGTACCTTATAAGATTGTTTCTGTCCATGGCTAACTGAATTCCAGGACATCAAATGTGAAAGGGATATACAAGAAGTGAGGATTTAGATTCCATGGCAAAATAAATACATTGCTTAAAGATGGATGCCCAGATCAGATTAAAAATTATTTTTCCTCCTGTCATAACATATCATATTCAGAGGTAGTATAGGATGGCGATGCCATGGACCAAGCAGCAGAGATGCCCGGCTAGTCGGGCTGGATGTTGGTGGGCGTGCCACCGAGACGCATCCCAGTTGATGGCAGGCAAAGGCAGGCCCCGTGACTGTGCCATGTGCTCGTTCGCATTTTGCAGGTCCTTGCAGTTAGCAAGAGACATGTGAACACTTCTAGCCACTCACATGTGAGGGTCGCTCTTGCTTATTACTTCCGGGTTGAAGCAATAAAGTTTTCGTGCTCAATTTATCTAGTCTTTCTCATCATCTGCCCCGGTGACCAAGGAGGCTGCATGTTCCAGACGGCATGGAGACAAGATGCCGGAACAGGCTCCGTTAGCCTGGTTACCTGGGTCCCTGCGTGGAGAAGAGCTTCCTGCTGACTCACCCAAGACAGGTAGCAGGAGCCATGACTCTGCTTTTCTTGCCTCAAAGCAACATGATTTGGGAGCAGCTGGTTACCACGATATCACCTAATCCATCCTGATTAATACACACTTTCCAACTTCTGCCTCAAGAAAACACACACACACACACACACACACACACACACACACACACACACACACATTCTTTGAATTCTGAATTCTGTACTATGTCCCAAGCTAGGGGGATAGATTGCTCAGGTATGCAACTTCAAAATTTCCTACACATGCTAGGTGGCTAGACCCTCACGTCTGGGGTAACTGCCCTGATTTCTGTTCCCAAGAGCTTGGGCAGACCCAGCCTAAGCCAGCATTGGGGATCTGACATTCCTCAATGTGTTTTCTTAACTCTGGTTGATTTTTTTGGAAACCATTTTCAATTCATTTCCCAACAAAGATCAATAACCTAATGAACAGAATCGTGAGTAATCACCCTGTCCTTCTGTTTTGCTTGTTTGGCCAAACTCTGTTATTCCAGCCATCCCTCCCCCACCTCCCAAATACATAGCAAGTGCTGCAGTGATGATGGGCTGTGAGTTTTTTTTTTTTTTAATTTCTACCACATTAAACGGAAGAGCTATTAGATGACCCTAGAAATACTATGTCTAATTAGCAATAATGCTGTGTTGCTATAAACAACCTGTGTGCTCCTTTTAACAAACAGGGGACATCAGTCACTTTGGCACCTGTGTCGCAAACAGATTTATAAGCACTCCGTCTCTTAAAGTACATCAGCGCCTGGGTTTAATAGCTGTGGCGTGGAATGCAGAGTGATTGCATTTTAGATGTCACACTGAAATAAAATAAAATAATTCTTTCACTCTTGGAGAAGCAGCGAGACTTTGTATTGCAGAGCCCACGATGGGCTGGCGGTCTGCTCACATCTGCCTCTGGCTAGGATGGTGTCTTAAAGCCATTGAAACACATCCCTTGCCTTTTTTTTATGTGAATTTAAAAATCTGACCGAGGTTCCACAAGCTCCTTGTTAAAATATCACACCTGCGAAAGGGTTTCTAATGAAATGCCTCGGAAGGGATCCCACTCTCCCTAACCTTATTTTTGTTCCCTTCAGGCAACGATTTTCAACTCTTCCAACTATGTTATGGAAGGTTTTTTCCCCCTATATATCTAAACAATATGCTGTATTATACTTTCTTGATGTAGCGGGTTTAGACATTAGCCACTGACTTGCTGGTATGATCGATGACATTTTGTTTCTTATTTCGTTCTACTTTCTCTCTTTTCTCAGCCGATACAATTATATCTCTGTTTTGAGCTCTCTATTGGCTATATTTAAAACTTTAAGGAAAAAAACACCTGTAATGGAAGACACTGTGCTGCATAAATGTGTGATCTCACATCTCTATGTAGACTCTAAAGATGTTGAACTTGTAGAAACAGGGAGGGGAGGCTGGTTGTCCAGGCTGGGGAATTGGGGGGGGGGCGGAGGGTAAAAAGATACAAACTTTCAGTTATAAGATGAATAAGTTCTGGAGACCTAATTAACTATTACTATAGTTAATAAGGTACTGTAAGCTTGAAATTTGCTAAGAGAGTAGATCACAATGCTCTCACTACAAAAAACATGGTGCCTAAGTGAGATGGTGGTTGCATTAATTAGCGTTACTCATTTCACAATGCATATATGTATATCAAAACACCACGCTGTATACCTTAAATGTATACAATTTCTACTCATCTATTATACCTCAGTCAAGCTGGGTTTGGGGGAGAGATGATGTCTTGGTCCCCAAATAGTTTGAAAACACGTCTGCAGGTTCTTTGACACTCCTGCCATGTGGGGGCGGGGGGGTATCTGGGGGCCCCCCCTTCAACACGGGCTGGCCCCAGTGACGCACGTCCGCAGTCGCCAGTGCAGCTGATGGCTGGCTGCCTCCTGGGCTAGACCCTAGAAGGTGACATGGCTCCTGTTTTCCTCTCGGGGAGGAGAGGGGCACTTGCTCTGGGAAGCCAGCGCCACGCCGTGAGGAAGCCCGGGCCACGCGCAGAGGCCACGGTACGTGATCCGGTCGGCAGCCCGGGCTGAAACCCAGCACCCGCCCCGCAGGTGTGTAAAGGAAGCCTTGGAGAGGACGCCCGGCCCCCACCTCACCGCCCTGAACGGGAGGCTCTGAGCAGGAGCCCACTTGGCAGCCGCCGGAGCCGTGGCACGAGTTGACACCAAGGGCTGTTGTTGTGTCATGCTGCTATGGGCGCGTTCTGGTGGGTCCCCACGCAGGGATGGGTGACCGATCCCCCTCTGCCTCGCCCCGTGAGAGGAGAACGTCGGCCCTGCTAAAGCTCTCCTGGGGCTCGCCTCCCAGGACAACCTCCTGGCCTCCCTCGTTTCTGCCTTTTGCTTTTGTGCTCTCAAGGTTGAGAACACCCATGCCGTGCTCCGAAACGCAGCGAAGCCGTCCGTGCTCTGCACGAAGGCCGCGCCTGAGCGTTGAAAGCCAGCGACGTGTCCATCGCACTCAGACGCGCCCTGTCTGCCGCGGAGGAGGCTTCTCGGCCTTGGGACCACTGAGGTTCGCGGCTGAGTAGTTCTTCGCCACCAGAATGTTCTGTGCATGATGGGATGTGCACGGCAGCACTCCTGGCCTCTACCCGCTAGATACTACCTACCAGCATCCCTCTCCCCCCCATCCCCAGTTGTGACCACCCCAAAATGTCCCCACACATTGCCAAACATCCCCCGGGGGAGGAAGTCACTCAGCAGGGCTAAGATTCACACGAGGATTCTGTTTCCCTGCATGAGAATACTTTGTGCACCCCGGAGCTGCTAACTGCCTTTCTTTTCTCCTGTCTCTCACAGTTTACTTTTGTCATAACCTTAACTCCTGCCAAGCTCTTCGCCAACCTCAGCATTTTCCCGTCTCTGTTCCAATGAACACATGCTCTAGACCTACCGCACAGACTTCTTTTTACTAGATGCAGGGTTTGTCTTAATAAATATGCGCTAACAAAAAAGAAACGGGAGAAATTTACAAAATGAAGAAACAGAGGGAAAATTGTTGATTTTCTTCATGTCAGCAGCGAGAACAAACTCCACCACGCACGGGGCTTTGTGCAGCTAGAACTGGCTTTATGTAACAGACACAGCCTTGAAAACTGAATATATAAATAAGTTTTAAAAATCATGTTTTATTGTACCACTGGAGCTTGCTATTGAAAATTATCCTAAAACAGAGAGCTCAAGGCCCAACTCAACTGCATGTCTCTATTAATCTCCCCAAGTGGAAGTAATCAGTGTGCACTACTGTTCACAGTTTGTTGGAGACGTTATGCTCGGAGGCAGGAGAGCTTAGCATGAGGAGTGCTAACTCTGCAGTCAGACAGCCTGGTGTCAAACCCCAGCTCCCAGATCTACCGGCTCTGTGGCTCTCAGCAAACTAGCGACCACACTGCCTCAGTTTTCCCCATCTGCAAAATGGGGATCGGTAAAATGTCCATGTTACTGGGTTGATGCAAAGGATTGCGTATGTGGACAGTACTTACAACAGTAGTTAGCATGTGATGAGCAGAAACACGCGTTACCATGCTACTGTCATCACTTTTAGCCTCCTGGAGCAGGAGTGGAGGAAGGGAGCCCAGACTGAAGGGTTCGAGCCCTGGCTTTGCACAGTTAGCTACGAGGCTTTGGCCACATTGTGTTAAGCACCCAGGGGCTGAGTTTCCCCGAGAGTTAAATGAGATACGCTAGAAATCCTATTTACATGTTAGGTGCACGGGCTCTGGCCTCAGGCTGCCTGTGTTCAAAACCCAGCTTTGCAACTTCCTCCTTGCATGACTTTGCAAGTTACCTAAACTCTCTGCACCTCATCTTCCTTATCTGGAAAACAAGGTCCCCAGTCGTGTCTACTTCAGAGAGTTCTTGGGAGGCTCCACCAGCAAAGGCATGCAAAGTGTTAAAGTGGTGCTTGGAAGTGTTAACTTTTCAAGAAGGTTGCTTATTAGTAGGATCATTATACATGCAGTGACTTATATGGATTCAATATGTTCTTGGCGAAAGGAAAAGAGTAAGTAAGAGGAGGAGGGGGAGGCAGAGGGGGAGGGAGGAGGGAGGGAGGGAGGTGAGAAGGAGAGAAGGAGGGAGGAGGGAAGGATGGGAGGAGGGAAGGATGGAGGAAGGAGGGAGGGAGGAGGGAAGGATGGAAGGAGGGAGGAAGGGAGGGGGAGGGAGGGTGGGAAGGAGAGAGTGAGGGAGGGAAGGAGGAAGGAGGGGAGGAAGGAAGGATGGGAGGGGAGGAGGGAAGGATGGGGAGAGAAGGGAGGGAAGGAGTGAGTGAAGGAGGGAGGGAGGGAAGGAGGGAGGAAGGAAGGAGGGGAGAGGGAAGAAGGGGAGGGAAGGATGGAAGCAGGGAGGGAGGGAGGCAGGGAGGAAGGGAAGGATGGAGGGAGGGAGGCAGGGAGGGAGGGAAGGATGGAGGGAGGGAGGCAGGGAGGAGGGGAGGATGGAGAGAGAAGGGAGGGAAGGAGTGAGTGAGGGAGGGAGGGAGGAAGGAGGGGAGGAAGGAAGAAGGTGAGGAGGGAAGAAGAGAGGAGGGAAGGAGGGAAGGAGAGAGGGAGGGAGGGAAGGAGGAAAGGATGGATGGAGGGAGGGAAGGAGGGAGGCAGGGAGGGAGGGAAGGATGGAGGGAGGGAGGCAGGGAGGAGGGGAGGATGGAGGGAGGGAGGCAGGGAGGAGGGGAGGAGGGAAGAAGGTGAGGAGGGAAGAAGAGAGGAGGGAAGGAGGGAAGGAGGGAAGGAGGGAGGGAGGGAGGGAAGGAGGAAAGGATGGATGGATGGAGGGAAGGAGGGAGGCAGGGAGGGAGGGAAGGATGGAGGGAGGGAGGCAGGGAGGAGGGGAGGATGGAGGGAGGGAGGCAGGGAGGAGGGGAGGATGGAGGGAGGGAGGCAGGGAGGGAGGGAAGGATGGAGGGAGGGAGGCAGGGAGGAGGGGAGGGAGGCACACATAACCTGCCGAGCTATCTACGAACTCATGCTCTGTCCTGCGGGAGGCTAAGGTGGGGACAGACATCGCCCTTCCCTCCCTGGTCCCCACCCGCAGCCACCCACAGAGTGGACATCTCACTGCGGTGACAGCAACTTCAGTATGAAAGAGGCACATTTCCCCACCCAGGCTCCCTGAGCGCCAGCCAGCTGCGCTTGGTGCTCAATGACGGAACCATAACGTTTCTACTCGGAAGGAGAAACTGGAGCCTTGTGAGGGTGGACTTTGTGGATGGGTTGAGGGATTTCCAAGGGCGACGTTGGCTGCATGTTGTCGTCCCATCGTGGGTTCGCTCTGGAACCCAAATCCCTCCTTCGGATGGGGCTTCGCTGCCGCCACACGCGGCGAGCTCCGGTTGGGTGCCCGGAGTGGCGTTGGCTTGCAGGAAGAGCGGCTGCACGGCACATAAACCCACGAGCTCTCAGTCCCCTTCGTGTCCATGCAGACTCACAGCAAGTCTATCTCAGGCGGCAACATCCGGGCAGCTCGCCCATATACCGATTTTTCTGGAGGAGCCGAGAATCAGTGTTTTTACATGAAGTCTCCTGACTTTTATATCTGGTTCAACTTTTGTGGAGACCACTGCAAAGCCGGACTGAAACACTATTTTATAGGGCACAGGGACCGCTGGGTTCCTCTCTGGGATGTCACCCAGCAGACAACAAACCTCTTCAACTGTGAGGTCCCTTTTGGACGAAAAGATGACGCACCCTGGCCGAGTTCTCTGCACCCGACAGAGAGGCCGGCGTCTTCCCAGGACCCCAGTTCATTTGTCCGGGTCATCCCACAACCCCTGCGGTCTGGGAACAAGAGCCTCCTTTATCCCGTGCGGCCTGAAGCCATCTCCTGGGCTCACCAATGCACTTCTCGGTTTTGCATAACTAATTCCAAATCTTAGTTAGCATCAAGCTTCGGAATTAAGAAGCTAAGTGACAGCTGTTTAATTAACTCCTTAAGCTGATTAGGCGGCATTACCGAAATCCCCCCGAGACGGGATTTCTAACTCTGGGAGACCCTAGGGCCGAGTCACTGCCGCCTCTGTTTGAATTCCGTCAGCGGCTGCACCAATCGACCACGAGGTCTTGCCATCCTCGAGGATGTGGTAAAATACAAAGTTCTATTTATCACATTAACTGGGACAGGAGATGCCAAATGGCATTAACAACAAGAAGTTCTTGGGATCTGCTAAAAACAAGTATGTCCTGCATTAGAAACACACACGGCATCAATAGGGTTCCTCAAAAGCCCTTGGTGAAGTGTATACAGTCGGTACCTTTAGTGCACTGGGTTAGGGGAAGGCCTTTGCATTAACCCTGGGCCCCCACATAAAGGGTTGTCTATAACCCCTCCCAAGTTGTCTGACAAAGGCTCATGAACATGTGTAAGACTTTAAGCCAATTTTCGTCTTAAGACGGATGTTTTTCAAGCGGAATTTCCAAGAAACAGGGGAAACCACAATATTTGTCAGATTTTAAATGTGGGGCTGAGGCTGGCTGACATCTCGGGACATCAGCACTGAAATAAACTGGTACAGGCTGGGTGAGGTGGCTCACGCCTGTAATCCCAGCACTCTGGGAGGTGGGCGGATGGCTCGAGGTCAGGAGTTCAAAACCAGACTGAGCAAGAGCCAGACTCCATCTCTACTATAAATAAATAAATAATAAAAAAAAGAAATTAATTGGCCAACTAATATATATAGGAAAAAAATGAGCCGGGCATGGTGGCGCATGCCCATAGTCCCAGCTACTCGGGAGGCTGACGCAGGAGGATCGCTTGAGCCCAGGAGTTTGAGGTTGCTGTGAGCTAGGCTGACACCACGGCACTCACTCTAGCCTGGGCAACAGAGTGAGACTCTGTCTCAAAAAAAAAAAAAAAAAAAGGAAAAAAGAAAAAAACGGTACAAAATGATGTGGTTTTTTGTGGGTTTTTTGTCCTTTTGAATCCTTAGCTGGGCAGCACTGGGCAGACGGTAACAGAACACGGCGTGGACAGAATGCCATAAAAGAGCACACCATGTGTGCCTCAGAGAACACACCATCCACCTGAAGTTTTTAGAGACAGGACTTACAAGTCTAACTTTCGGATTGAGTTTTAGGGGCATGTGTGTAGGAAGCTAGGCGGGTGAGGAGTGGGGTGGCGCCCATGGATTTTGTGGGCTGATTCTGGGTGCTGTAAATCTCAGCTCCTTGCTCAACACACAGATGTTTTTGGGTTTGTTTTGTTTTGTTTTGTTTGAACAGCTTAATGGAGATAGAGCTCATACACCACATAATTCATCCGTTTAAAGTATGCAATTCATTAGTTCTTAATATATCCACAGATACGTGTAACATCACCACAGTCAAGTCTAGAACATTTTTGTCACCTCTACAAGAATCCCCCCGTCACTCGCTATGTTCTGGCCTGCACCAATCCACTGTCTTGTCTCTGCAGATTTTCCTGTTCCAGACATCTCATGTGGATGGAGTCAGGCCACGTGTGGTCTTTTGTGACCGGCTTCTTTCACGTGCCGTGTTGTCACGGTCCATCCGTGCTATAGCATGCACCAGTGCTGCATTCCTCTCATCCCTACGTTCCTTCCATTCCTGGTGGAATCGTATTCTCCAAGGCATAGGCTTTTAGTGCTTCCCCTTAACGAACAATCGGTTCTGATGCTGCCACAGAGTTTGCAAACCAGGGTTCCGCAGGCCAAATCCGGCCCAGGTATGTGTTTTGCTTGGCTGTACAGATTTCCCTTTTTTTTTTTTTTTTTTCAATGGAGCTGCGACATTTAAAAGTTGGGAAATATGCATTTTAAACTCTGGACTTCTGGTTTGTCTTGGAAAATCGGAAGTTCCGGCAATTCCAGGGCCTCGTTCAGCGTGTGTGTGGTCTGTCTCCACCTCACGCGGGTCCAAGTCTCCTTCAACATGGGAGATTCATGATTCCCCGGGGGGGCTTTGAATCACGGGTCCTTTGTCTAGAAGCTTCTAGACTGTCAACACACATGCGATTCAGGACGCAAACATCATCCCAGCCCAGCAGCTAGAGCTGAAATTTGTAAGAAATGGGAAGAACACAGGGTAGGTGCTCAGCTTCATTTATAACCTTTTTTTTTTTTTTTTTCTTCAAGAAACAAGCCTTTCTGTGTGCCAGAAACACTAAATCCAGTGATTCACTGCCCTCCCTGATAAGAAAAGTCTGACAACATGACAAAAATGCTGTTAAGTACACTCAACATACATCAAAGATTGGCAGCTACGGCCGTTGATGACGGTCTATAAGAAACTTACACTTCATTTATAGCCTCCCGAGAGCAAACCCGTGAAACTCGGCACGAATGTTTAACGTCTGTCTGTGGATGGAGTCCTCTTGCTGTCAGGAGACATTTGCTCTTCGAACCCGGGGGAGGTTTCGCCCCTAGCCTTTAACTAAATAAGTGGGTTCTCATCCTCCTGCTATAGCGCCACAGAAAAAGGCATGTCAAATTGTCAAAGGCCACAGAACCGCCCGTGGGCTGGGAGAAGCCATCAGTTTCACGCTGCACGAAACTAAGGAATCAATTCAATTGGTGCGGAAAGGACGTACAAAACGGACAAACATCAAAGGGCTGTTTGCAGACTTCGTTTAGCTAAGTGGGTGGACCTACGTGTGGGTCTTGTTTAGAATCTTGTTGGTGACCCTGCCTGGTCCTAAGTCCTCGACTGACCTGCAGGGCGTGCGGATTTCAGCAGGACTTACCGGTGCGGCTTGGAGCCGAGTCTTGATCCTCTGTGCTGATGAGAACACGGCCACGTGGCTAATCCCCAGTCGCGTGAAAAACCCAAAAGTCACTTGCAGCCTGGCCCTGGAATACATTACGGGCTGTTTTTCTCCCTTTCCTTCGGCAGACAACTTCTTAATTATGTTTTTCTTGGGCTAATGCAAAAATGAATCCACATGTCTTCAGCCCACACTAATTGAGATGAGGATGGATGCAATTAAGAGTATTCTGGGAGGCAGGGCGAAATCAATCTGGGGCTTTAAATTGGCCACAGCCGTCCCTGCGTCGGCGGTGAAGGCCCCGAACTTGCTGACCAAGGATGGAAACGCATTTCAGGTCGACCCTTCCATTTCCTGGGGAAGGGAACAAAATTAGTATTCTCTGCCGCCCTGCCTCGGTTCGCTCACTCTGAGGTCCCTCCTGGGCGTTCAGACCTGTGATTTTAGGATTCAGCGAGCGGTCAGTCTGCCCTCCCACCCAGCTGAGTGAAGGGCACATGAAGGTCACGGCTTGAAGAAAATGAAGATGGGTATTGGACTCTTCTTCAAAATGAAGCTCTGTGATCGTGGACACCGGTCTCACTCCTGATTGAAATGACAGCAAAATCCGCGCTACAGTAAAAGCAGCTCTGTTTTCTTTGTAGGATGGGGTGGAGCTGGGTTACTGTGGACGCCACATCCCAGGAGGTCGCCTCACCCAGGCCCCGGGGACTTATGTTCCGATCGTCTCCAGCTTTCTGTCTCTCCTCCGGGCGCTCCCACGGGCTCCGGACTCACATATCCCCCCCTGCGTACTCGGCGTGTCCACTGGGGAGTCTCAGGCTTCCCGGGTTCAAGGCTGAACTCTCGCTATCCTCTCCCTCATGGTTCCAGACTCGCAGGGGGGACCAGCAGTTCCCAGGTCACTCAAGCCCCAACCCCAGGAGTCACGGCTCAGGTTTCTTTTGCTCATCCCAGATCACATCCGTGAGAGCATCCCCTGAGCACGGCCGCCAATGTCCCCGCCACCCGCCACTTCCCTCCTGTCCGTGGCGACCACCTTAAATCAGGCCACCAGGGTATGCAGCCAGGGTTGTGCAAAAGCCTTCAAAGCCACCCATCCTGCTTATTCAGTGTTTGTCACTCTCAGAAGTCTTTTTTTTTTTTTTTTGTCATTCTATTGTTAGGTAGGCAGCTAAAGATTGCCTGCCCCTCCTGGGGACAAGGTGGGTGACTGCCACACCTGGGGGAGGAGGGAACACTCTATGAATCTGCCAATCAGAACGTAGCACGCCAACTGCAAATGCATGCAGAGGACCCGCTGGCCCGTGGGCCGAGCTGCGCAGGTACCATAGAGTCTGGAAGGTGAGACAGGACAACCTAAGACTAATTATTAGCTTAAACTATTAGCTTAATTCTACATTGCACTTCATCCCCCAAAACGGGCTTTTGGAGAGGCTCATGGGAGATTCACATGTGTGGTCAGACTCAGGTCATGTGACTCCCAGCTGTCCAATTAAAGTGGTTCCATGGTGACGTCTGAACCACAGGGAGGTCCCTATCCAGACGCTATAAGACAAGACCCAGACCATAACCAAGGTCTCTGTTGCTACGACAAAGGGTCTGGTTGTCATCTGTGGCGTATGTATCTTGCTCTGTAAACCCGTATCTTGCTCTTGCTCTACAATGCTATCTTGATCCTCCTCAATAAATGTCACCCCACGCTTGCCTCACTTTGGTGCGTGTGGTCATGCTTTGGCCAAGAGTACACCAAGAACCGAGAATGCAGAACAAGTACCATAGAGTCTGAAAGATGACGTAGGACAACCTAAGACTAATTATCATGTCCTTAAGCTTAAATCTACATGGTGGTTCACCGACCCAACGCTATGAATTACTGCCTGGGTGACCCACACCCAAGTATAAGCTCCAGAACCAGAGGTCTTCCTTGTTATTCACCTCTAAGCCCAGAGCCAGACTCAGGAGGCACCATGTGACACCTTAGTGTGTCCTTGTTCTGGACACAAGGCTCAGGGAGCTCTCCTGGAACCAGTTTGCTGAAGTCCCTTCAATCCAGCCCCATCCCCACAGACAATTTGCATTATGGCCACATCCTCATCGGTGATTTGTGCCACGTTGGAAGCTAAATACATCCTTGGTAAATCCTTCTGGATTTTTCTAGGGCCTTACGTTTCCTGGCTAGAACTGGGAAATCTCGTCCCAATCGTGATGCTTGAGGTAGGAAACGTGTGTGTGCTGCCAGTCTCCATCAGAGTTTCACTAGTTCAGAGGGAGAACTTAAGGGACTGGAGTTCTCTGGGCTGTCCACACTATTACCATTTGTGTTACCATCATTATGTCTTTTTTTTTTTTCATTTAATTAACTGGGCTTCCAACCAACGGATGGGCAGCCAAGAAAGCATCTGCCACTGATTAGCTCAGCTGGTGGGAGCTTGGCGTTGGTGAGTCCAAGGTCGTGGGTTCAATCCCCACTTGGCTATGGGTTTGCCCAAAATTAGCAGGCTGAGATGGTAACCCTAACTCTGGCTAACAGCTTAACAATTACATGAGAAAACAGGAACAGACCAGAGCCAAACCATCCATTCTTTTTAGGGATCTGGGACCCCTGAGGTTGGGTCCAGAGGAGTGGTTCTCAATCAGGCTATAGAACATAATCCTACAAGGAGAGCTGACAAAAATATCAACACCTGGGGCTTGCTGCAAACCAATTGTATCAGAAACTCAGGGGAGAGGGACTCAGGCATCGGTACTTTTTTTGTTTGTTTTTAATCTTTGCAGGCAATCCTAACCCAGGGGTTCTCAAACTTAGCTGCATACTGGAACCTCCTGGGGAGATAAAGCAATACCTGTGCTGGGTCCCACACCCAGATTCTGAATTAATTTGTTACATAATGTGTAGCCCCAGCCTTGGGAGGCTAAAACCATCCTCCCGGATGATTCTAGCGGCAGTAAAGTCTGAGCACCACTGGGAATGATCTTTGTCCGGGAAGGACGGTCACCAGCCTTGGCGATTCCAGAGTGCCTTCCACGCTGCTGGGCTCACACGCACACACGTGTGCGCGCGCGCACACACACACACAGATATGGCCCGAGGCAGGGGACTCCACAGAGACGGCCCACGGACACACTAGTGTTAGGCAAGAGGTTTACTGCTGCATGCTTAAGGAACATTGAGAGAGAGCGTGATGGTGCCGTGAAGTAAGCACGGAAGGAAGGAAAACACGCTACACGGAGCTCGAGGCAGCAAGCACGCTAGGAGCTCCGCCCTGCACGCCAGAAAGCTTTCTGGTGCACAGATCCCACGCTGTGCTCCTGGAGAGAGAGGATGCCAGCCCGCGGTGAGATGCACAGCCTCCAGGTTTCAGCTCAGATCTCAGCCTTTCCCAGGGCTTCTCTGAACGCGGAGCTATCCCCGTTTGCACCAAACCTCCCTCACAGCCGCCCATCCACTGCCAGGACAAAGCCTCCTTTGCCATTCCTGTAGCACTTAACTCCTGGAAGTCACCTTATTTTTATGTGCATTCAGTTGCTTTTCCAACTGTCCCTCATTCTAGACCAGGCATCCTCAAACTACGGCCCGAGGGCCACATGCGGGCCGCCCAGCACATTTATCCCGCCCTCCAGGTGCTTTTGCCGCCGCTGCCTGTCCTGCTTAGTGGCCGACTCGACCTGGGCCCACAGTGCGCATGTGTGGAATGTGCGCTGTACTCTCCAACGGTCTGAGGGACAGAGAACTGGCCCCCCGTTTAAAAAGTTTGAGGGCCCCCGATCTAGACTGCAGGATATTTGAGGATGGGACCTTGTGGGTCTTGGTCACATGTGGATCCCATTGAGTTGCAGAGTTTGGTACATAATCATCATCAGCAGCAGGGGGCAGTGCCTGAATGAATGATTGAATGAATGAATGGATGTCACCAAGAGCCTTTAGAAAAATGTTCTGGTGATGGGCACACTAAAATCCCTGACTTCAGCATTATGCAATTCATCCATGTAACAAAAAACCACTTGCATCCCCCGAATCTACTGAAATTTTTTTCTACAAAAAAGTTTCTTTGTTTCCTCTAAGTTATTCCTCTTTCCAATACTCGACCCCCACCCCCACATACCAACTGATTGTTTATCTTCTTAAAATTATGTTCTATGATAGCAACTTTGGAAGCTCTTACATCCTGCCTTATTACGGGACATATTTTTGGTGAGGGCAGGATGGATTCTACAGAACTTGTTTCCTGGTACGTTGGAGAAACTCTGAAACCAGCAAGGTGGTAAATGTCAGTGTAACATGGGGGTATGAACCTAAATTAGAAACTGACATTATTAATTTTTTTTTACATGACTGTGTCTCTATTTATCTGAGGGTCAATGGATTCAAATAAAAACAGTAAAGTATATATTTAAAAAGTCACAACCTGCGTAATTTTTTGGAGTGGATATTCTAAGTGAAACAGAAACAAAATAACATCAAATGTAAACACGTATCGTTCAAACTCAATCCTTTAATGCGGGCCATAAAGATTATTTCATTTTCTCACACATGGAGTCTGACTCAGGCATCCAGGTGGGTCTTGATTTGTACATTCTCTTTGGCTCCTGGCAAAATAGGACTCTAAGAGTTTGCCATTAAGAAAAAAAAAATCGTAAAAGCGATTGCAGAAGAAAACAAGAAATAACACTTCTCCTAGCTGCTTTACTGCAATGCGGAAAGGAGGCTTTGAATTTAAGGAGTTAAAAGAAGAGAACGGGCGTGTAGAACATACTGATGATCATTTGCAAATCTAGGAAGCTTTGAAAATGTGGAATCTGAGACGCTATTATGAAGAGACGTGATCTGTCTGTAATAACATTCTTAGAAATGACATGCAAGCAAAGGATTCCGATCCTTTCTCATCTTAGGCTCCACGGCAACTGTTAAATAGCTAATCTGTTCAAACTGGCTCCAAGAGAATTTATCTAAATACCTACTCTGTGTGCTCAAGAAAATAAATCTAAGCTTGAATTTGACTTTCAAAGCTTGTGCCTCGAAAAAGCTGCATTTCTCTGAAATCTGATTTATAATAACCTGCAAGACTTGTTCTCACCTGCCCTGAACACAAAACCAGTAATTTTTTCTACTTCTTTTACAAAATGAAATATACATATCTCAGGGAATTCCCTGTTTTATTTAAAGCTCTTTAAAATATTATAGGCGCACAGAATCACAAATCCCCATAAAGAATGCCAACAGTAATGACTTCTGCATGTTAACTTGGATAAGTTTTTAATAACTGATAGAAATATAAGTACTCTTATTGTGGAAGAATATAATGGTTTTTATTCACAAAGGCAATCTTTGTGGGTGAAATCCATTATCTTAAAAGTATTTTGATAAGGATAAATCTATGTAGGAAGAGCTATGCATCTCATATGCAATTGTTAAACTCCATTAAACATGCTTAATAATTAGTTGGCCAAAGAACCTCATTAGATGTACATTAAGTGCGCTTAAGCCATATTTGAGATACTTCATTAAGAGTGACGCAGTGGGCTTTATTGCATAACTTTCATAAAAATTCTAGTCAAATTAAAACTAGAATTCGTGTCACTCTCAGTTTATCTTTGAGAACAGACCACTGCATTGAATATTTTTTCTTCTGAAACAAACTGGTCTCTGCTAGTTATGCATTTCATAATTGCTTTATTTAGGTATAATTTACATATAATAAATTCACTCATTATAAATGCACAATTTGAGGTGTTTTATTAAATTTATTCAATTTAGTGATAGTGCGACTATCACTACAATACAGTTTTAGATTTTTTTTTTTTTTTGGAGACAGAATCTTGGACTGTCACCCCAGCTAGAGTGCAGTGGCCTCATCATAGCTCACAGCAACCTCAAACTCCTGGGCCCAAGGGATCCTCCTGCCTCAGCCTCCCAAGTAGGTGGGACTACAGGCGCATACCATGATGCCCATGCCTGGGTAATTTTTCTATTTTTAGTAGAGACGGGTCTTGCTCTTGCTCAGGCTGGTCTCAAACTCCTGAGCTCAAGCGATCCTCCCACCTTGGCCTCCCAGAGTGCTGGGATTACAGGCGTGACCCTCCACACCCAGCCTCAGTTATAGAATATTTTATCATCCCCCAAAACATCCCTCATGCCTCTTTGTACTGAATTATTTCTCTCAACCCCTGGCTCTATTATTATTTTTTTTTTGCTATAGTTTTGCATTTTCTGGCAGTTTCATAGATGTGTAATCATACAATATATGGTCTTTTGTGATTACTTTCTTTCACTTAGCATGATGGTTTTGAGCCTGGTCTTTGTTGCTGTATCAGTAGCTTATTTTTCTTGCTGAGTGATATTTCTCTACATGGACATATCACCAGTTGATGGCCACAGAAATGCTTTACTAATTGGCATCCCCACCTCTAAATCCTAATCAATAATCTGTTCTTTATACTCCAGCCGGGGAAAAATGTCTTTCCTATCTCTCAGTCCCCTTTGCCCCCCACCAACCCCCCAAAAACCAAGTTCGATCATTTTCCATCACTTGGGAATAGCAAAATCCTTCCACAGGGCTCAGAGCGATGGAGCCACTTCCCATTCAGTGTCCACACCTCGTGGGACACTCTCCTTTGTCCCCAGCATCTCTGCATGCCTGCCCTCTCCTACCCGGGGTTCTTTGCACCTGCTGTTTCCTCCACCCAGAGCCTCCCCTCTCCCTCCCGTCACCCTAGCGACCCCCGTTAACCCTTTACGTCTCTGATGCAGCACCGCTCCTTGGAGAAGCCACCCCTGCCTTGTCCTAAAAAGACAACCTCCCAGCGGCAGCTCTTTGGCTTATTTTATCTCTCCTTGGTAGCACTTGTCACGGATAAAAGTTTTATATTTATTTGTGTAATTATTTGATTAAGATCTATCTTCCTCACCAGCGTCCATGTGTCACAAGGGCAGAGACTGGACTGTGCATGTTTTGTTTACCTCTTATCTTTGGCTCCTAATAGAGTACTTGGAAAAGAGTAGACGACCAAAGATAGGTGCTGCACGGACGGCGTGTGTTAGCGGCCCGTAATTATGGGATGAGTGCATGGAAGGAACCCAAACTTATTTAAGCACCAGGGAGAAAGATGCTCACTACTTTGAAGGCTCTTTCAAGAGTTGTCCCTTGAAGAATGACCCACTAACCCTGGGAATTTGGCCACCGGGCACTCAGCGGCTTTCATTCTATGTGTTCCCAAGGGTCTTTGCTGAGACATTCAAGTCTGTCAATCACAATTTCATTCCAAAAATGGTCTTAGTCCCTATTATTTTTTTTAATGTTCCCGGAGAATGGGGTTTTATAACTCCTCCCATGGACAAGTTCTATGGTGTAATCCTCCACACAGTGGGTTTCCTTATTTCTAAAAATGTTGTTTTTTCAACCAAGGAGAGGAGTAAAGTTTTAGAAGCGTGTGATTTTTGGTTATTTTTGCACCCAGAGAATGTAAGTATCTGGATAGGTACTTAGCTCGATAGCTAAGTAGAGACTGTTTTTATGTCTATGAATACTTCGTGCTTTAAAGTTTGCTTTGCTTGATGGTTATATATCCACACCAACGGTCCTTTGGTTAGGATTCAATTAGCATATAACTTTCCAATCTTTTATTTTCAGTCTTCCCATGTCATTATTTTTCAATTTTTTAAAATCTAAAAACATTAGTCTTTAACTGCGGAATTTAATTCATTTGCATGGGTTCTCATCACTGGTATATTTGAATTCACTCCTCTTGTGCTTTATTCATTTATTATTTATCTTTGTTTTCTATTTTTTGGAGCTTTTGAAGCTTATTTCTTCTTTTTTTATGCCTCTTTTTTGTGGATGAGATTTTTCTCCTTTTCCATTTTTCTTCCCCTTCTACTTTTGGAAATCATACACTCTTTTTTTTCCCCCCTGATTTTCAGTCATTATCCCGGAGATTTTGTTTTTACTGAAGGCCATTGATTAGTTCTTTAATCATTTAATTGTTATTGAGCTATTCTAAAATGCTAAGAGCTAGGAAAATAAAAATAAATAAAACAACATGCTTGAGGACGGCTTAGTCTAGCAAGAGAGGCAATGCTTCTAAATGAGGGTCTTGTCTGTCGAAGACAGTGCTAATGGATTCTGTTTGGCTGCAGAATCTAGACTTAGCTTCATAATTCTGTTAAAAATCGATGGTTTGAGTTAGCCCTCCAATACTACAAGGCAAAGCAAAGCAGACGTGTGCATGTGCACACACAACACACACACACACACATGCACACACGTACACTTTTGCCTTCTCTGGTCAAAATACATCAACCATAGCACCAAACATTAAGGACTTTTCCAGATGTGATGTAAGCAAATATACCCTTCTATTTGTTGCAAGTAGAAACACTTTCACTTCGTCACAGTTATTCATGGCTGTAGTACATTTCTGATTCCAGTTTTATACACGAGGACTTTCAAGTTTGTTTTCATAAGCATTAGGCCTCGGATTTATGAACACATCCAGTATTTTTTTTTCTACCACATGGCAATCACAGGCCAAGCACAATTTACATACATTTGCATATGTGGCATCTGTAGGTGACATTTGTAAGTTTGTAGATGTTAGGAGCTCTGGGGGTGCAGATTCCAGCTAGTCCTACTCCTCGCATATGCACGCAGCTACTGAACAGATGTATTTTTGCAAGCAAGATCACAACAACTGGAAAGAATTTGGCCTGGGACTGATTTCCTTTCTCACGCAGGGCTCCATTCTCCAGTTATTTTGCTAGTTTCACTATTATCATCCGGCCAGGTTTGATTTCCATTCTTGTAAAGGTGAGTTTAATGCAAAGTAAATTAGATTCTTTAATGGGTTTTTCTTTAGCAGGAATGAGAAATATAAAATGTCAATATCAAATAGAAAATTATTCTTGATTAGTTTTTGATAGGTTTAGCTACCAACAGATTGAATACACCTGAGATAATTATTCTATTAATGCTACATCTCAGGATTTTAATTAACTATTCAAATGTGCTCACTTTGATTGATTTTATTTGCTTCGGTAGATGAAGTGGGTACCCGGCTTAGGTTGACACCTGGAATCTTAACACCCCTCAGGGGGAGAAAGTGCTTGGGGGCAGAGTGGACCTCCTATGTTAAGATGTTAAGAGTCACTTTTCCAAACACCGGGGCCCGTGATGAGGAAGAAGGAGAAAACCACCACTGATCACAGAACAAAAAGTGTCTTTATGAGTCTTGAGTCAGATGTGGAGAAATCAGAAAGGAGGGATGAGAAAGGGATTAGAAAGGAGGATAAATGAAGAGGGAAAACTTGTGGTGGGTTTGTTTATCAAGCCAGAAAATACAAGTCTAAGGAGCAACTGAATCGCTAGCCTTTAAGAACAAGACCCCTTACTCATTTGTTCAATCAGCAAACTTCTACTGATGCTCCTACCATGTAGAGATGAGGCTTATGCTATGGCTGGGAAGATGAACGTTAGAAATTATAAACACCCATCTGAAGGCCTTGAGAGAGTATGTGGTTCCTCACAAACCCCATCAGAGTCGGTGGTGTTATTGATTTATTTATTTAGAGACAGAGCCTCACTGTTTTGCCCAGGCTAGAGTACCGTGGCATCAGCCTAGCTCACAGCAACCTCAAACTCCTGGGCTCAGGCGATCCTCCTGCCTCAGCCTCCCGAGTAGCTGGGACGACAGGCATGCGCCACCACGCCCGGCTAATTTTTTTCTATTTGTAGTTGTCCAGCTAATTTCTTTCTATTTTTAGTAGAGACAGGGTCTCGCTCTTGCTCAGGCTGGTCTGGAACTCCTGATCTCAAGCGATCCTCCCACCTCGGCTGCCCAGAGTGCTGGGATGACAGGCGTGAGCCACCACGCTGCCCGGCCGGTGTGTTATTCTTTTATGAGAACACACCTAGGCTCCCAGGATTTAAGAGGAGCTTAGTTTGCTTCAAATTCTAAGCCGATATCCTTTTATTCTAATTAATGTTTTATTTTGAGAGCAGTTTTGGGTTTATAAAAAAATTGATCATCCTAAATTATTAATAGCTAGAGTCTATAGTTTATATTAAGACTTTTCCTTGGTACTGCACCGCTCTGGGCACTGACAAATGCATAGGATCATGCACCCATCATTATACACCTTACAGAGCAGGTTCACCGCCCCAGAAACCCCTTGCATTCTAACTCTTCACCCCTGTTCACCCCTGCTCCCCTCAGCTCCTGACAACTACTGATTTTTCTTTTTTACTGTCTCTGTAGTTTTATCTTTCCCAGAATGTCATATAGTTGGATGAACATAGCATGTAGCCTTCAGACTGGTGTCTTTCACTTGGTGATAGGACTCTACGTTTCTTCCCTGTGTCTCCATGGCTTGATAGCTCGTGAATTTTTAGTGCTGAATATTATGCCATTGTATGTGTGTACCACAGTTTATTCCTTCATCCGTGAAAGCATATCTTGGTTGCTTCCAGGTTTTGACAATGACGAATGAAGCTGCTGTAAACATCTGGGTGCAGCCCATATAATTCTTTCGATTATATCAGAACATTTTTCTGATTAAAGAATGCTTTTCTCCCAGCTGGTCGATTAATAACTTCCATGCCCCTATTTTCACGGGGTCGTGGGGTGTTTGTCAACGGCAGTGGGGGTGTCCCAGGGTGCAGGGAGAGAGATGGCCGGGGCAGGAGGTGGCAGGTGTGATGTAGGAACAGACGTGGAAACACCCGCAGCCCAGAAGCCAGACCTGCCCTGAAGACTGGCGTTGTTTACCCTGCTTTGGTGTTTTCAAAGAAACAGGATTAGCGGCCAGCCTTTAAAAATCAGGACATTTCTTATAAAAATACACGATTCTGGGTTTTGTCGAAAAACTGGAAAATCTGCTGCCCCTGGGTATGGTTCTTGGCAGCATGACATCCCTTGTCTGCTCTGAGAGGCAGCTGCCCCCTTCAGACAAAATACACATTGCTTGTTCGTTTTTTCCTCCCTCGCCTGGCCCCACTTCGTAGCACCCCGTGGCTCCTGCAAACAGCCGAGGTTTCCGCCTCACAAAAGCAAGTCGCCGTGCCCACGGAGGAGCCATCCTAACGCTAAGACTGTAATCGGAATGTCGCTGATACCCGGATTGGTAAGAGGGGGACCGGTCCCCTTCCGCACTCACGTGACACCAAACGTGTGCATACGGTTTGCATCGGACCACTAGGTGTGTTTCATGGGAGCTGAACATCAGACACGAGGGGGTGGACGCGATACTTGAATTTTTTAGGGGCGTATGCCTGAGAGTAGCAGCAGCAGAAATGGTGGGTCGCGCGTGGACTCACGGTGCCGAAGAGGTGTACCGGGGCTGCCTTTTCTTTTAGACATAACAGGCCCGAGCTGGTAGAAAGAAAGAAGCTGAAACTAATGCAAAGGAATGGAATTACGGCCCAACAAGGTCGCAGACGAAAGCCTGTGCGGTGAGATCAACATGATTTATACCCGAGACGTGTATCTTCCGTGGCGACAGGAAAAACTTACGTGCCAGACACATTGTTATTCAGTAAGATGCCACTTCTGTTCACTTACTGGAATGGAAGGACCTTTTTAAGAGCCAGAATATATTATATACTCATGCAACCAATTTTTCTCCGTTCATTAAACTTGGTTATCGAAGGTAGGAAAACTGTGCGAGTCGCGCTAGGGATTATTTTGTTATGTTTTTGCCTCCCTAATGGAAAAGGTGTTTCGGAAGCCCTCTAAGTAGCTCGTTTCATTTTCTCTAAAAATGTGCATCAGGAAATTGCCAAGGCTAAGAAATCTGGACGTCAATGGACAGATTTTTTCTTTGGGAAGTGGACAAATTGCTATCAATTTATATCTCGCTGACTCTTCGAATTTGGGGTTAGTCATCGAGTTTTTCCGCATCCCGGGCCCCAGAGCACGGCGGGTGGGCGGGCGGTCCTCGTGCCTGCAGCTGTGAGCGCCAAGATCTATTTTTAAAACGATGACATTTAGAAGGGAAGTCTAGAGCCAGTGCCCAACATCTCCCGATCTGGCTTTTGGAATTCTCAACACATAATTCCCTCTCCACCTTGGGAAATATTACTGAAGCAGACCATGCTCCGGATGTGGCAATCCAGTGGCATTTTCCAGCACCGGGGTGATCGCAGAAGCCAAATCCTCAACAGGTATTGCAGCTGGAACAGTGTTCTGTGGATTTTGTTCTGTTTGCACAGAGATAGGAAACGGAGTTTTATCATGCATCCCCCTAATGAGATTCACACAGACAGGGAACGACGGATAGATGCAATCTCACCTAGGACAGCTGGCATGGTCACCGGTTCCTGGGGAGGGTCCCCAACCTAGCCTAAACTGCACACTGTCCTCCTTTCTTTCTGCAGTGGCGCTGGGCGGGGTGTCGCCTCCCCTACCTGCGGTCAAGGTGGGGGTCTGGCTGCCGTGGAAACAGAAAACCACATGCCCCATGTCCCTTAATTCTGCCTGGCTGGAAAAGTGTCACTGCCATTGGAGGCTGCCAGCCTCAGTGAGCGGTTTTGCTAATGATAAAACTCTAAGAAATAGGAAAACTCAGGTGCTTGGAAACAAACGAAGCTCCAAACTAGCAATTGCACCTTCGTAGATAAATAAGGTCGCACTGAATAAATCCTCACATGCCTTTAACGTAAGGTTTAAGTCAAATTTATAATTATCCTCGCTGGCGATATCGTTACCTAATTCTTCCCGCAAAGAACAGCAAAGTGCTTTCGAGTAGCATCGAGGGGTCTAACGGTCCTGGATAATTTTGACTTGGAACCTGGAGACTAAGAATGATGGTTGAGGAATCTGTGTTTGTTGAAACGTTTGCTGAAGGAACTAACGTTTGTTTGCTGCACACCGGAACTGTGTCATAGGTAGTTGGTTTCCCCACCAACCCAGTGATAATGAACTCGATATGACCCGCTGATCCTGCGCTAATTAACTCAACGCTCACGAAAGGACTCTGCAGAAACTCCTAAAATTACAAAGTAGGAAAGGCATTCTTCCTTGCAAGGAAAATAGCAGACAAGTAAAATAAAGAGAGCTCTAATGGATTAACTCTCAAGTCCACTGAAGGATTCTCATGGTGTTACAGCACAGCCATCCCCAGAAAGTGCTGGAACCGAATAAATTGCTATTTACTACTACACAACGGACTTAGAAACCGGGGCTGATTTTTTATTAGAGTGCACGTTCTAACATTTCTTTGCAGACGATATCAGTTATTGCCGAAGCTGTCTCATCCTCTGAGATGTCACGATGTTGTAGTACAGCTCATTAGGCAATAACGAAGTCACCTTGGGAGCCGCCAGGCACCTGACCCTGACGGAGTAGGTGCTTTGTGAGGTTTGAGAATATCGAACGGGCACTAAATTGCAAATGAAAAACAAAATCATGTTTATGATTAGTACTTCCTAGGGATACAGTAACACACTTTCCACGTGTTCCTTGACTGCATAATCCAGTACCCCTGCACATCCGTGCACCTCACAGTTGCTTAAAGAATGTCTGCAAAGCTCTTCTTGCTACTACGTGCGATTACCGTGCCTGCTTGTCAGTCTACTCACTAGTTGTCTTCCCCAGAAAGGAGTCACAGGCAAGAAGGGACCACCGCCTGCATCGTGGAGAGAATGAAGGTGGCCGGAATGAGGGTGACAGTTGTGTTGTCCCTGTGAGGTTGCTGCGTGACGTGGTTGTGGCTGTGATTACGGCCACTCGGCCTCCTGCTAACTGCCTTTGCTGGCCTTCTGCCACTTACCTCTCCAGATGGACAGTGCCTCACTCAGCTGGTTGGCCTGGGTAGTGGCTTGTGTGGACACTAGCAATGAGTCCCTTTGCCCGAGTGGCTGCTGGTCAGGTTCATCCCATGGAGAGAGCCAGGAAAGATGTGATGGAGGGAACAACACGTAATTGGTGTATTTAGTACCCCGTCTGCCTTTTTGCAGGGTCTCCCCTGGTTCAGGGCACCCAGCACCCCGGCTGCCGCCTTGCAGGGCTCCTTGTGGGCTGGTTCCTGCCAGTGTAACCTGCCTTCTCACACACAACCTTTTGGTCCCCCAATTCTGGCAACTGCTTTCTCCCTTCTCCCTGTAAGGGCCCAGGGCCTGTTGTTACTGCCCTTGCCACACTTTGCTGACATCCTCGCCAAACTCCTTGCTAAACTGTCTTCAGATCATCCTAACGTGAGCGCACCACCTATTTTCTGTGGGGACTCTGACTCATCGACTGTCCACTTTCCAAACGAGGTTCTTAGGTGTTCACAGCGACCCCTCAGTGTTGTTTCAATTACATTTCTCTTCCGTCTCTATCCACCCAGGTGAGTGTCTGTGATCACAGCTGAGAACCCTGACTGACAGAGCGATCGATAAACTCCACACAAGTAGGGGGCCCTTCCTTCTGGCCCACATGCACCTATTGTGAAAATTGCAACCTGGTAGGAACTCGTCAAATGAACCCAATAAGTGAATGAATGAATGAATGAATGGAGTGTGGCTGAAGAATGAGACTGATATTTCAACATATGCATCGCAATGCTATGGAGGAGCACCCTGGGCCCTCCAAAGTTGTCTTCTATCTCTAACAAATGGAAAATCACCTACTCATCTCATTGCCCAAAATATCCTGGGAAATCCTCCTTGTGGAATTACCTTCAGAGTACAAGAGTGCTTTATTTGCATAAATTGCGTAGAGGCCAGGCCAGGCGTCTCCGAAAGTCAAGCTCCGGGGAGGGCAGGCAGGGCCGTGTCCTCAGCAGGACACACCCGGTGCTGGAGGGGCTGGGCGGGGCGCCAGCAAGCAGCGACCGCACAGGGAGTGCGAGAAGCTGGTCTGGTGGTGGTGGTCGGCCTTGCCTAGGTGCCCCTTGAGCCGCTGCCTCGTGGAGAAGACCCGGCCGTGTGCAGACCAGGGGGGACTTCCCAGGCAAGGCAGGAACCCACCGTCACTGTAAAAGTCCCGAGGTCTGAATACGTCAGGGGAAAAAAACAAACCGAAAATAAAGCCACAGCTGAGCACAGCCAACGGCAGACAGTGAGGTGAGAAAGGGAGGCAGTGCCCAGGGGGCGTTTGCCCTGCAGTGGTGGCAGGTGTGTTTTATTAAATTTTACTGGAAGCTTTTAAGTGTGGAAGTGACATGACCTGAGTGATGTATTTTTTTTTTTTTTTTGAGACAGAGTCTCACTCTGTTGCCTGGGCTAGAGTGAGTGCCGTGGCGTCAGCCTAGCTCACAGCAACCTCAAACTCCTGGGCTCAAGCGATCCTCCTGCCTCAGCCTCCCGAGTAGCTGGGACTACAGGCATGCGCCACCATGCCCGGCTAATTTTTTCTATATATATATTAGTTGGCCAATTAATTTCTTTCTATTTATAGTAGAGACAGGGTCTCGCTCTTGCTCAGGTTGGTTTCGAACTCCTGAGCTCAAACGATCCACCCGCCTCGGCCTCCCAGAGAGCTAGGATGACAGGCGTGAGCCACCGCACCCGGCTGAGTGATGTATTTAAGGAGAAGGGACGACGGAAGAGCCAGGAGTGGCAGCGGGGAAGCCAGGTGACAGGCTGTTGCGATGGCCCAGGTGTGACGTGCTGGTGTTTGGGCAAAGGAAGTCACTGAGCAGGTGCTGGGGGGTGGGGAGGAGTGGACAGATTTGGGAACTATTTTAGGAGAACAGTTAATGTGATTTGGACGTGAGGGATCAGAGTCAGAGAAGAGGCCAGGTTGACTCCTTGTCCACTGACTTGGGCAATGGGGCTGACACTGGGGCGGTTTGCTGAGATGGGGAAGGGCCAGCCTGGGCAGGACGAGAGCCACCTGTCTCCACCTGAGTGTGAGATGCACAGACAGACATCTGCAGGGAATCCGCAAGCCACTGGACACATGAGTCTGGAAGTCATAGGGACGTTAGGGCTGGAGATTATACTTGGGAGCCAAAGCTCAGACATGGAAGAAAAGGGGCTACTGCAGAGGCTTGGGAGCCTGTGGATTTGGGGGTTGAGCGGGGGACCAAGAAGGGGAGGCCCTTGCTGTAGGAGAGGAAAGAGCCTGGAGTGTGGTGATCCAGGTACTCGAGAGGATGTGAAGCACCTGAAGGATGAGGGAGACCCGCTGGATCAGTACCACTGAGGCACAGCACCGTGACAGCAGGGGCGTGCAGCTCGGCTCCACTCAGCACCACGGACAGCGCCAGAGGCCATGAGAAAGGCTCCTTTTTTTTTTCAATACAGTTGTTTTTATTATAAAATATTTCAGACTTAAAAATATAAAGACTCTTCTAATGAATACCCTAATACCTGACAACCAAGCTTATGAAATAAAGAATTTCACATATAGATGAAGCATACTGAATATCTCTTTCTAATTGCATTTCCTTCCTATCACAGAGGTAATCACAATCACGAATTCGGTGATTTTTTTTTAAATATATGTAACCCTAATAATATTTGTACCCCCATAATATGATAAAATAAGAGAAAGCCTCCTTTAGTCAAGTGTTCAGGACCACAGCGAGCCCAGACTGTGCAGAGGAGAAACGGAGCTGAGCAGGGGACTGGAGACATTCATTTTAAAATGCTCACAAAAAAAAAAAAAAAAAAAAAATGGCTGTAGCTGGAGGAAAGGGGGCATCTAAGAGACATTTTTTTTGTTGTTGTTGTTTTGTTTAACTTCTATAAACTGAGTCTTGCTCTGTGGCCCAGGCTGGAGTGCAGGGGCACCATCATAGCTCACAGCAGCCTCAGACTCCTGGGCTTAAGCGATCCTCCTGCCTCAGCCTTCTTAAGTAGCTAGGACTACAGGTGCGCACCACCATGCCTGGCTAATCTTTGAATTTGTTTTTTGTTTTTTTTTTTTCAGAGATGTGGTCTCACTATGTTGCCCAGGCTGGCCTCAAACTCCTGGCCTCAAGAGATCCTCCTGCCTCGGCCTCCCAAAGTGCTGGGATTACAGGTGTGAGCCACCGAGCCCGGGACTATTTTGCTTTGTTTTCTAAAGGGATGTGTATTAGTTTCTTTGGGTTACTACAACAAATAGCACAGGCTGGGTGGCTTGAACAATAGAAACTTATTTTCTCACAGTTCTGGAGCCTGGAAGTCCAAGATCAAGGTGTTAGCAAGGTGGGTTTCCGGCAGACACTGTGCTCACCCTGTCTTCACAGGGCCTCCCTCTGTGTGTCTGTGTCCTCATCTCTTCTTCTTATAAGGACACCAGTCGTATTGGATTAGAGCCCACCAATATGACCTCGCTTAACCTTAGTTACATCTTTAAAGTCCTTATGTCCCCAAACAGTCACATTCTGAAGTGCTGAGGGTTTTGGACAGCAACATGTGAATTTGGAAGAGAGACACTCTTCAACCCATAACAGTATTCTAGAACACATTTCCTCAATGATAGGGAGAAATTGACAATATAAGAGAGGGAGAAATTTGGGGAGGGCGTGTCCTTGGGCAGGTGAGTGGTGAGGGGCTCGGGGCACCTGCCAAGGGGCTGGTCTTTTCCCCAGAAATCTCTGGCTGAAACTTTGCACCCAGAGCCTGCCCTCATCCGCCCCTGCCTGCCACGGCTGCTTGTGCGCTGTTTGTGAAAACAATGCACCAATACAGCACAATATCAGCTAATTTCTTATGGTGATATCCTCGATCAAGGCAAAAGACCTTAATTGAATAAGCAATTAGCTTTGAAAACATTAGTGCACACCAAGGCATGACAAATGAAGTTGCTAATCATTGTTCCCTGCCAGAAACATCAGCTGTTTTGGTTTCTAGCAGTTATGTTATAACCCGTACAGGTATATCAGCAGCTTCCTAAACTGGATTTTAGGGAGTTTAACAGTGTAGGCAGGTCTACCAAACGCAAGTGTCCATGGAACAGGAAAGGGAGCGTGAATGCAGAGAGAGAGAGAGAGAGAGAGACAGACAGACAGACAGACACACACACACACACACACACACACACAAGAGCCCCAGGGGTGGGGAAAGCATGGAACAGATGTCGCCAGGGGAGAACGTGAGCTCAGCATCCTCTGACTGGTCTCGGAGGAGATGCCTCGCATCTGTATTTTTATATGCAATCTGTTACATTTTGCAGATTGATGATCAATGCAAACTTTTTATAAAGGTAAAGACCTGTGACTCCCCGGTTTTTGTGACCCCAGAGCGTCGAGTTCTCTGTGCCGCTCAGGGGCTCTGGGTCCGCACGGAGGAGGGTGGTGTCGTTAGCAAAGCCCACGGCAGGAGCTCAGAACCCAGCTCAGGTGGGACAGAGGTAACCACCACTGACACTCAGCTTCCTGTATCTGCCCCTCCGGAACCTTCCCACCCTCCCCTGCCCTGCTCGGTGGCCTGGAGGCTGAACAGCTGGGACCGTCCGTGGCTCCCTTGGCCCCCGGCTCCTCCTTGGTTTGGGCTGAGGGGGATTCCAGCTACAGCAGAGAGAAGGGAGAGTGACACATTCTCCGTTTTCCCGCAGGCACCCTCTCTGCAGGGGACCCCGGCTGGCCTTGTCCCTTATCTGAAGGTTGTGGCTCCTGTCTGGCTGTGCCATCCACACAGCAGTCCTCTTGGGTCAGAGCCGCCCTGCACTTCTTCATACCAAAGGGCAGAACCATCTCCTTGCTCCCGATCCTGACGCACTACCTTGTGCTTCCCTGTGCCCCTTTCCCATGCTCTGTTCAGACGACCCAGTGGGTGCGGATGTGCTTTTTATTTCCTGCTGGGACCCAGAACCACTGACAATGAGGTTGATGACCTTTCCAAGTGCTTAACTCACTTCCCTGAATACCACAATATCCCTACTTTGCAGACGGTAGTACTGAGGCGTGCAGCAGTCCGGGGGGTTGGCCCAAGGCTGCCCAAATGGGGAGCTGGAGTAGCTGGGATTTCAACCCAGCAGCCAGGCTCCGTGACCCCGCCTCCTGCCCCGAGGGAAGGCAGGAATGCAAGCACTGAGTGGGAAACCTCAGAGATCAAGAAGACTTTAAGAAACACCGGTGATCTAGCACCTCTTGTATATTCCTGGATAGAGCTGGAACCCATTCTACTAAGTGAAGTATCTCAAGAATGGAGAAACAAGCACCACATGCACTCACCAGCAAATTGGTATTAACGGATCAACACCCAAGTGGACATACAGGAATAACATTTATCGGGTGTCGGGCAGGTGGGAGGGGGGAGGAGGGGATGGGTAGATACAAACATAATGAGTGAGATGTGCACCGTCTGGGGAATGGTCACACTTGAAGCTCTGACTCGAGGGGGGAGGAGGGCAAGGGCAATATACGAAACCTTAACATTTGTACCCCCATAATAAGCTGAAATAAAACAAAAAAGAGGATTCCGACGCCGCATCCCGAGGGCTGGGACAGGAAGCGTAAATAGTATTGGGTCAGCTGCCAGTGACAGCAAGTCAATCACAAACAGATTAAGCCAGAGAGGAAAAGGAGCCTGTTGGCTCCTGGAACTGAGAGTGGAGAGAAGACGTAGGTTCGGGGATCCTGGCCTCGTGGCACGATGGGCGGCAGGGCGCACGCCTCCGCCTCTTGGCTCTGCCTCCTCTGAGTGGCTGTCACCTCCAGGCAACCCTCCAGGCAGCCCAGATGTCCCAGCCTGGCCTCTTGTTGGTGACAAGGCTGGAGCCACAGGGCTTCCGCCACTGCCATGTGATGATGGATGAGGATGTGACCAAGGCAGCCCCCCAAAGGGAAGGCAGCAACTTGAACTTGGGGAGGGTCTCCCTCTGATGAGCGAGTGACGCTGAGCCCCAGGACGGAACGGGGGAGCCGGGGGCCGAGCAGTGAGGCTCTCCAAGGAATCTGATAAGCCCGGCTTTCCGGAGTCGCCATTTGTTAAGTCTCGATCCTGCCGTTGGCGCCGTGGTCCTGTGTGCAGATAAGCTTGTCCCAGGTCTCCCCCCTTTGTTCTTTCCTCGTTTTTCTTCCGGCGACAACTTACCGTCGGCGTCTCTGCCAGCAAGGTAAGTGCTGTCAAGGGCGGGTTCCTCTAACCAAAGCTCAATAGCTGCACGGAGACGGCAAACCCAGCCCCCCCTCCTGGGTGTGTGTGTGTGTCTGGCCCGGTTACCATGGAAACCCCAGGGACCACCGGGTACCACCTGAGTCCAAGTTCTCAGACTCCTGGAAAATTAAGGTAGTTATAAACAACGTATCTGGGAGACGGCCACGTCGTTACGTGGGATGGCATCCGTGTGTGACGTGACCTCGTCACACGCTTCCCTGGGAAACGATGCCCCGCCAGGCACCGGGCCCAGATGCCATCGGAGACAGGTCTAGGCAACTCTCCATCGATCGAGTGATGGAAGGAAAGGAAATTGCATATTTTGAGGGTTTGTCTTTGACCTGCGGGAGTGTGTCGTAATCCCTCGCGTCAGAATCTCACGCCGCTTGCGTGCCCGGGAGGGTGCGTGTCGCGAGAGCGGGCGTCAGGCAGCAGCTCTCGGTTGGAGCGAAGCGGGAACGGCGCATACTTTTCTGTTTCCCCGTGCGGCTGGGTTCTCAAGCGCTCCATTAACAAAAGGCTGAGGTGCTCTCGAATTAGTAACTCATCCTCAAATCTGGTCACATGTCAAAATATTAGCATTGCTTTGGAATTCATCACAGATAATTGCAGTCTGACAAGATCCAACCGGGACGGCTCCGCAGCGGGTGCTGTTGAGCTTCTCGCCACGGCGTCTTCGGGCTCCGCCTGCCACAGGCAGCGCCGTCCCCGCCGCCCCAAAGCCTTCGCTGTCAGGAACGGAGCAAAAGAATAACGCTTGCGTTTTATAATGCCAGAGACATGCACAGACAGATTTTTTTGGAGTGCATTTTCCCCAAAGCAGTAGGTTTTTTTTTTTTACATAACGTTTGTGAAACTCACTTGAAGAAAAAAAGACCAGAACATGCTTTACGGGGAATTGAGTGGTGTTGTCAGTTAGGAAAAACAAACAAACAAAAAGCACAAGACATCCAGACAACCTGCTCTTGGAAGACTGGGGCGCTCTCTTCAAAGGGGTTGTTATTCTCAGCTTAGTAACACTGACGCTGACAGTGGGAACAGAGCCCTGCCCGGTGATGTTCTGCCTAGAAACCTTAGACCTCTCCGGGGGAGAGAGAGACACCCAGGTCCCCAAGGAGGGTTTTTCTTCCGCAAAGTGGGGGTGTTTGGAGACTGGGAACTAAGACATCTCAGGAGTGATGCTGCAAGGAAGAAAACACCCAACCCTCACGGCACTTTGCACCACCAAGTAGGGTCTTGGGACCAGCAGTGATCACATCCACAGGGAGCCTGCCAGGAGTGCAGGGTCCCAGGCCCGCCTGCCCTGCCCAGACTGAGGCTGCATTTTAACCAGATCGCTGGGGAGTTTTTACTGATCTGAGAATTACCCCTCTAGCAAGCCAGGGAACGGGGGCCTCAGGAAGTCCCAACTGCAATACTGGAGGATCCCCTACAAGCTTTGTTGGATGAGCTCACTGGGATTGGGATTAGTTATTAAGTTCTGAATCTGAAAGTTCACATCAGGCATCCTCAAACTACGGCCCGCCCTGCGGGCTACACGCGGCCCTCAGAGGACATTTATCCGGCCCGTTGGGTGTTTTTGCTGCCGCTGCCTGTCCTGCTTGGCATGGCAGCAGACTCGTCCCGGGCCCAGAACTGGCCCCATTTAAAAAGTTTGAGGTCCCCTGGTCTACATGTTTTAACAATTTGGTCCTATGGCGTTCTTCACAAATTGGGTGTGTCTTTATTTGTGAGACACAAAACTCTGCAATGGATAGTATTTGCACCTGACTTCTAATTCAGGAGTCAGTACGTTTATTATTTTGCTTCTCACGGACATGTGAAAAGTACCCCTAGTTTAGACATGCTCTGTTCTTGTCACAGTAAGGAAGACATACCCTCTTCTCATGCGAGTCCCACAGTCGTGGAGTTAAAAAAAAACACCTGAACTTTCAATGGCCAAGTGTCCCCTAAGACAAACAGAGAGCTGAGGGTGAGACCAGAAGTCACACGGGGCCCTGGGCAATGGGGGCCGCTTTGTCTCTTTGAACTGCTGGCTCTTCAGGCTGATGGAACTTGGGACAGTGTCTGCTCCAACAAATGTCGTCCCTGTAGTGGAATGCTTGGGTCTAGACTTTCTCAGAAGACGGGACTAGGAGCAGTTTGAGTTAGTGCATGAATATTGCATGGAACTAGCATCGGGTTACACGGCGAGAGTTGGGTCTTCCCTCTTCAACCCTCTGGCCCGTCTCTTTCCTTCCCAGGGATGATGTCAGTCTGGGGCTGGCATGACTTTTCCATCCTTCAAACGCTGCCCACCACCTCCTTTTTTTTTTTTTTATTCTTTTAACAAAGAGCAATAAGCCTTTTCCTGGCAAGAAGATGCTCTGGAATTGCTCGCTTTATAATATATCTATTTTACAGTTACCTGATTGCAGGTGGTAGCAGTAATAAAACTGATATAAAATAACCTTAGGAATATATATATGTATATATATTAAATTAAAAGTTGAGTCTATTTACAGAAGAGCATTACGTTTATAGCAGAAATAGGAACACAGAAACACCAACAATCACCAGGGTTACACTTAAACAACTGAAATCTGGGCAACGCTGCTGTGATTAAACAATAATATACTTATTCACTACCTAGTGCAGGCTTATTTTCGTGCCACTGGCCAACCTTGAAAAGAAACTAAAAACACGAACCACGTGCTCAGAAAACTTAACTCCTCTCAGAGTTGAGATTCGCAAAATAAAATCATTCTAGACCAGCGGTCCCCAGACTTTTTGGCACTAGGGACCGGTTTCATGGCAGACACTTTTTCCATGGACTGGGTTGGGGGGGGTGGTGAGTGACAGGGAGCTGCTGTAAATACAGATGAAGTGTCGCTCGCTCATCCGCCGCTCACCTCCTGCTGTGCGATCCAGTTCCTAACAGACCACGGACCGGTACCAGTCTGCAGCCTGGGGGTGGGGGACCACAGCTCTAACCCAATGCCAGCCAGTGCAAGTGACACAATCTAAGGGACAGTGGAACAAGGAGACCCAGGTCAGCGTGACTGGCACCTCGCGTTCACCCAGCAGCCATTTCCGGACACCTGCCGGGTCCGAGGTCCCACGTGAGTTGCTCAAGCAAGTGTTGAAAAAGCAGGGATCTCACCTTCCCTGGAGGAGAGCCGCAGTCTAGAAGGCTGTGAGCAGGAAACAGAAGACAAGATGGGCCTCAACATTCTGGGACACCTTCCAGAATCAGCCCATCAAGCAAGCCAAGCGGGCTGCAAGAGGGAGTTTGAGATCGGGCGTGGTTAGGGCGGAGAGGAGCCGTGTGGACCAAGCTGTGGCCCAGGCTCCTCTTAGCAAGAGTTCAACCTCCCATTCCAGGCGCTGCCTTCCGCACTCATGCAGGGACGCACCTGCTCCCTTCGGAACACAGACTCGGGGCTTCCGACGTCAGCACACCACAGCCGGATTCTTCCCAGGCCTACGTTTTAGTCTCCACGCCCCCTCCCCCCACCCCTAAAGGAAATGGTCAAGGATTCGCCCACTCAGGAGCACAATATTAATGTAACTCTAACTCCGTGACCACACTTCCTACTATGTGAAATTTCCCTTTGCGTTATTAGCCAAAGATAAAATGCCGGCTTTCCCAGGCACCATTCCGTGGAATAGCAGCTTTTATAGGAAACTCCGTCATTGGAAACTCGGTTATTGGCAACTCTGAAAATGATGCTGTCAAACTGTTGGGAGAACGTAGATTAGGGTTGTGTTTGTTTTTTTCCCTGCAGATAGCTTTCAAGAACACTTAGGGTAAAGCTATGAAAAGAGAGCTACCTATAAGCCCGGGATTTATGGAACTTGCCGGTTATTTGTGTCTCTCCTTTTGTCGATGGCATTAAGATTTGCTGTTTGTGCGGAATTATCCCCTGACCCAAATCCGAGCGAGCTATCGAAATCTGTTTCCTAGATAAAGTCGTGCAGGCGTGTGATACCTTTATCAGCTCCAGGCATGCAGCCACTCTGCGGAGGTGGCTTTTTGTGTCTTCTCTTGGCACCAGACAAAGGGGGTAAATACAAACGCACCGCGGCCCACTTACGCCCGTAGTTTTAAACAATCGCTGAGTGCTTATTGTTTAAGAAGTACAATAACAGCTTCCCAGCCTCCTAGCTTCCTGCAAACTTTTTTTTTTAAGTAGGATGACATGCGATTTGTTTACCTCATGCACATCCCCGAGAATTAGCGGCGAGGCCAAACTGATTTATTGTTCTTACATTATGCAAAGTGCTCTGGGTAGATCGTGCTTCATTATGCAAAATCAAAACCACTGCTGCGCACTCGAGTGAGTCTCCATGTGTCAGAGCCAGGTGCCCTTCGAGACTGGCTGCAGTGTCTGATGGTGTCCCACTGCCTGAGACGCCCAAGCAAGAGCACAGCTCAAGTTCAAGGTCTTGCCGGAGGAGCTGCAAAGTTGAACTCAAGGCCGGGGGGTTGCCAAAGCCATGCACGTGGACCAGCACAGAAGGGGCTTAATCCTAAAGAGGAGAACTTCAGGGTCTTAGAACACGGATGTGAGAAAACAGTGGGTGTGTGTAGAACAAAAACTTCGGAAAAAAATTCTCAGCTTTCTCCTTTTATTTATTTTTTTCTGGCTAAAGATATTTGTTCTTTTGTACTTGTGAATCTCTTTAGAAAGAGAGATTTATTACCCTCAATTATGAAATCCAAACTTAGGGGCATTTGTGTCGGAATTCGGGCTTCATCATTATTTTGAGACGTCTGATCTGAAAAACCTCTACTCGATTAGAGATCTACTCATACCGCCACATAGATTTTCAGCGTTTCGCATTTGTGCAGGAAAGAAAAGGGTGCAGTTTCGACTGTTGTGCATTTTGGAATGCCTGTAAAAGAATTTCATCACCTACTCGCCAATGCTCTGAAGGATTTGAAAGGATCACTGCAAAAGATTTCGCACAGCCATTTCGAGAGTAAAACCAGATATCTGAAAGTTATGCTCAGTCACGCAGGCTAAAGTTGCTCTTTCTGAAACATTGTGTTTGGGTGTTACAAACAAACCTCGTGTCCGATGTTTTTTCTTAATTGCTTATATTGTGTTTTTCTTATCATGATGGTGTCACGTTAAGAAATGAACAACTTTTCCAGGAAGCCCCCTCAAATGCTCTGGAAACCCATCCGCTCCAGGGACTCTCAAGGTGGGAAGTAGGTGAGGTGTGAGAAGTGCTGACCCAGGGAATGATCCCGGAGCTCATCTCACATCATCTTTGAAACCCCGACCTCCCCGTGGAGAAGAGCGCCCTACAGGAGCACGGGTAGCCTGGTCGTCCACCTCTCTTTTGCAAAGAGACATTCCAGTCCAGGTGAGAGATCGGGGCACCTGGTACCAGGCCAGGGGCAGCAGAAAGGGGCCAACCTGGGGCAAGTCCTGCCGTAGACAGATCTGGTCTTAGGGCAGCTGGGGTCAGGTCCTAACTTCTCATCCCTTGACAGATGGAATAAAGATGAATAAAGAAAATTTTGCCTTAGAAAGGATAACGTTTTCCCTGAAGGAAACCATTAAGAGGTCCAAAAAGCCAGTCCCCAATCATCCAGAGGGTAAAAGAAATGCACAGAAATTAGCAGGCGACGGGAGAAGTGCCACAGGCATTAGCAACTAGCTGACCTTTGGACAATATTTATTTTTTTTTTCTTAAAATATTTTTGAAACAGAATCTCTCACTCTGTTGCCCTGAGCAGAGTGCAGTAGTGTCAGCCTAGCTCATAGCAACCTCAGACTCTTAAGCTCAAGCGATCCTCCTGCCTCAGCCTCTCGAGTAGCTGGGACTACAGGTGCACACCACCATGCCCCGTTAATTTTTCTATTTTTAGCAGAGATGGGGTCTTGCTCTTGCTCAGGCTGGTCTCAAACTTCTGACCTCAAGCGATCCTCCTGCTTCAGCCTCTCAGAGTGCTGGGATTACAGGCATGAGCCACCACGCCCGGCACTTTTGGGCAATATTTAGACATCACTTTCTTGTTGTCTAGATCGAAGCTCACACTCACACACTCACACACACACACACACACACACACACACATGCACACACACACGCACACATACACACGTAGGTGGGGCCCAGGATGCAGTGAGCAGGGTAGGTCCCGCGGCCACAGGAACTGCAATGTCTGAACGGGGAAGTGCCTCTGAGAAGCGTCACCTGGTGGTTATATCAAGCAGGGCTCTAGCCTGTGTGGCAGTTTTTAATTTTACCAGAGAACCCAGACATCCAGAGCTTTATGTAAAATATCCTGAAGTTCAACTCAGCAAGGAAATTTAATTAAAAACAAAAACCAAAAACCCGTGTAGCCCAAACACAATATTTCCAACTCATGGGAGATCACTTTGCAGTTTTCGATATACACAGGGAGAAGTTTGTATCATCTAATTAGTGTTTGAGAAAGACGCTGAGGAGACAGAATTCTCTCTCAGTGGCTAATGGTACCTAAAATTCAGTGGAGCGGTAGTACATTAAATAAGCGTGCCTCTCACGGACCTTGAAAAAATACGACATGTTCTGGCTGAGGATTCTTTTTGTCACTTCCTCTGCTTCCTAAAGAATTTTTTTTTTTTTTTAAGAATAAAGGCTTATTTAAGGAGAGAACTGAAACAAAGCGTTCTAACGATTCGTGAAACATCACTGCCAAACCGCAAGCCCGGCCGAGAAGTCGTGAGCCGCACTTCACGCTCTTGGAAAAAGGGTCTGAGAATTCCCGGGTGACTACAGAACCAATATTTGGTTCCCTTGACTTGATTTTTTTTTTGGCTGGGGAGTAGAAAATGCAAAACGCAGAGAATCGTTGGGTAGAGGGATTCGCTAACGGGTCGCGGGCATCTGTTAGGGGCATGCGCTCATTGGCGATCCCACCTCTCCCAGGCTTGGAGCTCTCGGTCTGGAGAGCGAACACCGGGCAACGGTGGAAGAAATCCTCTCCCCAGCATTGCCGCACGACTGGGAAGAATCAATGGCCGCCTCCAAATCAGATGGTGATCTCATTTTTCACGTGGCCGCGTGCAACTCGCTCCTACATGACATGACTTCATGAAGGACAGGGTCAGATAATTCCATCCTATCTGAAGTTAAGGGTGCTAATGTGGCTCGAATTAATTTTCTCGGTGTTAAAGTGCAAACTAGGCTAATAAAAGTGACACATTGACTTTTCCAGAGAGTGATGTTCGGCTTATAAGGCACGGCAGCGTAAATGGAAATTAGCCTCAAGACAATGTTAATTACACTTTGTCCATTAGGAGGAGGGTAATTGAATCGCTCATTTCACAGCAGAGAAAAACCCTACTGGCTTCATAAAGGGAAACTATAGCGTTTAAACGTTCTAATTAAGGCCTAACAATTGTAGCTGCATAGAGAGGAAAGGAAGAGGAATACACACGGAATGGTGGAGATAGAAACTAGGAGCGCTGTCTTGTTGAGTTCTTTAAATAGCTCTCGCCATCTCTCTAATTTGTAAGTATTAGTAGGCATTTCATCAAAGGGATTAAAGGCTGGTGGGATAGCAGTAGAGTATTATAAAGGCTCCAATCTATAAAACATACTCAATATCCATTACACATACATTTACCCTGAGAACACACGAAGCTGGCTTATTATTGCAGGTGCAATTTAAAACAATATAATTACAAGTTGTATTTACAGTAAGATTCATAACATAGGGTTTGTTTTTTTCCAAAACAAACAAATGAAAAACAGATTATTATTATTTTTTACACACAACAAATACACTTTTCCCTAGGTTTCTAGGTCAAAAAAAAGCACACTCTCCACTCCACCATAGACAGTGAGACACCAGCTTCCTGCCGGCACTGCCGGTGGACACGTACTCACTCACTTCTCAAAGGCATGGTCCTGGCTGTTGCCCATGGAAAGGCATGTGTCTGGCAGCCTTTGGAATAATGTGGTTAATCCAGATTGTAGACCGACAAGACAATCGAATGCTCCTTTATCCACTGAGACGGCTGATGCTAACATCTCATGGCTCGCCCTTCTCCCAAGACCTGCCTTGGCCGATGGGAGCCGCCTCTCCCGGCATTACCTGGGAGGGCATGCCTTTCCCGCAAGCCACCCCAAACCACCGCCAGTGCGTGGATGAGAGGGAGAACGCAAGGCCGGTTTCCTTGTCTCAAGGGGCTCAACTCAGTGACACCACGCCTGCTCCAGAGCTCGCTGGGCATCCGCTGCGGCTGGCCTCCCGTGGACCCACTTCTTTGCCCGGCTCCTTGCCCTCCCTTCCTCATCTTCTTGAGATGGGAGCCGGATGCCTGCAGGCAGTTAGGGCAGGACAAGGCCAGAGGTTAGGAAAGATTCACAAGAATGTGAACGTGCTCAGCTAAGACAAACATAAACAGTAGGGACCCTTTGGTTATTTTACTTTTGCCATAACATCTTTTTTTTTTTTTTTGAGACAGAGTCTCGCTTGTTGCCCAGGCTAGAGTGAGTGCCGTGGCGTCAGCCTAGCTCACAGCAACCTCAGACTCCTGGGCTCAAGCGATCCTGCTGCCTCAGCCTCCCGAGTAGCTGGGACTACAGGCATGCGCCACCATGCCCGGCCAATTTTATATATATATTAGTTGGCCAATTAATTTCTTTCTATTTATAGTAGAGACAGGGTCTCGCTCTTGCTCAGGCTGGTTTCGAACTCCTGACCTCGAGCAATCCGCCCGCCTCAGCCTCCCAGAGTGCTAGAATTACAGGCGTGAGCCACCGCGCCCAGCTCATAACATCTTTATCCGAGGTAAAAAGGGGAATTCCTTTAACTGGGGCAAGTGTGCAGGTGAGGTGAGAGGACAGTGTCCCCTAAATGAACTACCCTCATTGACACAGTAAAACTCACAGCCACCAGCACCATGACAGCATACACATGCCACAGCAGCTCCAGCAAGTTTCCCTATAAAGTCAAGAAAGGAGAGGACTCCCAGCTCTAGGGACTCTTCCCCATTTCCCAGAAAACCCATGGATAATCCACTCCCAGCTCAATATCTTGTTAGGGATCAGCATAAAAGGACAGACGCTACCCCTGGGGTGGCATTGTCTTCTCTCAGTCATTCCACTCTTCTCTTTTCTGTAAGGGTGTCCTTTGCATTCGGTAAACCTCTCTGCTTTTGCTCATATCTTGTGTGTGAACTCTTTTCCCTCTCTCGTGCCTATGAACTCGAATTCCTTCCTGCACACAGAGGGTGGAGGACTCTGGTGTCATCCTTCCAGGTTTCTCCAGAGAACGATCCCTCTCTGTCAGTCGCCTACAGGAGAAACCCCCGTGGCTGACTCCACGCCCTGGCGTCGACACCCCTAGAGGTAATGGGGTCCCCCGTGCAGGAGGGACCAGCTGGCGCTACGGCGCAGGGGAGGACCGGCGTGCGGAAACCTGCACGGTAAAACGAGACGGAAGCTACGGCTCCCATCCCAGAAGTGGGGGAAAAAACCACTCCTGGGCTCGCTATTGTCGGCATATTACTTGACCGGAGAAAAAGATATCATGATAAAAGCAGAGTAACTGAAATTTACTTTCATCATTTTCTCAAATAAATATCTATTTCGATAGAGTGCAGCAATTTGCATTCAAATCAAGCTGCCTACAATACAGGCGTGAAAAGTAACTTTTTTTTACCTCCCTCCATCACTATAAAAAAAATGTAATTTCAGTCCACATCACTCTTCTCTCCCTCTCCTAAGAGCACCTGCCTCCTGCTTCCCCAGTCAGCTCACTGGGACCTGCCCGTCAGCAATGAGACTTCCGGATTTTCTTTATCAACACTACTCACAGCCTCATATTTCTATTGATTCAGACGACACGCTTTTTAAAAAAATATGCTATTAGAGCCCATGATTTTCTTCTCGCTAACAAGAAAGGTTTATTTTAGGTGAGCGGTTTAGAGGAGGCTGTGGGAAAGCAAGCTCCTCGGAGTCCAATTCTGGAAGGGAAGTTTCTCTAGTTTTAGGTTCATTAGGAAGGAAGTTGGGCTAAAAATAAAATGACTAGAGTTTGAGCTTCAGACATGCCCAGCCTGTCACGATCGACTTGAGGTGGTTATACAGGAAAAATAGCTCACGGCAAACCAGAAAGAGTACAGACCTCCAAATACACGTGGGCAACTGGTGTTTCATGTACGGTGTTCAATGAAATTCGGAAAACACATCACCGTGGCTATATCAGAAGCCGTCCTCACCTTCTTATATTTCTTAGGGGCGGGTGAGCAGGGGTGGTCTACTGGGAATGTGAGCAAGGAGGCAGGTTCAAATGAGGTTAAAACAACCCCACAGGGTTGCCTTAAGCACGAACAATTAAAAACACAGTATGCGGCTAAATAAACAGAGAGATCTCCACATGGTGGGATTCTGTTGCAGAGGTGGCCATGCCACCTGTCCGTCACACTGTTTTTTTTTTTTTTTTTTCTGGCAACCCAGGATAGAGATTGCTCAGCGTCCCGTGCTCTTAGGTTGGGCTCATGTGCTCGAGCTCTGGCCATCGGGAATGTTGACGAGTCATCTCTCTCTCTCTCTCAGAAGCCGCTGAGAGCAAGCGGGTACCCTCAGCATGCAGAACCCAGAGTCTAAATAACGTTCTCCAATCAAAGGAGCCAGATATCCTTGGACAAACTGCTGATTCCAGCCTTAGACAGAAAAAGTACTTGATGAGCTGGGACCTCTTAGGGCAGAAAACAAGGAAAGTGCTCAGGAAAGGATGGAGGCATGTTGGGAGGACAGAGAGTGACTTGAAGTACTACGAATGAACAAATCTGGGACACTCTGCAAGAAAATAAATAACGATGGTAGCAAATTATAGTTCATAGGATAAAAGAAGTATCCATGAGTTCTGAGCTGACAGAAGAACATAACTTAAAATTTAAATTAATTCCAATTAATAAAGTAGTGGGAATGGTGGTAATATTCATAGAAAATCGCTATTTGGCAAATGTCACAGTGACAATAGCTTTGGACAAGAATCATCAATGGATGCTAAAAAGTGTGGGCAACATGACAATTTATAGGATATTTACATAGTCTCAAAATATTGCTACATTTATTTAATACGCAGGGAAAATAGGAGCCTTCTAGGGGAGGAATATGGCAGAGACTATCTTAACCAAAGGTGTAAAGCTAACATCACCTGTACCAGGACATAGCAACATCATACACCTTCCAAGTGATGTGCTGAGAATGCCCAGGGTAACTTCCATGGTTTCACATCCAAAAGCATAACCTCTTGCACATGAATGTCTGGCCTAGCACCACTTGCTTTTCTAATATTCACAATATTTCTTTAATCTTTAATCCCTCTCAAAAAGGAAAATTCAGAGCAAAGTCAACAGAAATCATCAAAAAGACACATAAATGGTGCAAAAAATTATTATTAAATCTATAAACTTCCACACTCCCATGTTCACTGCAGAATGTTCACAATAGCCGTCATGGGAACAACTTAAATGTCCATAAATGAATGAGTGAAGAAAGAAAATGTGCTACATATGCACGTTATTGTTCAGCCTTCAAAAAGAAAGGAATCTTGCCACACGTGATAACATGCATGAACCCTGATGACATTACGCCAAGTAAAATGAGCCAGTCACAGAAGAACAAATGCTGTATGATTCCTCTAATAGGAGGTCTCTAAAATGCTCCAAACTCACAGAAGCATAGCATAGCATGGTGATTGCCAAGGGCTGGGAGTTTAGGGGAAACGGGAGACGTTGCTCAATGGATACAAAGTTTAAGGTATGCAAAACGGATACATTCTAGAGAGCCACCGTGCAACATTGTGTCTATAGTTAACAATGGCGTATTGGGCACTTGAAATTTTGTTACGAGGAAAGATCGCATGTTAATTGTTCTTTCCACAATTAAAAGAAAACCCCAAAAGTACCATCTGAATTGAATCACAAGAAAACATTAGCCGAACTCAAATTGAGCAGCAGTCTACTAAATAATTGGCCAGTATTTATTAAAAATGACAAGGCCATACAAAACTAAGAAAATGCAAGGAGTTACCCTGGATTAAGGGAGATTCAAGAAGACGTGGCCACCCTACACAACATATCACTCATGCCAGGAAAGGGCATTGATGGGCCAATTGACGGAACAGGTCTGTATTTGTTAATAGGTTCACATCACTTTTTATTTCCTGGTTTTGATAACTCTACTGTGGCTACATAACACGTTAATATTTAGGGAAGCTTAGTAAAGGAACTATGGGAGTTCTTTCTATTATATTAGTAACATGTATTTAAACCTCAATTTATTTCCAGATGAAAAGTTAACAAATAAGAAGGTCAGTATTTTTCCTCATTCTTCTCTTCTTCGAACTTCCAGGTTAATCCTGGAAGCCATGCATTGCCGTGGAGAATCTCAAAATCAGAGAAGTCTGGATCCCTGAGTCACCGCATGAAAGAACATCCCTGCCAACCTTAAGTCACTTTTGCACGAATGAGAATCGTGTTTCTACTATGCTAAGTCACCGATGCTTCAAAGAACGTTGTGCGGCATAGCCTATACTGTTCTGATTAATGCAACTATGTGGCAATCAGCAGGAATGAGCTACTTCTATGCATACAGACCTGGGTAGTTCTCAAGAATTATTGTTGATCAAGGAAAAAGTAAGTTGTAAAACAAGAGCTACAGAATGAAACCGTTTATGTTGCAAAGAAAAAAAAAACACAAACATTCAATATAGGTTTTATGTGTGTATGAATGTGTATATAAAAGCATAGAAAGAGGTTTGGAAGGACATTCAGCTTGAAATGGTGGTCATTTCTGAAGAAGGGAGAAGGCATCAGGGCAGTAGCTGTATTTTGAACATGATGCCATATTCAGAAATCATGCGTGTACTTAAAATTCACAATGAAAATAGGCACTCTGTAAAGCTGTTGACCTCAACTAAATGACTTGTAACCCGCGACAAAGATACATTTCAATACAGACCCCATTAACTTAGTAGGGCCAGACTCTCTATTTACATTACAATGAAGTTGCATTTTCCCAGGGAATTTCAATCCCAGAGTCAGAGCCAAAAGCAGAAATTGCATAAAGTTCATTTACTCTTCAAATTTTCCTTAAATCATCCATAAAGTAGAGTGTAGATGGTTTTATGTATGCAAAGCACTGAAGTGATTCTCATGGACTTGAATGTTAAAGAAACACTGGGCTAATGAGAAAAATCAGATGAAATTTTAGTTGCAGGTGTCTGGGCTAAATAAATTCTTCTCATTGGAAGTTAACCGTAAAATCCCTATCGGTCCATGAGACATGGCTGAGGACATATACCTGCAAGAAGTGTTCTCTTTTGCTTTAATATGATGCAGCAATAATTTTAATGCATGCTAATCGATGACTGCATTATTGGGGGATTAAGTTAAACAATGAAATTTCGTTTCCCCTGGATTCATTTCTAAAGGCAGCTCGTAGGTTAAGAGGAATCACAGTGCAACTCCACTAAGCTTTCTTCAAGAAAAGGGCATCCTGTCCATATTGTTCCCATTTGACTCTTCCATATAACGGTCTCAAATAATTATAAATCTCTTGTTTTCTTTTCATCCTAGATGCCTTTTTTTGCCTGCGTGTGTGCTGCTCCCTAAACTGTGATCAAGGCCCTCATCTCTTCTCTCTGCACCTGGACGGGCCAACTTTCAAGACCCTGAATTACTTTTGCAAGAGCACAGGGGCTGCGGAAGAAGATGCCTGTAAACCTCGGGGCACAGGCTGTGGGGTCAGGACCCAGGCTCTCCGGGAGTGATTTTGATTAGGTTATTCTGACGGCACCGGTCCCACAGGGTCCTCACCAGTCTCCCTAGGGCCCCCAGCTTCCCTCACGGGGGATGGAGGAGGGAGCTGTTTAGTGTGAGCCCACAGCACGAGCTGTGGCAGGGAGGAGGTGTCGCAGGTTGGTATGAGTAGGGCTTGCCTGTCGTATCGGGAGGAAAGTATGAGCATGAGCTTGGAGGACACAAACATGGGATGGCGTTCACATCTAGTGGCCCTCTTGTAGTCTCCCTGTGATTTAGCAAAACAAATCCACTCTCACCAATAAGACGACTCTGAAGTCTTCCCTTTTGTTTCACGGGTAGATAAGAAGCTTGGTTCTCATAACAGCACTTTCTCTCCTATTTCTGACAACCAATGCTGGCGTGGATGCGGAGAGAGAGGAACACTCCTACACTGCTGGTGGGACTGCAAACTAGTCCCACCTCTGTGGAAAGCAATATGGAGACACCTCAAAGCGATACAAGTAGATCTAACTATTTGATCCAGCAATTCCGCCACTGGGCATCCACCCAAAAGAGCAAAAGTCACTTTATGAAAAAGACACCTGCACTCGGATGTTTATAGCAGCACAATTCACAATTGCAAAGCTGTGGAAATAACCCAAGTGCCCATCAATTCATGGGTGGATTAATAAAATGTGGTATATGTACACCATGGAGTACTACTCAGCTCTAAGAAACAACGGTGATCTAGCACCTCTTGTATATTCCTGGATAGAGCTGGAACCCATTCTACTGAGTGAAGTATCTCAAGAATGGAAAAACAAGCACCACATGTACTCACCAGCAAATTGGTATTAATGGATCAACACCTAAGTGGACACATAGGAGTAACATCTATTGGGTGTAGGGAGGGTGGGAGGGGGAAGGAGGGGATGGGTATATACAACCACAACGAGTAAGAGGTGCAATGTTTGGGGGATGGACACGCTTGAATCTCTGACTCGAGGGGGGAGGGGGGCATGGGCAACATATGTAACCTTAACACTTATACCCCCATAATACTCTACAATTTAAAAAAAAAAGTAAAATACAGCCCGAATGTGGTCATGAGAGAAACCAGGGAAGAAGCCTGCGTCCTTGCTATCCATGCAGCCTGAATGCAGCCACAACTAACACCCGAGTAGCCCAAGATCCCGACAGGAGTGAGGGAGCTGTGGGAGGCCCTCATTGCTAATCAGCGCACACCCAGGAGGGTGGATAAGATCGATCCATCCTCCACAGAGAGTCCTTTAATTAGAGGAGGGCAAGGGTTAATTACCAAAGGAAAACGCACTAGCCCACTCCAACCCCTTTCCTGAGCATCTGAGTTCCAGTTTCGGATTTATCAACCTACACCTCTGGTTCCTCGCATCCGGCCACCAATTTTTGCTGGTGCAGACACGTGTGGATAAATTCAAGTATAATCGCCCAGAAAGTACACTCGCTATTACTGCATGTATTGAGATTATAAGGAAATGATTTTTAATACTGCGCAATATAATCATCAATTATGTAACATGTTTACATAATTGATAATCATCAATTACGTAACATGTACGTAGTTAATTATGCCATTTTGGTGGGATGAATTGTTGAAGTACAAAGTAGAGAAGAAAGAGAAAACAAAAAAATGTAGAGAAAAGTTTTGGTTGGAATTTTCACTGCTTCATTGGTATCAGATTTAATTCACCGCTGAGACAAAAGAGAAACGGACATTGCACTGTTTCCGGATGTCCTTCAAGGCCTTCTCTCAGTAGTGCTGGCGAGGAGGAAGCTAATATTTCTAGAAGCCTTTTGTGCTGTAAAGTTAAACAGGTTTCTTCAATGAACCATGCCGGGCTGAATGCTTTCCAATCGCGTTTCATCACTTTCCCAGGCAAACTTCAAACCTCAAGTACTTTCCTTGTGCTTTCAAAATCTGAAGTTAGTCAAACACGCAAAGATCCCTTTAAGTGCTTAAAAGGTTGATGAGAAAAGGTGCAAAACTGAAGAAATAACGCCTCACACCTTTTCTTTCGAGAGTCTCTGCACATTTGCAACTTGAGCACAAAGAAGATTCGTGGCATGACGGCTGTTCTAACGGGCTTTTCAAAACCTGCTGGGGGAGGGGGTGAGTCATCCTAGAGGACATGGTAGCTGTTTGAGCTACTTAATAAAGATGCAGGAGCGTGTGGTTTGGACCCGGTACTCTCAAGGCCAAAACAAGGCACAGAGGAGCGATTAACTCACAGAGCAAGGCAAGTGGCCAAATGGTTACCTTACAAAAGAGGAGAAGATTCTGAGAGTCGTAGAGATAGGAATGTCATGGACCCACTAAGGTTAAAAAGACAGTCGATGTCTGCTTAGGAGCCAGGGCTTGGGACGGAAGAATACGGCCGCAGGTGATGGCTGGGCGCCTACCTGACCTGAGAGACCTCACGCGTACAGCTGACCTGGTGAGGTCCTTGCTCTTGCTTCCTATTGCCGCTGTAATTCGTTACCACGGACTTACTGGATCAAAGCATCACACGTGTTATCTTTAAATTTTGGAGGTTGGAGGTATAAAACTGATGCCTTGGTAGGGCCGTGTGCCCCCCCGGGGGCTTCAGGGGAGAATCTGTTCCCCCGTCATTTCGAACATCCCGGGGCTGCCTGCCTCTCCTTGCGTGTGGTTCTTCCTCACATACACACCCCGGTCTGTTGCCTCCTTTCAGCCTCCCTCTTTTGTATTTACTGTCCCTAACGCAGTTAACATACACCCCGCACCCCCTTTCTCAAAAGGACACTTGTGATTTCATATGCACGATGACTAGGACAATCTCATCTCTCATCCGTATCTACAACCTCGAAGTCTGTTCCTCCATGAAAGTCAACATTCACGGGTGCCTGGGTTTAGGGTTTGGGGTGTGGACCTGGGGCCGGGGAGCACATGGTTTAGCACTCCCCAGTCCTGAAATCAAGAGGTGGGCATCACAGAACTAACTCTCCCACCCCAAGGGAACCAGCCCCCTGGTCTTGCTGCTCCATTTATTTCAGCTTCTTGGTAATGCTATATTTCTTCCAAACGTTGGTCTTACCTAGTCGCTATATTATAAATGTCTGAATCTCCTTTGGGTGTTGGTATACAGCATACGTCATATAGGCTATGGCGGCTCGGGGGCCAAGTTCTCTTACCTCCTTCTCCCCGTATTTCCTAACATTCGCCCAATAACTGTTGAACAAAGACCCCGCTAGGCATGCTTACAGAAAAGAGGCCCAGGTAGGAACCTTAAGTGTCCGTGGTAATGACTTCATCATCAAACTGGTTTCAAAAGCACAGGCATCATTCTTATTTTCTAGGTTGGCAACTGAGGCACAGTTAGAGGTTAGAGTCTGACCTCTTCACCTTCATCCCTAACGACGACAGCAACAATCACGGCCACCACCATGAAGACAACAGCTAACACTTACTGAGTATCACTTTGTACCGGGCACCGCTCTAGGTGATTTTATACACTGTCGGATTAAACCTACCTTCCTCCTCAAGCTGTGTGTGTGTGTGTGTGTGTGTGTGTGTGATCACTTCATTTTATAAACAAGGAAACTGAAGTTCAGAGAGATGAAACAAAACACCTGATGCTGGTCTAGCAAAGAATTGACTCAGGATTCGACACCAGCATCATACGATTCCAAGGACCTGCCTCGTAAGAATCATATTATGCTGTCTCAGGTTATGATGTGGCTGAGAGGGGACATAATATTTTAGGCAGGTACCTTGAAAAAGACTACAATGGCACCAAGAGGTCTTTTTATGCTAGCCTAGTGTCACAACATCTCTCTAAAGGACACAAATTGTAGCTCCTGTGAGTCCTCGCGGTTTTCTGGGTTCAGAACATTTGCTTAAGCAAAGCAACAAAAGGGCTTGTCTGTGGCCGTCAGCCTCATCTGTTCCATTCCTGTGGCGGGTGGGATGTGTCCCTGGCCGGCTCCACCCCCAGCCAGAACCTGGCACATAACGGGAAGGGCGAGACCCCCCCATCCCTGCCTGGGGGCAGCCCGATGCTCTGCTGCGGGCAGCCTGGGACCTGGGGGTCAGCTGGGCTCAGGAGGTCGGCGGGACACGCTCCAGGCTCCAGGCTGGGTTCAGGGCTGTTCCACGTACCTCCTGTTCCTCTGTGACCAACAGCCTCAGGGACGTGTTTTTCTCACAATGACGGCAGAAGCAGGAGGACAACCCACCCAGCCTGCAAGCGCATTTTCAGTGTGTTCCCTCTTCACATCTGCTAACTCCGCCTTGGCCAAAGCACGCTCAAGCTCAAAGATGGCAGGAGAGCGAGCGAGAAGCCCCCCCCCCACGTGAGACCATGGCAAGGACATGGACACACAACGAGGGTTAGAGGGCTGGACCCTAGAGGTCGACCAGCCCAGGCTGTGCAGTTCCAGTTTAGTCCCTGGCTGGGATGCCCTCATGTCTACAGCTGCTTCAGTGGAGCAAGAACCAAGGCATATAGCTCAATGCTTCCACGCCTCTTACAAGCTCCCACCCTTAACTCCACCTGCCACACACGTCCAGTCCAGTGCCAAGGGCAGGCGGCTCCACAGGCAGCATGCTGGTCAACTGGTGCTGTCCGCTCCTGACCACCACGACCCTCCATCGCAGCCCACGACCATCACCGCTCACACGCCAGGATCCCGAGAGCCTCTGCATCCGTCACGGTTCCCCGGAGAAGCAGAACCAACGTGCTACGTTTCGTGCAGACACGTAGGAGGATGTTTATTATGGGAGTTGGCTCATGTGATTGCAGACACAGAGAGTCTGTGGATCTGCCACCTGCAGGCTGGAAACCCAGGAGGGCCGGGGGTGCAGTTCCAAGGCAGAAGGATGGAGGACTGGGAAGGTGTAAGCATGAGAACCACTGCAGGTGTGAATCTCAGCATCCGAAGTCACAAGGACCAGGAGCTCCGATGCCCGAGGGCAGGAGGAGATGGCTATGCCAGCTCAAGGAGAGAGAGAGGGAGAATTTTCCCTTCCTACACGCTTTTTCTTCTGTTTGGGCTGGAGGTGCCCACCATGTGGGTGAGGGTGGGTCTCTCTTCACTCAGCCCACTGGCTGAAGTGCGAGTCTCTTTTGAAGCCCCTTCCCCGACACACCCAGAAGAAATGTCTTGCCAGCTATCTGGGCGCCCGTTAGCCCAGTCCGGTCGACATGTAAAACTGACCATCGTGTTCTGTAAGCAGTGGTATTGACACCACGCGGTGGCCGGTGTGATTTTCTGAAATGCAAACACCCTCCCTTACTACTGGGCACTTGCAATACGGTGCAAACTCCAGATCAGGGGTCCTCAAATTTTTTAAACAGGGGGCCAGTTCACTGTCCCTCAGACCGTTGGAGGGCCGGACTATAGTTTAAAAGAAACTATGAACAAATTCCCATGCACACTGCACATATCTTATTTTGAAGTAAGAAAACAAACGGGCATAAACACCCGCATGTGGCCCGCGGGCCGTAGTTTGAGGACTCCTGCTCCAGATCGTGGTTTAAGTGGTTCCATATCCCCGACATATATCCCCAATCCCCTGCCCACCTGTCGGACCTCATCTTGTCGCAGTCCCCCCAAGGCACTCCTGCGTTCCAAACACATCTGGGTCTGTAACTTGCTCCTGGAATCCACTGTTCTCTCTGCCTCGCCCCAGATACTCACATCGCCAGCTCTTTCTTGTGACCTCACCAAGACCTTTGCTTACCTGTCTGTCTACAGAAGCACATACCCACCCGACATCCACCACTCACTAACTAATGAGCTAATCAGTATTTTTTTTTTTTTACTTAGGGAGTGCCAGTACCTCTCATAGAAAAGAGTTTAACTGAGAGCAGGGACTTGATCAGCTCAATGCACCACTATGCCCCCTGTAACAAGCACAGTGCCAGTTTACAACAGTGAGGGCTCCCTAAACATTTGTTGAATTAAAAAATATATATATAATCAGACAGAGAAAAATGCACATGAACTGAAAGGCACTCCAGAAAGTTGGAGAAAGAAATCACCCAAGCCTAAAGAATAACGTTATAAGTTTTAGCAGTTCTTCAAATTCAACACACTCTCCACACATCTCTGATACTTGGGAAATGGAAGCTTGATTGAACTGTAGGGAGTCCAACTTCCACTGCCTCTCCTGAGGCCTGACAAAGGGCCTCCTGCAACCCCCAAATAAGCAGGATGTCAAATTACGTGTTAGTTACAAGGCAAAGGTACAGGAACTGGGTGTGAATATCCGACAGACTGCAGACCGCTCAAGGGATGCATTGCAATTTGGATAAAAGTCCACGTGGTAAGAGTCTGAACTCTGGAGCTAGACTGCCTGAGTTAGAGCTTTGGAGATGCTTCTTCTTAACCTCTCAGAACCTCAATTTCACAGCCATTAAAATGAGGATAAAAGCGTGTGTGCCTCTTAGGGTATCAGGAACATTAAATGGGTTAGTTCGTGCAAAGCCCTTTGTGAGCAGTGCTTGTTACATAGTAAGAATCCATCTGGGCTTGCTATTATTAGTATAAATAAATATTAATTTGGACCCAATTGTAGATACAAAAGCAGGGGGAGAGAGAGAGAGAGAAAAAAAAATCATAATTAGAACTGTTAAATAACACTTGTTATAATTTCCCCATGGTGCCTTCTCAAAATAAGGTCTTCTGTAAATGCCACTTCAAATCTTGGAGCTCAGCAACTCACCCACCAGCCAGCTGTCGGGGACCGGGTTTAACTCGGAGAAGTGGTTCTGTTCAGCCCCTTCTGACTCGCTGACAATGTTATCTGAGGGCTGCCCAGCAGAAAAGCTGCACTGCTTATTATAACCGCAGCATAAACAAGGCCCGGGATTTATATAACACCTCGGCTCCCCAAAGCTAAAAAGCACATCCAAGTGTTGTAGTTATGTCTATTTTCACAATATCCATGCAAAATTAAGAGACTTTGGTAATATTATCCCATTTGTAGATGAAGAGATAAAAAAGAAGTGACTTCTTCAGCTCGCCCAGTAGAGAAGTTTCACAGCTAAAAAAAAAAAGGTCTGAAAACCAACCCCAGCATCATACGCCTTCTGCAGTTTACCTTATTTCACATTTTAAATTTCCTTACTTATACTTCACCTCTTTCCAAAAAAAAAAAAAAAAAAAAATTTTTTTTTTTAAAAGGGAATTGGTATTCTAGTTAAAAGGTCAAATAAGCTATCATAAACTGCATTCCCTGGAGTAATGCAGATGTTGGTTGCTGTGGCTTGGGAAACTACAGATTCCACTGACTGATTCCATTGGGTCATTCCGAGACCAAAACAGCTGTGTGGAACGTACCATGTTCGTCATGTTAATTATGGTTCTGAGTGGCCCTGCAGCAGAGAGGCATGCAGAATTTGGTTAACCTAGCAATTCATGTTCTTGGAAGAGCATTTTTAAAGGATAAAATCAATGCCGTTCAGAGCACTGGTGTCCTGTGGCTCATTCACGTAGCAAACACTGACTTGAGGACGTCATGGTGTGAAGAGCAACCAGGACAAGGCGGAGAAATCTAGGGCCAGGTCAGTGCACTCCGGGCGGGCTGCAGACCTGGCAGCCAGGGTCTGCAGAAGGAGGAGAGGCAGGGACGTGAGTGACTACAAGCATCTGCTAATGAACGACTGGCAAGCCTGGAAACATGTATCATTTTTTTTTTTTTGGGGGGGGGGGACTATTGCATGAGCCTTTAACTCAAATTTCAGATATGTTCAGATTTCACATAAGACAATGATCAAAAGACTGATTTTTTTTTCTTCCCTTTGCTTAAGCAAATTTAGCCATTCCAAATGTAACTCATGACATTCTTAGAGGTACTATTCAAATTTGTTTTAAAATTAGTGCTACTAGTTTTAAAATGGTTGTGCATGCTAACGCGGAGAGATTTTAGAGAGTTTCCAGGAGAGTTGGGGAGAAACCTGAGATCACCATGGGACCCGTCCAAAGGACAGTGGCTCTGAGGCTCCTATTGCACCTGGCAGAGAGTGGGCGGTCAGTAAAGTAGGACCACCTGTCACCTTGTTACTGTTACTAATTTTTCACCACCACAACTTATGTTTCAACTTGGTACTTAGTTGCTAATTCAAGTCTAGAGTTTTTTTTTTTTTTTTTTTTTTGATTGGGGGAGGAGTGAACATATTATACAATCTAAAAGAAATCCATAACCTCACCCCTTCCCAGGTTTCTCAAAATTTACTTATCCGAAACAAAATGCTTGATTTCTCTTTAAAACCAACACACAGTCTCCTCTTCTTCCTTATGCCACCTCTGAGCCCACCTATTTATTTGGAATCAGAGACACAGGTGCCAACAGAAATTGGCCTCTTTCCCTGAACACCCACATGACCACCCAGGAGCGAGTCTTGAGAGCTTTTTCTCAGGACTGGGACTACAGATAGTTTGAATCTTCCCTCTTCCCTATGCACCTACCCTGCCCACTGTCCAACCCATGACTGTTCCTCAGCTAGACTCTACAATGGTCTCCGCAAACAGTCTCAAAGTATTTTTAAGACTATAAAATGTATGTGATTTCTTCTATTCTAGCAGATGTGTCCCACATTCTAACTATTGCATTTGGAGTAAAATCCAGACACCCTCTCCAACCTCATCCCGAGACGTTTTCCTCGAACCTGTTGCATTCCGGCCACACTGGCTACCTTTGCATTCTGCGACATTTGCATCCCCTATATTTTGCAAGACTGACACCTCTGTAATCCCTCGGGCCTCAGCCCAGAGGCTGGCCCTCTCTGCTCTTCCAAAGTAAGGTCCAGTCTTCACCCAGTCTTTACTTCTCTAGCCCAATATTCTGTTTGCTATCTTAGAGCATGCTACTTGGTACCTGCAATTTTTTTTTTTAATTTCAAAGTATTATGGGATACAAATAATTTTGGTTACATGAATCCTTTTTATAATGCTAGAGTCATGTTACAAGAGTGCCCATCACCTAATTATTGTTCATTGTGCCCTTACATAGGTTTTCTCCTGTCCCTTCCTGTAATTTTTATCGAATAACTTGTCTGTCTACTTGTTCCTTACCTGTCGCCTACATTGTTACTGCGGACTCCACGGGAGTGGGACCCAGGCTTGACTCATTTACCAAGCCTTAAACTTTACTTAATGCAGTCTCAGCATGATATATAAATCTTCATGGAGTATCTGCATGCACAAATGAGGAAAAAACCCTACAAAGGGTTCTTTACAAGAGAGGAATCTAATTCGAATTTATGGTGCATCATGTAAATAATTTACAAAGCATCCAGGAAAGGACAATTCATTAATTAATTCCCTTCCATTTCCCTGCCACAAAAAGCACTTTAGCCAACATATCAAAATGCAAGCAGGGCTTGTTTACTCTTACGTGTCTTTGAAACACACAAGGACCCGTTGCCTTGTTTAGGAGATCATAAATTTGAAAATAGTGGCGAGATAAAAACAATCCTTCAGAAGGAGCAGAACGCCTCTTAGTTAGTTCTCAGATGAATACCAACACACAATAAGCAGCACATACCACTTGGACGCTGGATGGATTTATCAACTAGAGGTTGGGAAAAGAAAGAGCGGCCGTAATTCAGGCATTCTTCCTGCGCTATTCTAAGATACACACATGTAGGAAGTACTCAATGGAATAAAAACATCCTAGATAAGAGATCTTTATGTGCCTGGAAGAGGTAAATAGTAGCTAAGGATGGATATTAGCTCACCATTTTAGATGTGAAATTGTGCAGAGAGAAGCAGGTAACTAGCTTTTAGTCGAAATTTGCAAGGCCGAGTGTCTACAGCAGGGGTCCTCAAACTTTTTAAACAGGGGGCCAGTTCACTCAGATCGTTGGAGGGCCAGACTATAGTTTAAAAAAAAACTATGAACAAATTCATATGCACTCTGCACATATCTTATTTTGAAGTAAAAAAAAACAAATGGGCAAAAACACCCGCATGTGGCCCTCAGGCTGTAGTTTGAGGACGCCTGGTCTATGGTAAGCTACTGTGTAAGGTGGTGAAAAGCCATGGACCCTCCACCTTCAGGGCACACTGGGGGCTCTTCCCAGCTTCTGAGCACCAGCTCACGTAGACAGAATTCCACCCTCCCTCTCTGTATGCTCCGTATGTCACCGTGTGACCTCCTGAACACACACACTCAAAAGTCACTCATGTCCTTTGGTTGCTGATAGCAAAACGCTTTGCAAATATCTTCTTCAGCTAGGGAATTCTTCTTAGACCCTGGAGCATACATTCCCTCTGGTCCTTTTGTAAGTTTAGTCAATTTTTAATGTTCTTTTCATGGTTGTTGGTGACTTTTTTTCATGCTTAAATGTGGAGGGAAGAGACTGTCCAATTACCTATCTAATTACCGGTTTAATAATTACTTGATCACTGCTTAGGCACCAAATTATCCAAATAGTATTGGTCTTTATAGTCCTCTTGGATTTGTCTCTTTAATGTGCGTTCGGCCCTTTCTCTGTCTCTCTCTCTCTCTCTAATAACAATGTACTAGGGAGCGGGTAAAATTCCTTAGGAATGGGATTGTGGCTGTCTCTAGGATTTTGACCCAGTAGTTCCCTGTTTAAAGATCCTATGCAGGTGATCAGCCTACAGCCCAATCTCGCCAGCAACCCCACCCTGACCATTTGGAGGAGGGTGACGTTTTATGCAGGGTTGGTGAAACACGATCTTCCTCATTGGTGCCGGTATTTGCTACATGGCCTGCAAACACTAGGAGAGCGAGGCGTCTCACAGACTGAACAATTAAGACGTGCTCCAGAAAGCTCGTACTGGAAAGAGGAGCACAGTGCATTCCAAACTCATTGAAGGTTAAGAGGTGGTCAAAGAAGATAACCAAGGACTCCTGGGGGAAAAAAAAGCAAAGCCAGAAAGTTGCTCTTAAAAGCCATGACAGAGTCAGGCTTGACACCTTGAAAGTTCCCACATGACACCCAAGTTGCAAGTGGCCGGTGTGGAAAAGCCATGTGCACTCTGGAGTCGAAACTAACGGACGGCCTCTGGGACGACAGGAGAGAAATCAGGACCACGGAGAGCTCCCACCTGTTAGTTGGAGGAACTGGGAGGACGGAGGTGCAATTTATGGAGCTAGTGTAAAAACCTCCGGAAGGAAAGCTTTAGGGGAGATAAAACATTTGTTACATCTTAGAATACGGCAGGCATAGTGCATCTGGTGTGGGCCACACATATATGATAAAGTATCTTACGATCTTGTTGCGGACAACAGGAAGTGATATTAAGCTGAAGGAAAGGGTATCTATCATGTATTCATTCATTTATTCATCTGAAAACATTTTTTGAACACCTACTGTATATTAAGAATTTTTTTGGATACTCAAAATAAAGATGTGAACAAAACAGACAAAAATTGTTGCCACCCCCCTTGGATGTATATTTTAGTGCAAAAGAAGAAACACTAAGCAGAAAAACAAGTAAAATAGATGGTGCATCAGAGGATGCCCCGGACCAGGTTGTTAGCAGAGATGGTCCGAGTCTGGGTAGGATTGTGAAAATAGAACTATTAGGATCAACTGAGAGATTGGATGTTGGACCTGAGAGCAAAGGTATCATCCATCCCTGTCTGTGTTCAGGATTTCAGTTAATGAACCAAAGGAGAAATTGACGGTGTGCTAATCTCAGTTACACGCGACATAAAACTGAGAGCTATGTTCAAAATGCTCGACCACAGATTTGGGATCCCAAAATATTTCAGCAGGCTGGAATGGCGATGGACTGTGTCCAGTGCAATTCTATTCTGGAGAAAAATGCCAGATTTAGTTTCCAGGCTCGAAGCCCTCACTGTACTAGAACAATCACAGTGGAGGTGCAGCTGAGGACTAGTAGAAAGGACAGAGGGATGCAGGTACTCAGGAGACAGCAATGCACTGCGGCTTCCCAAGAGGAGTCACCGCAGTTGGCCGGCATTAATGAAAACGAGGTGCCTAAAATGGTATATTAAAGCCAGGCTGACACCTGGAACACCATGCTCAGTTCAGGAACTACAGATTGAGTTTGGGATCCAAACGGAGACTGGGGGACAGCTGAATGCTGAAAAGAAGATAAACTGTCATCCTCTGCAGACAGTAATCTCAGTCCCCGGGTACCTGGCGGAGAATGCCCACAACAGCTAGAGGACAATGCTGATGCCACTGAAGGATGCTTTGATCTGAAAAAGAGACGCATCGCGGAGCATTGTGCTGGGGACTGTTATGAATCTGCCACCTCATTTTTAGGCAGGGGAAACAGTGCTTCCCAGCCGTCCTGCAGTTGGGAAAAGTAGAGGAAGACACTACTGGAAGGGGCGGGGAAGGCAGGCAGGGGTTAGATCACAGGTGGGACACCTTGTACGCATGTTAAATATTCTGGTGTCTCTTCTAAGGGCAAAAGGAAGTCACCGATGTGTTTTGAGGAGGAGAGAAAAGAGATCATGAAAGGTGAAGATCTACAAGATAACCATCCGCAGTGTAGCAAACTAGTGGAGATGGATTGAGTAGATGAGACATTTTGTCATGATTTAGGCTAGAAACAGGAATAATTTAGAGTACAATGGGGCAGTGGACATAGGAAGAAAAGGATGAGTTTGAAATATAGATGAGAAGTAAAATCCACAGGAGTTGGCATTAGTGGGTTGGATATAAGGACATGGAAAAGAAAGATGCCAGGAATGATTTAAATGGGTAAAAAAAAAAATGGAAGAGTCATCATTAGACATCCAACAATACAGATCTATCAGTCTGTCAGCTATCTATGTCTATATCCATATCTATATCTCCATATCTACATCTATGTCTGTATCATATACATTAATAGCATCTCTAGCCCTATTGCCTTCCTCTCTGTCATTGATAGCCACATCCATATTCTACCCATATATAGTTATCTTTACCTGTCTATACCTGTGCATATAAAGAGGTAGTGCATCATATCCGGTTCCAGAGAAGATAAGTGAGAGCTAGGCAAATTCCTTTGTGGAGACGTGAGAGAGAGAATTCAGTCATAATATGGAAAATTCATAGGCTGTTTCAAAACACATTACCACTGATCTAAGAAAATGTCAAGACTTCTATAAAACGGATGAGGTCAACGGGACATTATTTCATAGATAAGAAGAGGTGACATTCAAGTCAGACACTTGCCGGAGCTGCTATAAGAAGAGGTGACAGAAACACGGGTTTTCCTTCTCATGAGTCTCGGTCATTTCCTCCCATCATTCAGAAAGCTCCTCATACTCTGCGTCCACCACACAGCTCTGCTCTATGACCTTCCATTTAGAGATTAATGTGCCCAGGGCCACTGTGTGAGGCAGGCCTTTCCATCCACCTGTGTGCGGTGCCAGTGTTTTACTTTCTGCTCTTGTGCAGGTGCACAGATATAGCTCTGCCCTTTGTGCGTGTTCAGGGGGCTGTGTAGACGCTGCACCTTCTAGCCATGTGACTTTCAGTAACTTATTTTCTTTCCACAAATCCCTGTTTTCCCACCATGAGGCCTCTCTTAGTGGTCTCACTGTAAAGCATCAATAAGATGTTTTGTAAAGAGTCTACACCAGGCATCCTCAAACTATGGCCTGCGGGCCACATGCAGGCCGCCTAGCACATTTATCCGGCCCTCCAGGTGTTTTTGCCACCATTGCCTGTCCTGCTTAGCAGCTGACTCATCCTGGGCCCATAGTGAGCACTCTCCAACGGTCTGAGGGACAGTGAACTGGCCCCCTGTTTAAAAAGTTGGAAGACCCCTGGTCTGCACGGTGAACCAGGTAGCAAAATACCATAACCGTCTAGGCGCTTAACAAAGCAGACAGGCTGTTTATTTTGCAGGGTTTAATTGTTTTTCTCAGTAGTTGAATTGTATGTTTATTATTACATCCCAATTTCATTACAATAAAGGGGAATTCTTTTAAACCAAGGACAAATTTTTCTAGAAAGACATGGGTCCTGGGTTCCACCATGATACCTCGATCTATACACCAGCATGTTAAATTCACCACCTGTTTCATATCTCAGGAAGGAGTCTAACCTTTTCCTATGTTTTAGAGACGGATCTGTTCTACAGAGTAAGGTTGTGCAATACCTAACATTCTTACATTAAGTAAAATAATTAACTGGGTAGTCACACACATTTTCAAAATGGAAATGAAAGATTTAATGGATACATCTCTCCAATCCCTGTTCACACGCTTTGCAAAATCCTTTTCTTAATCATTCCATTGCTTTTCCATATGTTGTCTTATTATACTTGCATATAACTACAAATTTATAAAGACTGATAGACTCCATTTCCATTTTAAAATCGTCAGGAAAATAGATCTGCGTGGAACACACAGAAGAGATTAAATACTTCCTTCCACTCAGTTTGCTGCTGCTAGGTTTAGGAAAAATAAAGTTCTATAAAAAGTCACTTTGAACTGTAACTACCATATTCCCTTAGGTGGTAATTTTAAAGAGTACCTATTGCTGGGTGGCCATTCTGTTGTTTTATGATACAGCTTACCCACAAAGCATAAAAAAGTCCCTCCTTCCTATTACTATTTTTTCTCATGATTTTGCAATTAAAAAAAGCCTAAATAACAACTTTCCCTATTTTCTCTGATCTAGTCATCCTGCTACCTGACACATACCATCACTCCGTTAGAGAAATGGACACACACCCGCTCGCTGTGCCCTGAGGACTAACGCCTTGCCTTCTGAGAATCTTCCACACAGAAAAACAGGCAGAAGAGATCCAGCGTTAGATGAAGTAACAAAGCAAAAATTACCACTGCTGGCAAGTGTAGGAAAAATAAATTGATTCTGAAGAAGATAGCTGATTCTTTAGGAAAAAAAAATACGATTAGAAGTATCAGAGTTTGCCCTTGAGTTTAAGATGATCCAATAACTCTGTTCTGTGCTTGTTAAATCCTTTTTGACAGTTCACAAGTTATAAACAAACCCCTTTCAAAGCTTGACACCTTGGCTTATGCCCAACCTTTAACTTCTAATATCACCAACCAACCAAGCACTTTGTAATGATCTACATTACATTACAGGTATGTAATCATTACGTAATCATCGTATGTATGTAATCATTAATCATTATCATTATTATCATTGATAATTAATGATTATATTTATTGATAATTGACAATCAATTATTGATAATTAATAATTATATTAATGACAATTATCATTATTAATCATTGATCATTATATAATCATTGTATGTATGTAATCATTACAGGTATGTAATGATCTACATTACATTACAGGTATCGATGACCATGTTTGGCTTTGTCAGGGACACAATGCCAGTAACGTCCCCCTGAAAAGGGCAGCGATTTCTGTCCTGTTGTACACGCGTGTATTACAAAGAGTAATCATGGGTTACTTTTTCACATCCCTCCATTATTTTATTTTGTTCCAGTACCTTTTCTATAGGAAGTGATTTTTTTTTTTTTGAAAGTTTTAAAGATTTGTAAATAAAATGGAAAGACAGACACTTCCTTTGCTCAAAACTCCTTGTAGTCAAATGTGTCCTGTGTTTTTCTGCTAAGGATTTTCTGGGCAATTTTCTTCACGCCTCCTCTTCACCAGAGGACCTGGGTAAGGAGAGGCTACGTCGGCGTCAGGCCAGTTGTACGCCGTGCAACTGAGAATGGTTTACACACGTATGAAGGGTCGAAAGTCGAAAGGAGGACACCATTCTGTGACACGTGAAAATTTATATAAAAATTCAAATTCCAGTGCCCATACATAGTTTTGTTGGAAAGCAGTTACGTCTATTTGCCTGTGTGTGGATGGCTGCTTTTGGACTAGAGACACAGAAGTTACACTGTTGCAACGGAGACCGTGTGGAAATGTATAACTGCCCATCCCTGCACGGAAAATATTTCCCAGCCCCATTGTTGTTGACTGTATCTGAGCTAATGCTCCTTTTATATAACAAATATTTATGTAACAAATAAAGCTGCACTTACTTTATCGTCCTGAAATAAGAACCAGGAATAGAATCCGCCAACGCGCATACTTTAAAAAACCGGTATGCTATTTTTAACTGAATTCTAAAAGAGGAATGAAATAGCACATAGCTTACGATAAAATAATACGTATTCGAACGCATACATTTTGGGGCAGGAACTGCACTGTAAGACACAGTCCAGGTGCATTCAGGTACTTGCACCTCTCCGTAGAGGGGTGGGAACGAGACCACGGCAAGTGCAGGTCGGGACAGGTGTCGAGCTGGAGACCCGAACACCACGGCGGGTAGCGCCGCTGTGGCTTAATGAGTTGACTGATGACAGCAGGTGCCCGTGGCAGGGCACACAGCCCCCGGCAGACTGCAGCCTGCCAGGGAAGGAGCTTCCTTTGACCTCCCAGTGCCGTGCATCGGCTCACCCCGAGAAGGAACCATTTGGTGCAGCCCCCAAAGGAAAGACCCTAGGGGTAACAAAGCAGAGCGGAGGAGGAGCAGCAGCGGGGTCCACGGAGCGAGCGGAGAACACGCAGCAGAGCACTGTCTCAGCAGGGAGCATGACGCCCCCCGAACCTCCCCGGCCACAACCCGGGAGCCAGCACACGTGGCTGTTTACATTTACGTTCGTTTAAAAAACACTCACTTCTCCAGTCACACTACCGAGTTTCCAGAACTCAATAGCCACGAGTGGCCGTGCTGCCGTCTCGGGCGGCTTAGAAGAGTGTGGAACGTTCACGTGATCTCAGAAAGCGCTCAGCGGCGCTGTCTGCACCGGACGCGTACTTGCTCTCTCCTGTTCACATGCACGCCTTGCGCAGTCTACAGGCGAGTCCTGGTGTCTACACTTGGAGAGACCTCCTGAGAACGTCACTTGCCTTCGATGTCACCAGCGTCACCCAAGTCCACGCTGTCACCCTCTCTGCCCGCACTGTCACCAGGGCCCCCAGAGAGGCTTTCTAGCTCCACTGTTGACCTCCCCGGTGTCCCTTATCCTCGTAGCATTCAGAACGATACTTTAAACATAAACCGTGAATCAGGTCAGATGTAAACATCTCGAGTCAGAAACTCCGCTGCACGAACAACAGGTGATGAGGGCATCGCTCAGTGCCAGGCTGGCTGCTCGGACTGCATCTCCTGCCTCTGTTTCCCCTCTTGCTACACCCAGCTATGCTGGGCTTTTGCTGCAAAGCGCTGCAAAGCTGGCCCCTGCTCTGGGCCTTGGCATCCACTTCTCCTTCCATCTGGAGAGCCAGCCCTTCCTCTCTCATCTTCCAGGCTGGGGGCCCTTCCGGGCGCTATGTCTCCAACTCACACGTCACCTCCGCAGGGACACCCTAAACCGGAAGGAGCTCACCTCGACGTCGTCCTCCCCCGAGACAGCCTGTCTTCCTTCTTTCCAAGCATGCATCAGTTCTGAAGTTACCTTGCTCGGTCATTTTTGACTTATTTACCAGCCACTTTCCCCGAGGGGAACAGGAGCTTTGCTACACCTGCCCCACAGGATGGCCAACACCTGGCGCGCAGTGGGGGCTCGGAGTACCTGGTTTTCCAGGGGGCCGTGTTGCGGCAGAGCCTGCAAACCCGGTTGGCATCACGTGCATTTGTTTGCTGTCGGCAACCGGTTGCACCACAGCTGGGCAAACAGCAGCAGCAACGCCTCCGCTGGTTTTGTTTTGTCCTATGTGCCTTTAAGGTGCGGCAGTCCCACCACACCACTGCCTCGTTACACATCCCCTCTGGAGAGCACGGCTCATTACGGGCGTCAGAGGCAGCAGAGTGGGCTGAGAAGAAAAGGCAGTGGCTTTGTGCATAACACATAATTCATTTGCAGAAGAATTTTCCTATTTCAATAGGACTGCTCGATCGCGTAGCTTTATGAGTGCGCGTCCTTGAACTTGCATTTTCCAAAGATCCTTTTGCATACTGAACTGATCAGCAGCCTGAACTCTCAGTTTCCACCTAGGAGAATGGGGGTGGGGGGCAGGGTCCTGGTTATGCGCTTGGACCCTGGAGCACGTCCAGCTGGGATCTAATTCCGGCTCGGCTCCTGGCAGGGTAGCCGGGAACCACTCTTCAAGCCCTGAGCCCTCGTCCATCTGTGCAATGGGGGTAATTGAGGTACCAACCTCAACTGGGTCACCGTGGCAATGAAATGAGTTAACGTATACAAGGGAGCAGGTGGAACCAGACCTGGTCCTAATAAATAACAGGGACGTGGTGGGATCATCGAGGACGCTGTTCGGGGAGCGATGGCCACTCAACACGCAAAACAAGGCGGCACCTCACAGCAGAGATTTTTCTCAAGGGCTGCTTTGGCGTCTTAATTTGCACTTGGCTGAGAAAGTATCAAAATGAACGCGGGAGTGTGCCGCGCGGTGTGACTGAATTTTCAAAAAGTCTGCGTAAAACAACAGAGGGTCCCTGGCATGTTAATTAACAGGCTGACACGGGAAAGGAATGCTATGGAAAGTAAAAAAAAAAAAAAAACAAAAAAAGCCACGGTTATGCTTTCATGACAAAAATAAAAAGACATTTTATTACCGGAGCAGGGAGCGGAGGTCTACGCCCATAATCTGGAGGGCCTTTCTCAAGTCCCGATGGCAGCAGGTGACTGTCACGGCACGTGACGTGTGCCAGAGTCGAAAGTGCGGGGAGGTGAAGGACCCCGTGCAGCCCGCTCTTCACGGGCCCGCGTGGATTCCAGCAGGTGGGAAGACGGCTCCCGCACAAGCGTTTACGGGGCGTCTACGTGGGTGTCTCCATGCGTCTGCTGGGTGTGCCACCAGGGAGGGGACGTGGACTGCGGGCAGGGACGGTGCCGGGAGGAAGGAGTCCAAGCAGGTTCTGTGCCCGGGGGACGAGTGCTGAAGGCTCCACAGAGGAGGGGAGAGAACGATGGGCGAAAAGGACGTTTATTTAAAGAGAGAGATTTACTCGACTCAGCATAGCTTTATTTAACACGTATTCCCCATCAGAAGGTGTAGATAGTAAAATTATTAATACGTGGTGATGAGAATGTAAGTTTTGCCCGCTAGGATCACAGAAATGGAGTGTTCCCACTGAAGCAAAGATGTAGGAGGAAGGTGCCTTCATCGGGACGATTTGAGAAGATGCAAGTGGGACGGGAAGGGACTCTTTAACGATGACTTGTCGTGATCCCAGGGGTTTGAGAAGATGCAAGTGGGACGGGAAGGGACTCTTTAACGATGACTTGTCGTGATCCCAGGGATTTGAGAAGATGCAAGTGGGACGGGAAGGGACTCTTTAACGATGACTTGTCGTGATCCCAGGGATTTGAGAAGGTGCAAGTGGGACGGGAAGGGACTCTTTAACGATGACTTGTCGTGATCCCAGGGGTTTGAGAAGATGCAAGTGGGACGGGAAGGGACTCTTTAACGATGACTTATCGTGATCCCAGGGGTTACATAAGGGCAGAACTCAGCGTCCAACCACGAAGGCAAAGGCTCTGGCCAAGGATGACCGCACGGCTCCCGCCCTGGCTGTCCGGGTCATGGGGTCCTACTCTCGGGCTGTGAGAAGACAACACGTGAGTATGAAATCGGGTGTGTCAGGGGCCGGGCACCAGAGTCCCGCTGCGTCCACTCTGGAAGAGGGGCTCGGAGGTTGGGGGGTTCTGCGTGAGTGTTGCGGCTGGAGTGTCCCCTCCAAAGCTCGTGTTGGAACTTCATCCCCCAGGTGGCGGCTGTGTTTCGAGGCGGGGCTGTGATGAGGTCAATTCTAACAAAACTCCAACTTGGTGGCCAAAGTGGAGACACAAAGCAAAAGGAGAGGCTGGTCAGGGGTCCAGTATGTTCCCAAAATCCCACGGGAGAGGAGAGTCCCCTACTTCCCTCCCCACATGGACAGCGACAGCCACCGCCACCGTACCCAGACGGCTGCCACCCCAGAGGAATGACAATAACATCTGCTTCATCCCGGCGTGAAGAGGACTGCGTAATGTGTCCTTCGCGAGGACTAAGCTGAGACGGCACGCGCACAGATAAAGCGTGTATCTGCACTGCCGTCTCTGAACCCTGGCATGAGCCCAAAACACTCGGCTTAGCCAAAATTCAGGGGGCGGTTAAGCGAGGAGAATGTCGAAGAGCTTTGGGAAACTGAGACCTCCCTCCTCGGAAAGTCGAGTCATTGCCAAGAAAACCCCGAGTCTTAGGAGAGGCGCAAACCCCCGTTTTCCAGACTCAGACACCAATATCTGGTTACAGATAACACACTTGCTAGATTAATGATAATGCACATTTAATGGCCCCTTTCCTCTGAATTTTTTCCTCCCTGAAGACAACAACATTTACCTACCACACAGAAAGGCGCGATTTCCCGAAACAGAATAACATAATGCAATAAAACTCACAGAAATACCTGACTGGATTAAGAAGATAAAAAAGCTTTCAAAGCCCCGGACATCAGTGGGAAAATAAAAAATAGTGAAGAAGATGTCAAGAAAACAAAATGTAAAATATTGAAAAAGGAAAAAAAAAAAAAGAAACATCTTTTGGGAAAGTGGCTTTGAATGCAAGTGCTTAATTGCATCTCATTTTCAAGCTTTCCTGGAGCTGAACTTATACATCCCAGAGAACGGAGTCTGTGAGCTCTGTCCCAAATTGATCTCACATCCTTAATAACAGTGTAAAGGTGTCATAATTGCATTGACTTTCTTTTCAGCACTATGTTGTGAAGACTGTAGATCGAGTTATTTAGATGTACCATGGTGGGCGGATATTCTAATATTTGGAGTTTTCGTGTTTTTTTGTTTTTTTTTTTTACTGTTGGAAAAAATTAGGGGGAGATGAGAGATTTTCATTATGGGAAACTAAATCAATGGATTGGCCCACGGTAAAAATTAAACAAACAGGCAAAAACCTCTGCATGCCAAAAAGATATTACAGGTGAAATTAGAAGGCAAGTGGTAAATTGGCAAGAATACTTGGCGTATCTCAGTCAAAAGACTATCATACACGCACACACACACACACACACACACACACGCCACCATGAGATACGGGGGTTATGGGCATGTCCCTTTCCTGAAAATAAAACTCTTTTGCAACATTGTTGCCAGGGTATTGTTTGTGTCTTTGCATTTGGTAATTAAGTAATCGTAACAGCAACTAACACTTCTTGAATGTTTGCTCTAGGCTGGGTGCTCTCATAAGTACCCTTGAGTTACTGTTTCATCCTTACAACTAACCATTATGAGTAAGAATTTTCCTCCTTTACAGATGAGGAAACTGAGGAACAATGAAGTTAAGCATATATATCCTGCTATGAGGATCAGGAGGGCTTCTTGGAGGAGGTGGCATAGTAGGTGGGCTAGAACAAGAAAAAAATCTAATTGTTGGTCTAGGGGAAACCTAGAGCAGTCAACTCATACCGCACCCCCGATAGGAAAAGTAATTTTGTAACGAGAGAAAACCCAAGCTATTGTCGGCAGACTACCATAGCCGAGTATCTGCGTTGTGAAAAGTCAAATTAAAACAACATCGATGACGGCAAAGTATTCCTTTGGAGGGGCCCCGGAAGCGTCCCAGGCAGGGTGGGCTGTGCAGGACGGCAGCGTGTTCTGATTAGGTGCACGTGAGGGAGTGACCGCCCCCCAGACAGGGACTGAGTATGTCTGCTGGTGACCCTAGAGCCCATCTCTGTCACACGAATTCTAGAAAATGCATGGACAGATTCACAGTACCAAATCCTGTACATGACAAGTTACGGATGGCCTATGAATGGAATACAGTTAACTCCTTCCTAGGTAGTGCTTTAAATTAAAAAAAAAAAAAAGTCACCAACATAAACAAGTTGATGTTTCACGTTAAAACTATTTGTGGCTTCTCTTTAAAAATCAGTAGATCTTAAAAGTTTGCAGTGTGGCTTGGCTTTTCCTGCCTGGCAAACATCGGCTGAGGCCTTTAGGTGGGGCAGGTGTTGGCCAATCCCCTCAGCACACGTCAGGTGCGCATACCTGAGCCACGTGGTCTCCGCAATTGTGTGTGTTTGAGATCATGCAAATAACCTGCATTGTAGGAAGCAAACGCACAACTCAAGTCATCACTAATTTTCATGCAATGGCAGACCCAAACTGATACCTGGGGTTGCATGTTTTCCAAATAACACTTTATGAATATTATTTAGAAAAATATATGCTTTAGCATTGGCTACCAGCAGTGAGCTTTGTGGTCCAGTCCCTCCCCTATCTGGGTTCCTGACTCACTGACATTTTCCCGCCAGCTCTGGTCACCATGCAGAGGCGTCCCCTTCCCGGAGTTCCGCAGGGACAGCCCGAGGCAGGGACTTTCTTACCATGGCCAGCGGGATGATCCCCATCAGGTCCTTCTGGCTCACGAAGATCTTGGACACGCCCAAGTCCGACGTGATCTCTCCCGGGTACTCCACCTGCCACGTGACCAGCTGAGTGGCCGGCAGGTCACTGGGCTCCTCTACTTCTAGGTCGATCTGCATGACTTCGTGGGAGGTGCCACCCACGCTGCAGGGAAGAGAAAGAGGAGGACAGCTTTGAGGGGCTGTGGCACGGCCACACTCGGCAGGTAACAGGCGGCTCTCGGGCTGTTTCCGTGTAACCCGTTTGCACACGTGTGTGCTTACACCACGCCCGTGAACAGCATTCAGAGACGCAATCCCCAAAAGGGAAAAGCCATCCTCTGCGGCATTTGCCCCGCTTCCCACGCCATCTCTGCAGGTGCCCAGCCCCCTCTCTCCCCGGGGGTGGGGCTCAGCTGCCCTCGAGAGCAGGTGTTGGTGGATGATGACAGGAAACCGTGATTGCATTTCTTAACTGGGTCCTTCCTCTCTGCACAAGGACTCTTTCCTTCACCCCCCTCAATTTCTGCACTACTTATATTGGATTTCCCAGAGCCACAGCCCGCTTGAGTTAAGGGCACAGGGTTTTATTTTTTTGTTTATTTTATCTATTTATTTTATTTCGGCATATTATGGGGGTACAGATTTTAAGGTTTCAATAAATGTCCTTTCCCCCCTCCCCCCACAAGTCTGAGATTCCAGCATGACCATCCCCCAGATGGTGCACATCTCACTCATTATGTATGTATATACCTGCCTCCCTCCCCCTGCCCAATACCCTATTATTGTAGTACCTATGTGACCACTTAGGTGCTGCTCAGTTAATACCAGTTTGCTGGTGAGTATATGTGGTGCTTGTTTTTCCATTCTTGGGATACTTCACTTAATAGTATGGGTTCTAGCTCTAACCAGGAAAATATAAGATGTGCTATATCACCATTGTTTCTTAGAGCTGAATAGTACTCCATGGTATACATATACCACATTTTATTAATCCATTCTTGGATTGATGGGCACTTGGGCTGTTTCCACAGCCTTGCAATTGAGGGCACAGGGTTTTAAGGGCTCCGGAGGGTGATGCGGGTTGTCGCCCGGGGATGGTGGGGCAGGGACTGGGGAGGGACAGAGGCAAGGCGTGAAGCAGACGGCAGGGCCAAGGGACTCCTCGCCAGGTGTCACCTGGAGACAGGAGTAATTGTGACGAATGCTAGTCTGCAGACATCCCGTGTTCCTACAGGCACCCGGGAAGAAATTCAACCAGGGTTTTCAGGATTTATCTTTGCAGCTCTTTAAGTTGGTTTAATTAGCCAGCTGCCTCTTCTGCCTCTCATAGCCAATTTTTAATATAATAACTGTTCCTCCACGTGACAGGTGGAAAAAGGCAGGTTTGGTGCCCGCCACTCCCTGAGGGGGAGATGAGAGCATGCAGGTGAGAATTCACACAGGTGACAGCTGAGAAAGGTGCTTCGAGAGCCCTCGTGACCAACGCAACGCCTACCTGTCAGATCCATTTCTAAAGATTCAAATTTTACATCTTTGCAAAACCATGCCCACACTCTGACGTTTAGGAGGATCAGGTTGTGTATGTGACAACGCTATGGGGACATTTTTTATCACACCCTCCAACCTGCGCGAGTTTCTCAGTAAGCAGCTCAGAGACAAGTGACAGCGGGGCTCCCGGGAGCTTCTGCTGCCGAAAGCTCGGCCCTCGTCCTCGAGGCCCCATCGGAAGAATGAGGACAAGCGGTTGGAGGAGAAGGAAAGAGATTTATTGATTTGTCGGCAAACGAAGAGAACGGAGCCTCCAGTCTAAAAATGTCCACATCTTAATAATAAGCAGAGACGCAGAGCTTTTGAAGGGTGGGTTCTTAGTTTTAGGCAGTTGCTGTTCAGCTACAGTTGATGACTTTAACTGTCCTATCTCCATCTCGTCTCTGAAGGGAATCCTGACACCTCCACCCGGGACCTCCCCAGCACAGGCATCTCCTGTAGCCCAGAGAGCGAGAGGCGCCCCCTGCCCTCCCACACCTGTGGGAGGAGGGGCGACTGCTCCCTTACGCTCTCATCCTAAGGTAAAGGATGAGGGGGAGCACTGCAACCTGACTCCAACGAGGAGAGGAGAGAGGAGGAGGAAGGGGAGGAGGGAGAGGGAGCAGAGTAACGAGATCAGGAGAACTGCCGAGAGAAAGAACCCCAGTTTCAGAGCTTAATTAGTCCGCCGCCGCTTGCGTGGAACCGGACTGGCCGCGGCCGGCTGTGAGCAGAGCATGGGCAGAAGAACACACCTGTTTCTTGGACCCTGCAAGATGCACTCTCTCTGGGATCCTGAAAGACAGGCATTTAGCTCTTTGAGAAGCAGCAGCTGTGATAGGAACCAGGAAAGGAAAAAAAAAAACAACAAAAAAACAAAACCCACCTTGGTCGCTGTGGACTTTTTCCCTTCCCCGACCTTTCTTTTCATAAGCCACAGGCAGGTGTGTTTTTGGAGCCCCTAAGCTGAAGTCATTATCCACAACTAGAGGACACAGAGGATGGGGGTGCTAGAAGGCACCTTAGTTTCTGTGTTTGGCATGCGTGAGAATTTGGGTACCACTTTCCCCTGGCTGAGAATGGGATGACCTCTCTTTGGGCTGCGCTGGGACACACCTTGTATTTTTCGTCGCAAGGAAAGGGAGGTTGATGGGACGGAGTTACTCAAATCCGACTGTGGGGCCGTGGCAGTTCCCACGTAGCGGTGACTCCTCACATACAGTAAGGTGACCCTACGCCACCCATCCACCCCGCATCACGGTCTACCCGCGTTTCCTTCCGGGTACCCTTGGCCGCATCTACAACTGAGAAATCCTTCCCTCCACTGCAACACCGGGCTTCTCTCACCACCCAGCCCCACACTTCTGTTTTTGGAGTTCACTGTATCAGAAATACCTAACAAATCTCTCCATATATTTAAGTTCTTCCCACGAGATCCATTGGCACCACCGCCAACTGCAATAATGCAATAAGTGATCTATTTACTTCATCTAGTTTTACTCTCTCTGTAATCTTATGTAGTTGTTCTATAAAAATTAGACTTCTTCCTTTTCCTTAGGTCTCCTCCCCAGCCGAGATGTGATAGCAAGCAGGTCCCTTTGGAGCTGTCTGTGTCCTCTTCTCGGTGAAGTGTAGATGCAACCTGGGAGCACAGCGACCTTCCGGCAGGCCGTGCATCTTGACCTTGCGTGGAAGACGTGGCGTGCCCGTGTGTTTCTTGAAAGATTCCTTCCCCTGCACGGGCTTCTCAATAGTTCTAATGCGATGAGGTCCTGAGCCGAGCTCCTGACAATTTCTATTGTACGTTCTGCGCAGGGAGATCTCGCTTTGGAGTATCTCATCACGTTGAATCTTGGAGAATCGGTGGAGATTTGAATTTTCGTACCATTTTTGTAAGCGTTTAACACCCGAGAGCTTCCAGGGCTCTTGCAAGTATGACAATATTGATCACTCTTTCATGTTTAACTCTAAAGCCAGGGAGGGTGCCTTTTCGGTCTGATTGTCAGAGCGTGTGTCCTGAGACATGTTTATCCTTACCCCGTTCTGCACGTACGATACAGAAGGGAATCTGAGGACTGTCAGGACTTACACTCTGTCTGTTACGGGAGACAGATGCAGCAGGTTAAAGGGAAGTTTATGTCCGGTCAGAGTAGTATCCACCCCTGCCCACTCATCAGAATTGCCTGGAGGAACCTCTCAAATAAGCCTGGCAACCAGGCACTGCCCTACGGATTCCTGGTTTTTCTTGAGCAGGGCCAGGCATAAGTTTCCTCCCTTCCCTCCTTCTACTTTTCTGTCTTTTCTTATCCACGAGATTCTAACATGCAACCGGGATTGTGAACAACTAAGCTGGAGGCTTATAAAAGTTTACCCGTGTGGGTATCTGTGCTCTCGGAAGTAGCCCTTATATAACGACACCAGAAATAGAGAGGACTGAGCTGGCGGATTTGGGAGACGTGATTGGCAATGATTTAATAAATGGAGCTACTGAAACCCATTTTGTTGGCCATGGTAGATGCTTTGCTTTATGCTGAAATAATTTGTTTAGTAAATAATTTGTTTAATAAACATTTCAAGTAGGATCACATTAGTCTACATTACAAAAATTATAGCTGATTTATCAATTCGTTTCATTGCAAAGAGAGTACATGGAGACACAGGTGAAACAAAGAGGAGAAAAAAATTCGAATTTTAGGTGTCCATGAGTGTGATCCAGGAGGGGACAGTTTCAGCCAAGGGCAACACAGGGTCTGTGCAGACCTGGACTATTCAGACACCATTTGGGGTGGCCCTAGACACAGCCCCAGCCAGCCAGCCTCCCCCTCCTCCCGACAGGTGAGTCGATAAAGGTGAGCATCGATAGGTGACTATTGGCAAAGGTGAGCAGCACTTGATTTGGGAGCCTGTGGAGAAGGCAGCATTGCAGCTGAGTTTGGGCAGGTTTTGCATGGAGGACAGAGAGTGGTTGCTCAGGGAAAGGCTCGGAGTTCTATCAAACCTGTAAACCTGGAAGCATTCTGGGCATGGCACCTGCCCATAGTTTTAGTTTCTCCCACAGGTGTCCTGCCCCAAGCATAGGTGAGCCCCAAATCCATCCTCCTTCCTGGCCATGTGGCCATTGTCCACAACATGGAAGGGAACAGAAGGGAAGTGCAGCCTCTTCCGTGCACCTCCAATACCACCTGGCTGACTCCACATGCGTGGATTTGGAGGTGTCTTCTTAGCAGTCTAGTCCTCTCGTGCAGGAAAAGGAATAAGACCTCCTTAATTTGGACAGCCTTCCTTATTTCTCAATAACCTTCACCGGTGTACACTCCTTTGTGCATTGGATTCAAAATCTAGACTGTTCCACTAGAAAGGCATTCATTTAAACAGACACAGTCAAAACTGTGGGCATCGGTGACAGCCCGCCATGTGCTTTCTGAAAACACGGCCCTGGGGCAGCTCGGGGACAGACAAGGACCATGTCCCTCCAAGGCCAAAGCTCAGAAGCCCAAGAACAAAAACCAGACTTGAGGCTCTGCAGGGCCACCTCGAGTGGCCACCTCTCAAGGCCAGAAAAAGGACATCTTTCCCAAGAGAGTAAATCTTATTTTGGGATTCTCTTGCATCTATTTCCAGTGTGATGCAACAACTAACCTTTATTGGGTTTTTTTTTTTAATGTGCCAAGCACGATTTTAAGAGCTTTTTGTGTCTTACCTCATATGTCATGTTCACAGTATTCTAATGAATAAGGTGATGTGAGTCCTCCCAGTTTTTATAGAGGAGAAACCTGGTCTCTTAAGAAAGTAGACATTTGTCCCAGTCACCCCACTAATAAGCAAAGGGGTCAGGAGATCAGGCTACAGAACGTCCCCCCTAATCCCCCACGTTATACGTCCTCACCTCTTTCTTCAGTGCAAGGACGGGCACCCCCTTCTGAGAACGAGGACCGCTAACGCAACTTCCCGCCCCTCTGCAAACACAGGTCAGCACGGGATACCGAGCTCGCCTGAGACCTTAGCTACAGACGCTTCTAATCCGTCGTTCATAAGCGAAGCTGGGATATTTCTGTAACAAGATACTTTGAAATCAGCCTTGCCTTTAGGGTCTCCTGCCAACTTTTAAGTTGCATGATATGTCTGTAAATCAAAGTAGAGATGTGGAAACAACAGCGTTAGATACGAAAGCTTTCCATCCACGTGGGGAGATGGAAATAGACACTGTAGACAACGCAGATCAATGTAGACATTGACCCGTGGGCACTAGAACTATTTAGAGAAACGCATTTGAGATGCAAGTCTGTGCATCTTAAAGCTACCTGTATTTTTTTTTTTTTTATTCCAGAAGAGAAAACCAACATATTATGATAGGTCCTTAACAAGCATGCCGACGACCAAACTACCCTGCAGCCTCCCACATGGGCGCCTGGCTGCCAGCGACTGCGTGAGTGTTGGGATAACGTGGAGGGGTGGGTGGGGGAGAGCAGAGGGAGAAATTCCATTCCCAACTTAGGATTTTCCAGATGGTACACGAAAGCATAAATTGGTAAAATTTCTGCAAACAAAAGTGAAGCCAGAGAGAGAGAGAGGGAGAGGGGGCTAATCTAGCATCTGAATGACCCTTTCTTTAGAAAGTTTAGAAAAGAAACAACCCTGTCTTTAGAATGTTCCTGCACAATTCGGAGCACTTTCTAAAGGTCATCTGAATGAGAGACATCGATGTTTAGGTAGAAAATCATGATGGATGATGTCGGTATTCTTCCCAAATCCGCCCACATCCCTTTTACTGTTCCCATCTAACCTAACCCTGGCTTCTGTGTGCTTTTGGTCTTAACAATCTGTACCTGCAACTTTTCTCAGGTGAGTCTTTTTGAGTTTCTGGTGCTACCTGGCCCACAGGTGCAAAGAGCCGAAAATGCCCTCGGAGGTGGCCCTTGCCAGGTGGCCCTGTCAGTGCTAGAGGATGCCTGCCCCGGTCCCCTGCCTCAGGGTCAAGGGGTCAGTGGGGCACTGCCCACACTCCAGGGTCTCCCACGGGACCAGGCAGAAGCTCCCGTCCCTGTGACTTCACCTGAAACCTCCTTAGGGCTCTGCCCGACCCGCTCCGCTTCCCCTGGGCCATTACTGTGTTCTCCCGGGAGCATTTGCCTCGTAAAGCAATTGCACACAGATCCGAGTCTCAGAGTTTGCTTCTAGGGAAACTGAAGGAATTTTACTTTATTTTTTAATAAAGAGGATATCAAAGTCAATTTGCAAATGCCATGTGAAAGATTCTGGCACTAAGAGAGCGAGGAGGAGGGAGTGGCGGGTGGAGATGGCGTCGTCCCAGGCGCCGGGCAGTGCCAGCTCCAGCGTGCACGAGTTCTCCAGACCAAGCCCATGTCCACCCGCGCTGGCATTTTGGAAATTTGCATCAGACATGGGCCACGAGTCGCCTCCCAAACGGAGGAGCTGTGGTCCTCCTTCCCCGTCTCCCCTCCTTCACATCTCATTCCCAAGATTACAATAAGGATATTACTCAAACCAATTGCTGCTGCTTAGATATTATCACAGCATTAAAGTTTTCCATTACTGACATCTTCGCTCTGACTTTTTCATTAGCATTTTCAGTATTAAAGAAACCTTTCATTATAAACTAAAATATGCATGATCCCTTGAATGTATGTACTGCAGAATGAGATTTTTTTTTTTTTGTCACCATAAATTTGTCTTCGCATGTCCTCTGCTTCTACCTTATAATACCCTGAGGTCATTCTGGAGAATAAGAAAGTGGACAGGTTGTAGCATGAGCTGAGTCAGGCTGCGTTTCTTCTCCCTTTTGTTCCTGTGCTTCCTTGTTCTGTATCCCGATATCTCCGCCGTCTCTTCAGTCATCCAAATGATACTTGTGGGTTTCTTGTCCTTTGTTGGCCACCGTTCTGGGTGGCGGGGACTCGAGGGTTAGCTACGGAAGACTCAGCTCGAGTGGTGGCCGGGGGCAGGCACTGGCTCCTGAGGTCTGACCCTGCAGGTCTCTGCCCGGCTCCACACGCAGGGGCAGCAGCAATCAGGCGGGGAGCGTGAACTTGGCCACGGGGGAGTGTTTACACCATGGGAATTGGCAACCACCAACAACCAGGGCTTCTTCCCCCTGCCCAGTCCCCAGAGAGCACATGGCTGACAGTGGTTGCTTTTCTAGAGCACAGCCACGTCTGTGGGGAAGACAGGCATTTAATAAACAATCGGACTGGCACATGCAAATTGGCACCCGCAAGAAAGGATGAGAAGCAGAGGAATGTGTGAGAGAAGAGCCTGTTTCCAGGACCTCAGGCAGGTTAAGGGTGGCTCCCCGGGGGAGCCTTACTGGGAGTGTGATTGTCATGAAGGGTGAATGGGGAGGCAGAGGGGACTCCTGGCAGAAAGATCCCCATGCATGCAGGCTCTGTTGCTGCAGAGACCAGAACAGGCCACAAAAAGCCCCCCAAAACAACAACAACAACAACAACAACAAAACCCGTGTGGCAGGACTAGCCAGGGGGCCTGGGATTGCAGCATGGGCTGCATCGAGCTGTGGGCAGGACAAGACCACCCAGGTCGTTTTAAACCACACGGAGCATCATCTTTTTCAGAGTCGGCGAACTGCGGCTGGCCAGTCCAGCCCAGCCAGAGCTTGTTTATGCACAGCTCCTGAGCTAAAAGTGGGTTTTATATTTTTAAGTTTCAGAAGAAAAAGAATATGCAGCATAGAAAGTGTATGGCTCAGAAACCCCAAAATAATCGCAATCTCACTCTCGCAGGAAGAAAGCTTGCCAATCCCCGGTCTTTTGTCATGAGACAAATGGGAAATTATTAAAGACTTTAAAGATAATAAAATAACATTTACTTCAATGGGTGATTTGCCTGGGAACATCTTCTCTAGAAGACAGTATGACGTCACATGTCAGATACTCACTCTCCCTGATGATGAGTGAGTGTGAATTTAAGAGTCGACCCGAGACTGCTCCGGGTAAGAAGAACAGGAAGATGAACGAAGGGGCAGAGATGCGCACGGCACTGGGACATGAGTTGCAATAAGGATACTCAACTCTAAGAAAGGACAGTGAGCTAGCACCGCTTATATATTTTCCCCGGACTGAGCTTGAGCCCATTATCCAAAGTGAGGTGACACAAGACCAGAAGAATGGGTTCCACATGTGCTCACCATCAAATTTGGTACCGACTTATAAACACTATGGAGCTCAAACGGTGGTGGTGTTCTCCAGGGATTCGGGGGTTGTGGGGTAGACTCACATCTGAGGGATGCGGTGATCATTGTGGAGGGGAAGGGCATACCTCTAACCCTTTCCTAGGGAGAGGCAATGATGTAAAATGCAACCAAAATGTTCGTACTCTCATATGTTCCTGAAATTAAAAAAAAAAAATTAAAAAAAAATCATAGATCAGACTTGTGTAGATGATAAAAGTCACAAAATGATCTTAATTGAGGTGGGAATAATCTATAATAAATTAAAACAATGACAGGCAAATGCCACACAATGCTATTGGCAAAGGGGTATTTCAATTCTCTTAAAAGATGCCATCTATAATCAAAACAAGAATGGCATCTCGGAGAAAACTGCTTGTACCACTTGATTCACACATAAAATGATCGCTGAACAAGGATGTGGTAGAATTAAATATGTTAGGGGCAAAAAAAACCCCAGAAAATTGACCAGGATGACGATGAGTTAGGCACTTTGAACACAGGCTATGTGACTGACACAAGCCTCGGATAAGCTGTTTGGAAAACTTAATGAGGACACAGATTAGTTTTCCCAAATTGATCAAAACTGAAGGAGTGTTAAACTATTTTTTTTTTCCGGATAGATTACCTTTTCCATACAATCAATGCCAGTTTCAGTCTTTAAGAATAAACCCATAGTTCTAATCATAACTTCTGTTGATTTGAGATGAAACAACCTTACCTTCTCGGCTTGAAGCTTCATTTACAAACATGCCAATCAAACCTCATTTATCCCTGTCTTTATTACGACCTTTCAGTCTCTGTTTTACATAGACTGACTTTCAACCATCTTTCGCAGGGTCCCTGCTATCTCCCGTGAAAGAAGGTTTCCAACACTCCCAAGGTAAAATAAAGGCGGGACTAGGGTGGGAGGTGTAGAACCGGAAGCCTACAACAAAAGGCAAAATTCTATTTATAAGTGAAACGTCCTTGAATCCTCCTGGAACTGCCCCTCCCCACCCACCCTCAGTCTGAAGGCGCTCCCACACGTGAGCTGGAATCTCTCCTACAGACGAATATAGAGAGAAAATAAAGCTAACTCTTTCATCTCTGCATCATGACATTTTTTTTTTGAGAAAACACATCCACTTGGAGATGCAGAGATATTTTTATATATTTCTTTTTGTTGGGAAATTTTTCTCCATAAAAAAAAAAAATCCAATCTGTATGCCACAGACACATTAGCATTCGTGCCGGGCCGCAGACTGCTGGAGATCACATCTCGTCTGCATAAACAGGTATCTGGGCTGCCGTGGACTCTTTCTGCCTGGCATCTGCCAAGAAGCCCTGGCTGAGACTCGGGTGGAAAATCCAAGATCGGAAAAAGGTGGAATTGGCGAGGAAGGCAAGCAAACCAATTAGACATGATTACTTCCTGAATGTCTAAATCTCTCCTCCCCTGGGATGGGAAGCAGGGTCTGTCTTTGAAGCGGGTGGCTCTGGCTTTGCACACGGACTCCTTCAACCCACTAACTCGAATTGACGACTGCACGTGGTCCAGCGTTCCCCCATCCACTTTGTTCTCAAGAATGTTTAATTAGAAACGTCTCATCTGCTACATCTGGAAACTCAGTGCTGCTGCTTATACTCCTTCCTCCATATTTATTGTTTAAGAGAAAACCCACTAAGGAGGGATTTCTCTAACACTCCATCTCTGCAGGATATATCATCAGACAGGTCAAAAGGAGAGAAAGACATTCCATAAAAAAATGACACCTGCACACGAATGTTTACAGCAGCACAATTCACAATTGCAAAGATGTGGAATCAACCCAAGTGTCCATCAATACACGAGTGGATTAATACAATGTGGTACATGTATACCATGGAGTTCTACTCAGCCATAAAAAAATGGCGATCTAGCACCTCTTGTGTTATCCTGGGTGGAGCTGGAGCCCATTCTACTAAGTGAAGCATCTCAAGAATGGAGAAACAAGCACCACATGGGCTCACCATCAGATTGGAATTGATCGATCAACACTTGTGTGCACAAATGGAAATAACATTCATCAGAAATCAAGCAGGAGGAGGGGGATGGGTAGATTCACACCTAACAGGTACAATGCACACTATCTGGGGGATGGATGAACCTTTGACTCAAACAGTACAAAAGCAATTTGTGTAACCAAAGTGTTTGTACCCCTGTAATAATATGAAATAACAACAACAACAAAAAAGAAGACAGCTCTGCGTGGGAATCTTAGGGTCCTGACAAGTCTTAGGAGAAGCAACATCTCCGTCTCTCCGGCAAGAGGTGAGGCTGCATCACCAAACATCCACACCTGACGGCTAAACTGCAGGTGGGATCAGACACACACAGATTCTAACACCGCCAGCTCAGTGCTGAAATAAATGCAAAGACCATTTGTGTTTATCTAGCCATGATCTCTTTACGAGTGCAGTTGAATTGCCGGGCGGAAGGAAATGCCCCAAATTCACTTGAAAATACACACGGGATTCCTAATGGCTAGAGATGATCGTTGCCAAATCTACCAGTGGTTTCCCTCTGCTTCCATCCGACAGGACAGATCCAAGTGCTCGGAGGCTCCGATGTTTTATTCTTCTGCGATTAAAGAGTTTCAAAATTGTATCTAGTTGACTCCTCGTGTGAAAGAGACGATTCTGCTCCCTGAGGCTCGGCTGCTAAATTCCCAAGTGGGAAAGTTATGCGGTATCAGCGATCAATACATAATTGTCTCAGCCTTTGAGTGCTCAAGGTCTGCGGCTGAAGAATTAATTTGCTGGTTGAGGTTAATAGAATGTCAATTAATTTCTTGGTATAAATGTCAATACATTCAGTTAAGCCTCGCGATTTAAATATAATTAAAGACAAACTTTAAGTCAATGTTGCCTTTTCGGTTTGGGGGATGAGGGGTGATTTACTAAAAAATCTCACAAAGCCGCAGGGAAGAAGAATTTGATCAGAAAGTTTGCTTTTCTCATACGACCGGTTAGGTGTGTTTGTTATCAGTTTCACGGCGAAGAGACAGAGCCAGAGCCGGCTGCATCTGCTTCTATCTCAGGCTTCGGACACCCATCTATTCACCATAACAGTTCAAGTTACTCGCTGAGAGCTTTTCCAGGGTGGAAAAATCACTCGTTCATCACGAACGCTCCCCAGGTAAGATCTCAGTATATGCAGTTGGAACGGAGTGGTTCAGAGAATGGACTTTGGAGTGAATTACACCCAGAATAGAATCCACATACGCCGCTAGTTATGCCATACAATACTTAACTCCTTAAGCCTCAGGTTTCCAAACCATGAAATGGTCAACAACTGTAACTATCTCTTTGAGTGATGACCAGGCCTCTAGGTACGGACTGCGGGCAGCGCACTGAACAACTCCACGTGGTATCACTCGTGTAGTCAATGCGGTGCATCTCTACATTGTGCAATGCACGCCCTGCACAGCTGTATGAGGCAGTCCTAGCACTGGCCTGACAACTCACCCTTTGCACTCGGATGTCGAGTGTGGATAATGTCGAGTGGGTGATGGGAAAAAAGCGAGCGAGTGCAAAGGGTTAAACGAGATCATCTACGTGAAATGCTCAGGACCACACCTGTGCAAAGATCGCAGAGCCCTTTGGGAGACATCTAACGTCAGCTTGCAGTTGCAATTCGGCATTGCATGCAGTTGCAATTCGGCATTGCATGCAGTTGCAATTGGGCATTGCATGCAGTTGCAATTCGGCATCAAGCCTGACATAAGTTTTGTTTAGTGTTTTTGGGGTTCCTAGGTGGTATTAATTGCTATTTCCAGGTTAATGCTTTGGTTTCACTTTGTCTAGCATCGGGCTCTGACCTCTTACTGCACCATGGGCCCATTTGTGAGAATCGAAGGAGCACGCATCTCAGTCCTCGAAGACGGCTCAGCCACTCCCCGCGTGGTTGTTGCGGTGGATTGTTCGTGGTGCTGGATGACCCCGGCAGGAAAGGCCTCTGCTCTCATGGAGACCATGCCCCAGTGGATGTGCGATCGCCATGGAAACACGTGGAAGGTAAAAACTCAGCCTCCCCTGGGCTGGAGAGGGCAGCTGACATCTGCCCAAACACTTTCCACCTTCCTCTGTCACGTCGGATGGAAGTGGAGGAAACCATTGGTAGATTTAGCAGTGATCGCCGCTGTCCAAGAATCCCGCTTGCATTTCTAAGTGAATGTGGGAGCATTTCCTTCCACCCCAGCAACTCAACTGCACGCTCAGAGAGATCATGGCTAGATAAACACACGTCGTCTTTGCTCGTCATTTATTTCAGCACTGAGCTGGCGGTGTTAGATTCTGTGTCTGTCGGATTCCACCTGCAATTTCGCCGTCAGGTTGGGGGCACAGCCCCGCCCGCCTGCTGCAGGTGGTCCAGTTGCCTCCCATGGGAGCAAAGACGCTGCTCTCCCCAAGGCGAGGCGCCAATACCCTTGTCAAGAGGTAATTTGTCGTAAGAGACTTGACTGTTCTTACCCAAAGCTGAGGCTCTGAGCAAGGGGGTAATTAGTGCTTGTCCTAGCGGGGTTTCTTGAAAACAGGTACTGGGGTTTAATAGGAACAAGCTGTTTAATAGGAACAATCACATGTCAAAGGAGGAGAAAGAAGCAGAAAGTCCTGAGGGCACAATATGAGCACCTGGATCCAGCCAGACCTGATGCTACTCCCACCCCAGGATGTCTTTTAGCTCAGTAGGTTCATGAACCCTTTTCTTTTTCTATCCCTTATTTCTAAAATTTGGTTTGCTGTTGTTTATAACTGAAATACTGAGTGACACTCCTAGTTTTCTGCACCGTGGCTCAAAGCTAACGAGGTGTCATCCCTGTCATGCAGTTAAACTCTAGCTGATAATCTGCACATACAGAACGTGTGTGTTTACACGTACACAAATGCACATTGTGTATAGGCTCACATCGTATGTAACCTCATCTTACATGCATGTCTGTCTGTCTCACATATTCCTTGACCCCTCTGCCATTTTCCCATTCTTGTTTGAGCTTATACCATGCCCTATAATAGTGTCTTCTATGTTCACTTAATCTAAATATCTATTTGCATATTTGCTTCCTCTAGCGGAGGCGAATGCTTCTAGGACAGAAACTCTTCTTTCTTTCCTCCCTCCCTTCTTTCCTTCCTCTCCTTCCAACTGTTATTTACTTATGTTTTTAATGCCCAACCTTATAGACCCCCATGTGTTCTGGGCCCTGAGCAGAAGAGTATTCGGTGACTGAGGGATTCCATGACTGTGGCCCATGTTGCAAACCATTTGCTCAAAATCCACTGTCTTCGTCCTCCTCACCAACAGAAACCAGTTCACTCAAGCTGTCAATATTCCCACCAAAAAAAACACAAAAGGCTCTGGCTCCAGGTCACGTGTGTACTTCCAGCCAATAAGCTGTAAGGAGAAGTCTCTTCTATGAAATTTCCAGAAAACAAGTCTTTTTGCCTGATAAAGAGGTGTTATTTCAGAGGGCAGAGGCTTTTTTCCCTCTCTTCCTCTTCTTTCCCACTTGGAATACTGATGTGATGCCCGGAAGTGCAGCTGCCACCTTGTGAAGGTGAGGTGGCACCACGCGGGAGGGTGGAGGGAGAGACCCCGTGGCATCATCATTTAGCCATCATACCAGCCGTGGGGTCCCTACCTATGTCTCCTTGTTTTTTGACACACACAAACCCCAACCTGCATGGAAAGGCTATTACATGCAGGTTTTTGTTTCACGAAGCTGAGTGTCATGCTAACAACACGGAAGGCACATGCCTCTGTGTGTGTGTGTGGGTATGCCTGTGGCTTCTGCGTGCAGACCTGCTGGAATGCAGAAAGCAACACCCATGCTGGGAAAACGATGTTCGTCTTCCTGGATAGAAGGTGACACACACAGAGCTCCTCACCCACCTCCTTCACCCGCGATCTGTCTCTTAAAAATCTCACTTGATAAGACTTATCTGTTCCTCATGCTGCTTTTTAAAAAGCGAATTCATCTATCGGTCCCACTGTGTTAGCAGTGTGGTATCTGATCTCACTTATCAGGTGAATTAAGCGGGAAGCTGGTGGCACTTGTCTCCCGCTGCCTTAAATCTCTGCGAGGATGCTTGGGAGCGCAATCGAGGAATCGGCCATCGCATCTGAAACGCTCCCGGGCGGCTGGGTCAGACCAGGAGGGGCTGCCGGCCCCGTGTTATTTGTTTGAACGCCCCACCTCGCGGTGAGAAGCTGCCTGGGGCACATCTGAGTAGCCGGGGCTCTACCTGCCACGACTGCCGCACGCTGCAAGTGGCAGGAGACGTGACCACTGGGTTTTCCAGCGGCAAAGAGAACAGCTGACCGTGCAAACTGTCATCGAGCCCCTACTGATGGGGAAAGGGAGGAGAGAGGAAGGCATTAAGTCCAGGTGTAGATGGAGCAACTTGGACGTGCTTGTAAGCTCTCCGCACCTGTGACGCACACAAGGATGAGAGCAATGGGGAAAGGACCTCCCGGTTCACACTGCAGCGGCCAGGTGGGTCACCCGGTCAGGGGCACAGCCCGTGGGCGTGGGGCGCAGCAGTGGGAGTGGGGCTCGGCCAACTTGCCTGGAACCCCCCCCAAGCTGCTCCCCACCCAGGTCTCACCTGCTGTGCAGGAAAAGAGCATAAGGCCAGTGTCAACAGATTTTTCTGATTCATTTTTTTCCCCCACGAGAAAGTCACAAATCCATTTTTAGAAAATTGAAAGCCATGATTTTTAAACATTGTCAACACATTCTGATTTTTTTTTTTTTTTAAATAAAGCAGGCCCAACAGATCTGTCTCTTCATTCCGGATTTGGCGCAGGGTCCCCTCTGGTTTGTGATGTTTGCAAACACACGTAGCGACTCCGCATTTCGTCCCTTGCTGTTCTTGGAGCTGCCACAGTTGAAGGGTTTCTGGAGAATCCTCCTTAGTAGTTTCACAAATCCACGGTTTCGGGACGGGGCTGGGGTTTTGGGTACCTTAGTGTGAATTAATAAATTGCTCCTCCTCTCTGTGCCCGAAGGGCATGCCAGTTGCAAGGCTGACGGCAGGCGGCAGCTGGATTTCGGAGCCTCTCGTGCGAGGCACAACTTGTGCTATCAGCCTTGTCCCAGAGGGTCTCCGACGGGTCCCAGTCTCAGTGTTTGAGATGTATTTCCCTCCCTCCAGATCACATGAGAGCTCCCTTTTCTTCATAAACACTTCTGTTCACAAGAGCCGGGATATGGAATCAACCCAAGTGTCCGTCAAGGGAGGAGTGGATGGAGAAAATGTGGTATCTTATGCAGTCACAGACAGAATAAAATCCCATCCTTTGCAGCAACGTGGACGGAAATGGAGGTCGTCATGTTAAGGGACATCAGGCAGGCAGAGAAAGACAAATATCACATGCTCTCACGCTCACATGGGGGAGCTAAGAAAAGGTGGGGTTCACGGAGGTGGAGAGTGGAATGGTGGTTACCAGCAGTGGGGAAGGGAGGCGGGAGGGGCGATGAACAGGGGCTGGTCGAGGGCTACAAAGTACAGTTGCAAAAAAGGTGTAAGTTCTAGCAGTAGGAAAACTGTAAGTTAACAATAACTTACTGCATATTTCAAAACAGCAATAAGAGAACAATTGCAATCTTCCCGACACCAGGAAATTAAAAATATTTGAGGTGATGGATATTCCAATGCCTCCAATTGGATCACCACACACTAGAAACATTTGTCAAAATAGCACGTGTACCCCAACATATGTGCAGCTAGAGCAATAAAACTTGATAGAGCAATAAAACTTGCAGAGAAGACTTCCCGGCCGGGCGCAGTGGCTCACGCCTGTAACTCTAGCATTCTGGGAGGCCGAGGTGGGCGGATTGCTCGAGGTCAGGAGTTTGAAACCAGCCCGAGCGAGACCCCATCTCTACTAAAAATAGAAAAGAAATTAATTGGCCAACTAAAAATATATAGAAAAAATTAGCCGGGCATGGTGGTGCATGCCTGTAGTCCCAGCTACTCGGGAGGCTGAGGCAGGAGGATTGCTTGAGCCCAGGAGTCTGAGGTTGCTGTGAGCGAGGCTAACGCCATGGCACTCACCGGAGCCCGGGCAACGGAGTGAGTCTCTGTCTCAAAAAAAACTTCCCAAAACAAAGCAGCACTGACCCTCTGACTTTTAAAAAGATGACTTGTATTATTATTATTAATTATTCTTGTTGTGATGACGATAAGAAGGAGGCATTGACCAGAAGAATGGGAAAGACCAGGAAATCTACGCACAGCTGTGCGTGTCTGCTAAACCCAGCGCGGTGGCGTGGTGACAAGGAGAGACAGCCTACGTCCCAGCTGCCCCCATGTCCCCGTGCTGGGGTCACACTCGCGGTGAGAGAGGCGCGTGCTACATACAGCCCGGACCCCCACGACACTGACGTTCTTGCTGCCGTGACGGTCACCGTGAGGCCAGCGTGACCGTGTCATTTCACGTGACAGCTTGACTGGGCTACGGGATGCCCAGGTGGCTGGCAGAGTGTCATTTCTGGGTGTGTCTGGGAGGGGGTTTCTGTAAGAGACTGGGGCTTGAATCAACAGATTAAGGACGCTCTGCCCTGTTCCATGTGAGCAGGTGACCTCCGACCCATCTAGGACCCAGATAGGACCAAAGAGGCGGAGCAAGGGTGAGCTCCCTCCCTCTCTCCTTGAGCCGGGACATCCACCTGCTCCTACCCTGGGACATCGGGGCTCCCGGGTCTGGGGTCTTTGGACTCGGACCGAATGATATATACCTCTGGGCTCCCGCCTGCGTACGGCAATGGCGCAACTTCTCAGCCTCTATGCTCATGGAAGCCGATGCCCATAATAAATACCCATATTTGCATCTGCATCTCACTGGTTCTGTCTTCTCTGCAAGCCCCAACTCCTGCAGCCAGCACTCCTCGGTCAGTCTGCACGTGTGATACAATTCCGGTTGCTAACAAGAAAGGGTCTGGAACACCCCCCTCCCCCCATGTCCCTGGCTGGGCGTGGGCAGCAGGGAGACTTTGCCGTCAGCAAGATCTCTCTCCACCTCGTCTTGAGATGATGCTCGTCCTATTAGCTTAGGGCCTACACGTGAGACCTCATTTAATCTTATTCACCTGGCAAAAGCCCCACCTGCAAATGCAGTCACATGAAGGGTTGGGGCTTTAACATGGGAATTTGGGGGATGCAACGGCAGATGCCTGGGCCTGGGAGTAGGAGGAGATTCACAGTTGAATTTGGGGGGGAAATTTGGGGGTCTGCGGGGTGGAGAATGAGAAGGCAGAGAGGGTTGGAACAGGAGGGCCACCACATGGATGCTCAGCCTCGTTTAGAGACAGACATGGTCCCCACCCAGGGACCTTCCAGCGGCTGCCGGTCAGTGTTTCCTTTCAACACAGCCACAACACTGAAGTGTCCAGCAAGGAGGGCACCCGTTTTCACCCCCTGACTGCCTGGCCCAGTTTGCCTTGCTCGATGCAAACAACCCACTGCTGACCTAACCACATCCCAGGAAGCACTGGAGAAGGGAGGCCGGAGGGGTGGCAGAGACGGGACGTGGAAGGTCTGAAAACCGAGCTCGGGTGGGGCTTAAGGTCGCTGCTTGGAGAGCTGCCCTCCTAGAAGCGGGGAGGCTGATATGGCGCTCCGCCCAGCACCTGGACATCAGCACGGCCCCCGCCTGGGCCTCGTTTCTCAGGGGCCTGACCTCCCGAAGCCCTTGGATCCACCGCGCCCTTGGCACCGCAGACCTGGGGGATTTTCCAAGCGGCATCGACCTCAGCCGCACCCTCTGCTCAGGGCGCCCGGGCCGCGGGACGGCCTCCTTCACCCCCTCCCCCGTTGTTTCTGCCACGACAGGTGCAACGGTGGCAACGCCACTTTATGCACAGGAGACGATATATCAACATCAACAACGTTACGCTCAGCCTCATTGTAATTCAATAAATTATTCAGCGCAGCAGTTAGTGAACACAGAGCAATTTATAAACGGCCCAATCATGAGACATTATGGTTCAGGCTAGGCGTCTGTGCTTGTGTGTCTACACTGCAGACAAAACTGGTGTCGTTTTAGAACAGGGGCTTAGGATGTGGGTAGGCCACCTGTATTCTCAGGTAATGCTGACACTGGGGTCCCACCTGCCACGGATTCTGAGTTAATTTGTCTGGGGCACACGTTGGGCGCGCCCCCGGTGTTTCAAAAGATTCCTCCCACGATACAAACGTAAAGACACCGTTGTCTTTGAGCTACAAGGAAACCAAAAGCTGTACGGGGGCAGTCAATTTAGTCAAATTTGTGGAAGAAGTAGGGCGAATGTGCCATTGGACACAGGTGTTCTTGATAAAATGACTTTTTTTAACCTTTGGGTAAATACCCAATAGTGGGATTGCTGGACTGAATGGCAGGTCTACTTTTAGTTCTTTGAGGAATCTCCATCTACTTTCCATAGAGGCTAGACTAGTGGGCAGTCCTACCAACAGTGGGTGAGCATTCCTTTCTCTCTGCAGCCACAACAATATCTGTTGTTTTGGGACTTCTTGATAAAAGCCATTCTCACTGGTGTTAGGTGATATCTCAGTGTGGTTTGGGTTTGCATTTCCATTTGTGGCAGCACAACTCACAACAACAAAGATGTGGAATCGACCCAAGTGCCCATCATTACACGATTGGACTAATACAACGTGGTGCATGCATACCATGGAGTACTACTCAGCCAGGAAAAATGTGAATGAATACCTTTTGCAACAATCTGGATGGAACTGGAGACCATTCTCTTAACTGAAGTATCTCAAGAATGAAAAACAAACACCACGTGTGCTCACTACTAAATTGGAGCCAAACGATCAGCACTCGTGTGCACAGATGGAAGTAAAACTCAGTGGAAACTATGCAGGTGGGAGAAGGGAGGAGGAGGGGATGGGTGAAATCACACCTAACAGGTACAATGTACACTGTCTGGGTGAGGGCCACACTAATAACTTGGACTCAAGCAGTACAGAAGCGATCCGTGTAATCAATCCGTGTACCCCTGTACTCTTCATAAGTAAACAAATAAACAGTCGTTCTCAACCTGAACGGCACAGCAGAATCACCTGGGAAGCTGCAACTGCAGCTGAGCCTGGGTTAACGCCAGACACGCTGGTTCCACTTGCTCTAGGATGCTGCCCGGGTACCTGGGTTTTCAAAGCCCTCAGGTGAGATGCCGCAGAGACCTCCTGCTTTTAACTGCGGGTTCTCAGCCCACTCAGCATATTAGAATCACCTGAGACTTTTACAAACCGATGTCCGAGCCCCAGCCCCAGAAATTCTGATTTTAAATCGATCTGGAGGATCTTGGCAATAATTTTTTTTAAGCATCTCAGGGGACCCTACAAGCACCCAGAGTTGGAGACAGGTGGTGTAAACATTTTAGGGGGACAGAGTGATGCACAGTTGTGACGAGGGTCAAGACGGGATGTTTACGTCCAGGAGATGAACCTGGGCGTCAGGACTCTGGGTTCCTGAAGAAAAAGGTCAGCTCTAGCTTTCCGGGGGGAACTGCCACAGTCCCATTTCAAATAAGGTGGCCAGCGAAGGTGCCATGGGCTGAACCGTGTCCCGCCCCCCAACATTGATATGTGGACATCCTAGCGCCCAGCACCTCAGAATGTGATTATTTGGAGGCGAGGCTCTTAAAGTAGTAATTAGGGGTAAATGAAGTCACTAGGGTAGGTTTTGTTCAAGTGAGTTAAACTGGAGGCCAGGCCTGAAGCATCCCCGAGCAGACTAAAAGCAGTTAGGTTTCCCCCGTGACCTTGACCTTGCTTGATTTGCAAACATACGTGAAACGAACGTAACTGGAGCTATTTCTCATACATTTATATATTAAAGACAAATGGGACTGAAGCTCAATCAATCCAAAGCAGCCAACAGACTTCTAATTCCACAACTAAGGGTTTTCCAACGGAACAGAGCAAATGAGGCAGCTGTGTAACTGCAACATTTGCAGTTGAATCATTTCCTTTGCTGTCCTTCCAACCCCACCCTATAAGCCTCCCCAGCCCAAGCCACCCCTCAGTGGAGCTCCCGAACCACTTCCGGTCTGAAGCTTCCACATATGCATGAATTCCTGCTTCCTCAGACTCTTTAAACATTTTTTTTTTACCGTGCCTCAGTTTACCTTTGTAACAGGTCCTAATCCAGTAAGACTGGCGACCTTAGGGGAAGAGGAGGTTAGGAGGCAGACACACACAGAGGAAGTCCACGAGAGGACACAGGGAGGTGGCGGCCATCTGGCCACGTGCCAGCCAAGGACAGTGGCCTCCTCGGAAGAAACCACCCCCACCGTCACCTACTCCCTGCTGGACTCCCTGCCTCCAGCACCGTGAGAACATAAATTCCTGTGGTTTAAAGCCACCCAGGCTGTGGGACTTTGTTTTTACAGCCCTAGAAAAATAACACAGAGGGCGTGTCTCTGGGGACTGGACATCTCGAAGGTGTCCTTATTTGAAACAGGGGTGACAAGGGGACCTCGGAGAGGAGAGCATGTCTCTTCTCTCGACCATGAGAGCACTAAGCTGTCAACCTGCACAGAGAAATGCTCGGAGAAAAGGCAGAATAAAATTAACTCTCCTTTTTAATTGCCGAGATGTCGTCAAAGGTCTCTTCTACCGTATTCCGATGTCCCTTCTTGTGAAGACACACAAAAGACATTTCGTTCCAGTCTTGTCACGAAGAGGGACCGCCCATCCCTGCAGGAGCTGGTTTGGTTTCGCTTTGTGGTGGCTGCGAATCTCACACTCACTCTCGTGTTCTTTTGTCTGGTGGCCACGAGGACGTTTAGAGAGAAATACCTGGCCTGCCTCCCGCCAACAGCGCAGAACCACGTGCTGCGAGTTCCCGCTGCGGATCCTAGCTTGGATGTTCTATTTTCTCCCCATGTTTTCCTTTTGTGTGGACTCCCTTGATTATTTCTCTTTTCTGTGTTTAAACAGGGTAACCCAGTCACTTCAAATCATTTTTTGGAATGCCGTCAGGATAAAGTACGAAACACGATCTTCAGTGTTCCTGACCGGTGATCGCCATCTTCAGACAAAGCCAAAACACATCACCCTATTTTGTAATCTTGCCAGTTTTTGCTATTGCTGGACAGCATTCTGAAATTTTGCACCCACCCTTTTTAAAGACATGTAATCATGACAGCCTCTTCCTTCTTTCAGGACCACGCTGGGATAATCACTCCCTCAGAGCGAAACTTCAAGACATACCGGAGAACAATTAGGTGCCCCAGGCCGCAAAGGGGGCCGTAATTAGGAGATGCGGGGATGTTTCCAGGGTGGGAATCCGCACATCGCACGTGCAGGTTCGCAGGGACAAGCGCACCCAGCCTCTGAGGCCGCCCTCCGCGGCTACCGGCTACCATGGATGATAATCCCACGTTGATCAAAGCAACGTCTCTTTCGGCCGGGAGCGGTCTCGCCACCCGGCACTCTCTAAACTAATTGAAAGTCTCAGTCAGGCTGTGCTCGGAAACGCAGACACGTTTAAAGTTCTCCACCGCCAGGTGTCGGTTTTCCTCAGGAGCTAATCAAAGGTTTTATTGGGGACCCCGAGACGGGAAATTTCAAAGGCAGCTGGAAGCTGGAGAGCTTCGGCTGAAACGGAGAATTAAATAATGGGGTCCTCCCTGAGCTGTGCTAGTTCCTCTGCAGGGCGGGGTGCCCTGAGGCAGGTGTGGTCACAGCCCCCGGCTGCTTCTGCTTGGAGGAGGGCCGCCGGTTCCCACCCAGCCACGCGCCGGACCCCACTGACCGGCTGCGGACGCTCCGTGAACCGTGGCACAGCCCAGGGATTCTGTAACGCGGCCACTGCCGTTACTGCTCGCTGCACTTTTTTGGCGGGGACTCAGACGCCACGGGGAAATTTCGCCCAGTCCACAGAGTTCTCGGAGGCCGATGGTGTAAATTTCGGAACGTCTTAAGCAGCTTCCGGGAGGGGAATGACCCGTACAAACTCTGAGTGCTCTTTTCCGTCCAAATGTGCCTTTGGATGCTGTCGGGAGGTAATCACTTGGGAATGCTGGCGATCTTACCCGGATAGGTTCCCCCGGGACCACAGCGCTCATTCAGTCAACGGACTGTGTGTAACGAGCCCGATGATGGGTAATAAACGATGGAAACGGGTCGCCCTGGCGAAAGCTTCCATTCTGACACGTGATTTAATGTCGCGGAAATGCTGGTTAGCCCTGTCCTTCACAGCGCTGCTCCTGTGCATTCCGGACCTGAATTTGGCCGAGACTCCGCCGTCCACTCCACGCACACGGAGTCGGGAAGGGATGCATAGTAGTGAAACTGCAAGCTTAATAATTCGTGGTCAGTAAGAATAGAAAGGAAACGAGACTGCACGGTGCTTAGAGTGCTCAGAGCAGTACCTGTCTGCCAGGTGGCAGCACTCACGAAGTATGAACGAAGGATGCTGTGACGGAAATGTCTCCTCCCACAACCAGACATCTGGATTGAGAACCCATGGGAACACAGCTGTTGAACCTGTTTGGGAACTAACCGTGAAACCCACATTTCCCCACGCACCTGTTATAGCATGTATACGTATTACATATGTCCAGATTCCAGGACTCCTCACCTGGCGTAGTTGGGCTTCTATAGAAGACAGACACTGAAAAGATGTATCTTATGAGGTCGTTGACAGTAAGGTTTTGCATATAAATTAGGATGTCAGGAAGAGAGAAGTCGTTTGCCTATAGACCACTTGTTCGTGGTCTGTTCAGGTGCTGTAACAAAATGCCACAAAACTGGGTGGTTAAAAAAACGACCTAAACTTATTTCTCTCAGTTCTTGAAGGGGAGCACATTTGGTGCTTGGGAAGGGTCTGCTCTTGGTGCTTTGGCTCAAGAAGCTTTGGCTTCTTGCTATGTTCTCACACGGTAAAGGTAGCAAGGGAGTGTCTGGAGCCTGTGTTATAAGGGCACTAACCCCATCCACCAGGGCTCCACCCTCATGACCTCGTCACCTCCCAAAGCCTCACCTGCTGAACCATTGCACCGGGGGTCAGGTTTCGACGTGTGAACTTAGGGAGGGGTCATACACAGGTAGAGCACAGCAACCCTGCTGAAACGTGTAGTCCATTTTCTCAGGATGCACGTGGCAAACTCGAGATGTCTTATATGGCTTTATGACACCTCTGTCTTTATATGTGACTTCCTGGACCTTAAGAATGCCCTGGCACCTTAGAGAGAGGGTCTGGTACTTCTGCACTGCTTCAATTCTGAGATGAGGGTTTTTGTTTGCTTGGTGTTTTTCTCTTCTTCTTCTTTTTTTTTTTTTTTTACATTTTAACATCCATGAAATTGGCGTGACGATGTTGTCTTTGTGAACTCGGTTGCTTTTACTGGTGGTATAACTGGACAGCTGCAACCCTTTGACATTTTAGTCGACAATCCGTTTCAAGTAACATTTGAGGGAGGAATGTGAGTCCTGGAAGTACTCTGAAAACTGTCTACCGACATCTTCTGTCAATACCAAGAAAGAGCCAAAATCTAATGTGTAGAAGAGGTGGCAACTGGTTGGAAGGAAATTCTGAAGACAATAGTTGAGAATCCCTTTTCACAGGATGCTTGCCTCCTGAAAGTAAGAGGGCCATGCTTTGGAAAAATGGGTGGTGACAATTTAGAGTTGACGTGATTAAGGAAAGTTATACTCGATGTGAAGAGGCTGGAAAGAACATAAGCAATGTATGCTGCTTTTACTTTACTGTTAGGTATATACAAGAGTAGTAGCACATGATAAAAGGCTGAGTCTAAAAGGGATCGTTCCTTAAGTATAGAAAAGTATGAAAATGAAATGTATCATGGTTCAAATGGCATATTTCCTTATCAAAATAATAGTATATGCTATAATCTATAGTATTTTAGATCCAGTAGAAAATAATATCCATTTACACGATGCTGCAATTATTTAAAAAGAAGGTCCATGTTAAGGAATATTCCACAAATATATAATAAACTGCTAATTATCTTTATGTTTCACTGAGCAAACATATAATTCAAAGAGGAAAATTTCCCATTTCTTACAGAAAATGATTCTAAAATGGTCAATACTCAATGTTTCTATTTCTATCGTATTGATAATTAAGCATTTTCATTGTAAGTTATATAGACATAGTTTCCCAGGCAGTTATTTAATACAATAAATAGCAGAGAGAGAATCCTTCACCTTTTACCCAACTTCTCTCCGTTGTAACGTCTTGTGTGATTGTAGTGCAAATACCAGGGTCAGGACGTGGACATCGGCGCAGTTCACAGATCAGATTTCCCCAGTTTTTCTCATGCTCATTTGCATATGTGTGTGTGCGCACATGCATATTTAGTTCTAGATCACATCATCACATGCATCGGATTGTGTATCCGTCCCAACCGTCAACATACTGGACAGAGCTAGCACCACGAGGATCCTCCTGTTTCCATTTTATAGTAGCACCCACCCCTCCTCCCTCCATCCCGACCCCCAGCGACCACTACACTCTGGCTCTCCATGCCCAAACCTTTATCATTTCAAAAATGTGATACGAATGGAATCATACGGTATGCTACCTGTTAGAACTGGACTTTTTCTTTTCACTCAGCATAACTTTCTGGAGATTCTTCCAAGCTACTGCATATACCGTTAGTTCAATCCTTTGTATGGCTAAACCAAGGATTTTTTAAAGAAAGAAGATGGGTATGCAATCATTTGAGAACTGTATGGAATGCTTATCTAGGTAAGTGTGTATAGAATGTCATTTGTGTGGCCTCCCTAGGTAACAGAAGAGCCCCTACACGCCGGGGGTGGGGGGTAGCAACTTTGATATAAATCACCCCAGTCATCCGATCACGCCTGTGAAAGAAACAAAAGGGGTGAAGGAAGTAGATAAAACTCACAGGCAAATTCCCGAAACCCTTCCTCTCAAATGCCCTGTGATTTCTTTTTGAGCCCAAGTTGTTAACTAAGAGCAACTATGCCAACTGGTAATTTGATTTCTTCTTTTCTTTCGCCCTAGGGACTCTTACAGATATACAAATAAGCAGAGACAAAGTCGCCAAAGAAAACCTAGCAAAGCAGGGAGACTACGCTTTGCATGGCTCGAGAAGGATCATCTGCCTTTGAGAATATCAGAAAACACTTCCTTCCACTTTTCCCACCAACCTGTACTTGCAGCTTTTCCTTGCAGTTAGGTTTGGGACATCCTTTCTGTGTTTGAGACTTGACTTAGCAAATGCTTCTGGAGTGTCTACTGCCATCTCTTAGGTAAATTTGTAATGATGCTCATGGTACCTAGGAGGAAACTTCAACATGGCCAGGTTATCAGATATTCCCCCCCACCCCCAGGTTTCTATGATTGTGACACGAAAAGCCAGTGTTTGATTCCGGGCAGTCTGACTCCAGAGCTGACTATACTCTGCCCTTCGTATTTCTCAGACTTTTTGTGGAAGGATGTGAGGTCTACGGGAAGGCACAGGTGGTACACAGGTGAAGCTTGACGAATTCTCACAGAATGAGGTCCCCTTGTGGTCTGTATCTGCATGAAGTCGCAGGAGGCTGGCAGCATTCTGGAAGTTCCTGTCCAGTTTCTACTCTCTGCCCAACTTGAGCACTTATGTGGCTTCAATTACTAAGAGCACAGATTAGCTTAGCCTGCTTTGGTACTTTATGTAAACAGATTATACAGTTTGCACTGGCCTGTGTCTGGCTTCTTTCATTTAACGTGAGCTATTGCCGTGTGCAGTTGTAGCTCTTCTGGTCTCGTTCTTGAAAACCACTTTTGCCGGTGGTGCAGGTACATATCATAAGAGCCTGTTAAATTTCAGTAGCAATTCAAATTTCCACTCTGCTACCAAAAAGGAATTTCAATCCAGCAGCCCATTTAAATATCAAACCCTCCCACTTCTGTCTGGTAATCAAACATAAACTGAGAAGCTGGTTTACAAGGCTCTTTCTTCGAAATTTACCACCTTTCAAAGCCATTGCCATTTTAATCAAGATTGGAGCATCTGATCACAGTTTTTGGAGCACTTAAATTCCTTCCAGTCCATTAAGTTGACAAGGGGCACTCAATTACCATAGTATAATCATCACTGGGAAAGCGTCTCCAGGCAATGCTCACAGCTTAGAGACTCGCTCTAGCAAAATAATAATTGCTGGCTGTCCATCACGTTGAAAGATAGTGCTGGACCCGAGATCCCTCCGGTCCAGCCAGGGGGGCTTACAGCTAAGGTGGTTTGTGAAGTGCAACAGTGCAGCCCATCCACTGCGGCAATCCTGGGATTGGCAATCCCAATTTGATAACAGACAACATAAAGTCCTAAATCTCAGGTGTAAAAAAATATATATATGGATTCAGTTGAATCAGCCACAGAGAATAGAGGGAGACCCTAATTATAAGCATCAAAAGTCAATGTTTACATGCCACAGCATCTCGTTTGTCTACCTTGCAAAAGGGATTTAGAAAGCTGGCTTCTTTGTGTGACTACGTAGGGTTTTGAGAGAAGGAAGGAATGAGAATTGGAATGAAAAAATGTACAGACTCCATTCTCCTGAGCGCCAGAGAGCCGAGGACAGGAGGGGAAGTCCTCGCTGACGGCTGTCGGTGCTATTGCAGTGTGTTCCCCCCTCTCCATCCTCGGTAGAATTGCTATTAAATCTGTAATTGCCTGTTTGTGTTTTCTCTTGGCGTGAGCTTAGTTGCAGGGGACAAACCCTATTCTGTTTGTGGAAAGGTATTAATGACACACAGGATCATTGAGACGCTAAGCCGAGCTTCTAGCTCGTAGGAATAACTCCCAAAGCCACATCGGGCAGAACGGGACCACCAAGAAGCTGCAGCCTCTGCCCCAGCCAGATCCGGGGCTGCCCATGTGAGCTGTCAGCTCCAGTCTGCACCAGCAATGGAAAAGACCCTGGCCTGCTTCCCTCCCCACGTGTGGCCCAGGTCCAAACCCAAACTTGCACGTGTGAATCTGATTGGAGAAGCCTAAATCACACCCAGAAACCCTCACTGCAAAGCACCTCTGGGAAACGTGGTCCTCAGCTGCTCACGAGAACAGATGGACACGTGAGCCGACCAGCCCTCGGCACGCAGCGTTTAGACACGGTCAACAGAAACACACAACGCCCATTTCATCACTTCCCGAGTGTAAGCCAACCCTGCAGACCACCTTCGTCGAAGTTGAGATTTCCACTGATTGGAACGATGGTTTTCTGCCTTTGATGCACAGCGGATTCCTGTGGAAAACCTAAAAGGTACAGAAATCTGGGTCCCAGCTCTGCTCCCAGATCTGGTTCACTCAGCCTGGTGGGCGCAGCCAGAGCCGATCAGCTTGGAGCTACGCGGCACTGCGGTCACTCAGGGCTGCTGTCTTCTGCAAGCCATAGAACCCCACGGACTGTGTACAAGTTGTGCTTACTGAGTCAGGACCGAACTGCCCAAACAAAACACACACACACACACACACACACACACACACACGATTTGAAATCGTACTCCAAAGGCTTCCATAGCACCTGCTTATCATGGGCATAAACTCCATCCCAAGTGTTTGGGGGGCATTTTAATTAGCAGAAGCTCATGCAAGAACAATGAAAATGCAGTCTCGAGCTGCTAAGTCGACTTCTGGAAATTTAAAAGAGCTTATTGAAACTTTGAGAGTTTCAGTACAAAACCAAGGAAAATAAACAAAAGGTAGTAGCCCACAACAAACCGCACCGCCCATAAAAGGGTGGCTCTGCCAAGCTGTCTGAGGCTGATCTCCAAGGAAAAGATGTTAGGCAGAATACTCCCGGGGGTGTAGACCACTCTTTCATCTTCTCTGCAGACAAAAAGGATCTCCGTACTCAAAGTTATTGCATGGGCTTCTGGGAAACGAATGAGATAACAACACTGCTTCTTTTGCTCTATCTATCAATGATGAAGTGGCCCTACAGGGTTTGCACCCGAGTTCCCGTGACTTCAGAAGGGCTTCTTCTGCAAGCACAGACCCTGGCTACTCACCGTGTGGTCCATGAACCAGTGTCACCTGGAGCTACAAGTGCAGACCCCCATGACCTGCACCTTATCAACACAATCTCCAGGTGGTCCGTTTACACATGTGTTAAAGTCCGAGAACACGGGACAAGACTTTTCTATATTTCCCACTTCTTAAGACTGCTTGTATGCAGGCTGCATTTTGACACATGACATCTTCTTTAAGAACTTCTGAAGACCTAGAAAAAGAAGCAGCTTTCTGCTTTGTTAGATTTGAGCCCATCAGCCCTGCTGTGACCGAATGTGTTTATTCACCCACACAGTCTGACACGGTTCCATCCATTGCAAATTGTCTGTTATACCTTGCACTCTCTGAACCTGCAGGTGTGTCCATTCCAGCATCCTAAAGAGCATTTCAGATGTACTTCTTGAGCATACTGGGTTGTTGTAGATTTACTCGGGCATTTAGGAGAAGACAGTTCTGCATCCTAGTTACTCCCAGTGACCCGAAATTAAACAGATTGTTCATGAACCTCCAGGCCATCCACCACAGCCCAGTTATTGCTATGTGACTGCCAGGTTGGTTTTTAAGAGAACAAAACTGAAATTTCCTTCTTCCTCCGGATACACAGCAAAATTAGTTGAAAACACAAATCACATCTCCTATGTTCTGACAAGAGAGCAGGGAGACAAGATTAACTGCTAAAAATGCCTCTCCGTTTTATCTTCAGGTTTAATAATTTAGAGCTTGAATTGTTTGTGCAGAAGGCACACAATATCTCTGTTGCATATTTTATGACTGTGAATTTCAGAAAGCAACAAGCCAGCAGGCAAAACCCCCTGGCGCACACTTAACGTGCTCCCCGGAGAGAAGGCCAATTAGGGAGGAGGCTGGGCGCCAACTCCCACGATCCCCACACGGGCTGGGGGAGGAGCAGCCCCTTGAGTGACTGTGCCACATACGCGGTCCCCACGCTGTCCCTGCAGCTCCCGTCTCCGGTGTTCTCTTTACAAACTGGCCGAGCAGAACAGCCTGTCTCCTGGCGGCTCACCGAGGCACAGCCCTGTGCGACCAGGTGGTTTGGGGAATGCACAGCCCTCAACCCCGGTCCACGTCGGGATATCTGACACTCGTTAGTGACGCCAAGAACATCCCCTTGCCCAGTTGGTGGGAGCACTGCCAGTCGCTAGAGTACCACGTGAAAAACACAGTATTCCTAGTGTTCTCCCAGGGCTACTGACACTGACACCAACAAACATCAACAACCAATGCCAACACCGACACCAGCAGACATCAACACTAACACTGACAGCAACACCAACAAATGCCAGCATCAACGAATAGCAACACCAACACTAACATTGATCCCAACACCAACAGACGCCAACACTTATGCCAACACTGACACCAAAAGCAACACTAACACTGACACCAACACCAACACCAACACCAACATGGACACCAACACCAACACTGACACCAACACCAATAGACACCAACACTGACACCAACACTAACACTGACACCAATAGACACCAACACTGACACCAATACTAACACTGACACCAATAGACACCAACACTGACACCAACACCAATAGACACCAACATTGACACCAACACCAACACTGACACTGACACCAATACTGATACTGACACCAACACTGACACCAACACCAATACTGACACCAACACTGACACCAACACCAATAGACACCAACATTGACACCAACACTGACACCAATAGACACCAACACTGACACCAACACCACCACTGACACCAAGAAACCAACATCAATAACACTAACACCAACATCAACAAACACCAACACCAATACCAACACTAACACTAACACCAACAAACACCAATACCAACACTGACACCCACACCAACAAACACCAACACCAATACCAACACTAACACCAACACCAAAAAACACCAACACCAATACCAACACTAACACCAACACCAACAAACACCAATACCAATACCAACACCAAAAAACACCAACACCAATACCAACACTAACACCAACACCAACAAACACCAACACCAATACCGAACTGACACCAACACCAACAAACACCAACACCAAACTGACACCAACACCAACAAACACCAACACCAAACTGACACCAACACCAACAAACACCAACACCAACACCAACAAACACCAACACCAATACCAATACTAACACCAACACCGACAAACACCAACACCAATACCCACACTGACACCGACACCAACAAACACCAACATCAATACCAACACTAACACTAACACTGACAACACTACCAACAGACACCAATACCCACACTGACACCCACACCAACAAACACCAACACTAACACCAACACCAACACTGACACCGACAACCCACTGCCCCAGCTACTTCAGGTGACCCTACCTCCACCACCCCTTTCTATCTCAGGGTGTCGCGTGGGGAGGAGACCGCCGTGATTGAGGACACGGGTTCAGGACTCATTCTTACCCCAGCTCCACGCTATGGGAGGGATGTTGGGCAAGTGACTTACATTATCTTCATCTCAGTCTATTGATTTATAAAATTTGGATTTTTAATATTTCCTACCTCATAGGCTTTGTGTGAGACATAAGTGATTTAATATGTGCCAACCCTCACGCACACACATGCACATATTAAAACATCTCCAGCACATAGCACAGCACATACTGTATGTCTGGTGATTATTGTCTCTGCTGATTCGTCAGACCTTTCCTCTTTTCATAGCTGCTATTTCCCCGCTTGCCCTGATAAAGTCATCCCCAAGGTTCTGTCGTCAACACACTTGTGATGTCATTGTTGTCCTTAAGTGAACTCAGTTACTCTCAAGACTTCATTTGTACCCACACAATAACGACAATGATATGATAATACGAATACAATCATTAGCAGACAAGCATTTATTTATTGTGTGCTTGCAATACCTCTAAACACCTTGAAGGTGTTAATTAATACGGTTCTCACAACAAACTATGGGCGATGAAGGGCAGATGTAGAAGGAGACACGTGGGGTAGGAAGAGAGGGTCTAGAAGGCCACCAAGTGGAGTCACGGAAGGGGAGGAGATGTCTAAAGAGAGACCGAGAGCTGTCAGAAAGGACGGAGCACTGATGCTCAGGTGTAGACGGGCGAGGGGACCCTGGGTCCGGCTGGGGTTTCTCCTGCCCAGGTACTGCCTGGCTCAGCCCCAGCGAAGTCTCGGAACTCAACATTTCTCCTCCGCCCTCATCATCTTCTTCCCCTAATCCATCGGTTCTCAACCCTGGCTGCACATTACGATCACCAGTTGTGCTTTTATTTTGTGTGTGTGTGTTAAAAACCCACCCTGGCTCCCACTCCAAGAGATTTTGATTAAATTGTCCTGGGCTGGCATCAGCATTTTTTTTTTTTTAAAGAAAGCTCCCAGGTGACTGACAGTCAAGACTGGGCAAGTCAGAGCCACCTGCAGGGCATTTCCAGAAGACACCTGCCGGAGACCTTCCCTCTGATGCTTCTTCTCTAAGAGGTTCTGAGCTCATGGGTTTGCACGCACACAGACACACAATCCGCACCTGCTGTTGGCGACGCCCCTCCCCCAGGGGTGCTGAGAGGCCAGGGGCTCGCAGGCTGTGGTCCCCAGGCTGCCGACGGCAGCATCACCCGGGAACTTGTTAGAACGCAAACTCACAGCGTCCTACCACATCTACCCAACCAGAGACACTCTGGGGTGGGGGCCCCGGTCCTGACACCACAAGTCACCCCCAAATTCTCCCCAGCGATTCTGCACGTGAAGTCCCAGGACCACCCCATTTGCATACAGCCACACACCACCTGGCGCGGCAAACTCAAATGCCTATGGGGACCGGGCAGGTCAGGGAAGAGACGGGGCCAGGTCTGAGAAAAATAAGACGACAGGATGCGTGATAAATGATGCACGGCACGCTTCTCAACGTTAGGGGAAGGGGTCGTGATAAGCTGGGAGGGTCCTCATCACACCTGGGGAGGGCAGCCCCCACCCGTCTCCCATCTGTGTGACAGAGGTTGGGGGGGAACACAAGTCCAGACTGGACATTTTTTCAAGATGCTAGAAGCCTAGATTTTTAGGTGAAAGCTACTGATTTTTTCCCACAAGGCATGCGATTAATGTCATTTTAAACCAAGTTCAAACCACACTATACGGGCCAATCCAAGAATCAGCTGTCAACAGATTTAGCCCACGGCTGCAAATTTCTGATAATTGATCTGAATTTTTTTCAAAGCAAGAGTCGCATCTTCCTTGCCCCGTGTACATGATCGTGGAGGTTCGGAAGACACGTGTGTTGAATTAAAGGAGGGAGGGAGGGAGTGAATGAATGAATGAACAAACCCAGGCTTGCACCACCTGGGCTGTTAGTTAAAATGTCAACGTCTCTGGTGGGGCAGCTTGTTTAACAGATCGAAATCTGGATGCAGTGGCTTCCTGGAGATGTTACCTGTTTCCTTCCAGGACAGCAGTGGCTGCGTCCGAAGGTGATGGCTGAGAGGATGTCAGGGGGTTTTGCCAAAGACACAAACCCACTTTCATGTTTTCTTTTTGAGGTGAGCAAAGTTCACATAATCGCTGTAGCTGCTTCCCAGGAACTCAGCTACATTGAGATCCACTCTTTTCTGCCCATGCCAAGAAACTTTTCAGAGGCTCCCCCTGAGAAGTCTTGGGGGGCTTCCCCATGTGAAGACGGATAGACTGTAGCTTAACCACTTCGGTACGAGCGTCAACTATAGTCAACAGCCACAGATGAACGCGCACAGCAACTTTAGCCGACAGCCGCGATACGATTTTCCTAATTTTTCATTTATCAAAATAAAATTGTGAACATTTAAAAATAACGTAGTGAAAACATATAGGTATATGTTACCTATTCTGATTGACATGACAAGTAAAGCTTCCTGTAAAGGAAAACAAGCTTTCAGGGCTTTCAAGCTTTCCTCGTCACACAAGAGCAAAACGGACTCGTCGTCAATGCACGATGCAAACTATCGTGCGGACTGTGAGTGCCGGCTGTGGGCGAGGTTTCGCGGCCAGTGAGCGCCGTGCCGAAGGGGTTAAGCACCTGAGCAAGGAACTCACGCCGCACGGAGGTGGTTTCCCTCCAGCAGGTAAGGTACATCACGCAGACACACCCACCAAACCTGCAGTGACAGGTGCACTGCGGGAGGAGTGAAGAAAGGCTATGAAGGCACCACAGTCGGACTGTTCCCTGGCAAACATAAACATCCCCCTAGAACTCAGTCACTCATCTTCCAGGCTTCTCGGAAGACATCCATCCCGCCCTGCAGTAGAAATAATTTTCCGGACAGGCTCATCATTTAAAATTAATATTTAAAAAAAAAACACCACAGCAACAATGTTTTTCATTATCTCCCCTTCCTTTTTAACAGGGCAAAATTACACATTGCATTAAATAACTCCATTCCCGAAGTGGTTCTGTGGCATGGCGCATTTTTCAGTAACGAGCTGGGAATGCTACGCCATTGATCAGACCGTGCAATTCTCAGACTGATGGGTTTAAAAAAAGAAAGAAAGAAAGAAAGAAAAACTGGCCTCTGCCTGGGAGTTGTGGCTGTTGCTCTCAGTTACGGTTTCTGCTCCAGAACATAAGGAGGTTTTATCCCGCCGGCTGCCGCCTCCCTCGACACACTTCTGCGAGAGCTGGGAATGCAAACCCGGAACATGAAAGGACCGTCTCGACCGCCTGCCTGGACTGAAACGCCACCCGGAGCCCAACCGCTTGACCCCGTTTGGTCGATGAAATTATTGAGATGGGTCGGCTTGGAAATGACAGTAAGTGTTTTTCTCACTCATCTCTACCACGGAAACAGCTGAGTGTCTCAGGGCCTGCGTGATTTCCTGGGAAGTTTTGGGTGCCGTTTGTGCGGCACGGGACGACGACAAAGTATCCCCAAACAGAGGCCACCCTGGAGACGAGGGGGGGGGAGGCGGAAGCAATGCCCCCGGGGAGGACTTCGGGAATCGGGGGGTAGCAGCGTTCCATCTGGGTGACATTCCAGGCTTCGTAGTGCCCGCGTCCTAAACCGCACACATGCGATGCCCACGCGTGGCTGTAATGGCACGTGACATCTCGCCGGCTCGAAACATGATGACATTGAAGAGAACATGTGCCGTATGATTTCATTTGTAGGGAAAGCCCAGAGAAGGCAAACCCATGCACAGAAAACTTCGTGGTTGCCTGGAGCCGGAGGTGATCGATTCACCGCAAAAGCTCTCGGGGATCTTTCGGGGATGAACAAAATGTTCTAAAATTGGATTCGGTGATGGTTACGCAACTCTGTAAATACACTCAAAAGTCCCAGAATTTAATGCTTAACACCGACGAATTTCACAGAATGTAAATGACAGCCCGATAAATCTCCTAAAAAGATAACGACACTGAGGGCTCAGTGTAATCCATCCACCGTGGCTCTCCGTAAACGTCCCTCCAAGGATGTTCGTGCTCTCAAATCACCCCAGGAATTCCACCGGGAAGAGGAATGGGCGGCTCAGACAGACATTAATTTTTATTATGGAAAACTCGAGGTACCACTTTTACCCACTAGACCGATGCAAGCTGAAACTCACCTGACAATATTAAGCGCAGTGAGAATGGGCAGTGGCTCTCTAAGACAAGGCTGACAGGGCCTTAAACTGGGAAAGCAATTCGGAGAGACATTTGTCAGTATTCGATGAAACAGAAACTCCTCAAAACCTGGAGTCTGAAAGTACACACGCTTTAGGTATATGCCCAAGAGAAACTCTCTTTCACGCGCTTACAGAAATAGGCACATGGATGTTCGTGACGGCAACATTTATCCTAGTGAAAAGGGGGATAGCAAAAACGTCCAAATAGGCAAATGGCCAAAAAAGAAAAGATACATTTATAAAATAAAAATATTTTTATATAGGCACATATATATGTCTTATTACGAATAAATCTTAAGATCAAACTCAATACAAATAGCAGAATGGCATGTTCTCTATCATTATGTATGTAAAATTGGAATAAATACATTTTTACGGAGAAGTAAAAGGTACACGCCAAAGGGCAGAAGTGCCCAATGAGACAGCGGGGACGAGATTGGGGTTGGAGAAGGTGTTTGTGGCAGAGACTCCTAATTATCTCTCGTTTCACGTTTCTTCCTTCCTCTTTAAAAACAAAAGCCCCTGATGTGCAGATTGGGCATATACCCCATATACCAGGCGTCCTCAAACTGTGGACCACTGAGGACATTTATCTGGCCCGCCTGGTGTTTTTGCTGCCGCCGCTGCCTGTCCTGCTTAGTGGCCCACTCGTCCGGGACCCACAGTGCACATGTGTGGAATGTGTGCACTGCACTCTCCAATGGCCGGCCCTCCAACGGTCAACTGGCCCCCTGTTTAAAAAGCTTGAGGACCCCTGCCGTACACCCACAGCATGCCATGTGCTTAGGGCGAGCATGTGAGTGGGTTCCAGCCAGTGGGAGAGGAGCTCAAAGCACCTGCACAATTTGAAGATCACATCCACAGAAGGGACTGGCTTATCAGCTACTTCCTCTTTCCCTTTCCTACCGGCTGGCTGGGAGGAGGACCGGATGTCCCTGGGCCATTTCCATATACGTGGACAAGGACGTTAAAAGACCATAGAGCAAGAAGACGGCAGGAACCTGGGTCTCTGGAAGCCCATGGAGAACAGACCTGACTTCCTTTCCTGGGTCTCTTAGCAGCCCTGGCGTCTATAGCAATAAAGAAGTAAACCTTTTATCTTCTTCACACACAGCTAATGAGTCTTAAAGTACCTAAACTCAACGCTCTACATAAAGGCACGGCATGTTTAAAGATGTCTTTATACCTGAACACTTTTCTTTCCTTAAAAAACTCAAGTCCAAATATGATAAAACCATATTCTTGTTAATTTATTTTTTTTTACAGAGGTGAGATATGTCTATCTAGGTATTGCTATGTCTTTGGTCTTCTTTTTTATGTTTTCTTGAAATGTATGCATCTATCCAAAGAAATATAAAGACAGGCGCATTGCTCACACAACTGAAATTGCGATTCAGGATTTGTTTCCACCAGGGATATACCATGTAAACACACTTACTGGATTGCAGGTAAATTGATTCGCCGCCTCATATTTTTCTCCCAAGCCCCGAGCAGAAAAAATAGCCCTATTCTTAACCTTGTAGGTGTATTGACAATATTCCCCTAGTTTCCTGGTTCAAAGGTAGATACAGAGAACATTTCCCACTTGGACCAGGTCAGCTCTCTCAGAACATCTCAGTACAGAAAACTCAATGAATGTTTATTATCCTCTTCGATTCTATAAATTCATCTTTGCCCCGTGAGCTTCCGGAAGAGAGTCCCGTCTCAGGTGTGTGGGAGACAGAGTTTTCCATGCCCATCCCTCACCAAGTGTGTGTTTGCCAGGCAGGGCCAGAGACTAGATTTAATTGCGGTCTTGATGAACAGGGGTCTCTAAGACATGCTCACTCTAAATGATGTTACGCGTTTAGCCTTTCCACGTGCACCATAAAACTACACGGAATATAGCTCTGGAAGGCAGTGAGAGTGGTATCCATCAAAAACCCAACAGTTTCCCATTTTGGTCCAAACGATCACATCAAGCCTGTCTTCAGACCGAGAATAAGCAGAGAAAGGAAACCAGGGGCTGGGACTGCAGGAAGACGGAGAGGATGACATCTCCCTGCGTCATCCCAGTGCCCAGAAATGCGTCTGACATCATTAGTGATTCTTACTGGTTGGTTGGACCATTTTTTACAAACAGATCCAATGTCTTCTGCCGGAGCTTTTTTTCCCCCAGCAAAGTTGCGTAGAACAGGGCTGAAACCTCCACAGCACTATCCAGTTTTGGGAACTGACACCTGCGTCGGCTACACTGAGCTCGCTTTGGCCCAGCTTGGGTTGTTTTATCTAGTTTATTACAGAAGGTGGTATCAGAGTCAGTGGGAAAAAGACAACTTATTTGATGAACCAGTGATTCTGATGATGGATCGCTACATGAAAAAAGTGAAGTCATGATCCTCTCAACTTGTCTATAAAAATAGACTCCAGACAGAGACATAGGATGTTTTCATTTAGTATGTTCCAGGAACAGGTTCAGAGGAATTTGGAGAGTACCCGATACCCAACAACTTACCCCGTATCCAGGAGTTACAAGTCAGGCCCCAAATTCAGAGCACGAAAGGGGGAGGCACACATACGGTCCAAACTTCAAAAATATGTGCAATATACATAACCATGACATTTGTGCACCCATTTGTACACCGGCATTGGTTGGAGTCTGCACAGCTCTAGCGCAACGGCATTTTTTTTTTTTTTTTTTTTTTGAGACAGAGTCTCGCTTTGTTGCCCAGGTTAGAGTGAGTGCCATGGCGTCAGCCTAGCTCACAGCAACCTCAAACTCCTGGGCTCGAGCAATCCTTCTGCCTCAGCCTCCCGAGTAGCTGGGACTACAGGCATGCGCCACCATGCCCGGCTAATTTTTTTTATATATATATATCAGTTGGCCAATTAGTTTCTTTCTATTTATAGTAGAGACGGGGTCTCGCTCTTGCTCAGGCTGGTTTTGAACTCCTGACCTTGAGCAATCCGCCCGCCTCGGCCTCCCAGAGAGCTAGGATTACTGGTGTGAGCCACCGCACCCGGCCGCAACGGCATTTTCACTGCGGGACCAGGAGGCGGCCCGGATGTGACAGTCCCTCAGAGTCCCTCTGAAAAGGCGTGCGGGGAGGCACAGGTCACACTGCATTCGACACAGGTCCACGAGACTCCCTTACTTCAGCGCTCAACCAGAAATGCTAAATTTCTGCTAATCAACAGGCAATAAACCCCCAGGGGCAAGGACAGGGCGGGGGGTGGGGTGGGGGGGGACTATTTCATTTTTTTTAACTGAAAGAGTAGAGAAATTCTTTTGCACTGGCCACGAGGCTGCCAGGCGGGCGGGCGTCTGGGTGTGGGGTTGCTGCCACTTGGCAAGTATGAACAAAACGAGCTCTGGGGACCCAGTTCCGGGGTATTTCTTCCAGCACCCAGAGTCAGCTTTTTGGAACTTCCACGTATGCAAACCAGTGAATCCTGTGTTATTTTACCAGTTTGGGTTGCGCTTTCAGTCACAGGCCACTGAAGGAGACCCAGCGGCCAGAGAAACGTTCACCGGAATTGCGGTAGGCACTCCATCCACCCAAAGTGGGTGTAACCACAGATGATTGCAAGAGTTAGTTATGCACACACAGCAGTCTCCACCTGGAACCCTCCTTGCAAACCAACTCAGTATTCCAAGGGAAAAAGGTACTATGACTTGAACGATTCCTTTCACGGGACCGCAGAGACTCGTCCGGTAAGGCTAAGCTCCCACCAGCGAGGTTGGAACGTTCGTGTAGGATGCTGAGGAACAGCAAATGGGCTAGGAGACTGCCCCCAGGCATGTGTGTCTCAGAAGAATCCAGACATGCTCTTAGAACTCGCACATATTCCCCCCGAAAGCAGCAGCACAGCAAGGACTGCAGCCACGAAGCAGATGTCAGGCGTGACTGCAAAGCATCTGTGTGGAGCGAGAAATCGCAGGTAGAAGCTCAGCATCAATGCATTTAAAATAGACTCTGCCCTGGGAAAATTCAGCTCACACGCGCTCTTGAGGAACACATCTGTTGTGGGAAATGCAATGAACTCGTAGCAGGAGAAGCAAACCAGACCAAAGGGCCCCTCCTGAACTTGCTAATATTCACGCATGTGTCCAGTTACCCTTGACTGAGCATCTGCCTCGTGCCAGGCAGGTGCCAGGGGAAGGTGAGAGAGAGAGACGGGCTGCTTCCACAGGCATTCCACGGACAGGCTCTGGGTCGGGACGTTCAGACCAAAAGCCAGTGCATGGCGGCGGCACACGTATGCAGAGGAAGGCAGGAGAGAGGATGCTGATCCGGAGGGTTGGTCGGGAGAGGGGTGACATTTGAGCCAAGGCTGGAAGGAGGTGAGGGGAAGGACAAGGGGTATCAAAGGAGAGTTTGTTCCAGGCAGGAGGAACAGCAGGAGCTAAGGCCTTGAGGCTGACGTGTGGTTGACATGTCGAAGGTACGGCATCAATGTCCGTGCAGGTGGAAAGGAATCAGCAGAGAAGGGGTCAGGAGGTGATGGGGTCAGAGAGAAAGTGGACCAGAAACTGGATGGCCTTGATAGAGACTTTGGATTTTATTCTGGATAAAATGGGAAGTAAATGGAAAGATTTTCTTTTTCCTTTTTTTTTTTTAGCAGAGAAGCTAACTGACTTCCATATTAAAAAGATCATTTTTTTTTTAAACTCTTATAATTTTAATTTTTTTTCTTTTTTTTTCTTTCAGCATATTATGGGGGTACAGATTTTAAAGTTTCAATAAATGCCCATTCCCCCCCTCCACCCACAAGTCTGAGTTTCCAGCATGACCACCCCCCAGATGGTGCACATCTCACTCATTATGTATGTATATACCCGCCTCCCTCCCCCCTCCCCCCTGCCCAATACCCTATTACTGTAGCACCTATGTGTCTACTTAGGTGCTACTCAGTTAATACCAGTTTGCTGGTGAGTATATGTGGTGCTTGTTTTTCCATTCTTGGGATACTTCACTTAGTAGTATGGGTTCCAGCTCTAACCAGGAAAATATAAGATGTGCTATGTCACCATTGTTTCTTAGAGCTGAATAGTACTCCATGGTATACATATACCACATTTTATTAATCCATTCTTGGATTGATGGGCACTTGGGCTGTTTCCACAGCCTTGCGATTATGAATTGTGCTGCTATAAACATTCGAGTGCAGGTGTCTTTTTTGTAGAGTGTCATTGGATCTTTTGGGTAGATGCCCAGCAATGGGATTGCTGGATCAAATGGTAGATTCACTTGTATCGATTTAAGATATCTCCATATTGCTTTCCACAGAGGTTGAACTAGTTTACAGTCCCACCAGCAGTGCAGGAGTGTTCCTCTCTCTCCGCATCCACGCCAGCATTTATTGTTTGGAGACTTTTTGATAAAGGCCATTCTCACTGGAGTTAAGTGATATCTCATTGTGGTTTTGATTTGCATTTCGCTGATGATTAGAGATGTTGAGCATTTTTTCATAAAGATCATTTTTTAAAATGGAAAAGTGCATGTAAAATAAGAATAATGTTATAAGAGCATGAGAGTGGGACCGTGGGGTGGACGTGAATGAAATGGGACCAGACTCATCAAGGCATGTCTTTCCGTATCGTTTTAGTCTCTGAAACTATTTGAAGGCATCAGATCTTAGTCAGCTTGAGCTGCTATAACAAAACACTGGAGACCAGGTGACGTACTCAACAGAAATGCATTCCACACGGTTCTGGGGACCGGAAGCCCAAGACCAAGGTTCCCATTGAAGGCTCTGGTCCTGGCTTATGGACAGGTGCCTTCTCACTGCGCCCTCACATTGGGGAGACCCAGAGGAAGGAGCTATCCGATACCTTCTGAGGGCACTAGCCCCATTATGGGGAGGGCCCACCCTTATGACCTCACATCACATAAACCTAATCACCTCCAAATCCCTGCCCCCCCCACATACCATCACCTTGGGGTTAGGGTGTCAATGTGTGAATTTTGAGGAGACACAAGCATTCAGTCCACAGCAATTAGTTATTGAAAAAAATAAACAAATATGAGGAAATCCTCAGCTGCTTTGGGAAAAGCAGACTGTGGGGTTGGAGACAGAGGCAAGGAGATGGGTTAGGATGGACCCAGTGGCCCTAGGGACAGATGATGCAGCTTGGACCAGGGGTGCAGGTGGGAGTTAGGCAAACCTGCTGACCCGTGGCCAGGGCAGGACGTCTCTCTGAGGATTTGCTGGGCAGGATTTGCTGGGGGGATTGGGTGAAAGAGGGTAGCCAGGAAGTCTCCTTCAAAGACCTTCAACTTCCTCTAAGACAACAAAATACTAATAAGAACATTTAACTTTTTAGGATTTGAATGAGTGTCAGATTACATGTACAGATTACTTTGTGGTGAATCAACCACATTTTGATGTTGTTTTATCCTCTGAGACTATGAAATGCCATTCCAATTTCTTAAGTCTCATTTCTTTTCCCCTAGAAAAGTCTGGGAGTATTTTTTCATATTGTTCCCAAACCATTGTTCTTGAATTTGTTATTGGGTACTTTAAATTTTTACATGAGACAGTTTATGTATACCATTGAGAGCTGTTCAGGAAAAAAAAATAACAAAAAGTATGCTCTAAATCAGTAGCTCTTAACTTTTTTGAGTTAGAAGCCCCCTGTGAGCATGATGGTTTAAGATATTTATGAACTCTCTTGTACAAATAAAGGCATGCATATGTATCTGTGTGCATATATATATATACATATGTGTACACACGTGCAGATATGTGTGTGTGCATGCATCATACTGTGTCAGATCACACTGTTCCAGGTCTACACACATGGATTCCGAATCTACTCACGGGCCACATGTTAGGCAAACCTGCTGCAATACTTTCTAAGGAGAGAGACTGGTACACATGCAGAAAGAAGTGCTCTTTTATTCAAAGTGATTATTATATAGGTCTGTCTGCATTCCAACTTACTCACATCTCTTTTGGGAAAAACAGAAGAGTAAAACATAAAGTTAAGGTAGAAATTCTGACTCACGTACGACAATACACTCTCATGCACGCGCACGCGCACACACACACACACACACACACACGCATGTACCTGGAAGGGAACAAGCCATGGAAGCGTGATAATGTGAACATTTTACCAGATAATCATGGAGTAAACATTCGAAGAATGTGTAAAAAGCTTTCTATGTTTTTTAGTCACTTCTGTTCTACCAACAAAATGCACCACGTGAAAGAAATTTTCATCCTGTAGATGCTGAGAACCTGGTGGGTGAATCACTCATATAAATTATGAATTACCACTTTCGGCAGTTTGGGAAGCTAATTTGTCACCAACATGATGAAATCCTCCTATATTGTCTTAACTCCTCTAAAATAAATAAAAGCATTCCTTTACATATGGAGTGTGAAAACACTGGGCACCTATAAATAGTAAACACATATTGGAACATGATGCTACTTCACATTCTTCTGTTACTGAGCTCACAGTGTGAAGCATATGATGCATGTAAACTGGTAAGCATCATTCACGGGATTTGATCTGCACGCACAAACACGACTCAAATGCTTGAGTGACCCTGAGTGCTGAGCATATTTATAAATGCACAGAGCAAAAAAAACTAAAGTTTTGTAAAATTCGATTAACTCTGGTATACTAAGGGAGGGAACACGCATGTTTATAACACGTGTTTTGTTTGCTACACATTTTTAATTTTTGAATGCTATTAAAATAACCATTCAAATAATAAAATTCATAACCAGAAAAAGCAATTCAGTTATTTATATTTCAAGGGGAGAAAGTAGATTAATCATAATAGTATAGAAAATCATTTGAATGGGCTAGAGTAATTCGAGAAGAAACAAAAAACTCTATATAATTATTAATAGATCACTGGCCAATGTACTTTACATGAATAGAGCCAGATAGAACAGCATCACCATTGCATTTTCAGGGTACAGTCCACAATTTAAAAGGTTACCTACCACCTACAGGGGGGTCACCCAGCAGCTGAGTGGCCTGTAATTCAGGGTTGGGGATTTTAGATTTTAGATTTAGAAAACAAACAACCTTCCCCAAATAAACAAAAAACCCCAACTTTTCGGGTTGTCACCTTGCCAATTAATTGACAACATAAAAGGAGAACAGTTGCCCAAATCTAAGTCCAGTCTGAATGAAATCACATTTGAAAAGACTGATTTTCAAATCAATTTGCAGAGCTGCTTTTAAAAATCACCGTTCCATGCACTCAGGCATCCTGTTACAAATCCTGGCTCCTAACAGTTAGCAAAGATGCTGATCAATGTATTATAGTCACATTTCCCAGGGACTTACTGTTATTTTACAGGGACTCTATGTCCTAGAATCTCTTGGTTGGATAACACTGTCACCTTTGAGATTCCAACTCACCCCAATTATGACTTAACTATATTATTTTCCCAGTGTGAATACGTCTCCAATTTACTTTTAAGCAAATTGGGTATATGCTCCTGTAGGGTTATAAAGGAACAACTATCAAGTATTTGCTCAACCCTTACACATACATATCTAGAATTGCACAATATGTACAATGGTATATTGATTTAGAGATACTCATATTTTCCATTCTCACGACACAATTTTGTGCAAACTCTTCACACGCCTTTTCAACATAGCTTTATCACAGATGTCATTTTTCATCACAGTGTCAGAGCACTTGCCTGTCACTCCCACAGAAGTTGTTTGAGACACACGTGTAACCACGTATGATGTGGGCACAGTGCGTTTTACTCCACCTTGTGAGAACTCATTCATAGAATACTTGACAGTTGGTTTCTTCATTTACCCAGTAGGTGTATAATATTCATGAGCCTCAAAACGCATCCACTGACTGCCTTGCTTTTTCTGCTGAATCTCATAAATCTTGTTTACAATTATGTCATTTCCTCAGGACTAACAACTACGTTTTTGTTAAACTTCATCACCTCCTTATTTTACTTGAAATTGGTTCCAAATCGAACTCTGTAAACACCTAAAATCAGCACTGAGTGAGTGAGGTTCAGCTGAGGCATCCTCCGTAAGTAGTTACTGGTAAGTAAATAAGAGGGTCTCATACGCCCATCCCTGTCTTTGAACTTAGGCTTTCACTCCCCTGAGCAATATTTCCTCTGAAAATCTTTGTTTTCACAAGCATACAAGGAGACGGCATTTTTCCCATAAGCAATTTTACTTAGTGTCACTGTAATCCTTGATTTTTCCCTTTTCTGCTGTTCAAAAGTTATAGACCTTGTTGTTGTTGTTTGGGTATGTGTTCAAAATATTGATAAAAGGTTATAATACAAGAAACTTCGTAAGGACTTGGGCATAAGGGTTTTCTTTCTTTTCCGAAGCAGAATTTTTTGAAGGAAAGTTAGCCCTGGGTTTGTTCATGAAAACGTCAGAGACGTGAATTGAACCCTAGACTTCTGACTCTACAACTTGTGTTTTTCCTAGCCTTTCATGGGGAAGCAATAACGAATTCACCCCTTCCCCATTCCACTCTATATCTTTCTTAGGGGGCATGCTACAAAGCCATCCCTTTTAGAATCCCAATATCTTCATGCTACTCACCTGATGGCAATTTTATTAGAAATGCATTGAATAATCTATACGTTACCTGAAGGAAAACTGGCATCTTCATGATATCAAGACTTCTTATTCAAGGCACAGTAACAATATATCTTTCCAACTCTAGCATTTTCTTTTTTTTTTTTTTTTTGGATATTTAAGGGTGTTTTATGCTTTCCTATATTTATGCTTTAAATTTGTTTTTTTTGTGTTGTTTTTGTTCTTAAGTTTATGCCTAAGGAGATCACTATTTAATTATTTTTGCTGTTATAAGTGCAGTCTTGCTGTGGTGGTGGTGTTTTACTAATATAAAAATCTATTGATTTTACATTGGTTTTTATGAACTCATTACTTTGTTAATTTCTCTTTCTGCTTTTCGTATGTTTCCCATTGATTCCTTGGAATTTTCTGGGTGCGTGATGATGTATTCTTTAAGAGAGAGTCTTACTGTTCCCTCCTCAATTCTTATGCCCCTAATAGTTTCACTTTTCTATTCGAGGAGTTAACAATCCCCAACGCAACGCTCCGCGGTGGTGGAGAGAATGGGCATCTTTGACGTGTTCCTGACTTTAGTGAATTCCTCTACTTCAATTTTTTTTTTTTTTTAACATCTGCTTTCAGCTAGACTTGGTATTTGTGAGCAATAACCTTCACTGGCGTTTGGAGGAGACCAAATATCTCAGCACTAGTCTTCCTTCCTCGGCTATGTTATCTCCCGTTCGTGAGTTCTGTCTTCCACAGGTGCTCTGAGATCCACTCTCCCCTAATCGCCCCCACTGGCCCTTCTCTTTACTGTGCTACGTTCATTGCCTTTTCCATTTCTTCCCTGTATTCTACATAGCACCCTTGCAGGCCAGGAAGGGAACAGGGTTGTTTAACTCTCCCCCTTTAACTAGAATCACCAAATGACAATTTGACTAAAATACAGTACTCTAATAATCTGCCTGTTTTTTTTTGTTTTGTTTGTTTTGAAAATTAGCTTCTAGCCAATAATCTACATTAGAACAATAAGCCAAAATATCAGAAAATCCCATTTCAAAGCCATTCTAAAAAACTATGAAACACGTTTCTTTGTGCAGGGTCCAAAATTCCCGTCCTGAAGAAAACACGGCTGGGCTCTCTCTCCCGGAAGCACAAAACAGCCTAAATTTGGTGATTTGCTTATTCAGGAATGCTTTGTGGAAGACATGGTTGGTTGTCTATGCAAAATCCATTTCCCATTTTCATCCCCCCCCTCCCCTTATTAAAAGAATTTTAATTTTGTTTGGGTTGGCAATGAGCCTAGCCTTAAGGAAAACAAACAAGGACTCTCCTTGCGGTCGGGTTCGGGAAGGACAGAGTTTTGCTTGATATTTTAAGATGCGGGAGTCCACTAGGGATCCTGGAAACATTTTTCATTCCTGCTGCGAGTGTGGCTCCTTCTCATAGAGAAAGGAGGAGAGGGAAGAGCTGTCTGGAAACCACTAGGACAAAAGCCACACTTTTGGGATGGAAGAGTGGGGAGAGAGAGCCAGTCTCCGATGCTGCCAGTGTTGGGGTGGGGGTGGGGGTCAGTGAGAAGCTTCACCTGGGCCACGTCTTGCGCAAAGCATAGTCCTCTATTAGATAAACTACGGTAGTCCAGTGTCTGAAGCTGAGAGACAAAGCTCATCTAATTAACACGCTCTGTACTTACTATTCACTATCCACTAGTTTGAGATCGAAAATACCTATAGTTTGTAAGCTATGTCATTTTCTGCAGTCAGGGAATAAAATTGACGAATGGGGGTGATTTTTCTCACCTTAGAGAAATATAGGCGATATTAGGGAGAATCATAAGTATTCCTTCTTTTCAGCAAGCACCCCTCTACTAAAATTAGTCTTTCGAGTATGATGACACTTTTCCCCCTGAGGTGTCTAAGCTCCACAGATGCTTCTTGACACCAAGAGTACTTTGCAAAATGAAAAAGCAAGCCTTAATGCAACTTTAGGGAGGCCACGCTCTATTCTCGGGGCAAATCAAACACTATGGCAAATTCTATCATAGAGGTTTGTACGGTGAGCTATTGAGATGCACAGGAAAAAAAAATGTCATTTTTTTTCCTTTTATGAAAAGTCATATGAATTATCAGAAATATCTTCGCTGGCCAGGAATTGACAATGCCTTATACTCAACAGGTACTCACACAAGGTTTTCTAAATGGAATCAAAATACTTGGCCGTGACTCCAGACAGGACACCACCTGCACGCGTCTATGGGGACACTGGTGCTCTGTTGCATCATGATGAAGAAACAAAAATCAGGTCTCCAAAGTTAAACTGTCTGTCTGGCTAACTTCTACTCGGTCCCACCTGAGGGCCCCACTGAACAAAGCGGAATGCCTTGCTATTGTTCTTCCTGCTGACACCATGCACCTTTTTTTTTTTCTTTTCTGTATCTGCCGCAATTTGAAATTATGCATTTCTTTCTGTGATCCTTTCAACTAATTAAATGGAAGCCTTCATGAGAGAAGAGAGTGGCTCTTTTAGTTCATCATGGTATCCTAGCAGCAAGCATCTAACAAGCACTCCATAAGCTATATGTTAGATACAGTAATTTGAAGGCATTATGAATACCTAACAGTCATTCTTAAGCTTTAGACAGAAGCCACTTCTGCCTTTGCAGCCAGATCTGGTTTGACGCAGAGGCCATTTTTTCCAACTTTAGGAAGGTATGACTGACAAATACAAATTGTATGTATTTAAGGTGCATGATGGGATGTTTGGATATCCACATTCCTTGTGAAGTGATTACCACAATCAAGCTAATGAACATATGCAGCACTCATCACACGTTACCTAGTTAGCATTTTTTTGGGGGGGAAGATCTGGGGAGAACACTTGAGATCCACTCTCTAAGCAAATTTTAGGCATACATTATTATTAAGTGTAGTCACCATGCTGTACATTGGGTCTCCAGAACTTACTCATCTAATAACTGAAGATTTGTACCAGTTGACCAACAAGCTCACCATCTAACCAAAATACGCCTAGAAGATTGAAACTCTTGGAAATGTAAATTTGAGACACATTAGGCAAACTGTTTCACATCCTGAAAGTCCCTCCTTAGAGCTCGGTAGTAACGTCCCGGTGAGCTGCGTTGAGAGAGACGCAAACGCAGGCCCGCTCAGAGGAGAAGCGTGCCGTGGGCAGTTCCTGACTTCTGACACGGCACTAGCGGGACCCCTATCATGGATGTGGTCCTGGCAGGGAGAAACGCAGAGCCAAGATACTGTAGCTGTATTGGCACACAATGTATCACAAACAACATTGTAAAGCTCATTGCAAATGATCACACTTGTGTTTTTTTTGCATTATCTGGGCCACCGCCACCTGCCAGGATGACTGTCAATCATCTCCCACACATCACCTGCCTCTGACAGGCCCTACACCAGTTTGCAAGTGAGCGCAGCCCAGTCCCCGAACCACCTCAAAAACAGCCAAGCAAGGCTTCCAGTCAGAGCATCACCGAAGACCCGTCAAATAAATGAAGAAAACAGCAGGGGGGAATTCCAGCCATCAGCACAGCCACAGCAAGCTCAGGGAAGTTGCTACTCCTGCTAAATTAGCTGGGTGCCTTCTCACCAACCCCAAGTCCTGCAGGAAGTCATAAGGCAAATAATTAGGCCTGCCTCCGAGGATGCGTCAAGCGGAACCACATCCCAGCAAGACAGCAAGGGAGAAAGAAAGCCCCCCAGCTCGACACCGGAGTCTTCTGCCTCACTCTGAAATCTGTCTCCAACTAACATCACAAAAAACTAACTGCAACCTCCAATACCTTCTGGGGTACGGACTTAGAACACCCAGCGTGAGTGCACTAACTAGCAAACATCCCAGGAAGGTGTTTGTGTTTTTACATCTAATCATTAGGTACGGAGTTTGAGTTTAGGTTTGTTTTATAGACAAGTCTTGAACTAGGTAATTCCTATCCATTCCCGTTTGTGTAACAGTTTGAGCTATTTGTATATCTATTTTTAAAGAGGAGGGCATTGGATTAGATTTTATGAGACATTTGTATGCAGTATCCACTGAGATAACCACGCTTCTTTTTTCACTTTGCAAATCAATTACATCAATCCAGTGGTTCTCATTTGGGGGAGATTTTGTCTGCCCCACCCCCACCAGAGATATTTGGCAATGTCTGCACACTTTTTTTTTTTAAGAGCAGTATATTCAAATCAATTTTATTGAGGTCTAATTTGCATTAAGCAAAATGCATCCACAATTCCTATGCTTTTTGTTTTTTATTTATTTCAGCATATTATGGGGGTACAAATTTTAAGGTTTCAAATAATGCCCTTTGCCCCTCGTTCCCCAACAAGTCTGAGCTTCAAGCATGACCATCCCCCAGATGGTACACATCTCACTGATTGTGTATGTATATACCCGCTCCCCTCACCCCTCCCACCCGCCCAATTACTGTAGTTCCTATGTGTCCACTTAGGTGCTGCTCAGTTAATACCAGTTTGCTGGTGAGTCCATGTGGTGCTTGTTTTCCATTCTTGGGATACTTCACTTAGTAGTATGGGCTCCAGCTCTATCCAGGAAAATACAAGAGGTGCTAGATCACCATTGTTTCTTAGAGATGAATAGTACTCCATGGTATATACATGTACCACATTTGAATAATCTACTCATGAATTGATAGGCACTTGGGTTGTTTCCACAGCTTTGCAATTGTGAATTGTGCTTCTATAAACATTCGAGTGCAGGTGTCTTTTTTGTAGAGTGTCATTGGATCTTTTGGGTAGATGCCCAGTAATGGGATTGCAGGATCAAATGGTAGATCCACTTGTATCACTTTAAGGTATTTCCATATCGCTTTCCACAGAGGTTGAACTAGTTTTCAGTCCCACCAGCAGTGTAGGAGTGTTCCTGTCTCTCCACATACATTTTTGATGGCCACACCCCCAGGAGGAGGATGCTATGACATTTAGTGGGTACAGACCAGAGATGCTCCTGGACATCTTACAGTTCCCAAAGCAACCACCCTGACAACAAAGATTTATCTATTTCAAGATGTCAACAATGCTGAGATTGAGAACCCTGACTCGATATACTTTCTAATATTGACCTTGATAATCTAATATTGATTTCATAATGAGCTACATTCCAAGGTAAACTTTACTTGACCATATTTTTAATATATTCCTGGACTTGATTTGCTAATATTTTAGGTATGGTTTTTGTGCCTACATTTATAAACAGTGACATAGCATACGTTTTTCTTTATTTTTGAACTATTGTTGCCAAGTTTTGTCATCAGGGTAAAGCTAGACTCGAAGAAGAGGGAGGAATCTTTTCCCTTTTAAAATTTATCTTTTTTAAAAAAATTTTAACTAACATGCAAGAAGATCCACTCTTTTGGAGTATAGTTCTGTGAGTTTCAGCAAATGCACAGTTATGTGACCACCCTGACAGTGAAGACACGGAACGGACCCATCATCCCCCCAAAATAATTCCCTTTCCCTGCCCCTTCATGGTCAAATCCTCCCCCATCTTTCCTTTTTTTAAACTATATTTTTAATTATCAAATTAATCCATGCTTATGGCAATTAATCCTCACACATGAGGAATTCCTTGCTTTCAAACTATTTGAGGATATTAATAACAATTTCATTGAGATACATTTTGAATATGATTTAAACTCAACCATATTAAATACACCACACAGCAGTATTTTTAAAAATGCTGTTCTACTTTTCTCCCCTTTGCAACCCTCCCCAAAGTGGCACTAATGTTAATATTTAAGAAGACTATTTACCTATCTGGGTTTAAGGAAACTTTCTAGGCAAAAGGCAAAAAGAGAATACCCATACATTTTAAACATTTTTGTGAGTGAGAATGACCACACACAAAACCAAGGGAGAGACACAGTGTTACAACATCAGTATCAGATACGTGCTGTCTAGCCGTGATGGGACACGCGAGCTCCCGCAAAGCGATAAGATAAAGGCAAACAAGGAGACAGAACAAAATATTAGCAAAGAGCATCAGCAGGCAAGTCACAGAGTGAGATGCCAAAGGCCAGTAAACATCTGAAAAATGCTCTTCTCATTAGTAGTCAATTAAATGCAGACTCTTGCCACAAACATAATGTTTTCCCTCATCAGATTAGCAAGAATTAGATTAACATCGACGTCTGAGAAGGCTGTGGGTAAATTAGTGTTTTTGCAAATGTTCTTGGGCAAACGGACCGCTTTAACTTTCTGGAAATTAATCTGGCCATGTCCATCAACATCAAAAGTGCACGTATTCTTTGAGCCGTCCATCTCACTGGGGAACTATCTACAGAAATGCAATCACCAGTAGGCCGTGATATGGCCGAATTACTTATACTGATGAAAATGTTGGGAAGAGACTCCCTGTCAACAGGGGAATGATTGAATAAATTATGATAGAACTATTCTGTTAATTATCATATGCAGATATTTTAAAAAGAAATAATTCGATCTACGTATATTCATCTGGAAGAATATACAGGACAATTTTTTTTTTTTTAATTTTATTTTAGAGATGGGATCTCACTCTTGCTCAGGCTGGTATTCAACTCCTGACCCTCAAGGGATCCTCCCGCCTTGGCCTCCCAGAGTGCTAGGATTACAGGTGTGAGCCACCATGCCTGGCCCACGGGATAATTTTTAAGTTAAGTAAGTTAAGTTAACCTCAATTCAGAAAAACACACACACACACATTTGTACAAACACTCATTTAGACTGGTGTGTCTGACGTTTTTAAGTCTGAAATGTACCATTTGATAATTTCCTTTCTTTCCTCCTTTCCCTGCATGTAAACATGAAATAATGTTCTCTAAACTAGAATAAAACTAAGGATGACAATAAGCCACAGTGCAATGACACGACCCAGTGTCTCCGATCATGCATTGCACGTCCTGAATCGGCGGCAACCGTGTCTGCCCTGTCTTGCAACAGAAAGCCACTCTCTTCCCTAACACCTGGGTGACATTCTCATTAGGAGGTCTAGCTCTTCCAGGCTCGGGTTAGCAAATGGATTTGATCTCAGGAGACAAATGCAGCTGACCAGTGGTGGTTGCCTGAAAACCATGTCATCAGGGTTTGGTGGAAAAGGGTCCGGGATTAATTATCAAAGTCTTCCACTCGGGAGGGAGACCCGTGGAAGACAAGAGGGCTTGTAAATTGCTAACCTAGCTCCAGGTGTGCTCAGGCAGGCACTCTACGATGGGAAGCAGAGGACCTTGTGCCCGTCAACAGAACTGGCTCACAGATATGGCCAGACACTTACAAAATGTCCTCAAAGACTTTAACTTCCAGTATCATTTAGGGAAACATCCATTAACTTGAAATAGAAACACGTCACAGCTTTTGACAAAGAAAGCCGACACGCACTGCATCCTCATTTTAAAAAAAAAAAAATAATGTTTTCCAATCAGAGCAATTTAGCGCACGAAATTCAATTCATTAAAGACAAACAGATCGCAAGTCTGAAATTACTTCTGTTCATAACAGCCTCATAGGGCAGGTCTCCTGGGCGGCTTTGGCTGAGAAAATATTTGACATTTTTAGGAAATTACATAAAAATTTTTCCAGCCCTTTGTTATCATCTCAGCAAAGAAGCAGTACATTCTTTTGATAATCATGGCAGTTGATTATCGATATATAGCATTATAATAACTACAATTCACATGAATAATGTTGATGAAATGGAGGAGCATCTCTCTGCATGGAATGGTTTACTTTCCAAGAAGCTATTTGTAGATCTTTTTGTTTGTGATCGAGAGGGATCTATGAAGAATCTTCTCTAAGAGGAAAGCGCAGTTTTCAACACTATGTTTCTCAAGAAAAAAAAAAATCTTAGTTTTCTCCTGAATTCTCGCCAGGACAGTAGGCACCAAATATCGATACTGACTCTAGAGTCACACACTCAAATTTTTTTCTATATCATCTATTCCTTGCTTCTCCCTGATTTTAGCTTAGGAAAGGCAGTGCCCACCCATTGTATAAACTACTCTGTATCGTTCGGGGTTCTCTGTGTTTTCGAAGGGCTTATCTCAACACACATGAGGAATTCCTTGCTTTCAAGCTGTTTGAGGATATTAAAAACAATTTCATTGAGATACATTTTGAATATGATTTAACTCAACCATGTCAACTACACAACAAAATGATTTTATTAATAATTAAATTCATCAAGTTCTGAAACGGTCACCGTAGATGAATTTTGGGACATTTTCGTCACTCCTGCAAGATCCCTAACGCTTGCTGTCAGTCCTATTCTCACCCTCAGCCCCAGGCAGCCAGCCATCTACTTTCTGTCTCTACTGATTTTCCATTTCTGGACATTTCATAGAAACGGAATCCCATATGTGGGCTCTGATGTCTGCTTCTTTCACTCAGGGCAATAATTTAGAGATTCATCCGTGTCAAAGCACATATCAGGAGCCCTTAGTTTTTATTGCTGAATCGTACTGCATTTTATGGGTGGAACACATTGATTGCGTCCACCCATTCTTCAGTAGATTGACACATGTGTTCTTTCTAATTTGGGGCCATTATGAATAATGGTGCTAAGAACATCCATGTGCAAGTGTGTGTGTGGATATAGGATTTCATTGATCTCAGGTGGATACCTAGCACTGAGATTGCTGGGTCATATACTACATTGTTTATGTTTAGTGTTTTAAGAAACTCCCCAAGTTTTCCAAAGTTGCTGCCCCATTCTCCACACCCACCAGCCACGCATGAGGGTTCCTGGTTTGCCTGAGTGCTGGCACTTTGCTTTTTTGGTTTTTTTTTATCCCTACTTTTCCTTCTACCATAATAGAAACTTTTATAGCCTCGCTGATTTTACAGCGATGAACATCATGGGCTTAATGTTCTTTAAACCGCACTTTGGAAGCAGCATAAACATGCTTATGGCTAACAAACAACACCGTGGTCAAGAATAAAGCGGCCACATACACACACCACCAGCACACTTTAATCCCGCCTTTTGTTTCCGGAGTGGGATTTTGTTCCTATTTGACACAATTCATCAACGGAGGCGATTCTGTGATGCCAACTCGGTGGGCAGTGCACGGAACCCACAGCTGATGTTTACTGGGCGCTTTCCAAGAAGAGGTCCCTACCGAGGCCATTACCTGCTTTATTGTGTGTAATCACTAAAGACCCCCGTGAAGCGGCTGCTACTGTCTCCAGTCTGCAGACGTGGAGGCTAACGTTTGGAAAAGCTGAGTGGAGTCCCCAGTGTCAAGCAGGAAGTGGAGCATTGCACCAACTTGGGAAGAGATGCCCTTGGATCTCGGAATCTTTAGCGGGAGAGTGTGACAAACGGCAGGCGCTTTGAGGAAGAGTGTTGCCATGTGCAGAGCGTGGCGGCAGCACAAAGATAACCACCTGCCCAGCCAGGTTGCAAGGAGGATCCCTGTTCTTACTGGTTCCAGTTCTGTTCAGATGCCTACAACCAAAACCACAGGAAAGGTCCATTTTCCTTGAATAACGAGAGTCCAGCACTAGGTACGCCAGGGCCTGCACGACAGCCTCTGCTTTCAAGGTCTACTGTTATGAATGTGTGGCTTTCATCATCTGTGACTGCCTCATGGTCACAACACGGCTGCACCATCTCCCTCCCTCGGCCAACATATTGGGGGGAGGGGGATTATGAAGAAGAAAACGACAAGGAGAAAGTCCTCTGCTTTTAGTTTTAATCCTGGTCATTTGGACGCACTATGCACCCCAGTTCTTGTTAGAAAAAGGTGAAATGTAAGTGTACTTTTTTTTAAAAAAAAGTTTGCATTCCTAGAAGAAAGTAAAATAGGTCTTGGGGAACTGCAATGCAATGTAATAGGTGTTAATCAGAAAAGCAAAACCTCTCCAGAAACCTCTCGGGGACTGTCTCAAATGACCACACCTAGCAGGAGAGGAGACCCAGAAATGTAGTCTCATACCTGGGCCTGTCGTCGCCCTGCACAAAGTCGGGATTCTGTAAACCAAGGGGGTAAAAGGCTGTGGGGGGGCAGTTAGCAGTGGCTGCCACATTCGTGTCTCAGCCAGGCCATCGGTCAGGCTCCAGTGGTCTGAGAACCATATTAAGAAATGTCCTTCATCATTCAGAGTCACTGAACACATTCCTTCTCCAGTCCTGTCTCAGATTGTTAAAATACTGGTGGGAGCATTCACTGGGCATGAGATTTTAAATAATATTAACCCTTTGCACTCGCTTGCTTTTTTCTCTATTCCTTTATTCTACTCGGGATTTAATTTTTTTAAATACCCCAGATTTTACAAAGTGCAGCAGTAAAATAAAAAAAACAAAACTGGAGTTTCTTTTCATACAAGCTTATTTGGATTATTTTATATTTCAGATTATTGATACATTCAAAGAGTAATTTTAATCTCTGTAAGTTTTGCTAACCGTGTTGAGTCACACTCGACATCCGAGTGCAAAGGGTTAATAATAATAACAGCAAACATATGGTGCCCACTCTAAGCCAAACTCTCCATACATAAGAATTAAATTTAAATCCCACGGCAACCATGTGGGGAGAGGACTGTTGTTATCATCACTGTTTTTCAAAAGGGATAACTGAGGCACAGAGAGGTTAAGCAATTTCCCCAAAGCCACACAGCTAGGAGGTTGCAGAAGTGGGAGTCATTGCTCTGTGTGCGCAGTGTGGTACGTGTGTGTGGGTATTTGTTCTGCCCCATGGCCTCCTGCAGGCAGAACGTGCAGACTCATTTAGAGACCTGCACCTCTTAAGAGACACAGGGCCTTGTGCAAGTCACTTTTTTGATAAAGCTTAATTTGCTCCTGGTAATATAGCAGGTGGTGAGACAAACCTCGACGTCTGTGAGGAATAAACGAGATCCCACATGTGAAGCCCACCTGCTGAATAATCCCGGCGTAACCGTGCTCAAATACATCTTTCCTGTTGCATTTATCCTCTGGTATATGGATTGTAATCTTATTTAGGGTAAAAACAAAGATAAGTGGATGGTCAAAGACAGGAAGGCAGGCCAAGGTAGACGGTGAAGGCTCGCACAACAGGGTAGAGCAATCATGCCTCATGCATCCTCCCTTCTCTTCTTTGGGAGGTGAAGCCCCATAAAGAGGAAGCATCTAAGTCCCCTCCTGAGGATTTGATCCTAGTCATCTGCGTGCACTGCGCATCCCAGTTTTTGTTAGAAAAAGATAAAACTAAAGTGTACTTTAAAATATTGCATTTCTAGAAGAAAGTAAGTCTTGTCAATTTCCTAGAGGAGGAAACAACACACAAAAAAAACCCCACAAGTCTTAGGGTGCTACAATGCAATAGGTATTAAGACTTTGATTTCACTTCAAGAGACGGTTTTATTTTAATTGCAGTATTAAAAGATTTTTGCAGGTATTAAGTCCCGCCGAGTTGATCCAAAACACCTTGCCATCTTGTCTCTGATCCAACTGCTCTGTGTTCCCAATCCTCTCTGAGATCAACGGAAATTTCTCCATGAGAAATTTATACTTTTGCACACATTTATCTATAATAATAAATAATTTCACCTACCTGATAAACCCAAACACAAAATCCATGAAGAGAAAGAGTGAAAATGGGGCCAAGAAACAAAGAAAACCAAGAAGATGAAATGTCAGGTGTGATGTCATTAGAGGGCACAAAAATCTGTTCCTTTTTCCAAGAATTTATAAATGCATTTTTAAAGTGAAAAATTTTAAAATCATTGTTTAAATTGGATAGTTCAGCCTCCAGGTGTTCTTTGCAAAGATTCCACAACACAATAGCATCTTATTACCAGAATATTCAAAAACATCACTCTTTTAAAAAACAACAACAGTAACACCAAGAAACAAAACCCATCACAGCCCAAGTGTGAAATTTAAATGATGAATGCCAAAGCAGAAAAGGCTTCAAATTTGCATTTTTCTACTTTGCAACTTTGTAGCAAATGTGATACATGTTCAAGAATTCCTAACCTGTGTTATTACTTGAATAAGGGATTTCATCACTTACACATGCTAGAGAGAATTCAGATAGAAACTTTGATTTCTATTTATTTATTTATTTTGAGCCCTGGGACCAAAAAATAAATATCTCCCTTTCCTTGGCAAAGAAACATATTAGCCATGGTCAGTTCTCAATTTTACATATTCATGGTAGCTGATATAAAACAATATTAGGCTTCAGAAGGCATCATGCTTTTTATGTAAATGCATGACTCATGGGTCATTTTTTCAAGGGAAAAGCTATTTCTTTCCATTGCTTAGTCCTTACTCCACAAGAAAACCCTTGGTGAGAACAGTGAATTAATATCACCACTGAGTGAGAGGGGACAGGGGGATATTGCTTCAGCAACCACTTGGAAGGCTCCCAGAATTTGGTCTGGGCAAAGCTGAAGAGGGCTCCTTTGGAAACACAGAAAACTCAATGAAAGCAGCTGAAGTGTGAATTTTGCCACTTAACTGACCAGTTCAAATTCCCCATAGTCCAAAATCTTTGAAGTTGTCTTAAGTCTTTGGGGATTCTGTTCTGAACTCAAAGGGAAGAACCTAGACTTAGAGTTAGGCTGGCCAGATCCGTCAGTCAGGGTAGAGCCGCCATTCCCAGAAACCACTCCAGTGGCTGTGAGCAGAAAGGTATTGAACAGAGGGGATTGCTTCACGACATTTCCATCCCTGTCGAAGAAACACAGGCTCTAGGTTGGGACTCGGGAGTGACTTTCGGAACAACCCACCAGGGAGCTGCTGCCTTGGCTACCACCAGGAAACTGGAAAATCAGAAAACCTTTGTCTCACGCTGTTGTCGTCTAAAACACACCTCAGCTGTACCTCATCTGGCAGGTAGGTGCTACCAGAATTGTCAGATCCAGTGCAACGTGGGCCAGGTGGATCCACACCAGCAAAAGGATGCTTCACGCACCGTTGCTTCTCACCATCTTAGTTCCAAGCTTTGACTGTTGCACGAGAGCATATGGTTAACAGATCCTCAATCCCATCTGAAACCCCGGTTGCAAGGGTGTGCAGAAAGCATAGTTTTTAGCTTTCAATCTTTGCCATTCCCGAAGGATGTTGGCACAGCCGTCGAGGGGGCCGTTTTAGACTTCCTACCACATCTAGGTTTTAATCCAGTTCTTCTCTTTAGCTATGCAACATTGCTGAATTCCACTCAGTCTCGGTTTTCTCATCTGTAAAATGGTGATACAGTCACCTTTCCCATAGGGTTGACTGTGAGAGTTAAAACAGTCTCTCTGAAGCCCCCGGCACCAGGAAGACACACAGGAAGCATTGGTTGGTTCACTTTTCCTTCCCTGTGCCTTGGCACCATTGCCCAGCTGCCAACCGCCGCACTCGATGATGAGACGGAGACTTACCAAAAGGAAAAAAATGTCCCTGTGTTTACTCCTCTGAAGTCAGAGAGGTGGATGGCAGGAGAACTCAGGAGAGTGGGGGAGACGGGCTCACTTTTAAGCCACATCATTTGAATGCCTGGAGCATCCTGGCTGGGCTTCAGGGCAAACGCCTGGTGGAGGGAACCTTCTCTGCGATTCAATATCAATTGTGGTCGGCCGAGACCTGCAGGTGCAACCCCAGAACTGGGACTCAACGCTCTCCTGTCCTGTGCTGGGGGCTTCCAGGAGGGGGGACGAGAGCTCTGCTTGTGACGACAGCAGCTGGGATGACGGTCCCCTCCCGCTGCTGTTATCACCCGTTTAGGGACAAGGACGCTGAGTGTCAGGGAGATTCAGCCACTTGCTCAGCAATCCCAGCAGCTGAGCCTGAAGCCCGTCCCTGCTTCCCGGAGAGAGGTGGTGCATTTACGGATTCCCCCAAAGGCTTCCTCCTGTCTGCCTCGGATTTTCCAGAAGCCAGATTCCCTCCTGCGTTCGTGCCTCCTGGGAGATTTGGGGAACATCCACATCTGTCACATCTGTGCTGGGGAGAGCCTGAGCATCCAGATGCTCAGAGCATCTCTTGTCTTCTCCAAAACCATGCACGTGGGATGCCTTTTGGGTGCTGAGTTTCACACTGTGGGTTCTGCTTCGAAAGACGGATCCAGGGTCTCACACTGCAGGGCACCGTTGTCACCCTCCTGCCCTGCCCAAGCCACAGCCACCCCCCTCCCAGTTTCCACGGCAGCCACCTGGTCACAGCGCTTCAGTCACATTTACGCAGAGAAAAAGCACTGAAGGTAAGTAAAATGGCCTGTGATGGGGACTGCCCATGGGTGAGATTCTGCCTCACCTTCCTTTTGGTGATAAGACCCCTTGAGTTTAAGTTGGGGACATGTCTATTCAGCTAGAGTCCACACTTCCTAGAATTCCTAGGTGTGGCCAATGACAAAGTCTGTGCTAACGGAATGTGGGCAGGAAAAGACTCGAGGAACATCTGGATCGGATCGCCTTACTAAAGACAGATGCCTTCGCCCTGCGAGTCAAGGAGGAAGTCTTGCTCCTCTCCTGCCAGCTGGGGATGGACAACTGTAATGGCCCAATGGCCGATAAGCCACAGATTAGGGACAGCAGAGCCTCCCCCGCACACACAATTGCCCCGCCCGGGACAATCCCTCGGATCAGGGCCCTCCCCCTGCTCTGGACAGCGCCCCGAGAGAGAGAGAAGACACTTTCGGCTAGAGCAGCTGCCTTTTAAATACTTGGGGTATAGCCACCGAGCCTATGCGTGAATTAACTCATTTCTAAATGCTAGTAAGAGTTAAGTCTGAATGAAGGCGTACGACCAAGCACCCACCCACAGACTGGATGAACAATGTGCGGTGTGTGCACGACAGACACCAACAGGAAAAATATTCACACGATCACATCGAAATTACACATCTCGCCGATAGCATCGTGATGAAGAGAAGCCAGACACAAAAGGGTGTAACGTTACATGACGTCATTCACACGAAGTTCAAGAACAGGAGACACTTGGTCCTGTGGCTAAAGAGGCCTGAATAACTAACTCTCTTCCTTGGGTGGGGACAGGAACTGCTCGGGGAGGGCAGGAGGTCACCTGCTGAGATGAGAGAAAATACTTAGGTCTGGCCCCCGGGTAGGTGCCCGCATCCCACGCAAAATTTAATCATCCTATACACTTAGGACGTTTGCACTTCTATCTTACGACTCAACGATAAACAAACTTTTAAAATTCCCTTACAGCATCAGTCAACTAGGCGTTGAACAGAAATAAATCGCAATCAAAAGGGGCAAAGGGTAATTCCAGACGCAATTTCACAGAGAGCAACACGTAGTTCCACCCGTCCCACGTGCAGGATGCCATATGGGGTCTGCTTTGAAAGTCCCTTCCTGCAATTCTCCCTGGAACCGCTCCGGCCACAGCTGCTGGCCACCGTGTCCTCGTTACAGATCTCCAGGTGTTACTCCCGGCCCAGGATTAAAAATAGACCCACAGCCCCAGGATTCGCGGCTTCCTTGTGTTGTGGGGCTTTCCTTGCACAACCGGTGCCGTGGGAAGTCGGGTGGAAAGGAAAGTGAAACAGGATTTGGGACTCTGGGAATTACTAAATAAATGAGAATTAGTACTGAATATCCGAAACCGAAACGCACACATCTAGCCGAGCTTACCTTTAGCGGCAGATTCCTTTCTCTGGGAGCTGCGGAAACAGAAGTCAGAGAGCTTCTGTTCACACCAAATGCCCATCTCTGACAACAGACAAATCCCACCAAGAATAAGCTCAGCCCAAACATCTGACGGCCAATATCATGTTTGCATTTTATAACGAGTCAATATTTTTAAACAGTTTTCCCTCTTTAACCACCTTCCACCATTCGAGCATCCTCAAAGGAGGGGAGCTGGGAACGGCTGGCGTCTCAAAGCTCGGCAGAAAACCGCACACACGTTTGTCTGCTGGGTAGTGCTAGACTCCACACCCACACGCATCTAGGCCATGCTCGGAGAAGACCGGATGTCGACCCCAACCAGGACCAAGACGGGGTCAGACGCATTTGGCGTATGGTCTAAACGTCTTACCCTCCACCCACCCTGGGGTCCACACGGGACTGTCGGGGATGCCATGGCGTGCGGCCCAGGTCACCCGTGCAGGACGGAGGTGGCCACTCCCCTGGCTGCTTAGGGTATTGGTGGCTGGGGGACTCCGGGAACCACTCCCCAGCTGCAGAGAGTCACCTCCCACGGGGCCGGGCCGGGGCCCTTGGGGAGGAAGCGTCATACGGTGACTTCTCAGCGTGGGCACCCTTGCTTGGAAGACACCCTGCACATGAGTCTCCATCTCCTCCTTGGCTCCTGGCAAAGCCCTCCCTAGACAGGTGTACACCATGGCCGGGGGACTCTCAAGATTGCTGCCTACACAGCTGTCCCCACACTCCAAGGTCTGTATAAACCTGTGGGTGCCGCCAAGCGCTAGCGTGTGAAATGCTGAGTCCCATTCTGATACCATCAAAACCGCTCCACGTGCACTCCGAGCTGAGGGCAAACTCGAGAAGATAGAAGCCCAGCTTGGTGAGCAGTGCCTCGTGCCCGAGGGCACCCTCCTGCGGGGTGTCCTTGGGTTCCTCCCCACCTCCTGCCCTTCCTCCCTGCAGACCTGTTCTTTCTCCTGTGATTCTCTCTCCCTTGTCCCCTCTGCACCTTTCCTCCATCTCCGGCCCTTCCTCACTCAGCCTTCCCCACTGCAGTCAGCCTGCTGCTTTGCTCCCTGAGTACAATCCGTCCCCCTTTTCCCTGCTCCCAGCCTCCCCCCTCCCACATCCACAGCGATGACGCCCTCCCTCTGACTGTTTGCCCTCCGCAGAGCAGGTGTGAGTTGCTCTCACACAACCCTGGCCACGTTTGGTACCTTCGTCCCTGTGACTGAGTTTGGCTTGAGAGCAGAGGCCCCAGATCACTCTGGGGAGGTAAAAATCTGGGGGGGGGTCCCTGCAGGGTTGTTCCAAATGGGTACCAGGGGCCGGGCCTCTATACAGCTCTGTCTACCTGCATCAGGGTCAGAAAGGGGCAGGTGGCTCACTGCTGCTGAGGGCAAGTCCAGAAGGGGACTTGGGTGGCAGGCATCGGCACCAAACCCTCCTAGCAGCAGGGGCGGGGTGAGAATCTCAGTACTGGGTGGGGGACTGGGAGAGGAACCGAGGCCCCCACCAATGGTGCCGTGGGTCCTTGAGGACACAGGGAAAGGGGTCATCTTGGAGAGGACATGGCGTGACTCGGTTAGCTTTTCCATCCCCGACACCCAGGAACACCGAGTTTCCGGTACAATACTGATGTCCAGGCTTCGCACAGCCCGACCCCCAGGGCTGTGGCTGGTACCCTCTGGCGCCGTGCACTCAGCTTCCCTGCCAACTGCCCTGCAGAAGCCCACGCGTCTATTCACTTGAAGGTATTTACTGAGGATAAGATGTCTCAGCAGCGGAGGGTGTAGCAGGGAAAGAGAGACAGAATCGCTGCCTCTTGCAACAAATAAACACATTATGTCAGTGCAGCGTGCAACTGTGCTTATTAATTGACATTTAATGTCCATTTCGTCACATTAACATTTCTCCAATCTCAGCCCTTAAAGATCTCAGTCCTCCCTGCCCCCCGCCCGAGTGCTGACGAGCAGTGACAATATCCACAACATCATCATTCCGCATGCAGCGGGGAAGGCAGGTGTTGCCAAACGCCGATTAAAAGTGGGAAATTAAAAGCCACTGTCGTCAATGTATTTCAGGCTTTGATTTTTTTTTCACAATTTTTCCTTCTGCTACTTAAAAAGGGGGAGGGGGGAACGCTGCCGCGGTGATTTCTTTATTAGGCACGGCAACTGTGCCTGCCAAGTTTTAATCAGCTCGTCTGGCCGTGAGACCCGCCGGCGTGAACCGTCTTCAGGAAGCAAATGCGTGGGATGCGGCGCCGTCACTCGAGTCACTCGAGTCTAGAGCAGGCTGGCCTGCAGTGGCAGAGACGGTCCTGCCCGAGGGGGCCCTGGGGCTGCCCTGCCCAGCGCGAACCAACCGTCCCCGTCTCTCTGCTCGCCTTCCCGGACACGGGCAACGCGACGCTTTGCCTTTCCACCTGCTATCCCAAATCCAGCACTTTGTCCCATCTCGCTTGCTCGCCAAAGAAGAGTCCGTTTCATCTGGGGATACAGTCTGCATGTGCACGCCGGGGTTCCTCCCCGAGGCATTTCCGACCGGCCCCGTGACGCAGACGTGGCGCTTCCTGTTAAATTGGCGTCTCTCTGTACTGACGCCCTCATTTCGAAAGGGAGCTTTATCGCACTGCTGGTTAAGTGAAAACCGGGATCATCCCGCCACGATTTCTAGAAGGCGGCCGCCAACACCACCAAGCAGCAAATAAAGCGATGTTATTAATTCTAACTACTGCTGAAGGCTCCGCTCTGAACTTGCTCTCTCCTGGGGAAAATGAGGTGAGCAAACATTAGACTTTAGAGACAGCCTGGTATCAAACAGAGCCTTTCTCCTTGAGGTGATCAGAATGATTGGAAAAGAACTGAAAAGAGGTCAACAACCTTCTCCCCAAGAGGTCCCTTGCTACATGAAAACCACGTCCGTGAACACTATACACACTAACATCCTCTCCTCTGGGGAGCGCTGGGGTAGTAGACTTTCCTAGGAGTACAATAAAAGAGATGCATCAGCATTCCCCAAACGAAAGCATTTGGTGACAGGGAAGTAGCATTAGGATCGGGGACATTAGTTCTTCGTTGACTGTCACCAAGGAGCCAGGTGATAATCATTTTGCCCATCTGGGGAAACATTTCTCTGGTTTGTTATAACCTGCAAGATGTCTTTCAGCCTCTGGAAAACAGTTTCTTGATAACAAGTAGGTTTTTTTTTTTTAATTTTTTTTTGGGGGGGGGCAAAGTCTCGCTCTGTCCCCCGGGCTAGAGTGCCGTGGCATCAGCCTAGCTCACAGCAACCTCAAACTCTGGGGCTCAAGCGATCCTCCTGCCTCAGCCTCCCGAGTAGCTGGGACTACAGGCATGCGCCACCATGCCCAATTTTTTCTATATATATTTTTAGTTGTCCAGCTGTCCAGCGAATTTTCTTTCTATTTTTAGTAGAGACAGGATCTGACTGTTGCTCAGGCTGGTCTTGAAATCCTGACCTTGATCGATCCTCCCACTTTAGCCTCCCAGAGTGCTAGGATTGCAGGCATGAGCTACTGCTTCTGGCCACAAGTAGTATTTTTTTTTTTTTTTAAAGAATCTGTATCTTGAGAATAAGCACGCAATGAGGTAAAGTCTGTAAAGCTTTGAGTAAAATGTTTGTACTTGCAGTGCTCAATAAATTAATGCAGAATGAATCATGTGCGCCCACTGCAGTGTGTCATGCACTTTCACCATCACCATGTACTAATCCTTTTATTCCTTACAATCATACAACGTGGTGTTCATTATGTTTGTTTTACAGATGAGGAAACTGAGGCTTAGTCCGGTTACATAACTTTTTAAAAGAATAAATTCTGAAGTATAAATTTTTTTTTATTATGAAAAACTTCAAGCCTACAGGAAAAATCAGAGGGAAGGGTACAATGAACACATGTACCTGCATTTAAACAGTTGTTTGAGTTTTGCCATATTTGCTTCATCTGATACTCTGAGGCTAAGGTATCTGGAAGTGATCTACGTGACGTATTAATTCCTACGCTCTCCTTACTGTTTAACGCAATGCCGGTAACGTGCCACAGATCAAATATTTCTGAAGGATCTGAAGCAATAAGACGTGTTAGGTGTCCTGAATCCCTGAAGGGAAGATGACACATCATGGAATTCCATCCAGCCATCGGCAGTGAGAAAATGGAGAATATTTTGTAGCGCTCTGTTTTGTCTGTTTTTTTTTTAAAAATCATGGTCTGATACAGCGAGATTCCATTGTCCGTGACGAGAATGGGGTGCTGTCATCATGAGGGAAGACCCTGCCTGTTGGCTTTAGAAGAGGCAGGGTTCAAAGCCAAGGTCAGTCACTACATCATCTTTGACCTGGGAAAGCTCTGTAAACCCTCAGACCTTCACCCAACTCAGTGGTGACAATTCAAAGAAAAACCATCGAGTTGGTAGGAATGCTTCGAGAGTAAGTTAGGTGATGTCTGTCACAGTGCATAGCCCTGTCTGATATTCTTTTGTAAATAATTTTTCTTTTTATTTCCTCATATTATGGGGTTACAGATATTGTTAGGGTTACATATACTGCCCCTGCCACCTGTCCCCCACCCCGCCATGCCAGAGCTTCAAGTGTGTTCAACCCCCAGGTGGTGTGCACCACACTCATTATGTAAGTATACACCCTTCCCCTCCTCCCCCCTCCACCCTACCCACCTCCCCATAAAAAACCCCCAGGTTTTTTTTTAGACATTTTGGTTACACTGTATATCTTTGCCTCTCTCTAAGAAGGGTTAGAGGTAACCATCCCTCCCCCCCCCCACACAATGCTTGCCACATCCCTAGGATGTGGGTCTCCCTCCCTCCCCAAATCCCTGGTGAACACCGCCACTATTTGAGCACCATAGTTTTGGTCAGTCAGTACCAATTTGATGGCGAGTAGCTATGGAGCCTATTTTCCAGATCTTGTGTCCCCTCCCTCTGTATAACGGGCTTAAGCTCAATCCAGGATAGCATAAACGGTGCTAGCTCACTGTCATTTCTTAGAATTGAGTAATATGCCATTGTGAGCATATACCACATTTTAGTTATCCACTCTTGAATTGACGGACACTTGAGTTGTTTCCATGACCGTGCAATAGTGAATTGTGCCGCCATAAACATCCGGATGAAGGACCCAACAGCTCAACTTCCTGCACCTAATCATGCAGAGTTAGGTAAGAACTCAGTGTAGGTTTCTCCCACATCCACCAGACTATCTGGGGCTTAGGAGCAGAGCTCTAAGGTATGGAGGTGCAACACACACTCACACCTTACGATGTCCACGGGGCTCTCCTCGGTCATGCTACACACCAACACAGGCACCCAGGAACCTCTGCACACGCGTGTTTACTTACACAAATGCAACTTCCGATGCTACTGACAACCATGATGGCCACTCTCAAAGGTCATTCAATGCCTACAAGTGTATGAGCTAGAAGTCAGGAACATGCTGTTGTCCAGTGTTTCACGGTATGAGCAATCTCAGCACACCAAGTTCCAGTCCAACGTCTGAAAACTTTTAAGTTTTATACTGTATCTCTCTCCGGGAAAGCCAACCACTTCCTGGGGTGCTCAATCAAAACAAAGCAACCCCCCCCCCACTGGAAACAGACACAGGGATCTGCTCAGGGCTGGGCAACAAACGCACACCAGTTTACTTGGCTGAAGTTGGGTGCGAAGGTCTTGGGGCGAGGGATTTCCGAAAACAATTTTTGACTCTCAATGAGTTTCAATGATGTTTTGATTTCACAGTCTAATCCTCACCTAAGTTAAGATCCAACATGAGCATTGAAGTAGGGATGAAATGCACTTCGGTTTGCAAAGGGAAAAAGAACACACAAAGTGCCATCTCTCAAAAACAGGTCGACGCCGATGTGCCGATTGTGCATCAGCAGGGAGACAGCAAACCTGGAGTTGCACGTTTGTTTGCGTCCCTATGACCGGGCACCCACCAGAGCTCATTAAAGCAAGCCCTGAGCATCCGGAAGGGCGTTTTGGCAACGAGAAGGTTCCATAACTTCTCAGCAGCCCTTCTTGGGCTCCAGCGGGGGAAAAAAAAAAAAGTGTCAGCTTTTCCTTCCTGAAGCACGAAGCTCCAACCACGGTGCAAAGGTGCTTTGCCTGCTCCTGAATGCTCCCTTGATGGGCTTCCTCCCAAGTGACCGAAGCTGCCCAAGACTGGTACGGTAAATAAAAAGCACAGATGCTGGCAAGGAGGTTTTCACAAACATGCATCAGAAAAACCTGCCAGCATTTACCCATCTGGCAACACGGAACTCCCAGAAGCAGGCAGCAACCGTGGCAGAAGTGTCTTTGAAACTCGGACCTGCATCATTGCAGAGCTGCCCTTCTCCTGCGTCTTGCTCTCCCGTGTGAACTTTCTGCTGCATACCTGGTGCCGCGGGGTGAGCATTACTTACAGCTGCCAGATGCCTCACGCAGAAGTTTGCGTAGCAACCACAGGGAAATAAATCACGTAAACTGGTGAAATGTCACGCAATGGGGGAGCTAGCATATTGATAACCAAACAAAAGTCTTATGCTAAAATACGTAAATCCAATGAAAGAATTTCAATCACGAAGCCTTGGTAAAGTGGATTCATTAAGGGCATCAAAAATTAGAAAGCTTGACCACAGAAGCATGCCCAAATTGTTTTTGTTTTTGTTTTCATCATGTAATAAGCACTCCAGAGAAAAGACACCCAAGGACTGGTACAGCAGCATCCTGGTGCTAATGGGAACCCAGGCAGGAAGGAAGAGGGCAAAGACTGCAGGAATATGCCACGGGAAAATATTCTTCTAGAAGCCCCACCTAGAACATTCCACCTGCACTCAGTTGGCAAGAACTGGGGCACATGGATACTCGTAGCTGCAAGGGAGTCTGGGGAGGGGGCTGACCTGGAGCATCACTACCTTAAATTGCTAGTCAGAGAGAGGCAGAAAGGATTTTACGTGGGAAAATTGCAATATAAAGCTGGGATAAATAGCAGGTATTGAATCTGGGTTCCCAGGGGTCAGGTTAAAAAGATAAAAGACCATCTCTAAGCGGTGGTGAATTCCTCCCAGCTCCGCATTTCCACCGAGAGACACACACAGGAATCATGATGGATGATCTCTCTGCGCCGTTCCCTCTGGCTCACTTTGCAGAACAGTGGAGAGAATTATTGGATTTTGCCTGAGAAAGGGGCTGTCTTGGGGGAAAAATAAATAAATAGCATGCCAAATGTCGGAAGAAAAACTTCTCCGTTAATCGTGAGGACGACTATAAACAGACTTGGGTTTGACGGACTAAGAACCAAACGCTTCAAACTTAACTTTGCAGTCGACCCGTAAAACGTGGAAGCCGTCTCTGAAGAGGCAGGTGCTGTTTTCATCTTCCACGTTTATAAAGTGATTCCAGGGCACAGCCCTTCCTCTTGGTCTTAGTGGATGTTGACTCAGTTCTTGCACGAGGCTTTATCCTCATTGCAACTCAGCACTGGTGCTCTGGCGGGGGGCCCTGGTCTGCAACTCAGTCCCCTACTCATTGTCGAGGCACATTAAAGAGATGACCAGGTCAGCACTCACGTGACCTTAGTGGGAACGTCCCAGATATCCATAAGGTGATGGTAATATTGCTTTCTGGAACCTTTGTGGATTCATGACTCCTAGTGAGTATTATTATTATTATTTTGAGACGGAGTTTCGCTCTGTCACCGGGGCTAGAGTATTGTGGCATCATCACAGCTCACAGCAACCCCAAACTCCCAGGCTCAAGTGATCCTCCTGCCTCAGCCTCCCAAGTAGCTGGGACTATAGGCACACAACACGACGTCCAGCTAATTTTTCTATTTTTAGTAGAGACTGGGTCTCGCTTTTGCTCGAACTCCTGAGCTCACTCAATCCTCCCACCTCGGTCTCCCAGAGTGCTCGGATTACAGGTGTGAGCCACCACACCTGGCATGGGGAATACTTTTTAAAAGAAAGAAGAAAAAGGAAAGACAGAAGGAAAGCCAGGAAATGTAGGTAGAAGAAAGAAGAGGGGAAGAGAAAAAGAGAGAGGGAGACAGGGAGAAACTTGCCTATTTTTTGCTTATTTTGTTTTCCTGGTCCCACTTTACCCCTCCCTACACACAGTGCCCTCCTAACAAACAAGAATACAGTGCACAGGTTGTTTTATATTATCTCAGGATTATCTTTGCATCCTGGCCCTCAGCACAAATCCAGGCATGCCGTAGGTAGTCTGAGAAGGTGCACCTGCTGAGTGAACGTCCACACCTGCTCGCTCCTGTCTGCAATCCTGCCTTTGGTCGTGGCGTCCCCTTGCCTGGAGTTCCCTCCCGCAACATCCCAGACTGTCTGCATCCACACAGTGCTCAAAGAAAGGGTCAGGGCTGCTCCTTTCAACCAGATATGACCTTTCCTGGTAACAACACATTTTTATCTCAGTTGGTTGCAAACGATAGCAACCTCAATCTCACTGAAGCAAAAAAAAAAAAAAAAATATATATATATATATATATTATAAAAGTATCTATTGACATGGGATGAAAACATCCAGGCTTGGCTGGACCCAGGGGCTCCGACTAGCTCCAGGCTGTGCTCTCTTCTCCCCGACTCCACCTGCCACTGTGGACAGGTCTGGCGGCTCCAGGCTTGCCTCCCCGGTGCTGTTAAATCCAGGAGGTTGGAAATGTCTCTCCTTCAATGGCTCCCCAAAAGTCCTAGAGCTCAGTCTCCTTGAGTCCCATTGCCTTGGCTCGGGTCCTACGCTCACTGTTGAACTAATCGCTGTTAGTACTGTGCGCGTGTATGTGCACATGTGCGTGTGTGTGTGTGTGTGTTGCTCTGTTTGGTCTGACCCTGTTCTCGCATCTGCCCCCGGAGCTTGTGTAATGCCAGTAATCCCTCAACCACGTGGACCGACAGCACAGAAAGGGCAGTTTCCCAGAGATAGCAGGAGATCTGTCTCTAACAAGGAACCACGCAGCAACCACGACGACATGCACTATGGAGCACCAGCCGGTTTAGACCTTGCATTACAAATCTGCATCCGGCTTGATCCTCCTCCAGGCCAGAGTGTGATTCCTTGGGGTTGGTTCCGTGTCTCACTGAACTTTGTTTCCTGCCAAGAGCTAAGCAGAGCGCATGGAAAGCTACGTGCTTAACTGAATTGCACTTGTAAGTGCCGCTACTGAAAATATTAATGCAATGCCTACTAACGCTGTTTCCTCATCTCTAAACTGGAGATAATTGTAGTGGCTCTTAGGATCACCATAAGGATTAAATAAGAGAACAGATGAGCACAGCGCCGGGTATATGGAAATCGCTCCATAAATGTCACCTGCTGTTATCCCCGATTTTATCCCTACGTTACTATTAATACGACTGAGGTAGCCTCAGCTGGGAAGAGGACACAGAGGTTCGCCTTTCTCAGAAAGGTCCCTGCCTGGTGCACCTGTCTCGCAGGTGCTGTGGCTCGGCACCGAACAACCCCGACATCTGCCCTGCTTTCTGGTCACCGAGCACCTGGCCAGGTTCTTCCAGGGCCTGACGGAGCTGTCGTCCACGCGGCTCTCCTGTGGCAGGTGTGATACAAATGGTTCTTTGTCCATGAAATTAAGAATTCGAGTTTGTCCCTGGAAACTGAAGCCGGCTGAACTGTCAAACATTCTCTTTTTAGCCACAGGTAATCGAATCTTATTCATCTGTTCTCTTTACAAGTAAGTGGTGAACGGAGCTGGTTTTTCTCTATTGACACTCCCCTACCCCACCCACAAAAATGCCACCCCCAATCCACACCCTGCCCTCTCTATGGGCTACATCTCTCAGAGCCCCTGGCTTTCTGGTTTCTGCTTGCTTTTGGCCAAAGGGAGGTACGAGCAGGTTACTGAAGGGTAGGAGATGAGAAGGAGGGAGTATGTATTCCCCACTCCCCACCCGTCCCCAAGATGTTGCCTGGTCCCCAACAGCAGCCGTGTGTCTCTGTGGTTAGGTTCCTACCCCTGGGCTCATCCCCCAGGTGTTCAGCTCTGACCGGGGGGCTCTGCCCAAATCATCCTTACCTCCCCCCCTCCTCCTTTCAAGCCCCAGGGGAGATGGCTCCTCCAGAAACTGGTGCCTCAATATCCCTCGTGGGGTCTTGCACACTCTGCCCACCCCCCTGTAAAGGGTCCCTCACTAGATTTCCCTCCAGACCCTAAGTGAGCATCTCATCTCTTCCCTACTGAGCTCCTAATGGTCACAACAAGTGGGGCAAAAATCTCAGTCCTCCCTATCCCCATATGAAAAAATAAATACCACACACACAAAAAAAAAGCCAATAAAATAACAGTGTCGGTATTTCTCAAGCTAGTATTTGCCTATATCAGAGTGGGCAGAGGCTTTTGTTTTCTGTCTGCGTAGGTGGGGCTGGGTCCACTGCTAATGAGGCTCGAGCTAAATTCATCACCACTTGCTGCCTTTTCTGCTAAAAGACCTCCTGAAACGGCTTAATCAGATACGTCTGATAAGGATAATTACATGGTGTGATTTTGGGCATCACACAGGGAGAGGAATGGATCTGGAAAACCCGCTAATGAAACCGGGTCCTAAGGGGATTTGAACTCACGCCCTTCCAGCCAGGAGTCACACATGCCGGGGAACGGGCAGCGTGCTAAACAACGGCGCTTGGATGGAGCCCCTGGCAGGTGCTAAATCATTCCCAGGCGCGGGCTCACATTAGCCCTGACATTCAGCTGGCGCTACAAAGACAGGGGTGGAACAGGCAGGAAAAAAAAATTGGTTCTGGGCTTCCGACACGGTCCCGGCCAGCTGGAGTGGGGAGAGATGACGCTGAGCTCAGGGGTGGGGATCTAAGACGCACTGGACCCTGGATGTCGGAGCTGGAAGGCATCTCAAAAACCTCCGACTCCACTCTCTTCGTTCTACAGAAAAGGAAAAGGCAGGTTTTTTCTTTTCTCTCAATTACCAAGAAACTCCTAAGGCTAGCTTTGCTGTCCTAGGTTCGGAACATCACATGCTACTTGAATAAGCACATGGGGACGCTGAGCTCAGCGGGTTGTAATGGCACCAGAAACGCTTCCTCCTCCACGTCCCCCCCAGAAAGGTCTCCGTGACTTTCCCTGCACTTTGACTCACGGGGAGCCCCTGTCTGATGAGTGGCCCGGGACTGCTCAGCACAGCGCCCAGGAATGAGGACAAGGCAGGGCCAGGCGACCGCCGGGATTTCATGCACGGATCCTTTCTGCAGCCAAAAATCAAGAAAGCCTTTGTCTTGTCTTGTTCAAGGACCAGGTTTAGAACACTCCTTCCTCTCCTGCAGTGTTCCCTGGAACACTCTTAACGACTGGCTATGCAATCGCAGGCATCGATCCGACAAATGTTTATTGAGCTCCGATAGAACGGCCCGGAGCTGTCCTAGGTGCTGACGTTGCACAGGCAACAAAACAGCTGGAGCCTTTCTCTCCGGGAGCTTCCATTCCAGGGAGCGGGGCAGACCGTAAACAGGATGATTTCCACTTCAGATGGAAACACTTACTTCAAACAGTGAGGAAAGCATGCCAACGGGGATTCCGGACATGTGGCTGGGAGCGTGGCTCTGCATTCCGGACAGTGGCTCTGAATTTTCACAGATAGGAATACATTTGGGATTCAAGAAAGAGAAATTGCAACTTCCCAGGGATTTTCAGGGATTCCTGAAATCACAGGTTGCTCTTAAAACATCTCAAACGTTCTTCATGTCCTTTACTCATGACTATGGATGCATAATGAATCGGAAATACTAAATTTAGGTGCATTTACAAGTAACTGCAGCCTATAGTGAATACTCAGACACTGTAGAACACCAGCAGACATGATTGAGTAGAACTTGGATAATGTTACATCAGGATTTTTCATACTAAGATTAGCAGCAATGCACAGAATCAGGTGTCAGAGTTGCCAATTTAAGAGCTTACTTTGCTCCCAAGGTGTGTTATTAATATTTTGGATGCATCTTTCTTGGGATTTGCATCAAGTACAGCGCGTATAAACATATTAGCCTTTCTTTTATCAGGAACAATGCCTGTTATCGGCAGCAGACAGGGCCACCAACAGACATCATAACACGGCCACGGCCACAAGCAAGACTGACCCGTGAAACCATAAGAGCCCTACATCTATGTGCTCCAGCCCCACTGACCCCAAATGTCAAACCGCAGCCCCTGACACCAGTCTCTGCATTCCCTGCTCTCCCTTTCTTATGCGCCATTGGCGGAGTCTTGCAAACCAGGGACATTTCTATGTGGATCATTAAGCTTTAGTGCACACATGGGAACCCTAACGTTTCCCCAATTTCTCCACCGATTTCTTTTTTTTTTTCTCTCTCTCTCCAGGATTGGGGATTTGAAAAAGCAGATGAGGTTCTTGGGAAATTCAGGGAAGGCCAGCTCTTGCCACCTGGGTCTGAGGAGCAGTTGTGTCATCTGTGAGCACCTGCCAGAGCTTTGGGATCACAGGCATGTCATCTACCTGTATGCGACTGCTCCCTCATCTGCCAAATGGTGTCACAATGAACACCTTTGGCATGGGGCTGCAGCGAGATCGAATTCATATATATATATATATATATATATATATATATATATATATAATATATAAAAGCAGCCCTAACAGTGTTTGGCAGGCAGTTAGCAGTCCCCCCCCCCAAAAAAAAATGTTAGTTCTTGTTAAAGAGGCAGCACTGGGAGAGCTAGTACCATCTATGGATGGTCAGGGATGGGTCTCTGAAGACCACGGGCTGTAAATGACTTATTTCTTATGTGTTTTTTATGTGTGTGTGATGAGCACTTATGTAACTTGGTCACCTTGATAAGGAAGAGAAGGAAACCAGGAGAGCCATACGGACAACAGCTTAGGTAGTCACAAAGACCATGTTTCCCACGAGGGTACTGAGGACAGCTCCGCTTTCAGATGGCCGTGGTCACAGAGGCAATGCAGGCTGCCCGCGACAGAGACACGGAAGAAGCAAACAAACATGTGACTGTGCATCGTTACACATCGGAGGTGCATCAAGTGAGTTAGGCCAATTCTAGCCAGCCGGATGCTGACGGCAGAGGTCCTCAGAATGCTCTCTGGCGTCAAACTCACCAGTATGGGGTAGAATTGCAGTGGAGCTGGGAGTTTTGATGCTGCTCTGCTGAGAAAGGTCAAAGGTAGGGGTGGGGGCAGTCCCCGTGAACTGTGAAGAGGAGAGGTTCGGGAGAGATCGGCTGGTGGAGCAGGGGACGCGAGAAAGAACAGCACAGAGACCTGTAGCCTGAGATGTGCTTCCATGAGACAGAGGGTGCAGTTTGGGGAGATGAAGCCAGACCCAGGAGAAGGACCTAGAAGGCGGATTCTGGTAGCCGAGCCCAGGTGCGCCGTCTGATCTGAGCTTGTCAGTGGATGCAGGGGGACACATTTGAAGTGCAAGTCAAAGGACAGGAGCAGAAACACAGATTAAGACCCCACACTGAAGGGCTGCGTTTGTACCGTGGTCTGAGAGCTGATGGGGGGTGTTCAGTGTGCAGATGGGTGGAGCTTGGCTGGTGTGAAAAAGTAAAGGACACAAACAGAGCCTGGGAAATGAGATGGACCATTGCTCCTCGTGTCACATGAATGGACAGAGCTAAAATTTCATCCCTCCAATAACTGATCGGCCTTCTTACAGGTCTGGACATCACGACAGAAAGACAACATGTAGCACAGCAGATGCATGAGCTCAGCCGCAGAGATAGAGAGCAGAGAAGGAGAGAGGGAACCCAAGGATGGCAGTTGAGAGATGCAGGTAGACAGGTCAGCAGGTGGGTGGACGGATGGATGGATGGATGGATGGATGTGGTAATTGGTAGATAGAGGATGGATGGATTAGATAAGCAGTGGAGAGACAGATAATTGGTAGATATCAGTTGATTGATATCAATTGATACATAGAGGAAAGTCCGATAGCCACACACACACACACACACACACACACACATGCATATTCTTACCAAATATGAATAAATTCAGGAAGACCAAGAGAAAACAGGGAAGCATTCCAGGAAAGACTTTCCAAGAACTCCAAAAAGTCATTTCTTTGATGTCCCCAAACCCAAGCAGGAAGGCACTATCATCTCATGTTACAGATTTAAAAAAAAATAATAATAAGCAAAAAGAGCAAAGTAAACTTGCTCAAGGCCACAGAGCCAACGGGTTATGAGCTATGATTTCAGCCAGTTCTGAATGATATAAAAACCCAGGGTTTTTCTACTGCGAGGAGTGTCCTTAGCCAGGAAGAGCAAGAGGGAAGAGGAGAAATAAACAAACTGAGGCAGAGTGAGTCTCTGGAGTAAGAGTACTGGAGGAGCCTTCTGTTCTGCAAGTTGCTGGAGAGAGGGTTTTGGAGACACAGGATAAACAAGCACTCAGGAAGCTGCTCACTACACTGAAGAGAGGTGCAGAGAAAGCATGGAGGTAGACCACGGAGGCAGAAAAAGAAAAGCAGAGACACTCAGAGGAAACCTAAAAGGAAGGAGAAGGGCTCAACTTTCATCTTGAACTGTGCAAAGAGTTCTAAAAATTGAAATGGTATCACAGACCAAAAACAAAAAACACACACATAACTGTTGCATTCTGAATTGTAACTTTCACATTTGTCAGATGGAAATTACACAGTACTTAGGACAGAACATAACTGCTGCTGCTACAAGGGAAATCATTGGTAAAGCCATGTGGTTAATAAACATTATTCACATTGCCCCTTTCGTCACCCTCTGATCATGGGGGGGGGGGCGAGGCACCGCACACCTAATTAACTTTACAGCAGCACTAAATATTCCTCTTTGCTAAACAGAAACCACTTGCACAGACAAGGCTCTGGCAATTACATTTCGGCTACCTTTGGGATATGGTAATAAAGAATTATTTTGTCCCATTAATGATCTCAAATTAATTACAAACAGGACTTTGAGAATGGGAGGTCAAGGCAGTAGAGAATTAACCCATTGGATGCCAGCCTACCCATGCCAGATCCATGTCTTTCACTGCTCCTATGAGAAGGACAGAGAGAGAGGTGGGCTCCACTGCCTTAGATTTGGGAAACCCAGCCCAGGACTTCTCACAGCCCAGGATGAATGCCAGTAATCTCAAACTGACAAACATTTGACATTCTTAACCTAAAGAATCAGATCTAACAGACATTCAAGTGCAGATGTCTTTTTGATAAAAGACCTTCTTTTCCTTTGGGTAAATACCCAGTAATGGGATTACTGGATCAAATGGTAGGTAAACTTTTAGCTCTCTCAAGTATCTCCATACTGTTTTCCATAGAGGTTATACTAATTTGCAGCCCCACCAACAGTGTGTAAAGTGTACCTTTCTCTCTGCATCCACGCCAGCATCTATGTTTTGGGACTTCTTAATGCTGTTTCGGCACAATCCACAATTGCAAAGATGTAGAATCAAAACAAGTGCCCATCAATTTATGAGTGGATTAACCAAATATGATATACGCACACCATGGAATACTACTCAGGTACTAATAAGGATAAATTAACGCCTTTTGCAACAATTTGGACTGAACTAGAGACCATTATCCTAAGTGAAGTATCTAAAGGATGGAAAAACACCACGAGTACTTGCTATGAAATTGGAACTGATGAGCGCACATGTGCACAGAGGGAAGGAAAACTCAGTGGAAATCAAGCAGGGGTAGGGTGGAGGAGGGGATGGGAGAAAACCTACTTCACAGGTACAACAAACATTATCTAGGTGACAGGCACACTTGTAACCATGACTCAAGCATTGCAAAAGTGATCCATGGAACCAAAGATATCTGTACCCTGGTGATACTTTGAAAAAATAAAAAAGGATCGGACCCAAGGGACACACAAAGGGAAAGTGAATTCAGCAGCATCACTTGTTTCCAAGACCGTCCACCAGACTCTTCAGGACAAGAGCTCTGAACCCGCACGGTTCTGCCTGGGGTCAAACTCTGACAACTCTCTCTTACCGGCGTTTGAGCGAGCACGTCCACTTAGCAGGTGACTGAACCGGGTGAAGCTACACAACACCCCTCAGCCTCAGCTCCCTCATTTTACAAACGGGTTCACGCACAGTACCTGTGTTACGGGGCTCAGGTAAAGACCACCTGACACAATGCAAGTACGTTGCTCTGCACCCTCCCTAGAACGTAGCAAACACTCCACAAGTGAGTCATTATTATCGATAACGTTTTTGTTACGGTCACTAAAGTTTTCTGTGGGCTTTCCCCAATTAAGTGACAAAAGCCAATGTACCTGCTTCTTCACCCAAGTCACCAGAAAGTTGGTACCACAGGGAGTGCCGATGTATCAATGGCTGGTTGAGTGCTTTTTAATTAACAATTTATTTAGCTGGGCCTCAATTCATCATTCCTCCTCCCTTACTCACTGTTATGAAACCCCGAGCACCTGTAACAACCTTGCCAGTGACGTTTGTTCATTAACTCACTCGCCCAACAGCTACTAATTACCATCCCTGGGGAACACACTGTTCTCTAAGTGCCTGAGACCTCAGGAGGAAACACCAGACAGTCTTTCAGCCATGATGAATTACTTTTTAATTTTTTTTTTTTTTTTTTACTTTTTAAAGTAGAGTAGGGGTTTCGCTCTTGTTCAGGCTGGTCTCGAACTCCTGAGCTCAAGCGATCCCCCCCGCCCTGGCTTCCCAGAGTACTAGGATTACAGGCGTCAGGCACTGCGGGGCCCGGCCTTGACTTACTTATCGTTCCTCCAATTCACGATGCTCACTCTTATTCTCACACATCATTTCCTTAGCCTGGGATGCCAGTCCCATCTTTCCCTGCGGCTTGCTTAGGGAGCTTCTGTGTTTCCTTCAACACTCAGCTTGATGCCACTCTCTCCAGGAAGCCTTCTCAGCTACATCCAGGCTTCATGAACAAGGTAGGTTCTCCAAAGCGTCCACTGACCTACTTTTGCACTGTTCTAATTATTTCTATCTCCTCCCTTTCTTGGATGGATGGAACTTACAAGGCAGGACTGTTCCGCAGTGCTGCACGTGTGATCTGACACATATTAAGCGTTTAATGAAAACGTATGTTAAAGGAATAACTAAAAACTTAAAAATATGCATCGGTAATTATGATCTGACAAAAAAAAAAAGAACTGCTTTTGTAAGTAGTTGGAAGGAGCAGACAGTAATGCGACTGTGGCTCAAACAGTAAATTAATTGGATTATATGACAGGGAAATTCGCATGGTGCATCTGGACCCAGATGTGGTTGAGACTCTGTCTTCGGAACATGCTCTTGGCTCTGCTTTTCTCCACCTCGATTTTATTCCCAAGCAGGTTCTCGCAGATGGCGAGGAGCAGCTCAGGGCCTAAGTGATACCAGCCCCACATCCTCACTAGGAAGAGAGCTGCCCTCCCTACAGCTCCAGCCAAAGTCCCAAGACAGAATCTCATTGGCCGTGGTAGAATCACATGACCATCTTCAACCAATCGCTGTGGCCCGTAGGTTAAGCATCCTGATTGGCTGGGGCTGGGTGATGCACTTACACCTGTTACTGGGTTGGGGGCTGGGAAGAGATGGAGAGAGAGAGGAGGTTCTTCCGACATGCTCAGGACGCAGTTATCAAAAGGGAAAGAGATGCTGGGCCAACACGAGAGCGGATGCCCACGTTAAGAACCTTATAAAGCTATCCCTCCTAATCAAATTCAAATTGCCCAAACAAAGGCTAACTCCTGAGCACAATGCCCCCCCTCTTCTGAGAACTGTCCTGATCCAACTATTCCTGAAACTACCTGAACTCCAGTTAACCCCTCCTGCTGAAGCCCTTTAGAAACTTCTGCCCTTCCTTCCTCATGTTCCAATACTCCTTTGGAACCTTCTCTTGCCTGGCATTTTTGAATAAAAGCTTAGGCTAAAAAAAAAAAAAAACTTAGAAAACGAAGCGCTATCGTCGGAGTCTGGAATGAGGATGGAGGTGGCAATGTGGAGGTCAAGGCATGTGAACTCTGCCTGAAAACCAGGAAGCATTTGGGCCCGTGGGGGAGACAATGGCAGAATGAGTAGGAGCTAGTTTTGTGCTTGAAAGGTTATAATGAGCCACGTGCTTAGAAATGCAGGTTAGACCCAGATCCCAGGATCGGAATTTTGTTCAGAAGGCAGCAGAAGGCCACTTAATCTTTTCACCTGGAAGGAGGCAGGGCCAGAGTCACAGTTCAAAAAGATTAATCAGACAGGTGTGTGCAAAATGTGCCAGAAGGAACGCAGAGAGAGCATGGGGATAGCCCAGGTAGCAGATAAGGAAGCCCTCCGCGTGCTGAGAAGAGAGCGCACGTGACAGCGGGATTCGGGAGCAGCTGGGGACATAATTGACACTCCTGAAATAGTATTTTCTCCCCGAGCCAGCCACTCTGCTGCAGCCACTCTGCATCTGAGGCTGGCATTTAAGAGACAAAGCAAAGATATTTTCACGGGCTATCATTACTGTGCATTACACAAGCTGCAGTGGTTTTTTTTTTTTTTTTTTTTTCTAATTTTTTTTTCCTGGCTTCTGACTCGGAAAGGGTGGCTTTTTTCTCTCTTCTGCAGACAGAAGTGGGGCGGTGAGCAAATAAGGCCAAGCTCCATCTTCATCTGCAGACTGGCCCCGTGGCGAGGCCACTGGTGGCTGATTCCTCTGCAGGCTGTCACGACGGAGGACTCAGGCGACGGAAAAAACCCACCCCCGTTCCTTTCCCTGACACACGCGGATCGGTGCTGGTCACTGCAAAGGAAGATGGGAAAGGTGTGGACTCAAAGGTCATCCAGGTGTCGTCTCTGCACCCACAGGAGGACCAGGAAGCGAACGGAACCCGTCCACACCTCCAGCCTCAGAGAGGCTCCGAGGGGCTGGCCGGTGCCTGGAGACCGCCACAGCCAACGGGATTTTTGCTTTGTTTTTACCTTTTTTTTTTTTTAATTTTTTTTATTTTTAAAAATAACAGTTGTCCTTACTCATGGATGTTTTTACCTTTTTGTATTTTTTAAAAAATGAAAGTCATCAGACATTAATCAAAAATGCAAGTGGATCCATAAATAGTCCCCCAATTTCATCTCGGTGATTACTCTTCCTCCTCTCGATGCCCCTGGGCGGACTCCTCTCCCTCTCTCTACACCAACCACATAAAACATTTCACATAAAATACTTTGCAAACGATACTTCCCTCCGACAGCCGTATGTATATTTCTAGTTACTGCAAGCCTAGGCTACTCGCTCCATTTTATTTTGCTTTATTCTTTATGGTTAGAGAAATCAATTTTAATGTCACACCTTTAAAATCTGGCTTCTTCCAGATGGAAACAGATGTTTTGCTTTCTCAGTGGTGCTTGTTTCAATATGGTACTCTCCGAAGGACGCCCAAGTGGGTAACGGCATGCAGCTTAATAAACACTCTGCCTCCTACACTGTGCTCCAAACCTGCACATCACCTAAGACGTTAAAACATTCTTTCTTTTGCTCACTTAAGAAGGAAAGCTGGTCCACACACTAGGGACCTTAAGATCAAAGTAAAAGCATGCTACTCTATGTCTCGAAGATCTCTTGCATCTGCTCAATCACTGAGAAAAAGCAGGAGCTACTTGCTGTTTCCGTTAGTACAGCAGCCACTTATTCACTGCCTTGACCCAAGAGATTAAAAATATTTCCCTTTTTTATTTTTGGCTTCCCTGTATGGTAGATATCAGGCAGGGACCAAATCTGCAGGTGGCAGATACGGACCAGGAAGGAGGCTCCTAGGGGTGGAGAAACCAGGACCCATCAGGGGAGAGACTGCAGGAAAACACAGCACACCTGACAAGCAGGTATGTCAATCACCTGGTAACATCCCACGCCTCCTGTAAGCCCTCCCTGACCAGGCCAATAAGAGGAAACCACCTGGGAGTCCTTAACACCTTTCTCCAATCCTGGAGACTAACCCATTCCTCTCTGCAACGTATTTTCACTTTGGGTAGCTTCCTTCTTCTCTGCGAGAGTGTGTAGCATTCTTCTTTCTTCCTCCTTTTCTGCAATGAAAGCTGTTTGTGTGTAAGCGCTTCCTGTGTGCGGTCACTCCGTCACACCCGCCCTGCTTGCGATTCTCCCGAGCAAGGAGCCAAAGAACCGGGACATTTCTCCTTCAAAGACCCAACCCTGACAGCAGACATCTTTGCTTTTAATTCTGCAGACCCTGAGAACGATTCCGGAATGGGAAGACAACTCTGCCTTCACCGTCCTCAGGTTCTCCGGGTGTGCCCCGGCATATACCACGGAGTACTTACTACTCAGCTCTAAGAAACAACGGTGATAGAGCACCTCTTGTACTTTCCTGGATAGAGCTGGAGCCCATTCTACTAAGCGAAGTATCTCAAGAATGGAAAAACAAGCACCACATGCACTTACTAGCAAATTGGTATTAACGGATCAACACCTAAGTGGACACATAGGAGTAACATCTATCGGGTGTCGGGCAGGTGGGAGGGGGGAGGAGGGGACGGGTACATACACACACAATGATTGAGATGTGCACCGTCTGGGGGACGGTCACGCTTGAAGCTCTGACTCGAGGGGGGAGGGAGTGTCAAGAGCAATATGCGAAACCCTAACATTTGTACCCCCATAATATGCTGAAATATGAATAAATAAAAACACAAGTTCTACTGAATCAAAAGTTCTGGCAGTGGGACCGGCACTCTGTGTTTTAGGGACCCCTCCAGGTGAAGAGGATGGATGTGACATTTTGAGAGCCACTGCCGTAGGTTACATGAGGATTTAAAAATCAGAACATGCTGGTGGGACTGCAAACTAGTTCAACCTCTGTGGAAAGCAATATGGAGATACCTTAAAGCGATACAAGTGAATCTACCATTTGATCCAGCAATCCCATTGCTGGGCATCTACCCAAATGATCCAGTGACACTCTACAAAAAAGACACCTGCACTCGAATGTTTATAGCAGCACAATTCATAATTGCAAGGCTGTGGAAACAGCCCAAGTGCCCATCAATCCAAGAATGGATTAATAAAATGTGGTATATGTATACCATGGAGTACTATTCAGCTCTAAGAAACAACGGTGATATAGCACATCTTATATTTTCCTGGTTAGAGCTGGAACCCATACTACTAAGTGAAGTATCCCAAGAATGGAAAAACAAGCACCAGATATATTCTCCAGCAAACTGGTATTAACTGAGTAGCACCTAAGTGGACACACAGGTGCTACAGTAATAGGGTATTGGGGAGGTGGGAGGGGGGAGGGGGGCGGGTATATACATGCATAATGAGTGAGATGTGCACCATCTGGGGGATGGTCATGATGGAGACTCAGACTTTTGGGGGGAGGGGGGGAAATGGGCATTTATTGAAACCTTGACATCTGTACCCCCATAGTATGCCAAAATAAAAAAAAAAAAAAATCAGAACATCCCAGTAAGGGAACGGAGGGCTCACTGCATCCATCACCGGAGCTGTCGCTGAGCACCTGCTCTGTCCAAGGTAGGTGGCGATGCCGGCTCACTCAGCACAGAGCGTCCGCGTTGCTGCTCAGGCGAAGAGCGCCCCCTGTCTTCAGGCTCCAGAACAGTCCTGGCGTGTTTCCGAAATTATTTTTCCCCCCTTTCATTTCATCGTATTATGGGGGTACAAATATTGTTAGGGTTACATGTATTGCCCCGATGTGCCAGAGATTCAAGCGTGTCCAGCCCCCAGGCGGTGCGCACCGCACACATGTAAATATACACCCCTCTCCTCCTACCCCCTCCTGCCTGCCCACCACCCGATAAAAGGGTCTTTTTTTTTTTTTTTGTATGTTTGCTTTTTTTGACATTTTGGTTACATTGTATATTTTTGCCTCTCCCTAAGAAGGGTTAGAGGTATGCCCTTCCCCTGCACAATGCTCGCCACATCCCTAAGATGTGGGTCTCCCCCCACCCCCAAATCCCTGGTGAATAAATACTACCACCATTTGATGGCAAGTAGATGTGGGGCCCATTTTCCATGTCTTGTGTCGCCTCACTTTGGACAACGGGCTTAAGCTTAATCCAGGATAGCATAAGCGGTGCTAGCTCACTGTCGTTTCTTAGAATTGAGTAATATTCCATTGTGAGCATATACCACATTTTAATTATCCACTCATGAATTGACGGGCACTTGGGTTGTTTCCATGACCGTGCAATAGCGAATTGTGCCGCCATAAACATTTGTGTGCAGATGTCTTTATAATACAATGTCTTATGCTCTTTTGGGTAGATGCCCAACAATGCTATTGCAGGGTCGAATGGTATTTCTATTTCTAGCTGTTTGAGGTATCTCCAAATTCTTTTCCACAAAGGTTGCACTAATTTGCAGTCCCACTAGCAGTGTAAGAGTGTTCCTGTCTCTCCACATCCTCACCAGCATTTGTTGTTTTGGGATTTCTTAATTTAACCCAAAGCCTTTCCTTACAAAAAGCATAACACGAGTCTCCCCGCCGGGACAATCTGGTGAGAGGAGGAGATGAGATTGCAGAGAGGAGAACTGACAAACCTCAGCTTCTGTCTTCACATCACTTCTGTCCTGTCGTTCGCCTCTGTTGAAGATCAGAGCCCCAGAAGCGCCTCCAAAGTAGAATCGGAACACGTTCTGCAATGTGCGGTGCTGAAAAACTCAACACCAAAACCCCAGGGTCTCCGTTGGATGCAAAGTGAACCTCCGTGAATTGCTGGCTCCTTCCCAGGTCTTTCCACCTGGGGCCGATATCCCCGGCAAGCCTTTATAAGGTGCGCTGCCCGGAAAAGGTATTGACTATGTGATTTTGAAGAGGGATGGAGTCTGGCTGCTGGGCCTATGAGTAGTATGTGAATCAACCCAGAATCTATACCTGGGGAGATATTGGACCGATCAATCTTTATTCCCAGGCAATCAGGCAAGGCAGCATCTCCAGGTCTCCCTATAGACAGCTCATAAAATGGAGGTATTGATCCAAAGGTCTAAATTTGTAGTGCGGACTATAAAAGCGATTTGTTTTGGGGGGACGGTCTTATAAGATGAATGCATTTGGATGATTAACTTCAAAGACAATTCCTTAGGGAAACCGTGCAACATTTTGCAGGAGCAGGTTTCTCTGTGAAGTTACCAAGGCAGGTTCTAAGGGTTCTAAAAAAATTTTTTTTTAAAATTTTTAATTATCATGGGTACATAGTAGTTGTATATCTTTATAGGGTACATGTGCTGTTTCGATGCAGCCATACAATGTGGATTAATCCAATCAGGGTAATTGGGGCGTCCATCACCTCAGGCATTTAGCATTTCTTCGTGCTAGGAACGTTCCAATTCTATTATTTTATTAATAGTTTAAAGCATATCCTATTCTTTCTTTGTGTGTGTGGTCATTTTAGGCAAATACCAACCTATCTGAAATATAGTGTATATCGAAGGTCCTCTGAGGTCCTTTGAATGACAATGACACTAGTAACATTCACTAAGTCCTCCCTACTCTGCATCAGGCATATGCCAGGGGGTTTGCTTAGGTTTCCTAATTTAATTTATCCTGATAATTTCTATGTGGTGGGTACCTTTTATTTTTTTTTCTTATTTTTCAGGTGAGGAAATGGCTGCTCACAGAAGCAGAGCGGCTTGCCCAAGGTCCCATAGCTAACTAGCCAAGGATGGAAACTCAGGTCTGTCTCTCTCTCCAAAGCTTCAAACTCTTCCAGGGATTATAAACAGTGTGGAAAGTGTACACACAGAGTCCCCGGCCATATGACAAGATACAATTATTTGTATAATTCTCTAAACCGATTCCTACATAAGAAGTTGACATTGACTAAACTAGCTGCTCCTCCAGGGGGCTAAAATGATCCGTACGTAGTCCCATCACCTTTTTTTTCCCCAAGAAAGTAGAGAAAGATGGTCATTGTGAGAATTTTGAGGTGACTATGAAGTGCTACATATAAGTCAAGACATGACCAGGGAACCTGATCTTCAGCGTAAGAAGAAAGAAGTAGAATGGGGTACAGAAGACAGATCGTGAGAACCCACAGGTAGAGACAAAAGGTGCATGAAAATTTCCAGGGCCGCTGAGCACTGACCAAACTAAGGCTTAGTATCTGGGTCATTCCTATAAATCTTCATGACATAAGGAAGGAGTTTCTCCTCCTGGCAATCAAATGTCCCCTTAATTAGGCAGGCACCTGGCTGGAAGCTCCAAGCAAGCAGCTGCAGGCATAGCTGGTTTTATCAACGCTCCACTTTGTCACGTTTTTTACACATTGAAGGATTGAGGCAACCCTGCATCAAGCAAGTCTATCGGAGCCATGTGTCCAACACCGCGTGCTCACTTTGTCTCTCTGCGCCAGGTCTTGGCAACTCTCACAATATTTCACACTTTTTCATCGTCAACCTGTCATGGTGATGTGTGGTGAGTGAGCTTAGGTGTTACTTACTGTGGCTGTCCCGGAACACCACGGACCACACCCCTCAGACATGACAATGACTCGTTGATGGATATTGTGTGTTCTACCTGTTCCACCAACCGGTCATTTTACCCACTTCCCTCCCTCCCTCTCCTTGGGCCTCCCCGATCCCCTGAGTCCCAGCAATACTGAAATTTGGCCGATTAATAAACCCTACAGCGGCCTCGTAGTGGCTCAAGTGAAAGGAAGAGACTCGCCCCTCTCACTTGAAATCAAAAGCTAGAGATGATGAAGCTGAGAGGGGAAGGCGTGTCGGAAGCAGAGGCATGTGGAAAGACAGGCGTCTTAGGCAAACGGTTACCCAAGCTGTGAATGCAAAGGAAAAGTTCTTGAAGGAAATAAAAAGTGCTCTGCCAGCAAACACACAGATAAGAAAGCAAAACAGGCTCATTGATGATAGAGAGTAAAGTTGAGTGGTCTGGATAGAAGATCAAACCAGCCGCGCCATCCCCTTGAGCCAAAGCCTAATAAAAGTGCAAGGTATAGCAGCAAGTGCTGATGGAGAAGCTGCAGGGAGTGATCCCGAAGGTCTAGATGAGGTCGTTGATCGAGGTGGCCACAGCAAACATCAGATTCTTAACGCAGGTGAAACGGCTTCTATTGAGAGAAGATGCCTGCTAGGAACTTCATAGCTCGAGAGGAGAAGTCACTGGGTTGCTTCCAAGCTTCTAAGGACAGGCTGACTCTCTTGTTAGGGGCTAATGCAGTTGACAACATTATGGTGAAGCCAGCGCTCATTTACCATCCCCCCAAAATCCTAGGGCCCTTAAGAATTATGTGACATCTACCCTGCCTGTCCTCTATCAACGGTGTGACAAAGCCCAGGGGACAGCTCATCTGGTTACAGCATGGTGCAGTTATTAAGCCCACTGTTGAGAACTATTACAACAAATGATTCCTTTCAAAATATCACTGCTCATTGACAAGGTACCCGGCCCCACCCAAGAGCTCTGACAGAGACGCACAAGGAGATGAATGTGTTTTCATGCCTGCTAACACAACACCACCCATCCTGCCGCCCATGGATTAAGCAGTAATTTCCACTTGTAAGTTTTATTTTAAAAATATATTGCACACCGTCCAGGGGATGGACACGCTTGAAGCTCTGATTCCGGAAGGGGGGAGAAGGGGGGGGGAAGGCAAGACATGTAACCTAAACATCTGTACCCCCATAATATGCTGAAATTAAAAAAAAAAGAAATAAATAAAAGAAATATATTTGGTAAGCCTGCAAGGTGCTATAGATACTGATTCTTCTGATGAATTTGAGCAGAGTATATTGCAAACCTTCCAGAAAGAAGTCACCATTCCTGATGCCATTAAGAACATTTGTGATGCACGGCAGGAGGTAAAAGTATCAACATGAGCGGGAGTTTGGAAAGAGATTACCTTCCAAACCTCGTGGGTGATTTTGAGGGGTTCACGACTTCAGTGGAGGATGTAACTTGCAGATGTGGTAGAAATAGCAAGAAAACTAGAATTAGAAGCAGAGCCCGAAGACATGAGTGAATTGCTTCGATGTCATGATGGAACTTTAACAGAGAAACAGTAACCACGCCCGGCCCTCTTTTCCCTTCGAATAGTTCCACACCTGTGTTCATTCTGGTCAATGGGTGACACTTTTGTTTCTTGGCTGTTAACTAATCGCTTTAAAGGCATCTGCACTGCAACAGAGGATGACAGGATGCAAAAAGTCTCCAAAACTGGCGTGATAGTTTCACTATGGATAAATGTGTGCGTGCTCATGTTCTCTCTGGACTTCACGTATTTACCAATTTACTGAGAGCTTGCTCCGGGCCACCTACAATTGGCATTTTAAGTAGTTTATTACAGTTCATTTCTCACGTCGACTCATCAACCTGATGAAATGGGGTATAATTATCCTCAGCTTAGGGCTGAGAAAACGGAAACCCAGAGGTGAGAAGCTTCACCTAAGCTCACAGACAAACAAGTGGAGCCACTGGTGCTCGGATGAGGTCCACGGCTCCAATGTCTGTGGGCCTGACTTCCAGCCCAGTGTCCTGCGGGCACCAAATCTGCCATCTCCGGCCCCGTTGTCAGAAGCAGACGGGGTCCAGGGACGCAGGAGTGGACTGCCAGGCTCCTCAGCACTTCTCGGTGACAGCCAAATGCCCCTTGGCCAGGACACCGTTGACACTAAGCCACAGGCCCCAGCACAGGCAAGCCAGGGCAACGAGAAGGAATACACCATGCGACGCCTCCACCAGCTCGGTCCCCCGATCCTTCTTGTCCAGTTCAGGTCTCTGGTCACGGTGCCCAGGGGTATCTTCTGGAAGAGGTGACATCAACCTCCAGAGGATGACAACACGTTCTAGTTCCTGAATACCTGAGACAGAACCGGACACATGGACGGCCAGGGGTTTCACGGGCTGCTGGCCATAATCCACTCACCATGTGAGTGTTTATTCCAGACCTACTGTGTGCCCCAGATCGCCTGCTGGATGCTGGGCACGCACAGGGGCATCAGAGCCCTTCTGCGGCTTGAACGTCGGGTAGGGTGGACAGAAAACACTCAAGGGGACGAGAGCTGTATCTGTGATCTACGCATAATCACAAACCTGGCGATTGCTAGCTAGTAACCAACGGTGCTGAGAAAGAGAACAACTCGGGACACCCGCTCAGCCAGGACGATCAGGAAGGGACTGCGCACTGAGGTGGGAGGGGATAAGCTGGCCCGGCCGTGTGAGTCGGGGAGGGCCGGCCCAGTGCCGGAAATGCCCGGGTGTTTCTGGAACCACAAAGGCAGCCACCGTGCAGGCCCTTCCGGACAATGAGGGGAGCGGCAGTGGGACACTGACCTCCCTCCTCTCTGTTCCTGAGTGTCCCAATCCTGCACGTGGGGCAGGACCTCCAAGAAAGTGCCTCCTCCACCCCCATCCCTTCCTCAGTTTAAAGCAGCCAGGAAGGAAAATTCTGAGAGGCAGAGATGGGAAATAAGGGGGTCGGACCTTCCCGAAAAATAGATTTTGTTTTCAATCTGAGATTGCGTTTCTTATGCCAAACGGCGCTAGAGCCACTTTCTTTTTTTTTTGAGTGCAGATGCCATTTTATTGTAATAAAGTCAAAGCCCTGTTTGAGTAATCTACATTTTGCTTGACCCTATTTTCTCAAGATTGCATAATCTTTCATGGCATTGGTTGAGAGCCATTTTCTGATACATATTGTGTCTTTTGTCACTAAAGTGAAATTCATGGATAAAATAATTATCTGCATACATAATTCAAAAGAAATACGATGGCCTAATCGTACTGTAAACGAACAAATAAAAGGGAAAGGGATTTGCGGTCAGACGATGTGCCGTTTCAACACACAGATGCCCAGGCCAAACTGCTCTGAAGCGGGAGCCAGGGGGCCTGTTCCGTGGGAAGAGGCAGAATTTTCTGGAAAGTTGAACAACTTTCCAAAAAGTTCTGGACAAGACAAAATCTTGCCTTGATCTAACTAACCAGCGACTGCATTCCTTGGAAATTTGGTACATAGTCAAACTATGCAAACGTGCTGTTTATGTAGAAAATGGGGTCGTTTTATGTTCCAGTATTTGTAAGTAGGTTTTTCACCTACATCAGTGTCCAGCAGGCCATTGGAAGACTGGAGGGATGGAGGGTCTTCCAAGCAAAGGGACGGTGCTTTGTGTTGGGATGGACTGGCCTCCACACTGCAGGGCACTTAGCATCTCTGCTCCCCGTCCCCCAAATATTAGCAGCACCCCCCAACAGGTGTGACAGCCACAAATAATACTTCCCTCATGTTGATAAAGTACCCCTAGGCTGTGTGCATGTGTGTGCATGCGTGTGCATGTATCTGCATGCATGTGCATGCGTGTGCATGTATCTGCGTGGCCTGTTGCCCACAGGGGGAGGCAATGCTTTGGAAACAGGGCTATTCCTTCTTGTTAGGAATCGCTGTTCTGAGAAGTATTGCTGCCAGAGATCAGGATGAGGGAGGGAAGAGAATAACTTCTCAAACCTCACACCACCAAGTGACCCCCACCCACATGTAAACATAACGGTGGACCCACTACACAAACTCCCTGCAGCGCCCAACAGGCGTCAGTGATGCTGCAGGTGCGCCACACCTCGCCTAGGTGGCAGAGTCGCCTGGGTGTGCAGAGTGACGCCAAGCTGCTCCGGCCTTATATCTTCCCACCCCTCCTCCTTAGGACGTGTGATGCCACCTGCTTGCTACTCACCTTCCTGCTGAAGCTCACACCCTGTAAATTAGGAAGGAGCACAGACCCGAGTGGCCCAGGTTGCAGTAGCCTCGGTCAGGCTCAGTTTTACTCGACCTTGATATTCTGGGCCAAACAAGCATTTGTTGCAAGGGCTGGATCGCACTATAAGAAATTCAAATAAATTAAACAGAGACCAGGCTTAAGAATTCCCCGAGCAGACAAAACCAATTAGGCCAAGTAAGCAAAAGTTAATCGAGCCTTAATGCAAGGGAAACTTAAGTTATTTCTTACGTCTCTGGCCATCACAGACAGAACTTAAGTTGCCTTCCGAAAATAGCACAAGACAGTCACTTTTAACCAATCGCCTATCATCTTAGAGTCCTGACGGTAATGAGCAATCATCGTCATTACAACGTACCCGTCACTGCTTCATTCGCTATGTCTCACCGTTTTCCATTTGAGACCTGGTTCTAGCACTGCTCTTCTGTATATGCACAAAAACCCTAAAAATTCATTTGTTATTTTTTTTTCACTGTCATATTTGCTTTTTGTTACTGTGAAAGACAAGAGTCCAGAGTAAAAATACAGAAGAAACTAAATACACAACAAAGTTGAAAATTTGCCTTCCATGATAATTAAGCCAAGCTAACATTTATACAGACAGTATACGCACCCAATCCTTAATATTGTTTAAAAATGTGATTTTATTTTTGATAGGGTTGGCAAGTAGCATCCCTGGGCCCTACCCTTTAAGATGTCAGTAGCAACCACAGTCGTGACAACCAAAACCGTCCCTAGATGTTGCCAGATCCACAAGGCTGAGAACCACGGCTGTCAGATGAGGTGTTTGATCTCTCCCTATAGTCATAGGAAAAGAAGGTAACCAGCCTGGCCCCTGCTCTCTGGATACCTCAGGACCAACGGGAAGAGCAACAGACTAGTTGTTGTTGTTTTTTTTTTTAAGTCTCACTTTTTCTTCACCAGATCTCCGTCCTCCATTCCAAAAATACCTCCTCCTCCTAAACCTTGCCTATGGTTTAAGGTCTAAGTTTAGAGAGAATCAGTTTTAAAAAATATATAATTATATGCACACATACTGGTGCATATATGAGAGAGTCATGCCTCGCTTAACGACAGAGACGTGTTCTGAGAAATGCATCATTAGATGGTTTTGTTGCTGTGCGAACATCACTTACACACACCTACCTGGAATCGCCTGCCGCACACCTAGACTGCACGGCGTAGCCTACTGCCCTGGGCTACGCACCTGTGCAGCGTGCCACTGTGCTGAATACTGTGGGCAGCTGTAACACAATGGTGAGTATCTGCGTATCTGAACGCACCTCAACACAGAAAAGGTACAATAAAAATATGGCACGCTGCACCTGTATAGGGCACTGAGCATGAATGGAGCTCGCAGGACTGGAAGTTCCTCTGGGTGGGTGAGTTAGTGAACGAACACTCAGTGCATGTGAAGTCCAAGGACAGGACTGCACACCCGCAGTAGACTTTATAAGCACCTGGACATTCAGGGTGCACCACATTTAAGAAAAATAATGATGCTATGATGTCACGATGGCTGGGACACCACTAGGTGATAGACATTTCTGAGCTCTATTATAATCTTATTCATCCAAATGAAATTAAACTCCCAAGTCTGGCTGTCTGAAATGGCCTTTCACCTTTGGCATGGTTCAGAATGTGCAGTCAAGTATTTATACTCGGAAATAGACTCAGGCATGCAGTCTCTTCGCCCTACACGCCAAACCCTTTTAGGTTTACTGAGAGCATTTTAGCACTTAGATTTCCTTGGTTTCAAAATTGATTAGGCATCTTGTTGCGTTCAATAAATCTTATTTCACTCTTCGTATCTGAGGCTGGAAGACATTCCCGATGACCATTCACCCCAGACCTGGGAGAGGGTTTTGCAGGACGCCGATGCCTAATCTTAGAATCTGAGCTTTATGAAGAAGTGCTCCTTAAAAGGGATTGAAGCCAGAATAAAATGTGAGTGCCTGCTTCTCTCTTTCTCTCTCCTTCCTCCTTCCTTCCCTCCCTTCTTCCCTCCTCCCCCTTTTTTTCTCTCTCCTCCTTCCTTCCCTCCCTTCCTCCGTCCTCCCTTCTTTTTTTTGTTTCCTTCACTATTTGGCATTTTGTCCTCCCCCAACCTTGCAATGACTTTTTTTAAAAAAAATGTTAAATATGTTAAGCGTAATTTAAAAACCCTACACCCTGTGCGCAGATATATTCGCAGGCCACTGCTGGAGCCGAAGTCATTGTTCCTTCTCTTTGTTCTCTTACGTTCCCTGTGGGCTTCTGGTGCATTTTTTTTTCTTTCCACCATAGTTAGCTGAGACCCCCTGGAGCACCCCGTGTTCAGAATGAGCTCACCGAGGACAAAGGTGTCCTCTAAATCATCCTTTTCTTCCAAGAATCCAGCAAAGTTCCTGGTACAGGGCAGAGGCTGAATAAATGAGCACCGAACGATTTGATTTTCTTTGTGGAAAGGTGTGCTGAAGACGGTCCCCTTTTCATTAAGAGAAGCAGACTGGGAGGTACCGTGTGGAAAGGCTCAGGTTAAAAAAAAAAAAATCCACTTTGCGTCCGATTTAAGGACCCTGGGCTATTGTTTAAGTGTACTGATTTCAGGGAGAGAGAGGAGGATGTTTACTGGTTAAAGGTCTCTGGAGAGAAGATGGGAATCCGGAGTTCCCGGGAGTGTGGAATTCCGATGGACACAGCCGGCATGCCACCCGGTCACCCATTCACTGAGGTCCCACGTGTGCCAGGCACCGGCTTCAGGACACAGAAAAGCAGAAAACCAGCAAAAACAAAACAAATGCCTGCCCTCGTGGTGATTACATTCTGGGGCCGGGGGTGCAGGAAAGAACATGGCAAGGTCATGGAAAACGTTAACACATGACACCAGGGTTTGAAGGATGCCCGGGTGGAGTCATCTTAAGAGCGTGGTGGGAGAAAGTTGCTGCTGGGAACTGGATCTTTGAGCGAGTCTCCCGGCAGAGGAAATATTAGGTGCAAATGGCACGAGCCCTGGTGAGTGCGCCGGGGAGAGAAAGGAGGGCTGTGGGCTGCAGGAGAGTCAATGAGGTTCAGGAAAACACCAGGAAAGCAGGAGGAGGATGAGGGGAGTCCAGTGCAAACACTGTGGAGCACAGCAGAGACTCTGGTGCTTGGAGTGCAAGGGGGGGCTGTGGCCACAGAGGTCGGGAGCAGAGGAGCGACCGGATGCGATTCTAACAGTGTCGTTGTTTGGCTGCTGTGTCGAGATGGGAGGAGGGACCCCAAGCCAGGAGGCTCCCAGCGTCACCCAGGGGAGAGCTGCTCTCTGTGTATGGACAAGATCAGAAAGGAGCCTGGAGGAAGCTCGGGGCTGGGCCGTCCAGCAGACCTTCCTGCAATGCTGCGAATGTTCTATAACACGTGATCCTGTAGCTCCGAGCCGTCATCTTCTGTAAAAGCCCACATTCAGTCATTTCCTCGGGGACAACTGGAGGACGATGGGTTTCCGGGGTCCAGATTAATTTGTTCGCAAACCTCAGAAAGTTGGACGGCGCCAAGTGTCGGCAAGAAAGTGGGGGAAGGCGGAGTCCTTCCGCGGTGCCCGGCACAACCCCCCAGGGAGCGAACCGGAAGAACTTGCTGGGACAAAACGGGCACGTCCCTTCGGCCCAGCAATCCGCCTCTGAGATGTGTCCCGGAACGGCTCTCACACGGGACCAGAAGGGGACATGTGTAAGGGTTTTCGTCACGGCAGAGTTTGGGTAGCAGGACTTTGGAGACGCCCGGGCCTCCCTCCCTGGGGACAAGTCAACAAAACGTGGTGGAGGTGACAGCAAAACAAAGCGACTGTCATCAAGAATAAGCTAGGGCGTGCTCTAAAATAACAAACACAGTGGAACTGGAATGTTTTTAACACAGAGAAATGCTGAAACGCCCGAGGTGATGGATACCCCAATTACCCTGATTGGATTGATTCACATCGTTTGCCTGTATCAAAACATCACATGTATCCTACAAATATATACGACCATCACGTACCCATAATAATTAAACATTGTAAACAAACGTGGTGGACGAGCCCACTGAAATGTTATGAAGCAGCGAGATGTAGCCAACCAGAAATATACACAGGGACGTAGACGGATTGTCAAACCAGGGTCATGTTGGGGATCTGCAGGACCCAGAGCAAGGTCTAGGATGACCTCCAGTTCAGACCTCTAGAACAGTAGTTCCTATCAAAGCAGAACTTAAGAACTTAAAAAAAAAATCCCACAGGACTATGCCCAACAACCCCATAAGCAGAGAAAAACATAAAACCATTTACAGAAGAGGAAGCACAATTTGCCAACACACATAAGGAAAGGATTTCCAACCTAACGGTAAAGGAAATGGGAATTAAACACGATCGTCTTCAGCTGTAACACTGTCAAATTAAAAGAATTCGCATTTATTGTGAGCATCGACTTAGGAAATAATAAGCTATTTCAGACATTACCGGTGATCATGGTAATTACCACAACCTTTGGGGAAAGTAATTGGGCAGTGTTTATGAAAATTAAAGCCACGTATATCCTTGGACCAAGTCAGCCTGTTCTTTTGGTGGCCTCTGATGAATCATGTCCCATAGCTATTCACGCTATGATGTAAACTCCCCCCCATACACACACACACACACACACACACACACATACACACACATACACACACACATACACACACACACACATACACACACACACACACACACACACACAGAGGCACTGGGCTTGGTCAGGCAACTGCCTTGCCCAAGGATCCAGGTCTCTCCTCTTGCACCAACCCCTCTTGGAAACCCGAGGCCCCGACATTAGGAATTCCAACCCAGCCATGTGGAGAAGGCCATCTGTCACAGAACCGAGGACCCTGCTGACATCCAGAAGGGGGTCCCAGACATATGGCCCTGGTTGAGCTATTTCAGCCACCCCCCAGCCAGGCTAGCAGCCCCGGCTGGGCCCCCAGACGTCACGGAGCACGGCCGAGCCACCTCCGCTGTGTTGATACATTAACTGCACCACTGTGTGCGGAATAGGTGAAAAACTGGAAGTGACCAGAGTGTCCCTTAATCAAGGAATGGTTGAATTAATCGTGCTGCATTCATAATATAGAATTGTGTGAGGATTATAGCAACAGAAATTTTCCGTCTGCCAATCTGAGCATAACCACGGTATATATATAGTGAGAAAGCACATGGCAGCTTCATATATGATTACAGTTTGGTAAACATATGTTTAAACCTTAAATGCAAAATAAATGTTTGTAGCAACACAGAAAAATGTGGACGCCTACACCAGGTGGTTGCCACTAGTTTTTCTCAGGAGAGTGGGATGTTTTTCTCAGGAGGGTGGGGAGAGGTGGAGATTACTAAATTCGCAATTAACTTTTTAAAGTAATTCCCTCCTTACAGGTACTGCTCAGGTAAACAAAGAAAGTCAAAGGAAGAAAAAAGCAGAACAAAACAGCTTTTAAAAACGATCAGCATTTGAAATCCTATCTATTAATTGCAAACAAACTCTGAGAATAAATCTGAGAGGGGTCTCTCCAAGGTTTTTCTGATTTTAAAAGCAACGTCGTTTTTTGCCAACCTTGGATTCAGGTTGACTCTGAAAAGTCTCATTAAGCTTTTGTACACCTGGGTTTTCGAGACTCATTTAATACGGTTATTTCACTGTTTTCCTAGCATGTCCCATTGAGGAGGGCAAACTTCTGGCTTTATCTCCGAGAACATATTTGCAGTGCGGGTGAGAGCGTGTGTATGTGAGGCTCAAGGAGTATGCAAACAACCAAACCTTCAGAAATCCCTTTTACTCTGAAATTCAGATCATCTGAACGCTTAAAAACAGATTTTGTTTTGTAAAGATCGTTTTCATTAAACAAATGCTTGAAAAAAATCTGCTGTCAGATACCTGTCCTTATGTTTCTTTTTTGACAGACTTACCTGCATGCACAATAGAATCTGGACACATTCGTGCCAGTGTGCTTGACTGCTCCTTCTTTGGTCTAATCCTGTGGTTTCTCACCTTTAGCTTCCTTATAGAATCTTCCAGAAGGCTTTGGGAAAAAAAAATATATAGATGCCTGGGTCCCACCTCTGAAATTTCTGATGTAATTTGGACAGAGCTTGGACGTTGCGATTCGGGAAGCACTGATTCTAACATACACCCAAGGTTTTAAGAAACATCTGTCTATATCGAATAGGAGTGATAAACATTCTCAATGAACGTTTAAAATATTCTAATCTTGTATCTTCTGAGTGGATGAAAAATTGAATTATGACTATTCAGCTCTAAGAAACAACGGTGATCTAGCACATCTTATATTTTCCTGGTTAGAGCTGGAACCCATACTACTAAGTGAAGTATCCCAAGAATGGAAAAACAAGCACCACATATACTCACCAGCAAACTGGTATTAACTGAGCAGCACCTAAGTGGACACATAGGTACTGCAGTAACAGAGTATTAGGCAGGTGGGAGGGGGGTGGGTATAGGCATACATAATGAGTGAGATGTGCACCATCTGGGGGATGGTCATGCTGGAGACTCAGACTTGTGGGGGGAGGGGGGAAAGGGCATTTCTTGAAACCTTAAAATCTGTAACCCCGTAATATGCCAAAATAAAAAAAAAATGAATTATGCTCCACATCGTTGTAAGACGGACCACACTTTATTGAAGCTGACTCATTTGGAAATGGGTATTGAAAAAAAAAAGCCATTTTGTGTGGACATTCAGTTAACCGGGAACACCGAGTGGAGTTCATGCACTCACTGCAGAGAGGACCGGCTTTCAGAAGAGGCCGAAACGTGCGGTTCCCACCAAAATGCCAATGTCGACGGGCCACTCTGTGTCAGCGCAAAATATGGGTGCAGAACGCGGCATTCCTCCCGGGACGGGGGAGCACTTTTCGGTTCTGCTGGGGCATTGCAGCAGGACGGTAGAGTTCCACTCACACGATTCCTTCCGCAGGGCAACCCTCCACAAGAGTAACCCTCTGCACTCCCGAGATGACTCTGTTGTGATTTGGCTGCTTGCACCTGCCAAACCGTATGTGTATGAACTCTATTTAAAACCCTGAACTTGCTCTGAACTGATCTCTATCTGGTGCCTTACATTTGAAACCGAGCCATGGGCGCTTGCTTCATTGCAGCAAACGTCCCGTGACTCTCTACCTGCACGGACACCTCTCCGTGGGCTCACGTCCGCCCCCCGCTGGGCCAGGTGTGCGGCCACAGAGTGATTAAATGTCTGCTCCCTCGGCTGATATTTTTGCTCAGCAACTCTATTTGCTGTAAAATATCATCCTGTGCTCCAGAAAGGTCGCGGGGATGCGGGCAAATTTGAGGAAAAGTCACCCAAGCTCTCCCGGGGGTTGGCAAGTCGGCAGTGAGACAGACTCCGCGTGGTGTTGCTTTTCCCAGAAGAGCGAACGTGCTTTCTTCTGGCTCCCGGAATGGGGCAAACGACGGAATCTTCTCCCCTCTCTTTGTTCTATCCCCAGTTTCTGGGGAAGCTAGAGGAAAGTTTAGTATTCTTCGCTCGTTTAAGCAGTGATCTCCGCAGATGATTCAAGGAGGCTTATTAATGAAAATCACACCTAAATGCAGCTTTCTTCCACATGTTGGAAATGATTGGCATGTATCTGAATAAATAAGAATTCAAGAAATCTAGTTTCTTAAAAAACGCATTATATAATAATTACAAGTACCGTCTATTAGGTGCGTACTAAGTGGCAGGTGGTACCCCTCCCGGGCCAGGCCCCTGTGTTAGAAAACTGTGCTGTTTCTCCCCTCCGTCTTTCCTGCCATGTGACGACATGCATTCCTTCCCTCCAGAGCGGCCCTCGCCAGACACTAACGCCGGCACCGTGATCTTGGACTTCCCGGCCCCCAGAACCGTGAGGGATACCTTTTTTTTTTTTTCCTTTCTAAATTACCCAAGACTATGGGATTTTGTTAGAGCAGCACAAGTGGACCATGACACTGTCAGGACTCACCCCAACCCTCCACCCCCTTTCAACCTCATATCCAGGGACCTTACTGTGTCTTTCCCCAGACCCTGGAGCTCTCCGTCAGGACTCCTGTATTCCAAACTCCTCATGCCACTAAATTAGCATCATTTAGTTCAAACGCTCTTCTCCTCCCCAGAGCACTTTGCACTTCACCTGCTTCCCGGCCGGCCTGCCTGGGTGACAGCGTTCAGCCCAGTAGACCTCATTACGTGCAGAGCGGCAGTACTGCACAGGTCAGAGCTCCAGCTGGGATCACAGACAGCAGGTGACGCGGCCACTGCAAGCCCTCCGGGAGTGTCAGGGACCCCAGTGACGTCAATAGCCATCAATCGTTCATAGCCATCAATAACAACACAGCCAAAGGCAAACCAAAGAAAAATGCAACCTGAACACCAGGGATGTGGGGGTCGGCTCTAGGAAAGTCTCTCATTCTTAACATTCGTATGGAAATAAAAATTATTTTGAAGGGGCAGCTGAGTCCTACAATCACATTAAGAGACAAGGCAAGTCTGTCTCCTTTAACGTGTCCCTCTTCCTGTGTCACAGGACAAGTGTGGGGCACTCACTGCTCTGGGATTACAGCCTGTTCACCCCCATAGAAATAACAGGCATGAGCATTCCTGGTCTCAGAGACTCTGCAGGATATGGGGGTACATCATGCTTTGTCAATTCGTATCAGGTGGGGAATGGCGTTTGGATACCAGGTTAGATGCTGAAATAAAATGACGCGTAAGATAGGATCTTTTCCCCTTAGGTCATAGTTTGGAAATACCGTACATGTATTAAAATAAAATGACAAAGATACCCACATATGTTAGGTGACACACATTTCCTGGAGCCTATGATATGGACAATTGCGGCTGTAAATGGTATTCGGTCTTGGCCTTTTAAATAATGTTAATGTTATGTATTTTATTCCTGGGAGACCATTTGCAGAAAAAGGAAATCATCACAGTAGAATATTATTGTCTCTTTTAAAACTTTCATTATTTTCTAAAACATACAAATAGTGTTTTTAAACAGTAGATGAGTTTATAATTACAGATATAGCAAGCGGATTTTAGAAATCATTATTATGTAATCTCACCATTTGGAGATAATCACATTAACATTTTGGTGCAGATTCTTCTAAAGCCTTTTCTATAACATTTGTAACCCAATCCTTTCCCAGACAGCGAGCTGACCTACCACCTCGGGGAAAGAGACTAAGCCCGCCTGTCAATTGTACATGTGGTCAGTTGGGAGTGAGGGGGGAAGGGGGGAGGAAGGGGAAGGAGGAGGAAGGGGGAGGAAGGGGGAGGAAGGGGGAGGGGAGGAGGAGAAGGGGGAGGAGGAGAAGGGAGGAGAGGAGGAGGAGGGAGGAGGGGGGAGGGGGGAATGTCTGGGCTTAACCCGACACCCAGGATGTCTTTCCAAATGTATATCATCACATCTAAGGGCCACATTGTATCTTGTTAAATGTACCTGCTACAATTCATTCAGTCAATTCCAAATATCCACTGGAGAGTTGAGGGTTTTTTTCCTAATACCAAGCTGCTACATACAATACTCAAAAGCAAATAATCTTCTGCATTCGTCTTAGTGTACCTGATATAATTTGCCAAACTATTCGGGTTTGGACCTCTCTATATCCACTTGGGTTTCTGACATCTGCCAAAAAATCAGTTCTTCGAACCCTGAGCCAAGAGTTTGCCGTCGGATGGCCCCATAGATGGGCTTAGTTTGCACTATGTAATATTTGATGTATTTGAACGCTTCACCTGAGCATCTGAATTCCTTCCTTTTCATGAGGGAAGAATTCCCATGAAACTCACATAGTCCCGGACAGCAGCAGTTGGCAAGGTCTGAGTTTCGGGGACCCATTTGGTCTGGGCCCTGCCTGCTATGAGACCCCCCCTCCTGCACCCCACTTCATTTGTTCCTTCACAATCCCACCTGCCCCTCTCCCCAACAGGCATCTGCATGGCCCCCTGCTGCTCCCCACACATTTCTTGGTCACTTAATGACACTGACCTTATGTTAAGCTTTTGAACCCTGGGATCTGGGCCAAACCACCTGGTCCCGACTCTAAACTTACTAGATACCTGACTTGAGACGCTTGAGTCCCTTTGAGAATGAATTTCCCCATCGGTCACCATGACCGGGTTAGGCTCACCTGCATGGTGCTGGTGAATCTCACCTGCGGGAACTCACGTCCAATACTGAAAGATGCCTAACAGACGGGCGGGGTACGCTCCTCTACCCAGTGGGGAATCTTCCTGCTCTATCAAATATGCACAGTTCCGTGCAAGTTTCATGGCAACAAAAGCCAAACAGATAAAAAGCCCACCACTGATTGGACACAATCTCCTTTTATTCGTGGTGCGGTGCTGGTCTACACCACTCCCCAGCCTCCCCTCTGGGAGAGGTGGCCGGTTTGGCCGATGGAACACGAAGGGAAGTGATTGCACCATCTCCGGGCTCATCCAAGAAAGTCCTGCAGGATCCTCCCTGCTCTCTCCTCTCTTCCTTGCCTTGATGTAGATGCTTGGGTAACCTTGGAAACCATGCGTTGGAGACAGCCGAACCAACGTTTGCAGGAGCCTGGGTTTCTGAATCTTTCCTTGCTGGAAAGCTATCTATAAGCAATACTGTTTGCATCTCACATGCATTAGAAAGAAACTTCCCTTGTGTATGAGCCGTGATCAAATTTGGGGGTTTGTTTGTGAAACACCTAGCGTCACTTAACCAGGAATTTGTGATGTCTAGAGAACGTCAAGTTGGAAAAACTTCCTGAATTGAGTGTCTTTTTTCTATTTCTCTCTCTCTTCTGTAGTTAAAATTAGTGAGGAAAATTAGCAAATGTCAGTTTCGAGCCAATTAAGAATAGTTTTGGTTACAAACGCCGTACTTGGAAACTGACTGATTATGAAATACTTCCTGGGAGACACATCATGGTGCCTCACTGAGTCCTCTGAAAAGCAATTAATTTTTATTTTAAGGAAACATGAGAAAGATTTTTTCAGTGCAGAGCAATGAAAATCAAGAAAGAAATTTGTCTATAAAGTGACGGAACATAAGTACACTTAAATATACAGCAGAGAACATCTAATTATACATCACAGCATTAAAGCCACTGTAATAGCATGACAATTGGCTCACAGAAAATAACCATAAGTGGCCCCTACTTTCCTAAATCACACTGCACATTCCACCCACGTGGCGTTACCTAATAGCATCTTGTTTTATTTTTGTTGCTTTGCTCAATAGAAATTGTTTTCTCAGATGTCCAGAGGAAATATCATGCACGTACAGTCAGAAGCTGGCTTTAGTCATCCTCCTTGTTGATTTTTGCCCTTTTACCTGACGATAGCATCTTTCTCTTCTTCCTTTCTCAGCAAAGGCACCCTAAATATTTTGTGGGCGTTCTCTCCCCTACCCTCAAGTCACACTGGCCAACCCATGAACAAAGTTTGGACGATTGGGGTTTTCCGGACTCTGAGAGGCTCGTGGCGGGGGAAGAGCACGTGGTCCAAGCCAGATCAGAGAGAGACACAGCCCTGGAACCATGGCTGGGATGGCTGTTAAGAAACAATCCCCCTTTTCTGAGACTGCTACCGAGTTGGCAGGCCCAGGCCACACCACACGGAACCTCCCGAGAACCACAGCGACGACTCGAGGCGTTCTGAGTCCACTTGTGGGGAAACCACGCCCTCATGAACCCACGCGCACCCCAGTGTCCAGCTGTACCTAGAGCTAAGCGTGCTCACGTACTTTCTAGGTTCTTGAGCCAATAAACTATAACAAAGTCTCATCCCTCCTGCTTAATCTTATCTCAGTTTCTTTATCAATCAACCAAAGAATCCAAATTAATCTAACGGTTAATGGGAGATCTTTTCCATTAGCTGCCATTCCTGAGAGTCTATTACGTGAAGGGCATCACCCAAGCTAATTGATACAACTCACTTGAGTATCTATAACAGCACAAAGGGTAATATCAGCTAACATTTATTAGGTACTTGCTATATGCTGGGCATTGTTCTAAATGATTTACATACTGAGAAATAGTCATATGTACACATTGTAAAAAAAAAAATTCCAACAGCACAAACTGGTATACGATTAAGTCTCTCCACCAACTCCAAGACCTCAGTTCTCAGGTTTCTTCCTCAGAATCAGTACCACAACCAGTCACTCTGTATTCTTCCGGAAATATTCTATATAAAGAAATATGCATGATAAAACGTGCAGCTCTATGTATGTGTGCATTCATCTTTAACAAACACCAGCTATCATTAACTGACTTGTTACCATGTGCTAAGCACACTGCAAGCATGCTGCAATGCACCTGCTATCCTACTGGGTTCTTACTACATTCCACGGCAGGTGATGTCAGCAGAAGCTGGTGTCCAGACGGTAATCTGGGAGACAAACCAGGCAGGCAGCCTTCGGAGCATGAATTGGTGGCAACCGCCCTGCTCCGCTGACATGTTAGGGAATAGGGCATGTGAGAGCACCCCAATTCTCTAGCTGGGTTTGCAAGAAATTGAGGAGTAAAGAGTCAGAGAGACAGAGCTCAAAATGTGCTGTGATAAGGGCTGAGGTGCAGGCAGCAACGTAGGTGACGTTGTCTTTCCCCCTTCGTGTCCCCCTGCCACCATCCAATGGAGTTTGGAGCTTGCACCTGGCTAAAAGTTAGAGTCGACAAATGCACGCTCATCCAAGATTCCCGCTGCCTCACGCTATTGCGGGATAGAGAGGAACACGAAGAGATAAAACCTCCGTGATTGAGGCATTTAAATAGAAACCGGGATCGGTGGAAGTCAACCGCCAAGCCCGTTAGCGAGCAGACGTGCTTCCCCTGGGGCTCTGCATGGAAACATGAGGGTGAGCGAGTCGTGGTTTTTTCAGTGCAAATCACATTTAACATACGAGGACTTGGGGGATCAGAGGAGGTAGGAGATATGCCTAAGCACCAATGGCAGGATCAGAAAATGGTCCGGCTCCAAAAGGCGTGAGCCCCCACGGCGCCGAGCTAGCTCCCAGCAACACGCCGGGCCGACAACCAGAAGCCACCTGTAGGCACGCGCCTTGTCTCTGGCATTCCTCGTGCATCTGATTTCCTTAACGTCACAAGCATATGCCATGTGGACGGGGTATGGAAATTCTCCACATTTGCATGGTAAGAAGTGCACAAAGCAACATGAATCAGCTTACATGTAATAGATTTTTCAGCTTTGATCGCTGGCATAGCCCCGATTTCTATTTCTGTGCCTCTGCTGAGCTTTGATACGGCTCTACGGTAATTACCGCATCCTTTAAAAAAAAAAAAAAAAAAGGATGAAACATGGTATGTTCCTCCTCCAAATATTCCAATATCTTCCGTTCACTGAATAAAGTCCAAAGTCGTCAGGTTGGCCTCTGAGTTCCCATGTGACCCAGTCCTTGCCTGACTCTCTGTTCTCCTGCCTCCCTCCCTCCCCCTCCTCCCAGCTACAGTCGTCCCCGCCTTTCTGAGACCCTCAAACATCTAGACGTATTTTCCCGCACTCAGGAGTGGACGCCCAGTGTCTACAACAGTGCCTGACACTGGGCCCAGGCTTTCAGAACATGAGCTGAGAAAATGAGCCAGGGACGGCAGGGCTGTCCAGGCAGGGCAAGGAGCACACAGAGGCAGGTGTCAGAGCCGGCCAGGGAGTCAGGGCCCATGGCAGCTTCTCGGCGTGGAAACAGCCCCTGCCCACGGGGAAGACAGAAGGGGAGTGGGCAGAGGCAGGGAAGGCTCTGCTTAGATTCTGAAAAGCCTCCTTTTCTTTGCAAAGGGGGAAAGAGTTCAGCCTTGAGATAATGCAAAAGTTTGCACTGTCCAATCAGAGTCACACATATCAGAGATCAATAATTTCAAGACGACACATGACCAATTGGAACAGTCGAAGCAGGTGCATGACCTTTCCCCCTGATCTCTCCCCACCTTGTGCACAGCTGGCCCGGGTTTTTGTCTGAAAGCTCCCCCTGATGTCCACAGTGGAGGCCACTCAGAAGGACTGGTCCGTCATCAAGCACCTTCATTTTATATTCAGAGGGTTACACATAGCTGAGAGGTTTTCCTAGGAGCCACATCCCATAAATCCACATTCCAGGTTTGCCATGAGCTGTCCTAGCGGAGCAGGTAGGACCTGCTAGAAGCATGAGCAAGGGAAAAAGGCACACCCGCCAGCAAATGCCAAGAGGTGAGGGCTGCGAGCCAACAGAAGCTGAGGCTGAGGGACCTCCCTCCTTTCCCTGAGCTGTTCCTACAACTCCCCTCGCATATCGGGAGAGAACTGATCAGGAAGCATCCTTTCTTTGCAAACCTAGACTGAGGGACAGCTCTGAAGGGCTTCGGCAGGGGCGTGGCATGCCATGGTTGTGCTTTGCAGAGATGTCCCTATCCCTGCCGGCAGAAGAGACGCTACTTTACGCTCCCTGGGGTGAGGGCTGCGTCCCAGGTGTCTGAACCCAGCTCAGTCCTAGGATTAAAACAGCAGCCTTTCAATAAATGTCTGCTGATGTGATTACAAAGCACTGAGGAACTTCATTTCTAATTTTACAAATTCCCTACAATACTCACTACAGAACCCCTCATGTTGAGTATAGTACTTAATATGCATATAATTAATATTCTCTGGAATTAACTTATGGAATACCTGGAAATTTTTAGGCAGCATACTAAGCCATTCAAGAACGAGAGCTGAACTATTTTGAAGCATTCATAAGATAGGTGGCAGGAATGAATTTTATTTTATTGTGATTGACTGAGACAGGGTCTCGCTCTGTTGCCCAGGCTAGAGTGCAGTGGCGTCATCGTAGCTCACTGCAGCCTCCAACTCCTGGCCTCAAGCGATCCTCCCTCCTTGGCCTCCCAGAGTGCTGGGAGTACAGGTGTGAGCCACTTCGCCCAGTCTAGGAATGAGTTTTAAAGCATGCAAGCACTCGGAGAAATGACTAAGTCCTTTAGTGAGGAATCTTAAGAATTAGGAATGCCGCCCTGGACTGGTTTATAGAGAGCAATGGGGAAAAGCCTATTCTCACTGCTGATGACAAAGCTGGCTTGTTGAGAAAGAAAATTGTTTGGCTGACTCAGTCTAGACCCCCCTGATGTGTGAAGAGTAGGGACATAAAGAAGATCCTAAAGGAGGAAATTATACCAGGCAATGCGGGAAGTGATTCGGGCATGAACAACAACCAAGGTGAGCATGACGTCTGGAAACCTGCCAGAGATGGTAATAGGCAAGTTGACAGCAAGGAGTATTCCAGGGGAAGGAGAGACAAATATGGATCTCAGCAGTAACAATATGGCTCACGCCTGTCATCCCAGCACTCTGGGAGGCCGAGGCGGGCGGATTGCTCGAGGACAAGAGTTCAAAACCAGCCTGAGCAAGAACGAGACCCCGGCTCTACTATAAATAGAAAGAAATTCATTGGCCAACTAATATATATATATAGAAAAAATTAGCCGGGCATGGTGGCGCATGCCTGTAGTCCCAGCTACTCGGGAGGCTGAGGCAGGAGGATCGTTTGAGCCCAGGAGTTTGAGGTTGCTGTGAGCTGGGCTGACGCCACGGCACTCATTCTAGCCTGGGCGACAAAGCGAGACTCTGTCTCAAAAATAAATAAATAAAAATATTACATTGTTAATACATTAAGAGAAAATGGCTCTCTCACTGCAAACACTACAAATTGACCAAACCTGGAAGCTGGGAAACTATTGACAACCAGCTGTTCTGACTGTTCTCTCCGGTCCCCTTGTTATGATCCATTCTCACCTGCTCTTGCTCCCAGGGGTGAGCCACACACACCAGGGGGTCTACCTTGGCCTCCACTCTCCGGGTGGACCCTGCCCACGGGGGGTTCCTGGCAGGAGAACACGGGGCCGGGTGGGTTTGGGTTTTTCCCCCCACTTCTCCGCCTTGCCCCACACTCTTCATGGTCCCTGTGTTCCTTCTAAACTGCAGCTTACAGTAAAGGGGCCCCTCCTCCAAGAAGCTACCCTTTCCGGGTCCGGGGACACTGTTCCCTTCCTTTGTCTCTTCAGGCCTGGGGGTCATGACAGCCCCCGACACCATGGGTCTCTGGGTCTACCAACGTTGCCGTCTCCTCTCTCGGCCCCTGCGAGCATTCTCTCACCAAAGTCACACCTGGTCTGGAAACGGCACATGCCTATCTGTGACTAAAAGGCACAAACCAACCATGCATTGGCATCCAGAGAGATTAGAGCAATCCTGTTATTTGGGGAAAAAATTTTTTTTTCTTGTTTAGCCACAAAAACTGACAAAGTTTCCCAGCATTGGTTGTTTTCCCCCTTTGAGCAGTGAAAATGAAATTGCAAAAAATCACACCGACACTCTCTCTGCAGGGATGGCTGTCTCACGTGAAGCCAGGGAAGAAAGACACCATGGGAAGCTCGGGAATAGGAGGTTTTTCGGTGAATTCTCAGCGGGACAAGCATCTCCAAGCGCCGTCAGAATGAACCACTGCAGGGGTGTGCTGCTCGCTCACGATGAGACACATCTGTCCAAAATCTCGATGAACAGAAGCCGTGCTAACTGTGATTTCCCACGTCTTTCTCCCGCTCGGAACTCGGACAGCTGGCTTGGGTCAGATGGCAAGGTTTGAGGTACAAGCACATGATCCAAATGCACTCCGGAGTAGATGAAATATCCTGCTCAGTGTAGATCAACGTATCTATCATGATCCTCCTGTATAACTTTTTCAGTTAAGTTTCCGTGGTCTCGAGTAAGAGAATTCTACTCAAAATCGTTCGAGAAGAAAGAAAGGCTCACATGAGAACATGGGACTAGCCTATGGGATCTAAGGCTCAGACATAAGGGGACTCCAAGAAGAACTGAAATTTGGGGGCTTCAGGGTCAGGGCTCTTTTTGTCTTTTTCCTCATTTCTGCTCCTCCTGGTGAACCACTTCATTCTTCCCTATTTCCCTGCCACGTTCTTCTGTTACTCTATCTTCAAATGATATATCTGCCAAGTACAGTAGAGTGCCAACCTGCCTCCATTGCTTCATCAATTCAGAAGTGTTTAGGGGCTGCCCCCCATGTGCTGTGTTATTGTAGGAGCTGGAATGAGTATGGGAATAGGAAAAGGAAAGTGACAGATAACTGCTCTTACGGACTCTTTCTTCCAGAGACAGTCAATATTACAAAAAAAAAAAAAACCAAAAAAGCTATATATTTTATTTAATTTACTGTCATATAAATAAATAATAAACTCACATAGTAGTATGTTTAAGGTTCAGATAGTTTTGCATTTGTAAAACCAAAGTCCCTGGAAAGAAACTCATGGGTAGCATTGGTCAGAAAAGAAACTTATCATACAAGGAGAATAAATGTAACAGGATCAGTCATTTTAGCATATAGAATGCAAAGGTATGACTATGAGGGGTTAAGTACGCATCAGGTAGTCTCTATGTTTCAGTATCAGAAATGCAACGAACGTTCTACCGATCGACTTTGGCAGGTGGGGGATAAACGAGGACACAGGTGAGATTAAGAGGTGGCAGAATTTTTACCTTCTTGGAACAGCAAAAACTCACGCACTGACAGCACAAGTGGGGCAGAGCCCATAGGTGAGACTCATTCCCAATGCCCCAGAGATGGACCTCTTCCCCGTGCTGGTCAGGTGGCAATTAAAGCATTTTCTCAGGCATGATGGCGTTGCTTGACATTCCCCCTACAGTAAGCTACAAACACCACATAACACCAGAAAGGCGGCAGCTCACATGGCTTCATTCCTCCATCCCCCATCTCTGGTGTGGTGTAGACAGAGTCCTATAGCCTGCAGGGCACAGCTCAGTCTACTGATGGCTTTGCCAGCAACCGTGCAGTCTGCATTCACACTCACTTGCTCCACCTCTGGCTGCCGCCACAGAGGGTAGAACCTGCCCAAAGGGAACTGGGTGGGGTCTACCTTAGACAGGATGTGATATCGAACATCAAGTTCTACCTCTGATGGACAAAACACGCTATTAGGTATTTAGAAGCTCCACTTCAGCCACGATGACCCATTTTCCTCCTTCCTCTGTCCGAATGGACAAAGAGAAGTTCTACCACAGGTCACCAGGAAAGTGCCTAATTGTGCCTGAGCTGAGTCCCTCTCCAATTAAAAATAAACTAGCTATTCATAGCTCCTGGACAGCCAAAATGACCCAATGCTCAATTGTATCTGTGTTTTTATGCATTTCATTTCCTGCACAGATGACCCTGGTCCTCGGTAGGTACCCCATAAAACATCACACAGGGCACTAATAAGGTTTTTATGATGGATTCCAGTGGATTGCAAGAAAACCGGGCAGGTAAAATGAGCTTAGCTTCAAAACATTATGATTTCAATTATGTGAGTGCTGCTTTCTTCTCTCTCTATGGTCTCTCCTCTAAATGAGGATATAGTCTGAGCACCTTTTGTCTACCCCAAAGAACAATACCATAAAGAACAGAATCTAGAAATTGTAGCATTAAGGCAAAATTAAATTCCCAGGCTATGGGAAAAGGTGCAAAATGAAGTAGAGCTTCTAGGATTAAGGGGAAATTCGTATTTAATGTGACAACCAAGTGAAAACCATTTCACAGAGATTGAAGGACTCAAGATCTATCTCCTCAGGTTAGAAAAAAGAGGCAGGAGGGGAGAAATGGAAGTTTACTTAGACAATCCGAAAATACGATCTCACGTCTCATGATTTCTGAGGTTGCTAAGCAAAGTAGCTTGGGGAGCCACTCTGCAATTTCTTTTTTTGAAAAAAAAGAAAAGAGAGAAATCTGATTCCATCAGAGAGATGTGCTCATTTCTCATTTTAAAATGTTCTAAAACTTCCAAATTTCCAGAATGTTCTCAAAAGAATACACAGGAAAAAACCAAGAAGTTAGCAGCAGATTTGAAATTCGACAAGCGCTAACAGCCAAATTAGGGTCTGTGGCCATCACTGCCTTGGATGTTATGAGAACTGGCTTCTAACCATCTAGGCTCAGAATAAAACCCTCAGTGCATCACACGTTCAATTCCTCTATCTATGAAATGTATGTCTCAGACTTTGTAATCCATGCCCCTTATTTCTGTGACTTTCTTAATCCGCCTGACATTGGGACCATCACTGAGATTGAACATCAAAAGCACAAGATATAATGGCTTCTCCATTAGGCAAAAGACATAAAGTCACAGAATAAATATGGATATATTTCCCACTTGAAGTCGCAGATCAAGTGAAGAGGTACTCACTCTTCCCCAAAGACTCAAAGTATCCTTGTTATGAGTGATCCCCAACTTTAGAGCCCTAGTAATCTGAAGCTCTATTCACTTAGTAATTATAAATAAATGCTTTTGCTAGCTGCTGTAAGCAGCAACCATGTCATAGATTGTGAAATGAAACATAAAAATTCCATGCTAATTACCTAATAGAACCATAACTTGGTGTATAGGACAGGTCTACAAATGGCAGACACTCAGCTTCAACCAGTTTAAGCAAATAGATATTACTAGCTCATGAAAAAGTGCATGGAAAACACTGACTTCAGGCACACCTGGATCCAGGTGTACAAATATGGCCATAAAGATTCTCCACCCCTCCTCTCCTTCGATTGGCTTCTTTCCTCTCTGAGTATACTCTCAGGCAGAGCTATGCTAGGAAATAGCAAACTAATTGCTAGCAGCTCCAAGTTTGCAGTCTACCAGAAAGAAAGAAAGCTTATTTCCTGTAAAATTCCTGGTATCGATAATGTGTTGGACCTACATATACCACTGACCCATCCATCCTACGGACCAGTATGTGTGGCCAGCGGAATAAGCTAGATTTGGAACCACACCACTCCCTCCTGAGGGTCAGACGATGGGGTTGGTTAGCTCTAGCACAAGCAAATGAACTAGGTATTAGGAGGGGTTGTTTGCAAGTTTCTTAGCTGGTCTTTTCCCACTAGAATGTAATGTTCATAAGGATAGGAATCTCATCTGTCATATCGCTGTACAACTCCCTACAATACTGCATACCATATAATAAATACTGAATAAATATTTGAAGAATGAATGAAAAAGAGGAATGGGTGATGGTTACTCAAAGGCAAGTGAAGCCCGGTATTGTGGGAGAATGTGTAACTGTATAGTAATATGAAGTATCTGGTAGCAATGAAAAAAAAAATCTGCACTTCCTTCTAGACAACGGATGCTAAGTCAAAGTGATTGTATGCTGTTTACTATATTCTAGTTTCCCTTTAATATGCACACGCTACATGGAAAGAGTTTATAGAAAGAATCAAAGGAGTCCACATGTCCATATAGGGAGATAAAAATCCAAATAGGTAAATGGATTATGAACAGAATGCTCTGAGACTAGACAGGAAGGACAAGATCCTTTCATCTTTGTTTAGGGAGCTGGGGTTGGAGACCCCCAAAACTGGAGACATTATTCACTTCAAATAATAAAAGATGAGTATATTTTGAGAGGAAAAGAGGGAAGAGGAGGACATTCCAGGCAAAGAAAACAGCATATGTACATGCACAGGGACTTTTTAAAAACAATCTTAAATGTTTTATTCACACCTTTTTAATATAGAAACTGCAGTCATTTTATAGATTGAATTTCACAGCTCCACAACTCACTTCTCACGGGTCATCCACTCCCCCGAATGGTATCCACAATAATCTATGAAGCTAACTTTTTTTTTAAAAACTATTTAAGTAACCACAATACTACTATGGAGGGAGTTGAAATGTGTGTCCAGAAGGACAAGAGACAGGAAGATGGATTCGAAGTTTCCAGAATGATTCTCCTCTCTGTAGCTACATCTGAGAGTCTAATAATTAATTCTGAGTTGTTTTTTTTTAGTTTTGAAATATAATTTTATAGATTCTCTCCTCCTCCTTCCTCCCTCTCCTCTTATTGCTATTATTACCACCACCGCCACCATTATCACCATCATCATCTTCATCACCATCACTATCATTACCATAATCATTATCACCACATTATCATTATCATCACTATCACCACCACCATCACTATCATAGTCACTATCATCACCACCACCACCACCACCACCACCATCACCACCACCACCATCACCATCACCACCATCACCACCACCACCACCATCACCACCACCATCACCATCATCACCACCACCACCACCACCACCACCACCACCATCACTACCATCACCACCATCACCACCATCACCACCATCATCACCATCACCACCATCATCACCACCATCACCACCATCACCACCACCACCACCATCACCACCACCATCACCATCATCACCACCACCACCACCACCACCACCACCACCATCACCACCATCACCACCATCACCACCATCACCACCATCATCACCATCACCACCATCATCACCACCATCACCACCATCACCACCACCACCATCACTACCATCACCACCACCACCACCACCACCACCGTCACCACCACCATCACCACCATCGTCACCATCACCACCATCACCACCACCATCACCGCCATCACCATCATCACCGCCATCACCACCATCATCGCCACCATCACCACCATCACCACCACCACCACCACCACCATCATCACCATCATCACCATCACCACCATCACCACCACCATCACCACCACCATCATCACCATCACCATCATCACCATCACCATCATCACCATCATCACCATGACCACCATGACCACCATGACCATCATCACCACCACCACCACTATCATTGTCACCACCATCACCATCATCACCAGCACCATCATCATGGCCACCATCACAATTACCATCACTGCCATCATCCATCATCACTATCATTATCTTCATCACCATCCCTATCACCACCACCACCATCATCACCTGATTCTTCAGCTACTGTTCTTTTGTCCTTCTGGAGTTCCAAAGTTTGCATGGCTCCTGCAAGTACAACTGCAATCCCATTGGTTCCATCTCTGGCACTTCCCATGGCTCCGCCCTGATGTCTCCCACATTCTATCCCATCCAATGGCATCTCAGTGTGTGGTCTTCACACTGTCCCCCTTTCCGTGTACTCTCGAGTATACAACCCCAACCCATCAGCTTTGTGATAAACGATCCATCCTAGCATTAGAGAGTGGAGGCAGCAGTGGAACCTCTCACTGCATTTTGGAGCAGCGAGCTGTTATCATGGAAGCTATGTGCAAAGCATGTGGAACAGACAAGTAGAATCTAGAACGTGAATGGTTACCTATGAACATACTATGCCAAAGAGTTTAATTTTTATTGTTAATGTAAAATGCTCTTTTCGAGTTATATAATACACAGAAGCCACAAATGCTCTGGAAATTATTTTTGAGTGTCAGCATGGAGGAAATATTTGATTAAAAAAAAAGAAACTGGGATTATTTGAGGAGAAAAATCAATTTAGGTCAACAGCAACAATTAAGCACTAACTGTGAGAGCTGTCTGACCACTGGATAAACTAAGATATGAACGCATAAAGGAGACAGACAATGACAACCAGCTCTTAGTTTTAAATAATTGCTCTTCTTCTCTTCCTCGTCCTCCTCCTCCTAACAGGAAGTATCACATAAGAGAAAGAGACTACTTGAATTCCAGATCTAGGGCTTCCTAGCTAAGTGAGCTTGTGGAAAGTTACTTCATTTCCCGACCTTAATGTTTCCTTTCCTGTAAAAGGGAAATAAGAGTATTTACCTTGCAGAATTATTAAAGGAGATGCTGCCTACACATCAACGTGCTTGTAAATGCATACACCAAAGTATGTATACTGAGCAAATTAAGAGTATTAAAAAACCCTACGAGGAGTAATCAGATCTCAAAGAGGAGGATGGATGCTGGTCCATGGGGAAGGTGCACTGATGCAAACCGGAGCAGACTTTCTCTTGCAGAGGGTACCGGACACCCCCACTCCCAATGACTGTCGCTACAAACACAACAGACCCAGTGTAGCTGATGTTATCATTTCCCAGGAGAAGCCAGAGGTCTACGCTTGCATGTGAAATTTCCCAATTCTAAAGCACTGTGTCTGTGAGCTAGAACACATCCGTAGACTTTGAACTGGCCTGCAGCAGTTCACTACATTGCAATCCTCGAACACACATTTTCCTGAACTCTACACCACTCTGGGATTCCGAATGCCTCTGCCTGATGCGTGGAGCAGATAAAAGCTACATCAGCTAAAGTTTCCTGAGGCCACTTTTAGAGACACTTGTCCCTCTTCTTACACATGTTCAGAGCGCCATTCTGAAATCTCCGAAGGTCGATGAGGCTGTAGTTAAATACTATTTTTAAGTTAAACTTGTTGAATCACAATTTACGTAAAGTGTACCCATTTAAAAAATGCAGTTGGATGGACTTTGATAAATACAGTCTTGTAAACACAATCACCCTCAAGATACAAAACACACCCAGCAACCCAGGTAAGTTCCTGTGCACCCAATCCCAGCTCTGCCCCTGCTCAAGGTAACTTCTCACCTGCTTTCTGCCACTATTGATCAGATTTTCCCTCTATAGAATGTCATATAAATGGAATGGTACACTATATAATCATTTGCGTCTGAATTTTCACTCACCCAATTTTTTTTTTCTGCAATGCATCTATGTTACATGCACCAGTACTTCACTCTTTTATCTTTGCATCTTATTCCATTTATGGATACATAAAATTTTTTCCATTCGCCTGACATTGGACCGTGAGTTATTGTGAATAGACTGCTATACATACATAGGTGCAAGTCTTTGTCCGTCTGCTTAAATGCAGCCATTCTACTCGACATGGGATGGTATCTCATCGTAGTTTAAATTTATATTTCTTTGATCACTAATAGTGCCGAGTGTCTTTTCATGTGCTCATCTGCCATCTGTTTATCATCCTTTGTGAAATCTCTGCTCAAACATATTGCCCATTTTTTTTTTAACTGGGTCATTTGTCTTCCATTCCAGATATCAGTCCTTTCTCAGCACATGACTTGCAAATATCTTCCCAACGCTGCAAATTCGCCTCCAATATCGAAAACAATAATATTCTTTGGGTTCTTTTTTTTTTTTTTTTTTTTTGTATTTTTTTCCACATCCGTCACCTCCTTTTATCCTTAGGAAAAACTTGCCGAGGAGAAAGAAGACATTTAAACCTTAATGTTTCAGATGAGGACAATAAGACTTAGAAGAAAGTGGCCTGTTTAATGTCACACAGCTGTTAAATGACCACTATGGGACCATCTGCTGGATTGACAGTGGGTTTAACCACCCGGAATCCATCCACTGGAAAGAAAGCTGTGTGGAATAGAAATTTCTGTTCTGCTGTTTTGTCCTGATAGACCCCCAGTGCTTATAACTGTGCCTGACACACAGTAGCTACTCAAATAACTACTGATTAAATTTCTCCCTCCTTCTGTGACAAGCCCGTAGTCCCAGCTGGTGGCACATGGCCTCTCGCCCCATCTCTTCCTGAGCTGCAGTGGCCGTGACCCTATTCCTGCACCTTGAGCTTGTCCCAGCCTCAGGACTGCCCCAGGGAGCAGCACGGGACAGAGGCTGGCATGACCAGAGGAACCCCGGGAGAGGGGCTTTGCGGCGTCTTTCCTACCGAACTTGAACATGGGGTGGCGTTGGAACTGTTGTATCCACTTTATCACTGAGACAGGAGAGCCCTTCTGAGAACACAGCCAACCGAGAGAGACAGATGCCGAGTATTGATCCTAAGCCTTAAATCTGCCGTGTGGTGATGTAACAAAACCATGCAACAAACATCTATCACGCCCTCATGGTCTCTGCAGGTCGGGGGTTTGGGAGCAGTCAGTCGGGGCACTGCGGCTCAGGGGTTCAGTGCCGGGTCAGCCAGGACTTGTAGTCCTCCTGTTCCCCAAGGAGGCTCACGTGAGTCCCCCCGTGAGCCGGTGCCAACCGCGGCAGGCGTCCTCAGCTCACCTCACGTGCACCCCTCTGCTCGTGTGTCCGCAAGTCCCGGCAGCTGGGCGGCTCGTCGCAGAGTGAGCGTTTCCAGAAAGAGCAAAGCAGAAGTGGAAACGCAGTCGTTGATCTAATTTCGGAAGTCACAACCCGTCATCCCGCCGGGCTCTAGTCGTTAGCCGCAGGTCACCAAGTCTGACCCACGTTCGAGAGGAGGGCTGCCAGACTCTGCCTCTTACAGGCAGGAGCGTCAAAAGAATTGCTAGATAGGTTTTGAAACCACCACACCAGCCACACTTGAGGGTCTCTGTCGTAGTTGCTTTTGTGCTGCTCCACAAGAATACCTGAGACTAGGCAAATGACAGAGGAGAGAGGTTTCTGTAGCTCACGGTTCTGCAGGCTGCGAAGTTCAAGGGCATGGCGCTGGCTTCCGTGCCACGGCCCAACACAAGCGGAGGAGGTCAAAAAGGAAGCAAACGTGAGAAGACGGGAAACCTGAGGGGCGTCCTGGCCCTGGCTTTAGCACAACACACACACTCCCCCAGGAACTGACCCAGTCCCCCCCAGAACCAATCCAGTCTTGTGAGAGCAAGAGAACTCATTGGCCGCGGTGAGAACAGCTGCAAACCATTCACGAGGGACCCACCTTCACCTTCGGGACCCAAACACCTGCCACCAGACCCACCTCCCCGCACCGCCACGGTGGGGGCCAAATGTCAGCGTGAGTTCTGGTGGGGACACACTCCTTCCAGACCTTTTTGTTTTATGATCTGATAATTCCATTGCCGCCACCACCGTCATCTCGTTCAAAACATTTTCTTTGTATCTTCTTTTTATCCTCCCTTGAATAAACTGGTTGGAGCTGGGTTTTCTGTCTCTTGCAATAGACAGAGAAAATTCCAACACAGAAATGCAAAAAAAATGTGTCTTCGCACTCTAAGTTTTCTCCCAATAATGCTGCAGCTGACAAATTACGGCTTGAGTTTTGACGCTTAACGGCTAGATGTTTATGCTGCGGGTGTAACAACGGAGACTCTCAGAACATCACTAGCAAGCGTGCACAGCTCTGGTCACGCTCGCCTCAGTGAAGCAAAACGATTTACCTGTGCCTGTGAGCTGCATGAGCGCGCAGGACCGTGTTCTATCGCCTGCCGCACCCTCAGCACCTAACAAAGTGCCTGGCGTCGATTGCACGCCTCGCACGCATTTGCCGGACGGGAGAGAACTGACACATCGTCACTGCTTGAAACGATGGTTGATGTTTTAAGGTAGGATGTTGCTTTTAGGATACATTCTTTTGGTGACAGTGATTTGTTTGAAGCTGGAGCCCCTCGGGAGGGGATGCAACACCCCCTTCTCCAAATTGCAGCACCGTTCCTGCAGGAAAATGCGGTCCAGCGTGAGAGACAACATGCACCGCGATTAGCGATGCTACAGAAAGCCTGGTGATGGAAACCCAGGACTGTCCACAACAGCGTGGCTCCTTCGTCACTCAGAGAGACTCGTTGAATCAAAGCCCCAGAGCGTAAACCGCTGCTTTATGGCTCGAGAGACCCTTTTCTGGAAGAGCCTTAACTCTTGTGTGTCCTCAGAGCCCCGATTCTGTGTGTTCTCAGTCAATATTTGCTCCATAAGCACCACGTGTACATTACCGCCCACGTCATCTCACTTTTCTCTTCGCTTAGACGCCTCCTGACCTCCCCGGCGAGAAACCGGCTGCCACGTACCAAACGCTCCCCAGAAGTCAGATCACGGGCACGCCGCTTTCAGTACACGTGTTTCGGCTCTTCACAATCCTTTGCACTCATTTCAGAAAAGATTGTACACACATACCTCCCCCTACATATTAATTACAAATATAAAAAATAAATTTGAGTGAATGAACAAATGTACAGTGCTGGCAACACGACCGAATTTGACATTTGAAACCCGTATGTCCTTATGCAGTCCCGCCGTGACACATCATTGAATGTGCTCACTACGCCAGGGCCCAGAACACGGCACTTTGGCAATTCAGAACACTGCAGAAGCAAGGTGTTCTTGTTCTCTGACCTGCACCTGCCTTTCTCCTCTGAAGCCGGTCATAAAGGAATTCCTTAACCTGCCTCTCCTACAAGTGGGTCCCAAGAACCTCAATTCCAGAGGTGCCCTGCCCCACACCTGGAGGCCTTGCTCCATCCCCCAAGTTCATTGCCATACCACCACACCCTTTCTGTCTGATCCTACTTCCCACACGGTGGTCTGTTCTTCCCCAAATCTGAGCATAGAAACGCAGTCTGCCCTAAGGCTCCCAGGCCACACAGAACTTCAGTTAAACGCATTTGTTACGCTTTCCTCTTGCTAACCTGCCTTTTGTTATAGGGGTGTCAGCCACGAAGCTCGCAACGAGTGAGGAAAGGTATTTCTTTCTCCCTGACGACGGCATTGAGGAGACGAAGTGCTCTTCGTGCATTACCTTCCTCTGTCCTCGGGACCACGCCTAGAACAGGTGTCACCATTATGCCATTTTGGGCAGTGAAGGCTGGGAGGCCACACGTCGTGGCCAAAGACACGACTGACGGAGCAGGGCTGAGGTTAGACCGACCCAGACCACGTGAGTCCACGTTTCCGTTCACGCCACTGCTTCGCTTTTCTCGCCCTGGGACCTCACTGTCCAAGTTCCTTTGAGTGCAGCATCATGGAGAAGATCGATCTGCAGCTCTGCGCCTGCCTCCCTGGGGTCCCACACCTGGTTCCCGTCATCACTACAGGAGTGAACGAGGGAAGTGCCCCATGTTCACGCAGCTGTTGTCACAAACCACCACAAACACAGAGGCGTAGAACGGCACAGATCTACTCTCTCTCAGTTCCAGCGGTCAGAACTCTGCGATCCAGGTGTCCGCAGAGTTTGTTCCTTCTAGAGACTTCAGGGCAGCCCCGCTGCCTCACCTGTCCTGACCTTTCTGGAGACTGCCGGCAGTCCTTGGCTCCTGGCGCCTTCCTCAAATCCATCTGATCACGTCGTTACACCTCCCACTTCGGTGGTCCAAAATCCCCCCCCCGTCTCCATGGTAACGACACTGAGCCTCCCGACAAAACCTCCTCGTCTCAAGACCTTACATCGCTTCTGCAAAGCCTCTTTCACCCCACAAGACGACGTCTTCACAGGCTACAGGATCCGGGACACACAGGTCTGGGCTGAGGGCGTAGGCGGGAGTGGGAGGTATTATTCAGCCACCATGGGGAGCAATTCACGGTACGTAAATTTTGCCGGGTGCCTCGGTTTCACCACCCATGAGGTGGGGGTGCTATTTTGGCCTACCTTTCGAGTTAGGAGTTACCTTCTCTACACTGAGAGAAGGTAAAAACACCTAGAGGAGGCTGGTCCATGTGTATCTATTCACAAATGAGAGATGTTAGTTATTCAAACCACCGATGGGCGGGGTCTAAAGGTAGATGTGGCACTTTAATGGCAGGGGGCTAGTGGGAGGCTCTGGGAATGTCTGGGGAAGAGAAAGACACAACCATCAACCGGGGGTTGGGGGGAGGCATTAGCTGGCTCCATCTCTGAGACGGCGACTGATTACGGGTGGGGCGCGCGGGAGCGGTGGGTGTCTTTAAGGGCATCAGGGTGTTTCATTGCCCGATGTTAAAATAGCCCTTGACGATAAATACTAAATGAAATTTTCCTTCCCCATGCAAAATTCAATTCACATCCTCTCATAAATCCTGCCTGAGGCTCCCGATACAATTTCTTAGGCTCATAACCCCATCACAAGGTCACCCCAAAATGAGTTTGGAGGCAGTTTTCTATGTAGCAGGCATGGTTGAATAAGGAGCGGGGAGAAATTATGCCTGGATTCTTTTTGATGACATTCATGCTTTAAAGGAAAAACCCCACTTCCAACACCATCCACTGCCTCGGCATATACTGATTTATCTTGTGTCTAATACATAACTTAAGATGATTGTATAATAGGTCTATGCAAACTTACCTGGCAAGAAGATCATCAGTACACAGCCTTCCACTTAAACATTTTGGGTATTTCTGTCATTCCAGCCAAAAGAGAATTTGGCATTGGGTTCTTCAATGCCAACACAAAAAAATGTTTTGATGAATGTCACTTCAAGACCATCAGAATGCAGTAATTTTCAAATGAAGTTTTTTTCCTCCCAAGGGTACAGTTTTATTTCTCAATACCTTGAGGGTCCCCCCCACCTCAGATCAACCCCAATTTCACACTTGAAGAAATGCTTACATTTCTTTACGGCAAGTTTGTAAGAAGAATTAAAATCTCTGTATACTTTTTTTGTGATTAATAAAACCAATACATCTAGAACCACCCTGCATTTCTTGAATAGAATCATTTGTTTAAAGAGATAAGCCTCTTCAATATAGTGAGATGAAAAAAATTTAATGCTACCTGTGATTAGAATGGCCAGTGAGTAGGTCATTTCTTCTGTGGCTGATCATCACACAGTGTTTACATGGAAGTGAGGCATTCCTTTTAGAAAAAGTGTTAAAAACAAAAAAAAAAGAGCATACATACAAACTAAAAAGAAAATTAAAGAGCAGTTCAAAAAGAATTAACCAGTTGCTCAAGAATTTAGTGGATCCAAGTGAGAAGTTGAAAATCAATTAATTTAAAATGAGATCTAAAATTAGTAAATTAGTTAATAAATGGGATCACAAAATATGGCTTTCTCTTGTTTCTGGCGTCTTTCGCTGAGCATAACGCTTTTGAAGTTTATCTGTGCTCTACAATGTATCAGTAGCCTGTTCTTTTTCACTGCCAAGTAACAGTCCATTGCTTAAGCCCGCCATGGTGTGTTTACACGCTCAATGTTGACAGGCATTTGGGTTATTTAGTTTGGAGACGTTACAAAAGGGCAAAACTGGAGACAGAAAGGAGACCACTGATTGCATGGAATCGGAATTGAGGTACGAAATCCATGCAAATGGGTAAAAAGACACTTTCAGTGACAGAAAACTGGTGATGGCTGAGCTAGTCAAAAACATCTTCTAAAACTCATTGAACTGCATGCTTAGAATGGGTTAATTGCGTATTACATGATTTATAACTCAAGAGCTGGAAAGAAAAGTCTCTAAGTAGGACTTGTTGTCATCGTTAGTCGGGGTTAAAAGACTAAGAAGTCACCAAGGAAACTTCTTGAACTAATCAACACACATTGTGGAAGCTGAAAGCTGCCAAAGGAAAGTTGCTTTCAGAATGATAGGAAACCCAAATCGTGCGTACTTAAAAACTAAAATAAGACATCCTGTCCAAGAGAACGAGAATTAGAATGAAAATTTTAGAACATAAGAAACAAGAGGAGACTTGAAACAGCTGGACTGTAAATAAAGTTTCTTCAGATGGATCCTATAATTTTTCTTTTGTCTCTCTCTCTCTCTCTCTCTTTTTATTTTTTAATGTTCCATGAAATACAATTATCTTCCTAAACTGCTCCCCGGCCGCCTCTGACACCTGCCTCTGCAGACTCCTTGCCCTGCCTGGAAACAGATCATCCAAACACAGCCCTGGTTCCCCATCAAGCTGAGCTCACCGGGGAAATCCACAGGTTTCGGGATGTCCGATAAAGTACTCACGGTGAAGGGCTGTCACGGAGAACGAAGGTGCAGACCTCAGACTGTGGTGGCCCCATGTGGCCAAGTGATCAAAGGTTCAGAAACACCCCAGGCTACTTACGGGGAAGTGAAGAAATGTATTCACCTTTCTTCAGTGAACACTTAGCAGAACCATTTTGACCACAAATGGTCATGGATCCTTAGCAAGCAACAAAAAGATACTTTTGGGTTTTATAGTATGCATATATATTATAAATACACATATATATACACATATATACATAGTAAGACAGAGATATGAGTATATAGATGTCAAACTATATAGACACATTTTTCCCTGTAGGACTACTACTGAAGATGTGTATGCTCAGAGAGATCTCTAAGGGCCACAGATATGTGCGTACGTACACAGACACACACACACGCGCGCGCGCTCTGAAGTTCCGAGTTCAGAAACTTACATGAAGAAAGAGCAGCACGCGGTGGTTTTCCGCATGGAATGTCACGTGTCACATTAGATATTTCTGCTACTGCGGATACTTTTGGTAATTCCAATAAACGCAGAGTTTTGCCCTTCAGTAGGGCTCTGCGAAATCACAAACCCCGCAGAAACCAAACCTGAGCCATGATTTATAACACCAAGAGTGCGTATACGAAGCATGTTGATGAACACCAGGCAAGAGGCATCACGTAATTATGTTGCTATTAGGCTATTGTTTATGCTGCATTCATTCCTTTTGCAGCCCCAGTAAAAAAGGGCAGTCAGTATCTCAGTGTTTACGGCACTCCGGAGATGCGATTCGAGAAGCAATGGTAGCTTCTGCGCATGAAGGCACTCAGCGGTAACTTGCGGCTGTTACCCGCGGAAAGCCAATGTTAAATAATTTAATTCTGAAGTCAGTACTCCACTTGGAAATGGAAGATGTTAAATACCAAATGTATGGATGCGATAAAGCAACAACGAGGGTAAGTTAAGGCAAACCGAGCGCTCCCCCGTGCTGCCGTGTAAAACGGGGTTGGATGAGTTCTGGACGTGGAGAAGGAGCCAGCCTGAGGAATGGTCTCAGAGAACTGGGCTCACCATTTCCCTGAACTACAACACTCTGTGCTTGAATCATTGTTGCCTCCCTGCTTAGTATAGTCTACACGTTTCTAACAGAGAGCACACAGATCCATTACATTTACTGGGGCAAAACTTAGTGCTTCAGAGCCAAAATTCTGCTTTAGAGCCATCTAAAGCTCTATCCTCTATGACTGAAAAACATCACTGCACACCTCCACCTGTCTCCCAAACGTTGGTCTTGCAAGAGGCAGCCGCATCCTCACCCCCATCTACGCCTGTGTTAACTCAGCACTTTTCTCTAAAACAACACGTTTCTGTAGGGCTTTTTAAATATGTATGACATGAGTGGTAATATACTGTTCGTGTTACTACTCAAGTTTTTGCCCACACTCAATACTACATTTTTCAGGTCAATCTGATATCGATATACTCAGACCTACAGTATGCCTCATGATTGCGGCATGAGACTCCATTATATGAATGTATTGTACATTTTTTTAAGAAAACCGATTCACCTCTTGATGGGCATTTAGGTTGTTTTCAACTGTCAGTTATTTCAAAGGATGCTATGATGAATGGCTTTGCACACATCTCTCCACATCCATGGCTAAACCTTTTTATCTAGAGCAGATTGTAGATCTAGAACTGTAATTTCAGGGTCGTATGGATGCACATTTTAAATTTCATTAGCCAGATACTGACAGATCTCTAAAGTAGATGAACCATTTCATAATTCCTCCAGGAGTGTGTAAGACTTCTCTGTTCTCCCTCATCCTCAGAAAAAAAACATATTTTCATCTTTGTTTTTCGCCAATATAATTAAGAGAAATGATATCTACCAGCAGTGGAAACAACATCTTGTTCTGTGGTCTCCCTGATGCAGAAGTAATTAAAACAAACTTGATTGGAAATGCTTCTGACAGATTCTAAAGTTAAACGCAACAGGGAAATTTTGTCCATACTCAATATGGGTTCTGAGTACAACTAATGTGATTCATCTCATACTTTGGGAAATTTAAATTTAGATGCTGGAAACAAAAGCATCTTTCATGGCCTAAAAGGACTTGGATATGTGTGTTGTATATGCTATATAGGCATTTTAACAGTCTAAACACAATTAAGAGATGGTTTTCTTTTAACGCTGCTCTTGGTTATTGCAAAGCGTGTGCACATGTATGATCATATCTGGTTCTCACGACAGTGGAGAATGGAAGAGGATGTTTATTTCCCTCCCTGATGACCTGCCAGACATCACCACCATGAAAAGCATTAAAACACAAGCTCAACATTAGATTTTTCTGAATCTCACACCTGTCGTCTTCTTTCCTCTCTCTTCAAGGAATCCTCATTCGGATGGCAATAATTATGGCTATGGTAATCCTCAGTCAATGATGAGGATATCAAAACTATTTAAGGCATCAAAAAAAAATCACACCTGCCCACAGGAAAGTCATGTTATTTTGATGGCTATCCTATCCTAATGTTCAGTATACTTTCACGATTATAATCACATCTGTCTACATTTGAAATATCAATTACCTCTACTTATGGCAGCTCATGTTATTACTTACAACTTGCTTGTTTTAAGATAAAACATATTACCTATAAATAAATGTAAAACTGGTATGGCATGGAATGAACAGATGATAACTATGAAAAAGAGATTAAATTCTAGCCATGTCTTCTTGCCTGTCTACAATCTATGAGCAATGTATAGAGGCTTTCAAGGCATACAAGCCCCTAAAAGAGAGGGACTATCTTTAATGAGAAGTCCTACCGGAGAACTGAAATAAATGTATGCTTCTGTCATTTAGGTTTATTTAATCTCATCTCTGTGTACCACCTAAAACCATCTACATATCAACTGTGGTAAGCTCTGGGAAACCTCTATGCGGAGAGCTACAAAGAAATACAAATGCATGGCCTTTGTTCCACATTTATCTAAGTTGACATAGGACTGCAGGGAACAAGACCCTGAAATGCAAAATGGAACTTGAGGGACAGAGCATACTCAGTTATTCTGCTTCTGTTTGGTAATATTCACTGGCAACGCTTAGTCAAAACAGATCTGATAGCTGTGATGACATTCATGTGTTAATACTGTTATTAGATTCTCAGCAACCAAACTTCTTTCAGCGAGGAAGGATGCCTTTCAACTTAGATAAGAGATCTTCACTCTTTCCTGTTGAGTTATCACAAGCACAGAAGTGTCTCCCTTCATCCATAAAATTCACACCTGTCACAGAGGCTTAACTTCATTAACGCAACTTCCTGATCCATGGTAAATTATTAGCAATACAAAATCTGTAACTCACAAGCTAATTAAGGCTGCCTCTTTTGCATTACGATCAACAGATTCTGACTTTCAAGAATCACTGGAAAACATTCTGAGAGTGTGAGGGCTGTATAAAGCAGAACGGCTTCTGAAGCAAAACCCACTGACATTATTAAAGCATCTACTCTGTATGATGTTCTCCAATTACCCTGGAGAAAAGATCCCATCCCAGTCCATCACTATGGGAAATGATGGCGTGTGCTCTTTTCCCTTTATTTAATTTCCTAAAGACAAAGCAAAATGAAAAGTTTTAAAGTGAGGATAAAAGTGGATGAATTTATCATGTTCATAAACTATTTTAACTATATACTTTCTATTAAATAGATAATGCATACACATGGTAAAATAAAAACAAAGTCCAAATGGTTCGCTGTGAAAAGTAATTCGCATTCAGCCTTCTCCCCCAGCTTCCCATCTTTCCCTCAGCAGAAATCGCAGCTGCCGGTCTCTTGCGTAGCCTTCCTGAGACACAATCCGCTCGTGAAAGCACCTTTCTCTTGTCTTCCCCAAATGGAGTTCCATTGCACATGCAGTTAAGCACAGGTATATTTTTGAACAGGTATATCGGAAACCCTTCAAACATATGCACATATAGATTAGCATCATAACATAGATAGTGATTAAGATAGGGTCTAATGCTAGAAATTTGTTACACAAATATCTACACAGAGTCCACTGTGTAACAGATGCTGACGTGAGGGCTGGGAACACAGCTGCAGACAAGACCCGATTCCCAAACTGGAAGAGGTCCCACTGTAGAGCTTCCTCATTAAGCAAAACCTCCCTGGGTGTAGCACGAAATCTCTACTTCAACATATACATGTATATACCTAAAACACTTTTAAGATGTACATGCATAGGCATGCATTTGCATACTAATCACATATATGTCCTAAATGCACATATAACATTCCATATGTGCATGTGCAAATACATGTCACATATACACACACGTGTGTGTAAGCTTTTTTCCATCACCTGGGCCCATGGTAGCAAGCAGAAAGCTGGCGTCAGAATGTGCAAAGAAATGAGGAATATTCTCCATAGAAAATGGCCACATGACATCAGGACTTTTTTTTTTTTGACATCAGGACTTTTAAAGGAATAACTTGATATTCTATTCAGGGTGCTTGTTTCTTAAAGATACCGACACAAATGAAAGAAAAATAAATTCCAGACACCATGCGCATTTGCATTTCTGTATATACTCTGAATGTGCTGAGTTTCTGGAAGCCCCCAGAGCCACAAAAAGGCAGTTTATACTTTGGTAGGAAGGAAGGAGCCACCCTTGGCCAGTCCCATAGTCCTCTCCAGGCAGGAGATGGACTGAACTAATTCTTAGTCATAAGTTCAAAATTAAAAAACAAATGCTTTATAATGGTTCATATCCCTCCACATTTCACAGGCAACAATACAACCACTAATCCATGGAAGTAGAAAAAGCACATGAGAAAATGAAAATGCACTGGTTGAGATTCTGCCCCCCAAAACTGATCCTCTTCTGCTAAAGGATGAACATATCTATGGGTCCATCTTTCTCCCCATCAATACACCCATTCATTCATGCACCTGCCCATCCACACGTCCACTTGTCCTCATTTCTGCCAGCTATAACACACAAAGGAAACCTTCTATCGAGGTAGCACCTTATTTCCCAAATTACATTACGGGCACAGACATACGTGAACATGTGCACAGCTGCAAGTTCATCGAGTTAATCAGCATGACACACTGTCACCACCTAACCATTGAGGGCAGGACTCAAATGCCGATGTTCTCTCTCTCTTTTCGTTTCATTTTCTCTACAAGCAAATTCTTCAAGAAAGAAATCTGCAAACCCTGCTCACATGGTCACAAAAGGAAGAGCAGGGAGAATGCAGACCGGAGCTGCTAATAACCAAAATTCTCAAACACCGGCGCTGAGCACAGGGGCAAGAGCCCAAATCAAATCATCTCCAAATCAACTTCAAATGCTCCTTGGTAAGAAACCAAACGCAAAACTGTAAGTAGTTATCAGCTGAGATTCACGACCTCTCTATTAGAGTAACTAACGAGAAATGAGTAGGATTTTCCAAACACTGAGCTACGGAGTTGGAAAATGCACTCCAGAAATAACGTGTTACATACCTGAGTTTGTCCTTCAATTATTGTTCAAATGTTCAGTCACATAAAGAGCAAAAAAGCAACCCTAACAGTGACAAAAAAAATACGTGACCAGACTAGGAATTCTCCAGAGCCGCAAATGAGATTTCGGGAACGCGTAATAAAACAAGAACCTCCGAGTTTCCAAGTCTCTCTCTGCCCAGCTGTGAACTGATTGTTTCTAATTTGGTGGAGATCAGAGACAGATCCGGGTTTTAATTTCTCCCTAGAGTGATTCACAATTCCTCCCACTTCCACAGTAGATAGTTTGCTGTACTGTCTTAGAAAATGCCTGCACACCGATCCCATGGCGTGCATTGTATTTAAATCTACACGGCACACGCAGAATGCACGCCTGTGCGCAAAGAGAGCTGCGTGCTCTTGCTTTCAACGCTTGCAAAACGGGACATTTCATAGGAGAGCGCCAGACCCTCAGTTCTCCTAACATCATAGATGAGGAAGAGGTGGTGGTGAAGCAAACCTCCTCTGTGGATTAATGCCACCTGTGGGATTTGTCCCACCTGGAGCAGGCCTTGCAGATGACAGGCACAGAGCTGTGCTGTGGTTTCAAGTGGGCCCACTGTGAATAACTACACACCTTTCCCAGACGAAGGATTCCATCCCCCTTTAACCTGGAGGCTCTGCTAACACAGGCAGCAAGTGCAAACCTCAGTGGGAAACGGCTGTGAGCAAATCGAGGAAGGAGGCGGCCACACGCAGCAGCTCATCTGAATACATCGAGGCCGGTCGGGACTCACCTGTTCTCCGAGCCAGCCGATTTCCTCTGGCACACGATGACAGCTGGTGCATACTTGCCAGTGTAGTCCCTGCTCTCCCTGACGTCCCAGATGGAGGGGCTGCTGGCTCGCACGCCCACGATGCTCACGCCTTTCTTCACCTTGGCCCTGGTGGAGACACAAGTGTGGTCTGAGTCAGCTCTGGGAGAGTCCCCTCAGGTTCTGGGAACGGGGGGACCCTGACAGCATGCCACGGCCTTGCAGGTGTGAGATCATGGACGGCAGGAGGTAGACACAAATCTGTAATCACCTTCCAACCCATCTGCCCCGATTTCCTTCCACAGTCATCCCTGCCTTTAAATAAAGCAGTAGTGACAGCAGGCTGACAGCAAGCGAACGTTAGTGCCAGAGTGCTGGCTTATGTAATACCTTCAGGTGGAACCAAAACAAAACAAAGGAGTCCCCGAAAACCCTTAGTATGGTAAAAACTAAGTAGAAAAAGGACATGAATTAAAAGTGCAAAGGTAAGATGTACAGGAAGAGGACACATTCACGGACCACATCTCCCATGTGCCAGGCAGCGCTGGGCAGCTGGCCTCTACCGTCTAACTTTCCACCAACGTCCCAAGTTTCCAGGTGAGGGAGGCGCGTCCCTGACAGGTGAGAGAATGACGATGCCCCCAGGGGAAGGCAGGTGCTGAGATCTTAACAGGCCTGACTTGCACGTTTGCACTCTTCCTACTTCATCATCATCATCATCATCACCACTACTAATACGCTTTGATCACATACCTTGAATCAGACACTCTTCCAGATTCATTATGACTTTATATCTCCTTTAACTCTGACATATGCCCTATGAGGTCAGTACCACTTAAATTTTCACCGAGCAGATTTGAACTGGCTCCCGGCCACCATGCGCCCGGTGCCTCCTTGTGCCATATCAAACTCTGCGGGGCTGAGGCTGGTCGACCTGACCCCGTCCCCATCCTTGTCACTCAGCACCGGCCGGTGCCAGCCGCGTTATCTGGGATCTACTCGGACTGTCGCAAAAACTCATTTACCAAAGCAAGCGTGCTTCCCATCACTGACTTCGTTTCCTATTCCTGCTCCCCCTCCTTCATTTCTCCCTTCCTTCTTTCATTCATGGAAGGGATAAATGATATGCCCAAAAAAGGCTTTTCTCCTAGACATCGGTGACTCTGTTTCTTAAGAAAAGTTGGACACATGAGGAAGGAGGAAGCCTGGCAGGACTGGTTTTCTCGTGTGTCCTTATTATCTATACACACAAACACACACACACACACACACACACACACACACACGTTTTTTTGGGTGTTTTTTTTTGTTTGTTTTTGAGACAGAGTCTCACTCTGTTGCCCAGGCTAGAGTGCCGTGGTGTCAGCCTAGCTCACAGCAACCTCAGACTCCTGGGCTCCAGTGATCCTCCTGCCTCAGTCTCCAGAGTAGCTGGGACTACAGGCATGCGCCACCATGCCCGGCTAATTTCTATTTTTAGTAAAGATGGGGTTTCAACTCTTGCTCAGGCTGGTGTTGAACTCCTGAGCTCAAAGGATACTCCCACCTCGGCCTCCCAGAGTCTTAGGATTACAGGTGTGAGCCACCGCGCCTGGCGACACATATATAATTTCAGCATATTATGGGGGTACAATTGTTTAGGTTACATAAGTTGCCTTTGCCCCACCCAAATCAGAGCTACAAGTGTGTCCACCCCCAGATGGAGCGCACCGCATCTGTTAGGTGTGAATATACCCATCCCCTCCTCCCCTTCCCACCTGCCAGACGACACCCAGTGAATGTGACCACCATGTGCGTCCTCACTTTTCTCTAAGAAACTTCAAGAACACACATGGAATGGGAAGTACGTGGTAAGAGGACAGGATTTTACATTGCAAACAGTTTCATTCACAAACTAGCCTAGACGTCTGAAAACTGCATGTTTCCTGTTGCATTTTCTCTTCTTAGTTCCTGCAGGGGAAAACAGAAAAAGTTTTGAAGCCAAAGGACCAAGGGGCACTTGGAGTGCTTTGATGGTGTTGGCCAGGAAGATGACACGAGGGGTGTCCAGCTGGGGTTGCACACCCTGGGTTTGCAATCATTGTGTCCACACAAACATACAGACACGGCAATGGCTCCAGAGTCCACACTGCTAAAATCCCGTTATTAATATAATCAGAGGAGAAAGGGAGATCACCTGCCGCTGTTAGCAACAAGGAATGAGGGCACAATGGCACTCCCAGGGCCAGAGCTTGGAGAAAAAGCTGGAGACACCTGTCCCTACTTGAGTCTGGGGAGGGTTCTCCCTGTCCCAAGCTAAAAGGGGGTCGAGGTACCTGAAATGAGCAAACCCTGTGGTTTACACGCTCAACACTTGCTTTCCTTCTGGGAGTCTGGAGTTTGGGTACATCCAGGCAGAGGGTGCCCCACTTGACCAGTCCCCAGTAAAAACCCTGAACTCCCAGGCTTAGGTGAGGGTCCTTAGTAGAAAGCACGAGTGTCGTCACAACTATTTGCTGGAGGAATTCAGTGTGTGCAGCTCCACTGGGAGACTCCTGGGATCTTGTGCCTGGTCTCCCCACTGCCCCCTCTTCACGCACCCTTTTCCTTTGCCGGTTGTGCTTTAATCTCAGCAGTGATCATGACCCCGAGTTTGCCCAGCAACTCGCCAAATCTGGGGGTGGACTCCCGAACGCCCAGCACGCATACCGACCTGCCTAGTTTGCAAAGAGAAAAGGGGCTGCTTTTGAGGCGTGGCCCCAGGTGCAAAACTTAGCATTTTTAGAAAGTGATGGTCATGCGTGACGTTATTCCTATGGGGGAAAAAAGTGACGTGTTCTGCATCTTAAACAATCATCGTGCAAGCAAACATCCTGAACATGGTGATTTATGCATTGGGAACGGCACGCATAGGCCAAAAAGCCACCTGGCCTTCTGGACACGCAGGTGACACGCTCAGGCCCACGGTTAGGATTCCCGCCTTGCAGAAGCTCAATTAAATCGCAGGCGAGCAGATGCGGTGCTGAAAGACGGTGCAATCCTCTGTGGACAGATACTATTCTATTAAGATGAATTCTAACAGCTGTCCCAATTACTGCGCACTGGAGTTTTATCGAATCAACTTTGCTTTAAATAAATAGGTCATCAACCCTGGCTCTGACAACCTTTTGGTTATGCAGAAGGTATCAGTGCGCAGTGGTGGGCTTATGTTTTTCTGAGATGTGATTTATAAGTAGCTGATTTGGAATTCATATGATGTTTCTCCAATGGCTTGCTTTCAAGTTCTTAAGAAAGGACACACCGTTGCTTATTTAATCCATAAAGTATCCAGCATTCGGTGCTAATAATTCTACTGTAGCTACAGGAAGCTGTAATTTATAGCATCATTTCTGAGGGAAAAAAAAAACGATTTGTGGAATTTAGGAGAGGACCCCGGGAATTGTCTTTCCTAGACACAGGACATTTTCACAAGAGGAGACGCTGGCCTCAGGCGTTCTGAAGTGGGGTGGCCACACCTGCTCTGGGGCATCCGTGCCTGGTGTGTGAATACCGAACGTCAATGTGTGCAAGAAACTGGGTGGTTGTTCCTTAGAGACGTACACGTGGTGCGTACTGAACGCGGTTTGTGTCGGGCTAATAATTTTGAGACACCCGTCTCGGAGCCGTAAGCGGCAGCGTTTTGAAGCCATTAAGGCAGTCCTGGGAACACGGGCAGCTCCGCTCCACCGGGCCCCAGCCAGACGCTAATTTCTTCCTTTGTTTATGACAACGGAGTTACTTACGTTCATTAATGGAAGTTTTACAACCTACTTGTGGCTCAATAAACACAGGTTACCCTGACAGTCTCATTACGCAGAGATAAACACAGCACTCGGTTTCTGAAGACAGTGTGCTGCAGATTTATACTTAATAATATATCCACTGTGGCGATAGGGGAAAAGGCATAATTTTCCCCATGGCGTGTGCACACGCACCGAGGGTTAGCACAAACAGAACCTTCTTAGGCTAAGGGTATGCTGAATTGTTAAAACATAACAAAGCCATACATGCAGTGTATGTGTATACTAAAACATATATTGCACATCTATAATTATATACACATGCATATATGATATACAATGCTGAATTGTTAAAACATAACAGAGCCATACATGCAGTGTATGTGTATACTAAAACATATATTGCACATCTATAATTATATACACATGCATATATGATATACAATACACATATTATATACATTATATATATATATATAACATACACAAACACAATCTTCCAAGCACAGTACCCAGTAATATATAATTGAAGCAGCCATCAATAGTAATGCGGGCTCAGAACTGGGGTGCACAACTACTGTTTTGACTCCCGTTATCCTATCCTGGGTGACAGTGCCCCGATTTTGCTCGTGTGACTCACCCTCCTGCCACTCTGTACCACTGCGATGGACTTGTAAGTCAGGGGCTCATCCGACCCCCCTGGGAAGGCGGTGGACACCTGACCTATGCCAGTGCAACGCAGAGCTCTGTCTCTCTGGAGCTCAATCTTGAGCAAAGAGATACAGCAAAAGAGGAAAAAAAAGAAAGAAGAAAAAAAGTTGGAGGATCCTCACTCAGCACCATGGCTCTGGTGCAACCGTCCGTTGGCTCCTGGAATATTCAACAACTCTGAACCTGGTTGTCACCTGACCACCAGCCCCTGAAATGCCCCCCCCACCTCTTCCCATCCATGAGCCCACCTGTCTCGTCCCGTTAAACCTGGCATGCGGGCTCTCTCTGCCAGCACAGACAGATGCTCAATGACTTTTTAAAAGCCATCGTGGAGCTAAATGGTCTCTGCACGTCATCTTTAGTCTTTGCAAGCGCCTGGTTTTTGTCCTGACTCTCAGTGCATGAGAAGGGCCCACACGGCCAGTCCTCCAGCGGGCACTAGAGTTCAGGGGAGATGCGTGCTTGTGCATGGTAGACGCAGGACTGGAGGCACCTGGCAACAGCTAGCAACCTCGCCGGCGTGACAAGCCCGGCACCAGCTGTTAGAAGCTTTGCAGAGAGCCACCCCGCCCCCACCACACAAAAGCACACAAGTAAATAAATAAGCCTTGGCCATAAAGCACTGGCGCAGGCAGCCACGAACACCAGGTGAGTAGACCCACCCCTGCCTCTTTCTTTGTTGACGGATTCATTCAACAAACACTTTCCGGGACCCGCCTCTTTTCCCGAAACTCCTCGCCATCCTGGAAAGGCAGTTAGGAAGGAAACAGACATGTTTCCTGTTGTGATAGCACTAGCATCCCAGTGGGAGAAACGGGACATGCACGTATGCACACTTTCGTTATATCGATAAGTTCCATGAAGACACAAAGCAAAAGCAAGAGGGCAGAAGGCACAGCATGGGGAGTGGCCATCTTCAAACGACTTACACCTTATTTTCTTACCCACAGTCCTGACAAACGGTGGAGCCAGCAATTAAAACACATGAGCAGGCAGAAGGGAAACACACACATAGACAGACATCTTCTTAAATTCGGTCTTCTCTGTGCCTAGTATGTGAGTGGGACTCTCACTCACACACTCTCCTTGTTCCTGCTGAAGATAAACCGCCACCCAACAGTCGAGGATGGTATGTGAATATTTCACAGATTATCAGGTGAGAACGTGGTTTATGGATTTCGCAGGAATCATCATGACTTTGTGCAAGCCAGCCAGCTGTCCTCGTTTGGAAAACCTAAACCTTGCTGGCTCTAGACAGCATCACTTGATGCAGCCTCCCAGAAAGGGATGCCCACATTGGAGGGGACCCACACTGGCCCATCACCGTTTCTAGAAAGACAGATCCAACTGTTCGGTTCATCGATACCAAGCCCATAAATGGCAGCACCCTCTGAACTGCCCATGGGTCCGTGATTAGAACGGGGCAGCTTCATTCCACACACGCTATTAAATCTCCTAACACCGACTCATCAAATCAACCAGCAGACGTGCAAAAGAGGAGACCCGCTCCTTGCTGGGCATGGTGAACTCTAAGCCAAGTCAGGTCCTTAACATGGGATCTGGTGGAAAATAGATTTTAGCTATTATTGTTGTTGTTACCACCATTATTTCTCTTGTTACACAGAAACCTGAACGCCTCTTTATTTGAATCAATTTCCACCCTCTTTCCATCACATCCATGCAACAATTGCGAACCAAAGCCTTGATTCTTCTCACCACCACCACCACCAACAAAAAAATCGGCACAATCCTTGCACTCCAATGCAAGGGAGCATTGTAATATATATACAGATCCAAAGTTCAAATCAGCCTAAGAAGTCCCAAATTTAGCCAAGTCAATTCTCTCAGCAGAGCCACGGGACGGATATTTGCAGACAAGCAGCTCGGGGTGGGTGGGTGAGGGGGTCCCTGTCACCCAGTGTTTCAGGACACTCGAATCAACTAATTTCCACATTCCCAGGCATCCCAATTCATGGGGAGCCGAAATGTGTCTGCTTTTCTGGGTTTGGAAAAATACCTAATTTTATTGTCTGCTGAGAGCCCCAACCCTCTAATTTCACGACAACACGTAATAGAACTGTTTTGCTGTTTTCTCCAGCCTTCCTGGTTACCCACGTTTCAGAGGAATTGCTTAAATATACTTCTTTAATTAACGAAAGCATCTAAATCAAAACCAGAACTACGGTTCATAAACTGAAATTTTCAGGGATGTCTTTTGGGAGGTTGTTAGCTTTTTTATTAACATTCTTTCATTGGAAAAATAATACAGGCAAGTAGTAAATATTCCAACAATAAGAGTGAAGATACAGAAAAAGTTCTCTCAAAGTAGACTCCTGCCACAATCTTCTCGCCCCAGCTCAGTGTGCATTTTTGGGAGATCCACGTATTTAGATATGTGGATTTAAAAATATATATACAATGGCAACACACTGCACACATTGTTATACTATCAGATGCACAAATACTATTGTGTTACAGTTGCCTGTAGTATTCAGTCGAGTAAAATGCGTGTACAGGTTTATAGCCTACAATCAATACTAGGCTATACCCCATAGCCTAGGTGTGTAGTAGACTGCATCATCTAGCTCTAAGTTCACTCCACGATGTTCACAGGACAAAACTGCCTGACATTTCTCAGAACCTATCTCTGTCTTCAGTGATGCATGACTGTATGTGTATATACACACACAGGCTCCATGACTTGCAATGGAGTTACATTCCAGTAAATCCACTGTAAGCTGAAAATACCATAAGTCAAAAATGCATTTAATACCGCTAACCTACTGAACATCGTAGCTTAGAGCCCAGCCTACCTGAAACGTGCTCAGAACACTTACTTTAGACTATAGTTGGGTAAAATCACCCAATATTAAACCTGTTTTATATTATTAAGTGTTGAATGTCTCATGTAATTTTTTGAATATTGTACTGAAAAACAAAATTGTTGTATGAGTACTTGAAGCACAATTTATACTGAATGAGCATCACTTCTGCACAAAGTAAAAAACAAAAAAAAAATTGTCATTTTTGAGACAGGGTCTCACTCTGTTGCCCAGGGTAGAGTGCAGTGACGTCACCATAGCTCACTGCAGCCTCCAACTCTTGGACCCAAGCGATCCTCCTGCCTCAGCCTCCCAAGTAGTTGAGACTACAGGCACATGCCACCATGCCCAACTAATTTTTTTTTTTTTTTTTTTTGGTAGAGACAGGATCTTGCTACATTGCTCAGGCTGGTCTCAAACACCTGGCCTCAAGTGATCCTCCCACGTTAGCTTCCCAAAGAGCTAGGATGACAGGCATGAGCCACTACACCCAGCCAAGTCAAGTCAAAAAATTTTAAGTCAAATCACTGTAAGTCTAGGTCCCTCTGTATGTGTGTATATGTGTGTACAAGTCACATGCCCAGAAATGCAGATGACAAAGCACATTAAAGTCTTTTCCTTCAGCAAATGAGCACCTTTCCCATTTCACAAACGACAACACCGAGATTTCAAAGAGGTTACAGAGACTGGACACGGCCTTAGATCACTGGAGAAGGCTGTTGGACACAAGAGCGAAAAGGGTGCGTATGAAATTGTGCGACTCTTTGAGTGTGGCGATTGGTAGGACTCATTCTCACCTTTCTTCCAGGTACAGGCAGAATCCACCTGCCTAGCCCCACCCCCCGATATTAGACATGGTGATATGTCTCACTTTGTCCAGGGAAGCATGAGATGAGGGGACTCATATCACATTTGATGGAAGCTCAAAGTGCTAGCGCTTTGTTCTGGTGTCATTTCCTTCCACATCAGTGATCGCAAATGTTCTAGAAGATTCCTGGCTCCATTCCCCTGGGCTTTTGCCGAAGGACCCACTAAGGCACAACCTCAGCACATCTATACCGTGAGACAGAAATAACACCCCATGACTTCACAACGCGGAGGTGTTGGGGTTACCGCTGCGGCACAACCTAGACTATACGGCTCTTAGAGAAAACCTCCTCTGGCTCTTTCCCGTAGTAGGATAGAAACATAGAAACCCAAAGCCGGGATATGAACTCGAGGATGTTTACCCAACCCTGATCACGTAAGAGGCACACTGACCTGGCAGTTGTTAGAAAGATGGATTCTTTGAATAGAGCAGAGAGAATTTTCCAGACTCTACAAGCACTGAATGAAAAAGCAGAGGGCATAACCTATTTTTGACAAAACTAATTATCACTCCACACTGATATTTTTCCTATACAAGGATGGAAAAAAAATAAGCAACACATGTACTCACCAGCAAACTGGTATTAACTGGTCAACACCTAAGTGGACACATAGGAGTAACATCTATCGGGTGTCGGGCTGGTGGAGGAGGAGGGGAGGGGTATATACACACATAATGAGTGAGATGCCCACCAACTGGGGGATGGACACGCTTGAAGCTCTGACTCGAGGGGGGAGGGGGATCAAGGGCAATATACGTAACCTTAACATTCGTACCCCCATAATATGCTGAAAAAAATAAATAAATTTAAGAAAAACAAAAGGATGAGAAGGAAAAAAAGAAAAAAAGGGATGAGAAAAAAAAAAAAAACCCTGATACAGAAACTTGTTGATTTGGTAGCTTTGGGGACTGGAAGAGAACATTCGCGTCTCAGCTTTCACGATCGTAAAATGGGATTTACTGAATCACACCCCCCCTCGCCGACAGCCCCTCTGAAATCGCCCTGGCTCCATCTCTCCAGCCTCTCCAGGACGGACCGTGAGCACCACGCTCCCCCCGCCCACCGGTCACTGCGCCGCGGCGCTCGGCAGCCCCCACGCCGAAACCCCGGTGTTTGTCCTTGGCCAGCGGCTCCACTGCCCACCACACTTAGGCGACAATTTGGCAGCCATCACCAGTCTGCGGTAATGACGCCGGTGGAAAGCTAAGTGCCACGCTGGTTGTCCGCCACACACAGAGAGAGCCAGGGGAGGCGAAGACAGGCTCTTGTGTAAGTAAGAAGGCACGGCTCGTACACGCTGGAGATTCAAGTCTCCACTCGGCGCCCTTCCTGTCGCCTACGGCCACTTGATGTTCGGCAGATGCGGTGGTTTGTTTTTCCCAAAGACGACAGCAGAGGCATCTACCTCCCATCCTTTGTGCCCATCCTCCCCATCCCATGGGGAGGAGGAGGAGGAGGAGGAAGCCATGCACTCAAGGTAGGAGGGATGGTTGGAGACTGTGAGTCAGGTTACTTGAGGTCTATCAGCCTGCACCCTCCTGCCTCCTCTTGGGGCGTCTGCATCTGGAGCTTGGAGCCACCACTTTAACCCTTTGCACTCGGATGTTGCGTGTGACTCGACACGGTTAGCATCGGTAGCAGCTCGTATGTGGAGCCGCACTCGACACGTAGTTTCGCCGCGGTGGGGAAGGGGGATTTTTGTCTGTTTTCTCAGTATCTTTTCTTGTTTTCATTAGCATGAAAGGAGAAGTAAAATGTAAATGCAGAGACAGCACCCTGACTTCCAGGGGTAGACTATTATCCACTGACTTAGAGCAACGTTTACATGGAAAGCTCCATATAATCACACCTCACCCTGACAATAAACACAAAGATTGTGTTGTTTGTTCTAACAGAAAAAAATCTAAGGAAGGAGAGACGATTCATATTTGCGAAACATGTGAATGTAAACCAGGTCTTCGTGTGGGTGAATGTTTCAAAAAAATATCACACCATGAAAAATCATAGAGATTACAATGACTCTTCGAATGTACCAATAATTTGAAATATAAAAAAAATCCAAACAAATACGTTTGTGTGAAAAGAAACTCCAGTTTTTTTATTCCAGTTTTTTTATTCGCGCTCTGTAAAATCTGGGGTATTTAAAAAATTGAATCCCGAGTAGAATTAAGGAATCAAGAAAAAAAAGCAAGTGAGTGCAAAGGGTTAAGAGGTCCAAGGCCGCCATGCTGTGAGGAAGCCCCAACCTAGGGCGGAGACACGAGCCGGGGTCCTGCCTCATAAACCCAGCCGATGTTGGTCCCAGGGGACAGCCAGCGTCTACCACGAGACACCAAATAGCCTGCCAGTTCTTAGGCTGCCAGTGGAAACAAGGACAGTAACAGAAGCCACGGCACGTGGCTGCTAAATCCACGGCCACACCTTCTTTTCCAAATTGCAAAGAGAAGCTGATTACACAGAACTTCATCCCATCTTTCATTAGTGCTCCACAGCCCAGGGGGGTCCAGACAGAGGTTTGTGCGCGTTGCCGGTAACTAATGTACGAGAATACGTGTAGCCTACACTAGAACATGCTTTAATTGGAGAATGCCCTCACAAAAAGGGAGGTCTGTTTCTGGCAGCACCTTTCAAGAACAAGCCTAACAAGGGGATGAAGGTCGGGTCCGCTAGCCCCGGAGCCACTCCAGGATGACCTCCGGGCTTGAGCACGGGTGGATTATCTAATAAGCAGAATAAATGTCAGGCCGTGCTAACTATACACATGTTAAAGTAACTAGGAAAACGCCACTGTTTTTTATTTCAAAGATTCTGATCAAAATACTCATCGGGGAATAAAGAGACTTTTTGGACCTTTTAAAACTTATCTTGTGGTTGATAGTTTGTTGTTCACATCTCAAACTAATTATCACAGAAAGGTGAACGTGGTATGCCCTGCGTTGCGCTCATACCTTTTCCAGTTTTTAATAATGTGACTCTGCTAATCCACAATGTGACACCCTGGAACCTGAATGAAATAAAAAAAAAAAAAAACAAAGTAAAAATATAGAAAAAAAAAAAAAGAAAACTTGTTTATGACAGACCCATAAGTGAACAGATATTCTGACATTACGGTTTGAATTACGCTTCTCTCCGTAGATGACACAGATGAAAACACAGCCATGCATAAGAAAACTGGACGTACCCATCAAAATTTGATAGGTAAATCTTGGGTGATCGGGTTACAGGGGACTACCATATTCTGTTTGGTATTTCTCCATTAAAATACCAGTTTTCTGTCATTAATATGCATGAAGGACATACTAAGGTGAAGCATAGGAGTCGCCACGTGAGGTTTCACACTTCCTTCTTGCCTTCACTACATGCGTGTCAAAGTTACCTGAAGACTGTCCTGAGGAAGGTGCAGGGGGTGGGGAAGGATGATCGTTCTGTTTCTGTTTCATCCTCTAACACAAGCATTCTGTGGCCTTCCATCCCACCCGTCAGTTGTCCATGCTCCAACCGTGGAGGAAGAGGTGCCATTTCTGCCACGGCCACCAGCCCTTGCCAGCACCTGGGCACACCTGCCCGCACCTGCTCACACCTGCCCCTGAGTCAGCACTGGGCAGAGAGGGACCCCAAAGCCTCGCCTCCGCTCCCTGAGTCCAAGCTCAGCTCTGACCCCGACACACCCCTCATCACGACATGGGGTCCTCTCAGGTCTTGCTTGGACAATGGAGTGGGGGACTTATCGTTCAAGGTATCTTAGTGAGAAGTAGAGGGTCGTCTTAACGGTGGTTGAAAACTGCAGGGAAACAAATTAAATGCTACTATCATAGGTGAGTAGGGAGAGTACTCACTTCCTTTTAAAGCAGTGAGTAGACATATCAATAACTTTGCAATTTTACCCGCATCTTTTTTATACCCGGTGGTCCGGTAACCAAGTGACCTCACTTGCACACAACCCAGAACGCATTGTCCAAAACGACAGCCCTGGTCACGTGCATCTGTTTACATTTCAAATAAGTTCAAATCAAAAGAATAAATTCAACCTCTCCAGAACTCACGCCCACACATGGGTGGGGGCTTCCTCATGGGAGGGCGCGGTTACGGAATGCTGCCGTCTCCGGGGAAAATCCTGCCCCATAGCAGTGATTCAACGCTCTGGCATGGTTCGACAAAACTTTGCATCCCAGGCACATTTTAAAGTTGACATTTAAATTTTTCCCCTCCCAAGCTGCAAAGGTTGAAAAATTCAGTACATTGTAACTATTGACATTTTAAAATTAAACCGTTATATCCTTTTTTTAAAAAGCATTCACTGGAATCTAAATACCAGAGTGATCTGATACCCACCATTACTCACTTTTAAAGAAATACATAGACAGCCTCTTCCTTACCGGATTTGAATTTTATATTGGTTATTTCCTTTCTCTTTTAGCTTCTACTTCTAGTTTACGTCTTCCACAGACTTTTACTCTCGTGTGTTCTATTTTTACATCTGAGTGTCTTTAATGGATCATTCTGTCACAACTTATCTGTGACAAAAACATGTACGTAGGTTCAAATTTATTTTTTTCTCTGTGTCTACCGGCTCTACATGTTGACTTGCAGAAACAGAGTAGAAGAGTGGTTGGCAGAGGCTGGGAGACGGGAGAAATGGGAGGATATTCGTCAAAGGGCACAGAGTTTCAATCACAAGATGAACAAGTTCCGGGGATCCAATGTCCAGCGTGGGTGGCAATGGTTGTGTTCATTAATCTGGTTGTGAAAATCATTACCCCACGTAGGCCTGTGTGGAACCAGAACCGTGTGCCTTGAATATGCACAATCTGTATCCATTAAACATTTTAGGCCAGGCGCGGTGGCTCACACCTGTCATCCCAGCACTCTGGGAGGCTGAGGCAGGTGGATTGCTCAAGGTCAGGAGTTCGAAACCAGCCTGAGCAAGAGCCAAACCCCGTCTCTACTATAAATAGAAAGAAATTAATTGGCCAACATACATATATGTATGTGTGTGTGTATGTGTGTGTGTGTATATATATATATATAAAATTAGCCAGGCGTGGTGGCGCGTGCCTATAGTCCTAGCTACTCGGGAGGCTGAGGCAGGAGGATCGCTTGAGCCCAGGAGTTTGAGGTTGCTGTGAGCTAGGCTGACACCACAGCACTCTAGCCTGGGCAACAAACGTGAGACTGTCTCAAAAAAACAAACAACAACAACAAAAAGTTAAAAATGAAAACAAAAATTCTACATTGGGATTTCACAGTAATTACATTCAATACCCATTGTGGAAGGGAAGAGCATACCTCTAAACCCTTGCTAGGGAGAGGCAGAGATATAAAATGTAACCAAAATGTTAAAAAAAAAAATTATCGGGGGTCGGGCAGGTGGGGGGGTGAGGGGACGGGTATATACAAACATAATGAGCGTGACGTGCACCGTCTGGGGGATGGTCACGCTTGAAGCTCTGACTCGTGGGGGGAGGGGGGCAAGGGCAATGTACGTAACCTTAACATTTGTACCCTCATAATATGCTGAAATTTAAAAAAAAAAGATACACACTTAAGCAGAAAGCAAAAATTAAAATGCAAGTTTTCAAGAACAATTATTCAAGCATAAAGCAGTGCAGTACCCCATCAGAAATGCATGGCTATCAGGAACAGGGTTAGATCATCTCTGTTATGCTGAAGGAACAGACAACGCCATCTCTTACCGGCCATGAAGCAACAAAGATCTGTTTTTGCCGAAACTTGATGTTCTGCGTGGATAGGTGGGACGGGTTCTGCGTGGGACGGGCTGACGGAACCCTTCTCATCTGACCCTGCCTTCACCCACACAGAGCTCCCGAATCTCCCAAATGAAGACACAGCCCGAGAGAGCACAGTCCAGCCTAGAAATGCTCCCGCACGGAGGTGACACACGTTGCTTTTGGCCGCAGCAAGTCACTCGGCCTTAATTCACGGGGTCGGGGAAGTGTAACAAGCCCTGTAGGGTCCCATCTGGCCAGAAAAAAACTAAAAACTAAGGCAACTGCAGAAACTCCAAGAAGAGAGCATTTAACATGAGGAAATGTCATAGAAACCACCTGCAAGGCGGGAGTAAGAGTCAAGACGCCGCCGCTACCAGCAACCCCGCCCCCACACCCGTCCCGTCCCGGGGGGTGGTGTCCAGCGTTAGCTCCCAAGCTGCTGGGAAGGGACATCGGGGATCTTGGTGAAGCAGCCTCGGGAGAACAGTGGCGTCTTTTCTACCTTCTGGAATCTCGCGCCTCTGGTGGGCTAAGCCTGACCCGGGACCGCATGAGAAAGGGGGAGTCCTGACCAGGGCAGGCGCAGTTGCTTCCCCTGAGATGCAGGAGAGAATTCAAAGGAGACCTCCGTGATGGTGACATCAACGTATCAGATGAGCTAGCACGGGGACAATCTTCCCCGACGAGGACACGTGTGTGTCGGAGGACCGGCGAGGGCAACCCACTTACTGCCAGCGCGAGACATGGCGGCGTCCGCTCGATTCCCTACATTTCAATTTTATAGACGTCGTGTGAGAGACACTGAATCGAGCCCGCTCTGTCACAGCAACGACACTGGACACTTTCAGCTCCTCCTGTGACATAATTGCACTGCGATCCACCATCAGAAGTGATATTTAACCCTTAGCACTCGCCTGCTTTTTTTCTCGATTCCTTTATTCTACTCGGGATTTAATTTTTTTAAGCGCCCCAGATTTTACAGAGTGCGGCAGTAGAATTAAAAAACCGGAGTTTCTTTTCATACAAACTTATTTGGATTTTTTTATATTTCAAATCGTTACTGATACGTTCAAAGAGTAATTTTAATCTCTATAACCAATACTAACCATGTCAAGTCACACTCGACATCCCGAGTGCAAAGGGTTACAGATCTGACAATTTGATCCAGTTCTCCTCCTTCTGCTTTGTTGAAAGCAAAGCATGAGAAACTGTGCAACCCGCAGAAGGATTTGTGATGCGCTCATCGGCGCGATCCGCTTTCTCAGAGATGCGATTATCACCAAATGATCTAGATCGGGTGTCCTCAAACTACGGCCCGTGGGCCACAAGAGGGTGTTTTTGCCTGTTTGTTTTTTTTACTTCAAAATAAGGTATGTGCGGTGTGCATAGGAATTTGTTCATAGTTTTTTTTTTAAACTATAGTCCGGCCCTCCAACGGTCTGAGGGGCAGCGAACTGGCCCCCTGTTTAAAAAGTTTGAGGAGCCCTGGTCTAGGGGACTGGCAGCTGGGAAGGTCCCCTAACGCCAGGGCAAGCCATCCTAGCAAGATCCTGGGTGGACGAGCAAAATGCCTGTGGTTTTATAAGGCAGGTGCAAGGCACATGTGAGGCTGAGCCCTCGGACTCCAGGTATTTGCTCAGGCAGATGGACTCTAGGATAGATGTGGAAGTAGAAAACTCAGAACACAGATTCTCTTGAAACTATCTATATTCCCCCTTTGAATGGTTTTGCACAACGAAAGGCAGCACAGGTGCTCAAATCTCAAGACCTCTGCAATTTAAAAATTCCCTCCGGAGTTGACAAGGAGACTAGGGGTCTGCTAAATAAATAATCACAGCACAACCCGGCAACTCAAACCAAAGACACCTGCTACTTCCCCCCCCCCCAGCAGGTACAAAGACTGAGTCTTTCGCACATGCAATATTTTATATGCCTGAGAAGATACATGAGTTACACCTGAGTGCATAGGTGGTAAACCTCTATTTTAATTTCATCCTCTTCTTCTAACATAGATGTCGTGATTTAACCTAGAATTCTGCTTGCTCTGTAAATCAGAACCATGTATTAAAATCCCTTCTACCCTGGTCTCCACAGGGGAATACCCCCCTAAGCAAGGCAGCTTGATAGACTCTTTGATACTGAAGCCACCTTACAAGACTTCAATTTCTTTATACTTTTCTTTGATGTGAAAGGAACAAGCACAGCCTCGTTTTCTGTCATGTGAACCTAATCTAAGCGCAACCATACACGGAGCATTTTCATATAGAAAATCTGATAAAATAAAAATCACACACAGGTGGAACACAGGTGCTGTCTTCAAATAAAGAGAGAGGTGTCAAGTGCAGGAGCGAGTGGATGGGAAACCAACAGCGTGGAGGCCAGAACCACAGGTGATTGTTAAAGGAAGGTATGTTATAGTTCAATATGAAAAGCGTCGTCACACTCAAAGCTAACTGAAACCTCAGTGGGTGAACACGCGTGTGTGGCAACATGTAGGTTTCCAAGAACTGGCTCAACTATCCCCTGATGAGCCCCCTGTGCAAAAGACCCAGAGAGATACCATGTCATAAGTTTTTTAAAGTATTTAATGTGCACTTGGAGTTGTTTCCACAGCTTTGCAATTGTGAATTGTGCTGCTATAAACATTCGAGTGCAGGTGTCTTTATTTTAGAGTGTCCTTTGTTCTTTTGGGTAGATGCCCAGTAATGGTAAAATGTGGTATATATGTATACCATGGAATACCATTCGGCTCCAAGAAACAATGGTGATCTAGCACATCTTGTATTTTCTTGGATAGACCTGGAACCCATTCTACGAAGTGAAGTACCCCAAGAATGGAAAAACCAGCACCACATGTACTCACCAGCAAACTGGTGTTAACTGTTCAGCACCTAAGTGGGCACATAGGAATAACATTTATCGGGTGTTGGGCAGGTGGGAGGGGGGAGGAGGGGATGGGTATAAACAAACGTAATGAGTGTGATGCACACTGTCTGGGGGATGGTCACGCTTAAAGCTCAGACTTGTAGGGGGAGGGGGACAAGGGCATTATATGCAACCTTAAAATTTGTACCCCCATAATATGCTGAAATTTTAAAAAAGCATTTAATGTGCATCTTCTGTGTGTCTGGCACAGGTGAACTGCTAGAGAGAGATCAGAATACAAAACAGTCCTGCCTCAAACGCTCCTGGAGCTCACCACCAGGTAGGAGCGAATCCCAGGTGAGGGTAGGTGATGATATTAAGAGCAAACAGCATCCACAGAACAAACAACAGACGCTCATTTCCCACCCGGGTACCTGCTTCCTCCCCGGGGAGCCGCCCAGACGGCTCTACCACCTGGGTCGGCGCCGGACACCCCCACCAGAGAAGGAGAGGTGGAAACTCGCCTGCTAGTTCCACCTGCGTCCCTCCTGGAAGTGACGTGCCACTTTCATCTATTTTTCCCTTCGGCAGAGAGAATCACACAAGCATTTCTAGGTTCACAGTGATGGGGAAGGAGGAATCACCTCTCTGCCCAACGGACACCAGCGATGGGCACGGCAGGGAGACACGTTAAACATGATTACGCAGTGACAGAGAGTGGCAAGTGCAATGAAGGAGAAGTCTAAGGTGCCATGAGAGAGAAGAACAGGGCGCCTAACCTGAGTCCGGGGACGCAGGAAGCGCCTCTTAGAGGAGGTGATATCAGTTGATATGTAAAAGTGCATCTTTGAGAGTCTGTGACCTCACTTGTCTGACTCTGACCAGATGCCAACTCTCCCTGATTGACAATAAACACCCCGAACCACCCATCCTACCCACACGTGAGCACCTGCTCCACGCAGAACTTTCTAGCGCCCGTGCACGGAAGCCCTGGGTTTTGCATTCCTCCCCGAATCGTGTGTTGCTTTTCGGCTGGCAACAGAGAGCGATGTTAGTTTTTCCAGAACTAATCTCATTTATGGAACGCTGGGCATGGAGTCTCTGCCGTTCCTCATAGCACAGGGCTCCGAATTTCTTCATGTCACACTAATAGTTTCGCTGATTGAAAGTGCGCAGCGGACAAGAATTGGGAGTCCCTGAGACGCCGCTGGAGTTAGAATGAGTTAGAATAATTTATGGGGAGCAGTCTAGCACAACATAAGCTATTTAAAAGCTGCATAATATACCCACAAACTCTTGTGAAGGGCTGTGGTTTCCAACCCTGTGAGACAGCAACCAGCTATCATCATGCATTACCACGAAAACAGATTAAAATTAAATCAATTTGTTTATCTCTGGGTTCTCCGCCCAATTAACATTTCAGAAGGGAAAGCATTCTTGTCCAGCTACGAGGACAGCCCTCATCCAACTCGAGATATTAAGAATATAAATCTCAGGAGGTTCTCAGAGATAAATTTAATTATCAAAAGGGCAGAAGACCAACTGGGACTCAGCTTATGAACTGCTTGCACCGTGCGTTAGAGTCAGACACTGCCCGCTTGAATTGAAGGAAGGTGAAAGTTTTTATGTAGATTAATCCAGAGCAGAAGTGGATTTCTCTCTTGGAAATAGAAATGTTATCTTATTTTTATGGCCTTTGTATCTAAAAAAAAAAAACAAAAAAAACCTTCTTGAGAAACGTTTTAAGTGAAACACTGGAATTTTGTACAGATACGCTGTGCATTTATTAATTAATCCATAAAATTCATGGGGGACTTGGGGCTTCAACTAACTGAGGAGTTTTCCAAAATCCCAGGTATCTGGCCCAAAGGAACACACTTCTCCTTGCGGATAGTGTGTTTTAGCTGGTTATCAGGTCCACAGCCAGGTCATACTTGGGTTCCCAAATCACGTGTCTAAAGACTCAACTCTTCCAAAGTGGAATGTGCTGGATGTGGGGCACATGCAAGAGGCTGCTGCCGTTTGGCAGTTTACCCAGTTTGAAGGTCGCTCCCTAGTAGAAGGCAGCCTTACTGCCCATAAAGTTATCAAACCAGTCGTTTGCAGGTAGATAAAGCACCACGCAGAGGGCAGATTAAAACAGGGAGGTTGTGAGCCAGCCCCGAGTCCTTGCACCCATCCTGGAAACTCATGGAAGAGTTGAAACATCTCTGCTCTGGCAGAAGGAAGACCCAGATGCCAGACCAAGACCTGGCGTTTACCAGCTCTTCCTCTGTGGACAACAGCATCTCTGAACTGCAATTTTCTGACGGGGGAAATGGTGATAACTCGCTCAGCCCAACCTGCAGGGTTCGCAGGGGGTTAGCTAAGACTGTGCTTGCACAAGAACATTACACTCCTTCCTCCTTCCAAACCACCTGCAAGCTCCTATAAGGCACATCAAAGCACTCCTGCTTATGCTGTGTCTTGATCTAGAAGGTTCTCCAACCTCGCCCACCTGGATAAGTCCCTTGCTTCCTTTGAGACTCGGTTTACAGACGGTCCTCTTAGAAAGTCTTCCCCGATTTAATCTTCCTTGGCCCAAATCATATGAACATCCTCTAGTACCCTACCAGTACTCCGTAGATAATTCTGTTATGGCATCTGCCACCCTGTGCTAGAAGCGATGCAACCAGCATGTGATTTCCCACACCAAACAGTAAGTTCCTATGCTTGTGTGGTTTTCACCAAGATAGCTCTGGCTTGCAGCAGAGCACGGTGCACAGGATGTGCTCAACACACGTGTTCAATCACCGTGTGCGTATTGATTATTTTTGTCAGGTGGGGAGTTACTTTGGTTTATTCCAAAGAATACAGACCTGGGATGCTAAAAGGAGGCAGCAGAGAATAACTGCAAGATGTAACTCTCTAAAAGAACATTGAAATATATGACATTATTCTGTTCTCTCTTGTCCATTTCCATAAAACCTTCAAGATCTTGCTCAAGGGACATAGTCACAAAAATTTCTGCCTTTCCAGAACGCACACAGGTTTTTTTTTAAATTTTATTTTTTGGAGACAGAGTCTCCCTCTGACACCCAGGCTGTAGTGTAGTGGTGTCATCATAGCTCACTGTAACCTCAAACTCCTGGGCTCAAGTGATCCTCCCACCTCAGCCTCCCAAGTAGTTGGCACTACAGGCATGCGTTGTAACACCTGACTAATTTTTCTACTTTTAGTAGAGACGGGGTCTTATTCTTGCTCAGGCTGGTCTCAAACTCCTGGCCTCCAGCGATCCTCCCACAGTGCTGGGATTACAGGCATGAGCCACCGTGCCCAGGCTGCACACAGCTTTTGTTTGTTCACGTATTTCTGATACGCATCGCTCTTGGCTTATGAGTCTGTGTCTGTGCATAGCTGAGGGTATATATGGGCATCTCTTCCCATCTCTGTTTCTTTTATCTCCCTCTTAGTCCTTCTGGAGGGGAGAGTAGGAAGACGTGCTACAGAGATGCAGAGTCAGTCTGCATGACCAAGTGCTGCAGCCAGCCTGGGAGGAAGGTTAGAAGAGAGCTGGTCCGTGTTTCCGGCAGATAGATATTTCATCCTGAAAAATCTGAAGTACGTACAGCCGCCTCCTACACTGAACATCAAAAGCCAAATAAAGTTGTCCTTTCAGGATGGATTCAGGACCCCGGGGGAAGGACAGCCTGGCTGGAAAAGATCCAAGATTATGGGGAAGAGAGAGGGTTACCCCAGAAACATCAAACCCTTAAGCTGAATGACCATCTGAGAGGGAATCTTGCACCCAGTGGTAAAGCTCAAAATACTCAATTAATCTGCAGTCTCACCAGCAGTGTATGAGTGTTCCTATCTCTCTGCATCCATGCCAGCATTTGGTGTTTGGGGATGTTTTGATAAAGGCCATTCTCACTGGAGTTAAGTGATAATCTCGTCATTGTGGTTTTGATTTGCGTTTCCCTGATGATTAGAGATGTTGAGCGATTTTTTTCACATGTTCCCTGGCCACTAGTCTGTCTTCTTTTGAAAAGTTTCTGTTCATTTCCTTTGCCCACTTTTTTAAAGGGGTTGTTTCATTTTTTTTTTTTCTTGTTAATTTTCCCGAGTTCTGGATAGAGCTGGAGGCCCATTCTTCGAAGTGAAGTATCACAGGAATGGAAAAACAAGCACCCTATGTACTCATCACTAAATTGGCACTAATTGTCCGACACTTAAGTGCACATTTAGTAGTAACATTCATCAGGTGTTGGGCAGGTGGGAGGAGGGGAGGGGGGGAGGGGTGCATTCACACCTAATGGGTGCAGCGCACCATCTGGGGGGCATGGACGCACTTGAAGCTCTGACTCGGATGGGGCAAAGGCAATATACGTAACCCAAGTGTTTGTACCCCTGTGGTATTCTGAAATAAAAAATACATGTAGAATAAATATTCAATAATATTAAGGAGCCCATCAGGATGGGCATATGGCTATACTGGAGTCCCTTACCCGAGACACTGTGCACAGTAAAAGGAAATGTTGCCAAAGAGAGACTCGAACCCCCAGCTGATAGGAAGGAGCCCTTCTTTCTGACGGTGGGGCCACAGCTACTTTTACACACGCTGAAAACGGTTCGGGCATAACTGAGACGCTCCACGGGATTTTTCACTCATTAGTCCCGGAGAATCGGGTATGCAACAATCTCAGCGATTGCTTCGCCGACCTGCCGCGTCTCATAGATGAGAAACCCAACACCAGGAGGAGCGGATGACATGCCTCAAGACAGGATGCTAATTAGCGGCAGCTCCGGCCTCGGAGTCTAAGTCTCCTTGACGTGTCGAGTGTGCTGAAGCAAAAGCAGGCATTTTTCTGATAGGTCACGTGGCGTCATTCCCACAAAACACACGGAAGCTGCTACAGCACGGTCACAAGAGCCGACAGAATTAACAGACTAGAAGCGACGTGGTATGACAACCCGGTGCCTCCGGCAAGGGGATTATTGAATCGTCTGGGACAAGGTGTTTTTTTTTTTTTTTTTTTTTTTTCTTTTCCTCCTCTTGAAGAACTTTGTGGACGGAGACGTCTACCCTCTCCTTGGACAGCTATCTCGAGCATCTGCTATTTTTGTCACTCTCCACTTTCCCTTTTACCTTCTTCTGCTAAGGCAGCAGCTCACTGTTGTCTTTCCAGAGAACATTTCCCTCGCCCACTCCCAGGCCCTGTGGATGGGATGGAAATGACCCTATTCTTAGCTACAGGGATGTTCTGGATGGCTTAAGTCAGTGATTCTCAGAGAATTGCCTGCAAACCCCTGGGGAAACCACAAGATGTTTTCAGGGGTTCTGCAAAGTCAAACTTTTTTCCCCATAATAAAACCAGTATGTTTTTCACTGTGCTCTCTTTTCTATTAATCGACGAGAACCCACTCACCCACCCTACAGTGTCTCGGCGTTCCACGACATGGTCCGTTCTCAGCTGCTAAAGCTTCTGAAACCCAGATTTGGAAAGATTTGAGTAGGAAGAAGAATTGAGTAGGAAGAGGGAGAACAGCAGGTGTCCTAACCTAATAACCTGATCAATAAGATTTCAGATGGATACTCCTTTTGCTTACACAATAAGATAGAGACCTTCTGACTTAATCGATCCATTTATCTATCGCACCAGTGCATCGAAAGTGCGAAAACGCCCAGAGAAAACAACGGTTGGAATTCAACTGAAGGTAAACTTGGACATTATTCGGAGAGAGTCTCATTACATAGGTACAAAAACATGCACAATGTTTTTCAGACTGACACAATAGTACCACTCCTGGCACTGGGCTTAGCGATTATGCAAATGCCACCACCATCTTTTGGGTCTGACCTGTGATTTAAAATGCGCCGAGACCCTGCTGCATGCTAGATCTATATGAAGTACACGATGACAGAGAGGAGAATAAAAGCATTTCTCCACTGTGTCACACCGTGGAAGGAAAGACATTTTTGCATTCAAAATAGAAGACACCAGTTTATTCGAATTTTTCAAAACTGAATTTGCAAAAGATGGCAGCACAAGATGAAAGCATTGCTCAAGGTCAGGAGGCATGCCGATTTAGGGGACAACCCTCAGGGCTGCCCCTGCAGGTGTCACGCAGCAAGTCCATGGACGCGACAGCCTCATCCCACCAAGCTCCACCGTGAAGTGACCGGCGTCTGAGACCTGGGATCCGTACACAAAAGTCAAGGTCAAAAATCACCCAAGGCAAAAGAGGGGAGGGGCTGATGGGTGAGAAATCCATGTGTTTGCTGTAATCATGCGACATTAGAGCAAATCCCGTTCCCACTTGTATGCAGCCAAAGAGAGGCCATCCTCTTTCTTCTTTCCCAGATGTACACTGCTCAACAGGGATTTAATCCCATTCCTACTACAGGGTCTCTACAAACGGTAGAAGTTACTTGAAGGTTACTCTTCATTATCTAATCAAGTGTTAATTTAAAATATACAGTGTGTTTGGAGCTTGCCTGTGCACTTTGTGCTCATTTCCAAAAATTGGGCACGGTCAAAGCGTGTTTCCCTGAATTTAGGGAGCAAGCAAACAGAAGCAAATCGCTCCCGTTCTTAACCTGCTATTCCCAATGCAAAGGAAAGAAAGATTCCACACACCACCGGATAGAAGGACGATACTCAGAAATTTAACAGGAAAGCATTGTGAACAAGTTAAAAAAAAAATACTTCATCCCTGATTATAGGATTTAGACAGCACAATCCCAGACGGTACATGCTTGTGATTGGGGAAACAAGGACGAGGAGGATCATTCATCCAAAGTAACAGGTAGAAGCAACCAGATATTCCCCCAAATCTATGCCAATGGTGTTACCCTCGAGGAAACCTGAGCTCCAATAGTGCTAGCTCACCTGGTGGGGACTGAGAGCTCCGATCCTCTCTGCTAAGGACTTCGGGTGGATGCCACTTGTGGATGGCACTTGGCCTCATTGCTCTTTCCACCAACACCCTGGAGAGGGACCTGCACCGACTGACTCAGACACGGGGACACAGCTCATGTTTCACATGAACTTGCACCACGTTGAATTTGAAAGGGGGCTATATAAAAAATGCAGACCAAGCTTCACTCTATGCACAATGTTTGGAGCAACGTCGAATTGACTCGACGTTGGGTGTTACATCACGCGGCGTTCTCAGGCACGAGGGGGACAGCCCTGAGCAAACGCGTCCCATGCGGGGTCAGAAGAGCAGCTGGGAGAGGGAATTTGGGAGACAGGCGTGGATTGAGGGCGGAGGGGTCTGTTTCTGAAGTGTGGGTTCACAGAGTGCAGGACCTCCGGGGTTGAAATAATTACTCCTTAGCTCTTTTTACTTGGATTCTGAGGAAAGCCAGTTGAGTGCCAGTGTTTTTTTTTTTTTTTTAGTTACTCTCATGGAAATTTAAATAAAAAAATAAAAGATGATTCTTAGCATGCTACTTACACATTAGTTGAGGACAATGTCATCTCACTGTGCATGAATGCTCGTAGTGAGGATCTGATGGATACGTTTAGAAGGCGTTACTTAAAATAGTTCTCGTGTGCTACAGAAACACAAATAAATGCGTGAGTCTCACGGGCCCCGGAGAGCACAGCAGCTCCGCGGGGTGGTCTCGGGCTGACGGCGCAGCCGAGGCAGCGGCCACGGAGACCCCGCACCCAAGCAAAGCGACTCTCGTGAGGGGGCTGCGTTCAGCCCACGGGCTGGAATCACTGCCGTGGGGACTGTCCGCACCCCGGCTGGGGGCCAGGGACAGGGAAGCACAGAGGGTGTGTGTGGAGGAGAAGTCCACAGTGGACAACGCCGGGGAGACCCGAGACCGGAGCGTCTACTTCCTTGTAGGGGACACAAGAGCCAGATGTGAGGCTAGACCGAGGCGGGATACTTTGGTTGCCCTGGTAACATGTATCAACGCTGATCATCTAACAGGTGTCCTCAAACTACAGTCCATGTGGGCCACAAGTGGGTGTTTCTGCCTGTTTTTTTTTTTTTTTACTTCAAAATAAGGTATGTGCAGTGTGCATAGGAATTTGTTCATAGTTTTTTTTTTTTTTTTTTAACTATAGTCCAGCCCTCCAATGGTCTGGGGGACCGTGAACTGCCCCCCTCCCCCCCGTTTAAAAAGTTTGAGGACCCCTGCTAGCACTTAGCAGCTTCCATCCGTGGAGTATCCACCACGAGCAATTCAGAAAATAACTCGGGGACATTAACACAACTTGCTTAAGATCACCCGGTCAGCAAAAGGGGTGGAATTTGTCCTCAGATCAGACGTCACAATCCAAAGTCTCCGCTGGAAACTTTAAAAAATAAAATTATACATCATGGTGATTCAGGGTATACAAATGCCAGTGGATTTTCCTTGTTCAGATATTCATAGGGACTTTATAATAGCCCCAAACTGGAAAAAGCCCAGGTGTCTGCTAAGAGGAAAAGGGATAAACAGTCGATGGTATAGTCGTGTAATGCAAGATTACTTAGCAGTCAATGATAACATGCTAATAACACGCAACTACATGGATGAGCCTCGAGATACCTTCTGTGTTAAAGAAGTGTTATACAGAAGAGTATGTTACACAATTCCATTTATAAGGAAAGTCTAAAAAAAAAAAAAGGCAAATCTACTCTGTAATGGAAAAATCATAGATTTCTCCTAGTGGGCTAAGGATAGAAATTGACCAGGGAAGGCAAATGGGAACTTTATGGGGTCATGGGAATGATGTCCATCTTAAAAGGAGTGTGCATTTTACTGGAACTCACCAACTAGTGCACTTAAGATTTCTGCATTTCATTGCACGTAAATGCTATATTAAGAAGAACTATGAATATTAGACTCTAGTTAATGATATGCATGCTGAGATATTTCGGTGATGTATACCTATGTTTGCAACTTACTTTGAAATACCTCAAAATAAGGTAAGTGAGTACATGCAAAGAAGGGTGAAAAGATCGGCAGATACATGATAAAGCAGATATGGTTTAAATGCCATAGAATCTAGGTGATGGCCACATGGATGTCAACTGTAAAATTTAATCAGCATAACTACATGTCTAAAATTTTTAATAAAATATCAGGGAAATACACATGGGCAGGCTACCTCCACTAAAATCTTTGGGAATATTAACCCTTTGCACTCACTTGCTTTTTTTCTCAGGATTTAATTTTTTAACTACAAAGTGCAGCAGTAGAATAAAAAACTGGAGTTTCTTTTCATACAAACTTACTTATTTGGATTTTTTTAATATTTCAAATTATTGATACATTCAAAGAGTAATTTTAATCTCCATAATTTTTGCTAACCGTGCCGAGTCACACTCGATATCCGAGTGCAAAGCGTTAAAACCGCAAAACTTAAAAAAAAAAAAAAATAGCTAACAAGCTAACAACAAGCAAAGACAACATCTGCACCAGGATTTGGCTTTCTGCTTTTACTAGGGGTGGAATGATGCTACGCTAGCCAGAGCAACAGATGTGCAAGGAGCAAAATACACATTTTGAGACGTTTTCGTCTCCATTAACTGTCAGACCAGGGCCAGGCACGGGGGTCAGATGCTGTTAATGCCTCTTTGAACGTGGAGAAAACTGCAGCTCAGAGAAGAAAAAGGTGATGTGTCCACACTTACGTAACCAGCCGGCATCCCAGGTGGGACAAGAATCTGAGAATCGGGTCCAGGGCTCTTTCGACAGTATCACAGCCGGGTCCCGACATGAGCCATTTGGGACTCTGAGGGGTGCTGGGCCCCTTGGTGCACCCAGACATCTGATGGCAGATGACAGAGCACAAAACAAACTCAACGAGAAAGACCCCCGGCTACGGGGCAGCCAGGTTAAAGCGATGGAAGCCGAGAAGAAGCTCGATGCCAGAGAAAACTAGATGCAAAAGCCAAATAAATGCTCCACCAAGCCCTGCTGCTGCTCATAGAAACAGAGCCAGCGAACCAATGTGGCCAAAACTCTTTAGGAAGCGGCTCATTTTCTCATCGCTTCTGCTTGGTCTTATGTATCAGATCAGAGGAGATCCACTGCCACCCGGAACACATAAGGACATTTTCCGGGCGAACATTGACGTGGGGGCCCTCGGTTCCACGGACTAGGCCGGTCACATCGGGTTTGCTCAGCGCGCTTGCTGGTTCATGCATGACTTCGGCTCCGACCTGCTGTGTTGAGATAATTCGGGGCCATTTGCTTGCATGCAGATGTTAGAAAGCTCTTCCCAAGTAGTGTGGAGATAACCCTTTATTGCAATGGTCAAAAGCTGAAATGATCCCAAGGGCTGGTGGGTAATGTAAACAAACTAAGCATCGAATAAAAATAAAAACAGGGAGTGGTGGGAATACCTGCCAAATGGCAAATCCATGCCCTGCTAAAGTCAGAAAATGCTAGAAAGCTCAGACTCGTTGCTGCCAAGTACAAATGTGGACCTGGTGCTGTCAGGTCTTCTTTTTTTTTTAACGAAAAGACAAGACACCAGTTTCTCTTGAAGGAAATCTGTAGATTTGTCGGTGGCTAATTCAATGACGTGCATACGGGAACACCTTAAATATTTTTCAGCCCAATTTTCATCTTTATGAGCCAATTTCAGCCTATGAGGCTTTGGTGCCACCTCTGCTCTCTTTTCTCTGGGAGGAAGCGTCATACCTTGTGTCAGTCAACCATATCAACGACAATGCTGCCTAACAAGCTCACTCTGACTCTGCAGGTCAAAACGATAACATTGGCCAAGATGGGAGGATCGCTTGAGCTCAGGAGTTTGAGACCAGCCTGAGCAAGAGACCCTGTCTATAAAAAATATAGAAAGATTAGCTGGGCATGGTGATACGCACACGTGTAATCCCAGCTACTCAGGAGGCTGAAGCGAGAGGATCATTTTAACCCAGGGTCTGAGGTTGCTGTGAGCTATGATGATGCCACTGTACTCTACCAGGAAGACAAAGTAAGAGACTGTCAAAAAAAGAACATTTTTTCCTTAATACTTCCTGGGGGAGGTATTTCAATATGACTTTTTATAATTAATAATGATCTGAGTTTATAATTAAAATTGAAATTCACAGAATGAGCACCAAGAAATCGGGTACTGTATTAGCATTCCCCAGAGAAACAGGAAGAACAAGACCTGTACAAAACAGTTTACCCTTGAACAACTCAGGGGTGAAGGGGACCCTCCCCTGTAACTGAAAATCCACGTGCAACTTTTGACTCCCCCAAACACCCACCCAATAGCCCACTGTTACAACCTCACCAATAACACAGTCAATGAACACGTATTCCGTATGTTATACATATTACACACTGTAATCTTGCAATAAAGCAAGCTTGAGAAAATGCTATATATTAAGAACATCACAGGGGAGAGAAGATGCATTTACAGTGCTGTACTGAATTCGTCGACACCGCAAGTTTATGTTGCCCGTTTACGGGATGAACTGTCCGAAACAGCAGCGACCACAGCTGCGGACCTCAATCTACAGGACACGTCAAGCAATTCGGCTTCTTGTAACGTCGTAACTTTGCTCCTTGGAAGCACTTCCAGTGTCACTAGTGGCGCTCTGTGTGGGTCTCCCGGTGTTAGTGAAGGTTTACTGTGTTGCACCGAACACAATAAAAAAAAAAAAAATACACGAGAACTGCAAGAGGTCACTTTTACTGCAACACAGCTTCCCGGAGAGACGGACTGCTCTGCTTGCTCAAAGATGAGTTGCATCACATGGCATTTTAAGTAGACAATCATGACACTGGAGCTTACCCCAGCAGTGACAGGAGGTGACTGGGAACTTGTCACGACAGCACAGTGTGCGCTGTAGTTAATTTTATGCAATTATGATCCGATACCGCACTTTCACCTTTGTCTGCAGTTCTCTTTGACTGCAAACAATGCCATAGATGGTCTGTGTGTGCAGAAGTTTCGATGAATTCTTAACAAAAGGTTTCTGTATGTTTTATAACAGCAATTGATAACATAGACTAGTATCCACATATATTTTGTACACTCACGACACAGTTAACTTTTTCTTAAGTCTTTCCTATATATTTCTAGGCTACAAGTTTCACCTGCAAGTTTTTCCAAACTGTTGCAAGTCTCCAAAATTTCTCCAATATATTTGTTGGAAAAAACCTGCTTCTACGTGGTCCCAGGCATTCAAACTTGGGCTGTTCAAAGGGCCAAGTGTGTGTGTGGGGGGGGGGGGGGGAGGGAGGGGCAGGGGGGTAAGAGGTGGAGAGAGAGAACAGTTAATTGAACGTGGCAAATTTGACAGGGTTCAGGGATATGCAAACAGCTGTTAAAACATCATTTCTGGGTGTGTCTGGGAGGGTGTTTTCAGGGGAGATTAGCATTGGAATCAGCAGACTGGATAAGGTAGACATGCCCTCTCCAAGGTGCTGACATCGTCCCATCCACTGAGGGTTCAACTAGAACAGAAAGGCAGAGGAGGGTGGATTTTTCTCTCTCTCTCTCTCAAGCTGGGGTACCCATCTTTCTCTTGTCCTTGGACCCTGGGGCTCCTGGCTCTTCTGCCCCCAAACTCGGGGACTTACACCAGCACACCCCAGCAACCCCGTCCTGGTTCTCAAGCCTTCAGACCCGGTCTCCCTGGATCTATAGCTTTCAGGAGGCAGGTCACGGGACTTCTCTGCCTACACAATCCTGTGAGCCAACCCCATAATAAACTCTCCTTTATGTATCTCTCTATATATATCCTATTGGTTCTGTTTCTCTGGAGAACCCTGAATAGTACAGCATATATTTAGGAAGAGACTTATTATAAGGTGCCGCGGCTCACAGAACCACAGGGGCCGAGACATCCCACGTTCTGCCACCTGGGAAATCCAGCGAGGCGGTTTGAAGGCCCGATAACTGGGGGATGGAAGGGTCGGGGTGGGGGATCGATGTGGGCCTGGCAGGCTGATGGTGCAGATTCCACTCTGGGTCTGCAGGTCACAGACCCAAGTGCTTAGGGCAGGAGAGGGTTGAAAGGTCGAGGTCACACCCCAGCAGTCAGGTAGAGCTAATCCTACCTTCCCCTTCTCTGTCTGTCCTACTCAGGCGGGGGAGGGGAGGTGCGCACCTGTTGGCCCCACTTCCCCAGTCGGTCAAGGCCACCCCGTGAGGCTTTTCCTCCTCCACATGTCTGGGATGCACAGGCCTGAATGCCAAGTGGTTTCTCCCCAGTGAGAGAAACTGTGGGGTGGGAAACAGGACAGTGTATAACCTAAACACAAAGCTGTCAGATTGCACCTGCACCAACCCAGCTGAAGCCTGTCTTGGACTGGTCACCACATCCACATCTCGAATTAGAGTCAGATTTGACAAAATTCGAAATAGTGCCCAATGGTGTCCGACACAAAAATGCATTGTGTTATAGAAGAAGGTTCCCCACATAAACTATTTTGGGGAAATTTAGATGCATCTAGATCATCCTCATTCAGTAGCAGAATTCCACTTTTGATTATCTCCTGAAAAAACCTAGACATCCAAATACTGAGTCTTTAAAAAAAAACCCACAATTTGTTTTGACTTTTATCCTGCTGGTGTAAATTAGATTGACACAGTCCATCACTGATCTTTAGAAATTTCAAGTCATGGGCGGGATCTCAGTGTGAAAATCTATACCTCCCAATCAGCATCAGATAGGCAATGATTAATAATTGATAACAATTGATTGTTCTAGACTTCTCAATTTCAGTTACTTCTCCATGCACTCTGAGCATGTTTGTGGTCAATGCTGTAGTTGAAATATTTGACCTTCCCAACCTCATGTTGAAGTTTGAGCCCCAGTGTTGGAGGTGGAGCCCCATGGGAGGTGTTTGGGTCATGGGGGTGGATCCCTCAAGAATGGCTGGTGCCTTCTTTATGGTGATGAGCGAATTCTTACTCTGTTAGTTCCCATGACAACTGGTTGTTAAAAAGAGCCTGGCACCTCCCTCCCCTCTCTCTCTACCCTCTTCTCTCACCATGTGATCTCTGCACAGCCGCCCCCTCTTCCCTTCCATCATGGGCAGCAGCAGCCTGCAGCCCTCACTGGACACACATGCTTGCACCATTGCTTCTAAACCATGACCCGGATAGACTTTTCTTTATCAATTCCCCAGCCTCACGTATCCCTTTATAGCAGCACAAACAGACTAAGACAGTCAAAACACAACCTCTGCTGTAACATCAGTTGCAAGCCATCCCACGTGCCCACACCACCACCGCAGGCCACAGGGCATTTGTGCTAACAGCAATAGCGTCAACGAGATAGTGCTGGCACAAACAGAAGCGCTGGTATCGACTGCGCCATGCCCAAGAGCTGCAGCATTTTCTCTCGTTTTATTTCATATCTTGATGAAACATGTCTGGTTTTCCCCATTTCAGCAGGACAATGACTTCTACTTCACAGCTCACATGCACCAATCCCATGTACCTTTGATTCTGCTATCACAATTTTGACAGCAGCAAAAATTATTTTTCCTGCTAGAAGTTTAGGGGGCATGAGGCTGTTGTACTTTCACCAAGGTTGTTGGACATTTGGTTTCTTTCCATTTTTATCAGCTATACTGCAGTGGAAACTCATCAGAAACCTGGTTTATTTAGGAGGGTGGCCCATACAAAGAGTGTTTACGAGATTTCCATATAGAGCATTTAGAATAAAGTTTGGCACATAAGTAAACCCCCCAAAACGTTACTTGTGGCTGCATATTGTATAATTGCCTTTATTTGACAGTCTAGTGATCGGAATCAAACTGTTGATCACCAGAGGTTTGGGAGGGAGGGAGGGAGGGAGAAGGTTTCACTAAAGAATATCAGCGTGAAAGGAAGTTTGAGGATGACAAAGCATTCTATATACGGATGGCGGCGATTACAGAAATCCATGCATTTGTCAAGACTCATAGAACTATACACCAGAAAGAGTGCTATCTGTTGTGTATAAATTAAGATCTAAATTGATCAATGGCAGTTGCTGCTGTAACCGTGGACACAGAGGTAAACACACGTGCTTCGGTAGAGCTTACACTCCGGTGCGGACAGATCAGGAAACAAAGACCCAAGATAAATGCTATGAAGACAATAAAATGGGATAACATGATACAGAAAGATCAGTGGAAGACTGAGCCTTCCTTAGATACAGTAACGAAGTGGGTCTCTCCCAGGAAGGTCTCCGGCTGACCACGGAATGGCTAGGAGATCAGCCGCATGTAGAATTAAGAAAAAAATACAGGAGCTTTCCCAAACACATCTGGAGTTTTCCTTTAATTATTTCCTGATTCAACAGGCAAAGGTGGTGGAGCAGGGAGAAGGTAGCTTATTTCTGTTTTAAGTTAACGTCTCTTTGATGATTAGTTAGACCTCTTTGATAATTAATTTGAGTATTCTTATACCCCTTCTCTTCTATCGATAAATGTTTCAACATCTGAAAGCTGCCAGCCTTTTGTTCAACATGGAGCACTTAATGTTTTTTGTTTTTTGTGTTTTGTTTTTTTTTTAACAATACCTTCTGTTAAACATGATCCAAGAGTCAGGAATCTTAAATTGCACTCCACAGTAATGGAGCAGGAAGTAATTAGTTGGTAACAATTCATCCTAACTTTGAGAACTTTTGATTGCTGTGGTTTTTACTGAAGGAGCACAAGGTTAAAAAAAAAGTTCAAGATGTCTTGGAAGTTTCAAAGAAGAAATGAAAAGATGATTTTCCCCTCTGCTGCTCAATGTGCTACTTCTCACGCCCAGACGCAATTTCTATCTCTGGTTTATTATTAACATAAATGATAGCTTTCTCTTATTCTCACCACTAGTTTTTTTCACTTAATAATATATCTTAGAGACTGATGCAGATAATTTGATATATACCAATTATTTAAAAGCACACCCTCCTTTCCACTGTCTCTGTAAAGAAGCATGACTTGCCACTTTAGGGACCTTTGTGCCTGGCCATGTGATTTCCTTTGTCCTCATGATGAGTGGAAATCACTTCCCCTGTCCTTGACATTGAGCTCAGCCATGTGACTTGCTTTAGCCAATGGGATGTGAGCAAACGTGACAAAGCTGGTGACGGGACTTCCTCTATTGAACTTCCACCTCACAGGGAATACATTTCCTGCCTATCCCACTGACCTGAGGATAGATGGATGGATGGGCCAGCTGGTCTTTGACTTGCAAGCTTAGCAGGTGCAGGAATGCTAGGCAGTTTTTCCTCCTAACACAGTTGCAGTGAAGTACACCATCTTTAACGGGTGCTAGTAAAACCATACCAACGCAAGGAAACAGAGGATAAAAATGTTATGTGACCCCAGGTATTTTATGATGCTATAAAAATTCCATTACCAGCATAGGAGACAGTCAAGTAAAGCTGGTCACACACCCTGGCCGGATCCAAGTACCTTTTAATATACCCATGACACAAACCAGATCTCAGACACTTGCAAAGTGGGAAGAGTTTTCGATTGGTTTCAGTATGCTGGAAAGTAGGGGGCGCACAGGAGGCAGTGATGAATGGGCAAAAAAAATATCAATGATGAACACTAAAATATTGTGGTTTGGGATTTTTGGAAAGACCAGCAATTATTACCAAGGAGTTAAGGCCAACTTCAGAGTGGAAGATGTCTTTCTTTTACTTGCTGAATATTCAATATTGGAGGCTAAAATCAATCAGCATAGTGATAAACTTAAAGTCCCTGCTTCACACCTGTTAAAGCATCGGGTGGTATAGAGAGGTGTGGCTTGGGTCACATGTCATAGGGAACTTGTTCCTCTGGATGTGTGTTTCTCTAAAATATTAAATTCCTTAAAGCTTCCAGGGCTTGTAAAAGGCTTGGAAGATTTCAATTACAATTGGCCAACGCTTTTGCTTCCCCTCCCTCAGCTTTGCACGTCCGTCCCGATATGAAGCAACTCCCTGTTACGTATCATTTAGTGTCAGATGGAGGTACGTCCTCAGAGGTCTCATTGTGACAGATTCCCGAGGCATCCTAACAAAAAAGGAAAGGAAAAGAAAAACAAGGCACTTACTTGTGGGCTTTCACAGTTCACGTTTAAGCCAGGAGTCCATGAGCACATGTCATTCTGACATGTAGGGTACACTGAGGAAACAGGGATGCTTTAAAGATCCTAACACAGGCCACTTTTTAGTCCTTTCCCTCGAAATTCAGAAAGAGTTTTAAAAGCTTTTAAACGCTGGTTCCACTTAGCAATCCCATAAGCCAATATGGCCCCATTGAAGACCAAGACTTGCTTCTGTGTGATCTGTACATTTAAGGTTGGTCAAGAGATTTTCTTGATAGTCACGTCACGTCAAAGTCCAGGGGAAACTGCTATGCTGTCTTCATAACTGGCCGGGGGGGCGGGGGAGTGACAATCAGGGGAGACCCTCAGCAATGCACAGTCAGTTGCCTCTAATTTCCACCAGAACAAATGTAGAAAGGGAATATCACATACTGCATGTTAAGCCAACATATATACAATATTTGAAAGTATGGCACTCTATCAAAAAGTGGCTAAATAGTTTTTCACTAAGATCAGGGAATGTATATATATACACACACACACAAATGATTGCAGAAATTATAGTGTTTTACCCATGCATTCAGAGCTTTCCTGAATCCCATGGAAATTATTTCTCAGTACTGCACATTTTATGTTTTCATACTCCCGTTCCACATTTGCTACTCTCGTATGTTCCCCAGAGCAGGGGCCTCATCCCCCCTCCACTGGTATCCTGTCTTCCCCTTCTCACTCTAACAAGGCTATGTACATGGTAGGGACTTAATTGACACTTGCCAAGACAGCATTCACTATCTGGGACTGTTGCTCGGTTTGTGGACACATCCCTTCCCAGGGCACTCAGGAATGAGGCAATGCAAATTTACCTTGTTCTATAGACTCAGGCTCTATAATCACAGACGGGCAGAGCTGAGAGCAAAGAGCCAATCTATATAGGTTAACAGCTTTGTTTTACAGATAAGGAAGTGAGGGTGAGAGAGGGGTAACTTCCTCCAAGACGCGGAGAATGTTAAAAACAGATGCTAGACCAGAAACCTAATCTCCTCGTTAATTCTAACTGGAATCAGATAATATGCAAAATTAAATGTGAACAGCAACTGACATTTAAACCTATCATCTATTCGACAACACTGTATTGAGTGTCTACCTTGTAGCAGTCTTTTAGATCCCGGGCGGGAGATATATGGATCTTATGTTCTAGGGAAGTAGGAGGGACACAGAGCCCACGCAAACAAGACAATTTGAGGACATAAAGTACAGTGATGTGATAGAGACGTAATGGTGCAATGCTTCTTTAGGATGGTTGTAACTTCTGGGAGGAGTCTCAAAGGAGCTAACGGCCAAATAGTCAGGAGACAGCCAAGACATGGTAGCTTGAAATATCCCACCCAACACTTCATCCCTCCCAGTGTGCACAACCTTTGCGATTGTGACTTTGTAATTCCTCCCCCAAAGGGGGCAGTGGATTTTCCTCCCTGCTTTGAGTCTGAATTCAGCCACTGGGGCATGCTTCAGTCAACAGAGTAAGGCAGATCAGCCTCTGGGCCAGTCCCCAAGCAGTCTCAGGCATCTCCATCTGTGCTCCTGCACTTTGGCTGTGGCCATATGAAGAACAGCCTGCTGACCCCCCCAGGAGCAAGTTGAGAGGTATGCAGGATAGAGCTACCCCTAGAAGAGCCAACAGGCTGCAGACATGGAGGGAGCCCAGGTGGGACCAGAAGAGCCACCTTGCTGAGCCCAGCCTGCATCAGCCGATCTCCAATTGACCCTCAGCCACCCAGAGACACGAGCCACAGAGATACTGGTTGTTTTATGCTGCACATGTTTTTTGAATGTCTTTTCTGTAGCACTGGTGGCCATAGTCCCCTGATACACTTGGGGAAGAATTTGGAAACAGGTATTCCAGCAAAAGGTATGAGTTCAAAGGCTTCAGAGTATAGGTGAGAGTCTGAGGAACACAAACAGGTCTGGTATCACTGAGCAGCTCTTTACTTGTGTGATGACATGATAGAACGTGATTTTAGACACGTAGACAGGGTCTGGTCCCACAGCCTATGAGCAGCATTTCATCACAAGTGCAATGCAAAGACTTTGGAGAGTCATAAAGCAAGGGACTGGCATGATCTACAGGTCTTGTTCACAGACACCTGGCTACTCTGTAGAGCACAGGACACCAGCAGGTGAGAACAAAGGCAGACTGATGAAGAGAGACTACTGTGATGGTTCTGGTGAGACAAAACCCTCCTTCACTTCCTCGAACAAGTATATCATATGTGTATGTGTACATATACACACATATGTATGGATACCTGTATGTAATCAGATATATCAGATGTCTTACATACAGTTGTACCTTAGTGTCTGTGGGGGGTTTGTTCCAGGACACCGCCCTCCCCCCCCAGAGACCAAAATCCACAGAAACCATAATCCAAGGATGTTCAAAGTCCATGATATAAAACAGCACAGTATTTGCAATATAACCTGCATACATCCTACTGTACACTTTAAATCACCTCTAGGTTACTTATAATACCTTGTACAATGTATATTCTGTGTAAACAGTTGTTATACTGTATTGTTTAGGGAATGATGACCAGAAAAGATCTGTACATGTTCAGTTCAGAGACTTTTTGTTTTTCTGAATATTTTTGACCCGCGGTTGCTTGAATCCATGCATAAGGAGACCACAGAAAAGGAGAGTTGACTGAATATGACCAAGACACAGGACAGTATCTGTGCTGATCTCAAGGGGGTGGGGGGAATATTTAAAACAAACAGCAATATGCTCCTGCTTACTTTATTTGCACATGTCGCTGATAATATCATAAAATAGTTTTCAGGTCCTGAAGTGTTGAAAAAAAAAAAAAGGTATTTACAGATAAAAATCAACCTACTTTTCTATAATGAAAATGCTGTATTTACATAACACAGAGCGGTAGCACTTCCAGGCAAGGTAAGTAAAACAATTACAGACAGAAATGCTCCATCAGGCTTCCCCGGAAGCAAATAACGCAGCCACGCAGTACAAGCAGGATGGTCCCCTGAGACAGTGGTAGCGTCTCTCAATCCATCATGTAACCACGCTCCCCCGGGCAGTCCAAGGACTAAAATGCTATTCCCCTAAGTGAAACGTGAAAGAAATCACTTTAAAAATAAAAATATATAAGGCAGGAAACTCGAACACTATGTTCACATTCTCACCTGCATTTCAACCACGCTACAGCATTAGGGAGGTGTAGGTACACCAGCTTAGGTTCTCTCTGCAAGGGACAGAATCTCTCTCTCTTCCTGCCTGGCTTGGCCCACCTGTGGAGCTCAGACAATCACAGAATCCCCTACGGAGTCCAAACAGGGCTCTGTATTTAGAAATACTTTATTGGTGACGGGTTAAAGGGTATATATTCAAGCATGAGTTCTCAAAAATGCCATTTGAATGAGGTCAGAGGCATATGGAATTCCAATCTAAAGTACCAAGTGGGCAAATAGAAGAAGAAATTCAAAAGTAGACCCAGCTATGACATACTTGTAAAGAAAAATCTACAAAGGAATTCAATCACAAATATAAATTGTACACATTTGGAAGGTGTAGAATTCTAGCATGTTATAAACCAGAATTTTTTGGACAGATTCTTATGAAGTTTAGGAGTGTGTTTGCACACACTACACCTTCTGTGAGGAAAAGACATCCCATAAACTGCTCTTTATGGGTTATCAAGGAGTACTGAGACTTTGGAACTCAGGGGACTTCCTCTAAGAGGGCTGTAAAAACGGGGGTGCTCCATGTGAAAACCCTTGGCCACATAAACACACTCAGCTCATCCCTGATGGATCTGACTGTCATCCTAGCAAACAACCCACACTCTAGATTTTCTATGCAATTTTCACCCCTACTAGAATCAGCACCCCTCCCCCCAGAATTGGGTTCCTACCTCTTCCGCAAATTAGAAATGCATTGTGTGTTTGCCTTTTATGTTGTGGCTGCTATAGTTCTAAGTGCTTATCGGCAGTAACAGCAGTAAATAGCAAGAACTGCTACAATATGATAAATATAAGCCAGCGAAATAACAAGAGAAGAAATGAAAAACATGCACACAAAAAGTCACATTTCATACAAAAAAATTGTATTGATTTCTAAAGATCTATGATTTCTAAAGATCTATGATTTCTAAAGATCTATGATTTCTAAAGATTTAGATATGAATGATGTTAGACACTTGTTCTCCTGCTTTCCAATAGTCCATTCCCTCTTTCTCTGGTGCCATAAGCCATATGGACTGCTGGGTTGAGTCTACCCCAAGCTGAGGTAGGTGTATCAGGACCACCTGGCTGGTCAGACCGTCCATGGCATTGCATCAGAAATGGACATTACTGCCACCGAGCCAATCGCCAAAGATCGCTAGATTTCTGAAGGAGACTGGAGAGGGTCTCTTTCCCCCAGGATTTTTGAGAGCAGAATGCTTGCTTAGGGTCACTGCCATGTTTCCACCCGAGAAGGGACCAAGCAGAGGGTGGAGAGAGGAAAGCAGAGATGAGAAGCAGAAAAGGACTTATTGCCACGACTCCCCTAAATCCCAGAGCCAGTCATGCTGGGAATTTCCAGTTTATGAACCAATACACTCCTAATTGTTCTTAAAATCCAGTTTGAGTAGGTTTTCTGTCACTTACAATTAACATATTCACACTTAATACATTCTGGTGAATATATTAGCAATCCTTTGCTTGTAATCTAAGGCAAAAGAAATAGTAAATATGTGTTTTTGAATTATAGAAGCTTTAAATACCACTGGTTGTGTATTCCGCATACACAAAATTTCCTTCCGGTCAAATAAAAGTGAATTTGAACCCAAGACATGACTGCTGGTATCACCCAATTTATCAGTTAGAATTTATAATTACTCTGAAGTCACCACGTATTAAGCATAACCTTGGAACCATAAAAATGTTGGCTGCCATCAATCAGCAGAATTCATATGTTTTATAATGCATATATTTTAAATGGGCCACCTATATCTAGTGCCTACAGGTTTATCTTTGAGGTATCATGGGTTTGGTTCCAGACCACCTTAATGAAGCAAACATCACAATAAAACAAGTCACACAAATGTTTGGGTTTCCACGCCCATATAAAAGCTGTGTTTATACTATACTGTAGTCTAAGTGCACAATACCATTATCCCTAAAAAAAAACCAAAAAAACAAAAAAACAAAATTATGTGCATGCCTTATTTTATTGCTACAAACTGATAATGATCATCGCTTTTTGATTGGTCCTCTGAAATTCTATTGCTTTACCAATACGTTTACATGTCACAGTCTAAATCCTGCGTTGTCATTTCAGCAATGTTCACTTCACCGGGAGTAGATTCTATCTCCAGAGCCCTCTGTATTTCCTCATCCATAAAAAGCAACTCCTCATTTGCTCATGTTTTATCCCGAGATTGCAGCAATTCAGCCACATCCTCAGGCTCCACGTCTGACTGTAGTTCCCTTGTTGTTTCCACCACATCTACAATTGCCTCCTCCACTCAAGTCTTGAGCCCCTCAAAATCATCCACGCGGACTGGAATCAATTTCTTCCAGACTCTGTTGATGTCGATATTTTGACCTCCCTCCCACGAGTCATGAACGATCTTAATGGCTTCAAGAATGGTGCACCCTTTCCAGGTGGTTTTCAAATTTGCTCTGTCAGATCCATCAGAGGCATCACCGTCTATGGCAGCCCGTAAAAACCTTACAAAATTTATTTCTTAAATAACAATACCTGAAAGTCAAAATGACTCCTTGGTCTATGGGCTGCAAATGCTGCGTTACTGAGCACAAAAACAACATTAATCCCCCCTTTACACCTCCCTCCATCGGAGCTCTTGGGTGACCAGGTGCATTGTCAATGAGCAGTAATATTTAAAAAGGAATCTTTTCTCTGAGCAGTAGGTCTCAACAGTGGGCTTAAAATATTCAGTTAACCACTCTGTGAACAGATGTGCTGTCATCCAGGCTTTGCTTCATTTATAGAGTCCAGGCAGAGTAGCATAATTCTGGGTTCCTAGGATTTCTGGAATGGTGAACGAGCACTGGCTTCAACTTAAAGCCACCAGCTGCATTAGCCCCTAACAAGAGAGTCAGCCTGCCCTTTGAAGCCAGATACTGACTTTTCCTCTCTAGCTATGAAAGGCCTGGATGGCATCTTCTTCCAATAGAAGGCTGGCTCATCCACACTGAAGATACATTGAGTGTAGCCACCTGCACCGATCATCTTAGCTCGATCTTCTGGATAACTTTCTGTAGCTTCTATTACACCAGCACTTGCTGCTTCACCTTGTGCTTTTATGCTATGGAGACGGCTTCTTTCCCTAAACCTCATGAACCAACCTCTGCTGGCTTCCAACTTCTCTTCTGCAGCTTCCTCACCTCTCTCAGCCTCCACAGAATTGCACAGAGTCAGGGCCTTGCTCTGGATTAGGCTCTGGCTTAAGGCAAGGTCGTGGCTGGTTTGGTCTTCTGTCCAGACCCCTGAAAAACTGCCTCCGTATCAGCAATAAGGCCGTTTCGCTTTCTTACCGTTCGTGTGTTCCTCGGAGTAGCACTTCTAATTTCCTTCAAGAACTTTCCCTTTGCATTCACAGCTTAGCTAACGGGCTTAAGGGGCCTCGCTTTCTGCCTGTCTTGGCTTTCGACATTCCTTATTCACTAAGCTTAATTATTTCTAGCTTTATGATTTGAAGTGTGAGACGCAGGGCTCTGCGCCTTTCACTGAACAAGCAGAGGCCACTCTAGGGCTATTATTTAGCCTAATTTCAATATCATTATGTCTCAAGGAACAGGGAAGGCTCCGAGAGAGAGAGAGAGAGAGAGAGAGGAAACAGCTGGTTGACACTGCAGTCATCACACACTTCAATCAATTTCACCATCTTATACAGGCGTGGTCCACAACGCCCCAAAACAATTAGAATAGCAACATCAAAGATCACAGGTCCCAGATCACCATAACAGATACTATGATAATGAAAAGGTTTGAAATATTGTTTCAATAAGTAATATAAATATTTTGGCAAGAATCGCCAAAATGTGACACAGAGACACAAAATGTGCACATGCCACTGGAAAAATGGCGCCAATAGATTTGCTCAACACAGGGTTGCCAGAGACCTTCAATTTGTGAGAATCACAACATCTGTGAAGCACAGTAAAGATTAGCACAGTAAAACGAGGTATGCCTGTGCTTTCGTTGTCACTTGTACACAGTGGTGTTATAACTACTTCTTTTACCTCCGTTATTGGAGTCTGTTCACTCTCACCTTGGTACCTGGGATAGCACCTGGCAGAGAGGTTAGTTCTCCACCGACAGAAGAGCTGCAAGGTTCATCCTGTAGCATTAAAGACTACCAGGTAAAAGGTAAAACGTAAAAGCTGAACAGACTGTGCAATCATTGCAACCACACTGTAGGTCAGAATGTGCAAATATCTACTCCTATATCTCAATATTCTATGTTTCCAAAAATAATGTACCGAAAAACTAGTATTCGTGGGAGACTAAAGTACCAATATCACCATCAATAATCCTGTTAAAGTTTGCTCCATAAAGTAGACAGAACTATTGCCTGGGATTCCACTGGCTCGTTTATATTGCAGGGAAAAGACGATGGTAAAATGGCAAGAGGAGGGAGGGAAAAAAAATGGAAGAAGAGATAAAAAGAACAAAGGGAGGAAAGAAGAATAAAGGAGAAAGAGAGCAGTTTATACCAGTCCCCTCCCAGCCCCATGACATCAACATGTTGGCCCAGTCACTCAAATTCTTTGGGTATGCTACTAATTTCAGTCACAGGGTCATATGACTTTAATACACTTTTTTTGTTTTTTGTTTTTGTTTTTTTTAGAGCGGTTTAAGGTTCACGGAAAATTGAACAGAAAGCGCAGAGATCTCCCAAGCCCCTCCCCCACCGCATGCCCCGCCAGGATGGTGCAGTCTTTACAACCGGTGAACTATACCCCACAACTGACACATCACTGTCACCAAAGGTCCACAGTCGGCGTCAGAGTTCACGCTTGGTATTGTACATTCCATGACAGGCGTCCTCATACTACGGCCCACGGGCCACACGTGGGCCACCCAGCACATTTATCCGGCCCCTCCGGGTGTTTTTGCCGCCGCTGCCTGTCCTGCTCAGCGGCCGACTCGTCCCGGACCCACAGTGCGCACTCTCCGATGGACTGAGGGACAGTGAACTGGCCCCCCCCCGTTTGAAAAGCTTGAGGACCCCTGATCTATGAGCCTGAACCCACGTACTACGGTGCGTCTCCACCATTACAGCATCATACAGAACACAGGGTAGCTTCACCGCCCTAAAAATCCCATGTTCTGCCTGTTCTTCTTCCCTTTCTCCTGGCAGCCGCTGACGTTCCCACCATCCCCACGTTGCTGCCCTTCCCAGATGCCGCCCGGTTGGCAACAGGCAGCATGGAGCCTTTTCAGACGGGCTTCGTTCACTTGGTAAAAATGTATTGAAGGTTTCTTCCACGTCTTTGTTTTTTTGTTTTTTTTTTTTGAGACAGAGTCTCGCTTGTTGACCAGGCTAGAGTGAGTGCCGTGGCGTCAGCCTAGCTCACAGCAACCTCAAACTCCTGGCCTCAAGCGATCCTCCTGCCTCAGCCTCCCGAGTAGCTGGGACTACAGGCATGCACCACCATGCCCGGCTAATTTTTTTTCTATATATATATTTACATATATATTAGTTGGCCAATTAATTTCTTTCTATTTTATAGTAGAGACAGGGTCTCGCTCTTGCTCAGGCTGGTTTCGAACTCCTGACCTCGAGCGATCTGCCCGCCTCGGCCTCCCAGAGTGCTGGGATGACAGGCGTGAGCCACCGTGCCCGGCCTCTTCCACGTCTTTTCACAGCCTGATAGCGTCTTTCTTTTTTGCACTGAATAATGATGCTCCGTTGTCTGGATGCACCACAGTTTGTCTGTTCACCGACTGAAGGACATCTCGGCCGCTTCCAAGTTCTGGCAATCGTGAATGGCGCTGCTGTCAACATCCCTGTGAGTGTGTGTGTGTGTGGACCTCAGTTTCCAACTCCTTCGGGTGAACACCGAGGAGCAGCGTGGCTGCTGGGTCACGTGGCGGCTGCTGCCGTTTCAGAACGCCACACCTGTCAGCGCGTCCAGACCCGACCCAGCCGTGCAGCCTCCGATAATTGTTTTCCCGTTGAATCAGGGAAGAAAAGGCGCATTCGAATCACTACAATGCACCTAGCCAATCGGAAAAAAATGGCAGAAATGGAAGAAAACTCCCTCCCTCATATGCCCGAGGCGTTATCATACTTAGACACTGAGGCATGAGATTTAATTATCATTACCGTTACCTAAGCTTGACTAGCTCCAAATGAATTCCACGCCGCAGAACCCCGCCAAGGCGCAAAATTAAGACGCCGTTAGCAGGCTTAATATTAAACAACCCACATGCATACCTTTCTCCTAAGAAAACAGTTCTAATTAAAACAGCTTCGGCTTTGGGAGAGAAGGGGTAGCAGACGAGAGGGTGTGAAATATTAATTCAGAGCCTTTTTACCACTTTAGTAACCTATGAGCATGTTAATTTTGGTATTTTTCTTGGTGTAGATACTGATAAAAATGAATCGTTTACCCTTAAAGATGTGCTATGATATAAATCTGAGACAGCCTGGATGGGGCTTCACTCTTGAATGTCCCAATCATTGTACCAGTTTATGATTTCCCCCCCCTACATATTCTGCAACGTGTGCTGTGCCGTGCAGCGTGCAAAACACATCAGCGTGTCACCAAATGCTTTCTGGAGTGATGGGCGTGGCTATCAAAATGATGTGCACTCGTGGGGACGTTATTTTTTTTTTTTTAATCATGGTACTGTGGATTCACCTCTTACGGATTCATGTCTAGAAGCGTATGTGCAAAATACAAAGTAAGAGGCAACTGAAGCTCTCTGGAGGAAAACACCAAAGTACCAGCTTTAAACCTCCAACATCACAGGGGGGTTCTATCCGCCTTCCACATCCAGAGAAAAGTGGCACTGTCAGATCTTGCATGCTTCAAAATAGTCTTTGACTAATGCTGCACCCAAGCACTAAAAACCACATAGTTCCCCTTGGAATTACTTCATGCCTCCTAAACAGCCTTTAAACTATTATGGGAAATGGGTTTCATATATCCATATATATATATATATATATATATATATATATATATATATATATATAAAATATATATATATATATAGCTTTTTTTTGGAGACAGAGTCTATGTTGCCCAGGCTGGTCTTGAACTCCTGGGCTCAAGAGTTCCTCCCGCCTCAGCCTCCCAAGTAGCTGGGATTACAGGTGTGCACCACCGCACCTGGCTCCATATACATCTCTAGGTAGAGAGAAAGCGTGCTGATCAGCAAACACCCATTTGGAAACCTTGACAGTCATATTTCCCATTGTAAGCTAATAAACTGGCCCTGGGGCTTCTAATATACCCCCTTTTATGGGCCAGAATTCTCGGTTGCAGTCACCATAAGGCACACTGAATCTGCAGAGACCAAATGGACAAGCACAGATGCTACAAAACTAGAAACAGCGCAGCCAAGGAAACAGCTGGAGAAATGGCCCACCCACACCACGGAACCGGTCTCACGGCAAACCCACCGCTCTTTCCATGACCTCCTGTGCAGCTGTGTGTGCTGGAGATGGAAAAATGGACACAACGTCAAGGTGGCAGGAAGGACCAGACCCCTCGGCCACCGTGGCTGGTATGAAAGAAAGCCAATTCCTGTGCACAGCATGGCCTGAGCTTGGGTGGCGCCCACTGCTCCCCCCCTTAGGTCTTCACGGCAGACCGCAGGTACTGAGGTTACAGGTAGAACCCTACACCTGTGATGTCATTTTGATTTCCATCCTTTGCAGTTCAGAGAGCTGGAAGCAAACTGGGGTGAGTGTTGGCAGAGCCAAACCACAGACTACACAGTGTTCCTTGAGTAGGGCTTGGGGGAATTTAGCAAGAAGTATGCACGAGGGTGGACGTGGTCTGTCGTGTGCAAGGTATAGAGCCCCTAAGGTAGGCTCAGAGCTTGCCCCCCACAGCCCCAGAGCCACGCAGGGAAGCTGCTAGAATCTTCTGCACCCCAGAGGCGGTGTGGACAAGCTCAGAGAGCCGGCAAGCAACCGGGCGACCACACAGCTGTGGTGTGAGCAGATGGGTAACTGAGGACCAGACAGTGTGGACCGATGACCACACCAAAGTCATCCCCCTCCCCCAACTCCAGCCCCAGGACAGGCACTACAAAAACACCCGAAACTTATAAGGCAACTTTTGACAAAGGATGAGAAGAACTCAGAATTGACTAACACAAGATGACAAATTCCCTGTGACTGACAGATACATTTTCTGCTCACTTGGGTAGAAAGTGGGAGACAAGAGGAATTACAATAAATGGGGGAAATAAAAATTGCTTTTTCACTTTTTTAAAATTTCGAAGTATTAAAGGGGCATGAATGTTTTTGTTACGTGGGTATCTTGTATAAGGCTTAAGTCCGGGCTTTTAGTCCACCCATCTCCAGAATAGTGTTCATTGCACCTGATAGGTAAGTTTTTGCCTCTCACTTCCTTTCCTCCCTCCCCCCTTTCTTGGTTTCCAATGACCTTTACATTTTTGTGCCCATAGTTTAGCTCCAAATTATTAGTGAGAACATATGGTGTCTATTTTTCCATTCCTGAGACATTTCGCTTAGGATAATGGTCTCCGGTTCCATGCAAGTTGCTGCAAAAGACATTATTTCACTCCTTATGGCTGAGTGGAGTAATACAACCATGGGGTGTGTGTGTGTGTGCACCATTTTCTTAATCCACTCGTGAATTGATGGGCACTTAGGTTGATTCCACATCTTCGCAATTGTGAATTGTGCTACAATGAACATTTGAGTGCAAGTGTCTTTTTTTATAAAATGACTTCTTTTCCTTTGGGTAAGATACCCAGTAGCGGGATTGCTGGGTAAAATGGTAGGTCTACTTTTAGTTCTTTGAGAACTCTCCATACTGTTTTCCATAGGGGTTATACTAATTTGCAATCCTACCAACAGTGTATAACTATTCCTTTCTCTCTACATCCACGCCAGCATCTACTGTTTTTGGACTTTTTAATAACGGCCATTCTGACAGGGTGATATCTTACTGTGGTTTTAATTTGCGTTTCCCTGATGATTAGTAGTGTTGAGCATTTTTTCATATGTTTGTTGAGCATTTGTCTATCTGCTTTTGAAAAGTTTCTTTTCATGTCTTTTGCCAACTTTTTAATGGGGTTGGTTCTTTGTTCTTCCTCATTTGAGTTCTTTGTAGATTTTGAATGTTAGACCTTTATTAGATGTATAGTTCTGTGAATATTTTCTCCCATTCTGTAGGTTGTCTATTTGCTCTGTTTATTTTCCTTTGCTGTGCAGAAGCTTTTTAATTTAATTAAATCCCATTTATTTACTTTTGCTGTTTCTGTATTTGCCCTCGGGGTCCTTGGTCATAGATTCTTTGCCTCATCATGAAACCATAAAAATTCTAGAGGGAAATGTGGGAAAAATTGCATTTCTTACGCATGCGAGGGTATCATCCGATTCAAACACCCTCTGCAAAAATGCATGTTTTTACAGAGCAACTTTCAGAATGCTCAACCTTGTCCCAAAAAAATGCATGTGTCCACAGAAGGGGCAAGTGAGAGGTAACAGGTGCTGCTGTTCATCCCCTCATATTTTCTACAAGTATATTATGCTCTTCTGTGTTTCTCCTCGTCCATCTCAGCAACAAAGAAAGAAGGGAACTTTGTCCTCATCTCTGTGCCTCCAGTGCTAGCTTCGTTCCTGGATTTTTGAGCGGTCACTCTGCAAGCGAGCAGGGCCCCAAGATGGACCCCACTGCTCCATAACTGGTTAGAAGAACTCACAAATTTCAGCAACGTCCTGATAACCACCCCATCCCAGTTTATTACAGAGGAAGGACACGGATTGAAATCAGCAAGGAGAAAGAAAAGCAACAGGACACAGGTGCCTGGGAGACAGAATACAGAATTCCCAGGTGTGTCTCCCGGTGGGGAGGTGCACAGGGTGTGCATTCCTTTCAGCAAAGACCTGCGCTCAATGCACACTTAGAGCAGGGCCAGGCTGGGAGCTTGCCAGGAGCTCAGTGTCCAGAGTTTTTACTGGGGGTAGTGCCATCATCAAGGTTGCCCTTCATCTCTAGCTTTCCTCCAGAGAGGAGTTGATGCTGAGTGCATCAAGGGCCTCACTAGCATAGATTCTCTGTCTTGGCCCAAGGCCCCCAGGTAAGCAAAGACACTCTTAACAGGCAGGATACTCCAAAAGCTTAGAGGCTATCACCCAGGGGCCCAAGACAAGGGGCCAAACCATTTTCCGGCATAGTTAATCCTATACTGCACACACCATGTATTCATTCAACAAACAGAATGGCTGACTATCAAAGGACTGGAGACCAACTCCAAAACTAAATGAAATGCATAATTTTAAATGCCTTTTACCATGTCTGTGAGCACCTGTAGACGCCCCCCGCCACACACACACACTACCACCCTCCAAAATTTAGAGGTTTCTTGCTGGGTTTTTCATGGCCCAAATCCAGCTTTTAGTTCCACTGATCCATTCATCTCTCCCAAGCCCAGAGTCACTGCCCCCCAAGTGCACCACGCAGATGACAACGCCCAGCCCCCCACGAACGCGCCGGCTGGGTGTGCGGGACCCGACAGATGAACGGCTGTTCCTGCTACAGTCTGTGAAATATTGATTTCTGTGAGGGGAAAGCAGATAACACACTGCAAGAAGAGCCAGAATAATCACCCACAAATCCCTGGCTTTTAAGCTAAAATCACTGTGAAGGAACAGTGAAGTGTGTTTTAAGGAGTTTTAATTCAGCCCTCTTCACCCTGAAGCGGCAGACATGAGAACCCTGATGTTTATTCACTTGAAAGGCTCTGTCTTTTCAATTAACAGACAGGAAGAGTTTGCAAAAGACTACGCAAATGCCAACTTTTCTGCAGGGAGTGGGCTCAGGTGCCCAGGTGCCCAGGTCAGGAGGCTGAGCGTCTCTCTGTAGAAGCCCAGTTTTCATTCTGCCCAGACGTGGAGGTGTTTTTCTGCCTGCAAACTTGGAGCACAAAGACATAAGATGAAGGATGAAGACTCAGCGGTCACCAAAAAAAGACGCAAAAGCTCTGAAGCAAGATAGGTCTCAGATAACCCAACCTTGCATTTGGCAAATTCCCGACACTGGTAATGAGAGACGGGTTTGTTCCTGGGATGGAAATGCGATTGATTTTCTTTTTGACACTTGTCAAGCTTCTCCTTCATACTGACTTTTCTTCTGGGGAAAAAAAAAAAAGCATGGCGAGTTTACAGGTAAGGAAACAAACACCTATGTGTTATTTAGAAAAGCAGGTGGCTTCTATTAATGGATAAAACCCCAAACATCAAAGTCAATTAAAGCCGTCAGCTGAAGCCTTTTCCCCTCTTGTTTATAACCCTGCTCCTTGCGTTCTATTCCACGATCCCCAAATCTCCACCTAGCTTGGCTGCACAGGAACCTATTAGAGCAGCGGGTCTCAAAGCTCAGGTGTGCCCAAATCACCTGGCGGCCTTGTTAGAACACAGATTTCTAGGCCTCCCCTCAAAGTTTCTTACTTTGTGGGTCCGGATTGGGCCCCCTCCCCAAATTGTTCATTTTTAACAAGCTCCCAAGGTGGTGCTAACACCTGTGACTTGGGAACCACCCTCTGAGAACTACCGTGTTAGAGATTCATCCATCCGCCACTGGAAAGAAAACTCTAACCTCCTCAGGGCAGGACGTCATGGTAAAAGGCAGAAGAAAAAGCGGACAGGTTCTACACCTCCTAGAGTCTCCTCCAAGTCCCATCCCACCGTCTTCCTGTCGGTGCGGTTGGCCTCCCAAAAAGGGGGGCGATGGCCTCTTACAAAGTGACAGGAAAAGTGACAATGATGCAACGCCTAAGGCCATCGGTCTTGGTCGTTGACAAGGTTTGGACCCAGCCTTGGTCCAACCAGGGAAAAAGAGGTGGTTGGAGCTCCACCCAGCACAGGTGCTGGGCAGGCAGGGTGGAAGCGAGTTCAGGTTCTGCCGTGTAACGCTGTTCACGCTCTGGTCCCCCCGATCACACCGGAATAGGGACCGTGCCTTCCTCATCACGCTCCAGGGTGGGGCCCCCGTCCCCTAATCTGATGTCCCACCTGCTAGACTTCTGTGCGCCATCCTAGAAAGATAGAGGTCATGAGGACCACACACCTGTGTCAGTGTGGACTGGATGGTGTGTATATATGTGTAAATACATCATATGTGTACATACATCATGTGTGTACATACAGGATATGTGTACATACATCATATGTGTGCATACATCATATGTGTACATACATCATGTCTGTACATACATCATATGTGTACATACATCATATGTGTACATACATCATATGTGTGCATACATCATATGTGTCCAATTAAGACACAGTCCAGGATCTTGGGACACATACTGCCCCCTGCTTTGGGGAGTTTATCCTTCAACCTTCATCCTAGAAAGGAGTTTCAGCCACAGCTCGTGGGGACGATGGCACAGTGGGGACGATGGCATGCTCTTCTCCCTCAGGACTAAATAAAGTGAAGGAAAGAGGGAAATGCAATACACCGTCGAATCGACAGGTGCACTATACTGTCTTACGTCTCAAACCTTGTGCCTCCATTTCCCCAAAATAGCTTCAACAGCTATATTCCCTGCCTTATCAACACATCTATTTCTTGTTCCAACATAGCAGATTCGCTTCCACTTTCCTCTCTGCTACTCAGTTCCATAAAGCATTAAAACAAACAAACTCAGAGGACCTGGGCTTCTTTTTCTAGAAGTCGGGCTATTCCCTGCGGGGTCGGGCGCTCTGAGAGTCTCTGTCACCCAGCCGTGGGGAGGGAGGACACAGCCCCATGGCTTCCACAGGAGCATGCCCAGCATCACTTCAATTCTCAAATTTATGAGCATGCGGGCTGGGCTCTCTCCCTTAAATTATAAGTAATTGACGATGTTAACAGAAACAGAGAACTATTAGAAGGCTGCTCTGTCCTTCCCTAAGTGAATTACAAATTGGTTCCTAGGACATATTGCGAAGTAAACAGCACGTAATCGGAGGGATTTACGAGGCCGTTAGGTTAAATACCGCAGAGCGCATTAGTCTGACAACTGCACCAGTATTCCGATAGCGGACCGATGGAGGCACCAGTCCAAGCATCCACCTACATCGGGGAGAACCGCAATATTCATTAATCCCCCTGACTCGTGATCTCAGCTGCACCCCAGGAGCACAAAAATCTATGGCAGGGTTGTTCACACGACCCCGACTTAAACTCCGGAGGCGGCTGGACACGCAGGGGACACTGTGGACGGGAGCAAGGGCGTCGTGGCTGTCTCAGCAGCATCTAGGAAGAGCTGTCAACCGGCTCCAGGGCCAAAGCTCTTGAACGCCCCATCAGTGAGGAGTATGCTCAAGCTGCATTTAACAGAAATCCAGCTACAGCGGCTTAACCAAAGGCATCTATTTTCCTCACATCACCGAATGTCCAGAAGTCTGCTCTCTTTCTGACAAAGTCCCAACAGCTCCGTGACTCCAAGGCCAGAATGAGTCAGCCCCAGCTGCACGGAGGCCGCAAAGGTGCGGGACAGGAGCTGTCGTGAGTGGCCCGGATTCACCCGGGTTGGGCGGCAGAGGGAGGAGACAGGAGGGCGATTGATGGGCAGTTGATAACGATGTGATCACGCTGCTGCAGTCCCTCTCGGTTCAAACAGTTCTATTTCTGGACTTTGAATATCAACTCGTGTCTCTCAAATTTCTTTGCCATTGTGAACGACAGCACAAAATTCTGCTAGAAAGCAGCAAAACTGAATCCAGGAGTTGCAAACGCCAATGCCTCCCGGGTCCAAAAAGATAAGAGGAGGAGTGCAACCAGGCTGGGTGTGGACTGTGGAAAACTAGAAGACACACGCACACATGTGTACACATACCCACGCCACTGCTCTCAGTTTGAGCAAGCCGAGGCCACGTGAACGCAGGAATTCCAGGTCTCCTGGGATGATATTGGAAATACCGATTTTACGTGGTTTGTCCCGATTCGTAAAAGTTGGCCTTGCCTAGTTACGTTTTTGATGTAGAGGCCAAACTCAACGCCCATCTTTGGTCTCAGAATCTTCCATTTCGAAAACTCTGACCTAATCAACACATCTAACCCTGGCCCCCGTGTCTTGTAATTTATATCTTTTGAAATCGAAAGCACACTTGGATAAATCTTACAGACCCAATGAAGGCACGTTTGCTTGCTTTTGTGTCCTCCAATGTTGCCCAAATAAAGGCTCATCACACAGCACTCCAGGGGCTATCGTGAGGTTGGGCACAGACTCACGGGACAGGGGAACGGGGATTTTTGTATGCGGATGCGTCACTGAGCCCTTTCACTCCCGGGCGGGGTCTGGTGTCCACGGCAACCGCACCGTCCCGGCTGTGTCTTGCACGAAGCTCACGTCTGCAGGTATCTGTCGGACCCTGGAGTCAGGGTCCGGGGAAAAGGTTGCAGGAACAGAGCTTGCAGTTCCCCATCATGGAGATGTGTAATTGGGCCCACAGTTTAATTTGCAATGACATTTAAATTGGAAAAAAAAAATGTACTTAAAAATCTGTGCATGGGAGCTTTTAAAAAATATCATAAGGTTCTCAGAACACAGACCTGCCCCCACCACCACCCATCCACGAGGGCTCCACCCGCACGTGCCAATCACCTCCAAAGGCTCCACCCTCCTAAGACCACCACCTGGGGCGGGGTGGGAAGGTGGGGGAAGGACTTCGACATGTGAACTTTGGCGGGGGGGGGGGGGGAGACACAAGCCTTCAGACCATAGCAGAGGACTTTGGAAGCCCACTGGGCTTGTCTCAGATCTGAAGTCTGACCCTTTCTGATACTCCCAGCTGTGTGGCCTCAGGCATATCACTGTGCCTCTCTGTGCACTCGCTTCCCAACTGTAAAACGGGGAAAGCCGTAACTGCCATGCAGGGTTTGTTCTAAGAACCGGAGACAACCTGGGGAACCTGCCACGCACAGCCCCTGGGGGTGGTAAGATTTAAATCACATACAGCAATGTGAGGTGCCACGAATATAAAATATTACACGAACGCAAAGATCTTTTTCCAGTTTTGTTTTCAAAAGACGGCATGCTCACTTCATCCCTGGACCCATAGTTGTGAGGGCTTTTTTTATTTTTTTTAAGAGGGGTTTTCTTTTTAAATAAAAAAAAAATCTAATTTTTTTTTTTTTAATTACTGAAAGCAAAGACAAAATAATGAGGCCAGAGTAGTGACACTTTACACATCATACTGACACAGACAGCAATCTGCACTCTACTCCCCGGCTCAACGTATCTGATGTGTTTGCTCACTTAACAGATACTCTGTTTGCGCCCACTTTGGGCGAGCCAGCGTCCCATCCCGTGGTTTGGCAAACTTTTCCCGTGCAGGTCCAAACAATAAATATTTCTTGGCTTTCCAAATCATACAGTGTCTTCCAGCTGCCCGATTCTACTCACCCAAATAGTGAGAATCAAACACCTTACATTACAGCTTCATGATAATTAAAGTCATTGTAGATTTAGAACATTTAAAATACACACGGAATACTACTCAGTTTTAACAACGGAGATCTAGCACCTCTTGTATTTTCCTGGGTGGAGCTGGAGCCCATTCTACTAAGTGAAGTATCTCCAAGAATGGAAAAACAAGCACCACATGCACTCACCAGCAAATTGGTATTAACAGATCAACACCTAAGTGGACACACAGGAGTAACATCTATCGGGTGTCGGGAGGGTGGGTATACACAACCACAACGGGTATATACAACCACAATGAGTGAGATGTGCAACGTTTGGGGGATGGACATGCTTGAAGCTCTGACTCGAGGGGGGAGGGGGGCACGGGCAATATATGTAACCTTAACACTTGTAACCCCATAATACACCAAAATAAAAATAAATAAATAGGCCGGGCACGGTGGCTCATGCCTGTAATCCTAGCTCTCTGGGAGGCCGAGGCGGGCGGATTGCTCAAGGTCAGGAGTTCAAAACCAGCCTGAGCAAGAGCGAGACCCCGTCTCTACTATAAATAGAAAGAAATTAATTGGCCAACTGATATGTATATAAAAAAATTAGCCGGGCATGGTGGCGCATGCCTGTAGTCCCAGCTACTCGGGAGGCTGAGGCAGCAGGATTGCTTGAGCCCAGGAGTTTGAGGTTGCTGTGAGCTAGGCTGACGCCACGTCACTCACTCTAGCCTGGGCAACAAAGCGAGACTCTGTCTCAAAAAAAAAAATAAAATAAAATAAAAATAAATAAATAAATAAATAAAAATAAAAAAGGAAGAACTCCCCCCCCAAAAAATACACATCGATATACATATACATAGCACATAAGAACGCACACACTGGAACAGAACATGCCCACATTCCTGCCGAAGCTCTTTTGAATAGGGTGCACTACAAGGGATACGTTCACAGCACTGGGGCACCTACACCCCACCCAGCTCGGATCCACACAGCGGCTAAATGCACGTGCAGAAATGTCCCTGCCCATGAAGGACTTGCTCCCTAATTAAATATGGAAACACTTAGCCAATTCCCCTACGTCTAGATGATTTTCCAAAGTGTTCCTATTTCCTGAGGCGTCCATTTGTCTCCGGTTATCTGCCCAGCTCCCCCCATCACACATGTGATTTTTTTAACTTCAGCCAAATTGCCTTCATTTAAACTCAATTAACTTTTAAAAGGAAAGGTATCACGGTAATCCCATTTGCTGAACTGAATTCTCTTAACGTCCCCATTACAAATTCCCCGTTTTCCGTGTTTTACGTAGGAGGGCCCTCTGACCTTTGGTGTAAAGGTCTCGATCAGTGGTGTTAATGAGAGTCGTTAAAAGACTTTCTTTGAATCAAACGGATTTTCAGTGACCGTGTTCTTAAACACCGCGAGACATTTTTTTTGAGAGGACATTTCATTCTACAGTTGAGTGTATCATCCTGACTGAATGGGCGCACTTAGGACATGAAAACCAGAACTCCACTCTAGAAAGGATTCAGAATCAGTCGTCTCAGAGGGCAGGACCCTGAAAAATAGCCCAGAGCTACCCCAGCCCAAGTCTGCAGCATGCCTGAGCCACACAAATCAACTCTGGCTTTTGTCCCCAAACCTGCTCATCCTACGAGAGCGATTTGCCAGTTGTTGCTGCCGCATCTTTGGGGTCATCTTGGCTTCTGCACATCCTTTCAAGACCACAACCACAGGGGGAGGGGAAGATATAAAACGTAACCAAAATGTTAAAATAAAACATTTGTCGGGTGTCGGGAAGGTGAGGGGATGGGTATTTAACATACATAGTGAGTGTGACGTGCACCGTCTGGGGGATGGACACGCTTGAAGCGCTGACTCGAGGGGGAAGGGGAGGCAAGGGCAATGTGCGTAACCTTAACATTTATACCCCCATAATATACTGAAATAAATAATAATAAAAAAAAAACACAACCAACCCGTTGGCCCACACTGGCCACTTGACCTTGGAAACTCACCACCAGCTCCCAGCCTCCTGCGTCATGTGGACCCTCGGACAGCCACCACCCGGCCCAAGCGCGGCACATCCGGTCTAGAATCACGGTGGCCACCTCCTCCCTCCCTGCGTTCACCTCCTTCCTGCCGGTTCTCCGCACAGGAGCCAGAGACGTCCCCTAAAAACACGTCAGGCCACGTTCGCCTCCCAGGTCCAAGCTGGCCACGGCTTCCCGTCTTGCTCCCAGTGAACGCTGATGTCCCTCCCGCGGCTTCAGCGGCCTCCGGTGCCCGCCTCACTGCAGCCACAATGCACCCCCTGCTTTCTAGAAGGTTCCAGGCACACTCTGCCTCCCGGTCTCCTCCAGGGCTGTTCCCTCTGCCTGGCAGGTGCTACCTTCCCAACCAGCCTTCTTCCCCCACCCCATGAGCTTCCTGCCTAGACAGCAGCTGACACTCTTCCGTGCCCCGTCCTGCTGAGGTTCTCCCCGGAGCACCCCGCCCCCGACATGCTATACATCCACACGTGCATTTGCTCTGTCCCTTCTCCAGTGCATGCAGTTCCGGAGGCAGGGACCTTTGTCCACTTGCTCCCTGCTCAGCCCCGCCGGACAACACCGAGAGCCTGGCGCCACTCGCCCACTCAGCGGGTGTTCGGTGCCGACATTCTCCTCTGCTCCTCTGATCTGACAACCCTGGATAAAGCGAGCGAGGCTCGGGGCAGCTACAGAGCGTGCAGGGCACCGTTCCAAGTGCTTTAAAAAATTAACACGATAAATCTTTCAACTACTATGGTACTGTGTTTAAGGAATGCATTACCATCTTCCAACTGAAGTCGATACGGTCATCTCTAAAGCAGAGTCTTTGAGGCACAGAGAGGCTGAGTAACTCCCTCAAAGACACGCAGCTGCTTAGCAGAGGCAGGCTTTGAACCAGGGGGTCTGGGACCAGAGCTCCCATGTATATGTGAAACCACCTCGAGTTGTGGGCAACTCTTACTTCATGTCTTCCTGCCTTCCCTTCCCTCCCTCCCTGCTTCCTTCCCTCTTCCTACTTTGTCTACTATACAATCCATTCTCCACCTGACACCCACCTGATTTTTAGAGAAGTCTGTGCTCCTCTCTGGGTTACATCCCTCAAGTGCTCCCCACCTAAGCGAGGCAGTTTCTCCTCCTCTCAAGCAGAGATTCACGAGATAACCTGGGAGAGCTCTCTCTTTTTAGACACACACACACAGACCCCAGGGGAGGTGGAAATGTCCAGGACAGAAGTGGATGGTGAGGAAGCCCAACGTCTGCATTCTGAAGGGGGGAAACCAAGCAGATGCCAGCAGGTGTCTACGAGGCCCTGGGGACAGGTGTACTCAGGAGAGACCAGGAGGGTCCCAGTTGTCACTGAGCTCTGTGTCCTGGGGGAACCAGGGGGGGGGATGGGAAGAAACCTGCCTGTGCATTAGCAACAGCTCTGTGTGCAAACGCAGGGTCAGTGGGGAATCCTTGAACATCTAATATGTAAGGTGAGAAACTGCAGTGTGGATAAATTCGGGGAAATTGTACCCAAGTAAAGGTTCAAAGGAAGGTCGAATTGAAACGACACTCGGACAAACCCATACCTACATCCTAGGCCAAGTCCCGCTTAGAAATACCTAGAAATACCTTATAACCATCACTCACCTGCCTCAGGAAGACATCCATAACCATGTCAGCCAACACGGTGGTCCCTCTCTCTCAACTCTTATACTAAATATTATCAGTGTCAGGAACGGTTCTCTGTCCCTGTAGGGGAGACGAGCTTGGTTTTCTCTACCAAGACCCCTTTGGGGGCCACCCCTCACTCATTCACGTGGCCCCAGTGGGCTGTCAATCATGGCGCCCCACCCCATAGCTATAGCAGTGGCCATGTGACATGGGGTGACCAATCAAAGCAGCCCATCCTCGTTGCCATGGTGCCTGGCCCAGAGCTGGGCAGATAAGCCCATCAAGGACTCGAAGAGCCCTCACTCGGACCCACCCAGTTAAAGCCACTGGGGTAGACCTGGTTTGGGCTAGTGGAGGAATACAAATGGAGGCTGGAAGCAGGCATCTCTCTGAGCTACGTGATGTAATGCAAGTTCATCTGCAACAGGAGGAGATGAGAATGACTCAGAGGAACTCAGAGCTCAGAGGAAGGTGGGAAGGGGAGAGAGAGACAGAAACACAGATATTTCTGATGACGGCACTTGAGCAGCTGCCCCTGAAGCAAGGAGCTTGCTTTTTGTTTAAACCAGTTGAATTTGGGTTTTCTCTCATATATAAACAGCAGCCAACTATTCCTAACTACAAATTTTATTTAATACTTTTATGCTTTCGTTTTGTTCCTCTAGCTGGGTTCTTGGGTACTTTGGAGTTAAACACACACAACGCATTTTTGTATAACTCTCTGGCCCCAACCCCAGCACAGCAAGATGTCCTGCCTATAGGGCACTGCTAAATAAAATATGTGGCTGAACAAATCAGTATGTGAATGACTTAGTCATATTCCCTTGTCTTTGTTTACCCTGTGTGGTTGGAAAGCTATATACAGAGACTGCATGATTTTCTATTATATGAACATATCATCTATCTTACCTGTCTCTTGATGGGCATGCAGATGGTTTATACTGTTTCACCACCTCAGTGCTGTTATAAACATCCTTTACTACTTCTTTTAGAGGGCCAGTGCACAGAGGTTCTGTTTTAACTCAGAACGAATTCCAGGTTCAAATGGCCACGTGCCTTCCACTTCCCTTCGTGCACCCGGCAAAAGCAAGCTGGGACGCCCAAATGGAGCAATCGTGCAGAGTTCTAGGAAGAGCCTTGTGCGTGAAGATGTGGGTGAGACACAGAAAGAGCAATGAGGGACAGTAGATCATGCCAGAGCTGGGAGCTGCAAAGGGACACAGTGACAGAGCAGCGACCAGAGCTCAGCGAGACCAGCAGGACGAGGCCACTGCAGACGGGCACAGAGGAGAGTCGGGGGAAGGATGCAACCACCGTCAACACGCGGCCCTGCTCAAGGGTGGAGACGGGGAACAGTGCCCAGCCCTCACTGTCCTCTGCTCTCTGATCTCCCGCCCATGCCCCTCGCTGGCTGAGAGCACTGGAAACCACAGAGAGAACAGGTGACCCCACGGGTGTGCTCGCTGTGGGTCAGACTCCCGGGTCACGTGGCAGAGCGGCAAAGGGAGGAGGAGGGACCTGGAGGGACAAACGGCAAATACCCAGCAGGTGCCGCTGGGAAACTGTGGCGAGTCTCCCCGGCAGGGTGCAAGTTCCCACTGCCCCACGGCAGGTGTGGACAGATGTCTTCACGTCTGCCAACCTGACAGGTGTGGGTGCCGTCTGCTCGGGGGTCTGACTCCCAGGTGTCCCCATCACTCCTAAGAAGGTTAGTCATCATTTCATTGGCTCTTCCCAGCGCCCTCTTTAACCCTTTGCACTCGCTTGCTTTTTCCTCGATTCCTTTATCCTACTTGGGATTTAATTTTTTAAATACCCCAGATTTTACAGAGCACAGCAGTAGGATGAAAAACTGGAGTTTCTTTTCATACAAACTTATTTATTTGGATATTTTTATATTTCAAATTATTGATACATTCAAAGAGTAATTTTAATCTCTATAATTTTTGCTAACGGTGTCGAGTCACACTAGACATCTGAGTGCAAAGGGTTAAGATTGTCCATTCCCAACCTCTCTCCTTTTTCCCTTTGTGGTAATTTATACTTTTTCACTGGCTTTTACAATGTAAAGAGGGCCGTATACACTCTCTCGATACTACTCAGCCGTTCTTTTCAGCAGCAGCCAGTTATGGCACAAGGTACATTTTTTTTTTTTTTTTAAGTTTCAAGACAAAGACACAAAAACGTAATTTCCCCAAATCAAGTGGCATTATTCTTTTAACGTGTTTCCTTCTCTATAAAGTGCCGTTCTTTTCCCACTCTCGGCACCTACAGGTCAAAATCTTTGTTATTTTCGTGTCTGTGCGCAGGGGAGCCAGAGAAGGTAAAACAAAAGCTACTCAAGCCCAAGTCTCCTCTGCTGGACTGACACACGTCCGCTCGCTCTGGTCTCCCCGACAGGAGGTATTTTCACGGCTCCATGCTGACGGTATCCCTATAGTTCTTGCAGACTACAGACCAGCAAGGCAATCACCGTATCTCCGACAGAGTGTGGATGAGATCTGTAGCCCTTTGGGAATACTAGTCAAACAGGAGGTATATTTCAGACAAAGCCCTGCATCATGGCTGCATTATTTAAAATCAGGATTTATTGTCTTCAACACATTTAGTTACTTTACACCTACGGGGGTTCTTTTGTTGTTGTTGTTCCCCTGGACCTGTGCACAGTTGCATTTAAATGAACGCCCACTCACAGGGTATTTGAAGTCTCAATTTGGGATGTTTAAAGTTGATGGCAGTTGTCGAAAATTACACAAATAATTCTCACTTTAAACAACTTAACTTGGAGAACTCCTCTTCAAATTAAGGTTGGAAAGTATAGAACTCACAGTAGCAGTTAAGTGGTGCGTGGCTGTTACAAACTTATTAACTTATAGTTGTTTTGCAATTGTGTCTCCTCGAACACTAGTTTCTTATGGGGTCTTAACCAATGGGAAGCTAAAAAGAAAGTTCCATGGTCTGTGAATCTGCAAAGACACTGGTTAAGTAAAGCTAAGCAATAGGTTCTTCTCTGCACAACTTCTCAGAGCCTTTATGGGTCCAGGCTTCAGGACTCTCCACGAGGAAGACAAAGAATGCAGTATTCTCCAAGCTTATTTAATGATAACCTATTTGCTTTTGTTCTTGGAAAATTTAACATCCGAAGAAACACAATCAAGACAATGATACCCGATTATCTCAGAATTTAGGAGTATTATCCTTAAAACCAAGAGTTAGACTATTTTGGAAGAAAACAACATGCAATGGGCACGGTAATTTTATGCTACTTACACGTACTATTTTTTTTTCTACTTCCAAGTGCGACATTTCTTATGATGATTGTATCCTGGCTGATTTTAAACTTTTTAATGGCTTTTATTAGGAAGTTTTCTGTCCTCACTGTTAAGGGTCATGGAATGAAGAGAGCAGCATACGCTCCCCAATAAGTCTACGTACAGGGTCAGGAAAGTCGGCATTGGCTAGGACTGGTTTTACCTGTCAATACTTTATTTCTTTGCACTCAAAAGCACCTGTTTCAAGAAAGTAGAACGTGAACAATGAAGAGTTGGGAACCGCAGCACGTGACGTGAGAGGCTGTGATGTGACAGGGTTAATCAGGGCGATAGCATTGCCCTGATTAAAAATACGACCGTCACCTCCTCCAGGAAGGACAGGAACAGGAGAGAGAAATTCACCTGACCCCCCAGAATATAGCCATGCACTGCGTGATGGTGTTGCGGCCAATGACAGACCATGTATGCACAACAGTGGTCCCTTAAGATTATAATACTGTATTTTTACCGCACCCTCCGCATGTTTAGTAGACATGCTTAGATACACAAATACTTACTACGCAAATTGTGTTACAGTTGCCTGCAGCAGGCGTCCCCAATTCTATGATGATTTGCATAATTATCTCATTGTAAGTTACAATATAATAGTAATAGAAATAAAGTACACAATGCACTTGTGTAAATGCAATGCACTTGAATCATCCTAAAACCATCCCCCACCCCCACCGGTCCATGGGAAAATTGTCTTCCCTTGCCTTCCAGTCCCTGGTGCCAAAAAGGTTGGGGCCCACTGGCCTACAGAATTCAGTACAGCCACCTGCCAGGCAGGTTTGCAGCCTGGGAGCAACAGGCTGTACCTGCAGCCCAGGTGTGCAGTAGCTATATCACGTGAAAGGACACTCCATGGTGTCCACACAACAAATTCGGCCGTGGCTCGAGAAGCAAGTCGCAGACCGACAAGTTAACTAAATGCCACGCGAGACCTATTGAGGGAAAACTCTTAGCAATCCAACCGAGTGATTCACTTCCTCGCGCACTTAGAAAAGCAAAGCGGCTCTCACAGAAATGGAGGGGAGCAGGTGGGGAGGAAAGCTTGACCAGTGGCCCTGAGGATGCAGCCAATGACAGACATTCGCCTGGACAAGCATCATTCGGAGACAAAATGAGACGGCAGGATCCTGCAAAGTCTCGATGCCCGTGCAGCTGGGATCATCGCCGAATAGCTGTGAATTGCCAATGTGCTTGTGACTGACAACCAGAGAGATGTGAACTTGGGGAGCCTTAGGCATCTCAGAGAAGAATCCCTCGTTAATGGGCTGGTGGAACCATGACCTTAACTCCTATACCGGAGAAGTTCAAATAAGATCGCCAAACTCAACCACGTAGGAATCTTATAAGACCGTTCATTCACACACACCGGACTTATCCCTGTGTAAATAAAGGCAAAAGGAAAACATGGGAAGATGTTCGCTGCATCATTATTTACAACAGAACATTATAAGGCATCATAAATATGCAATTACCAGAGAGTGAACAGTAATTACTTACAATTACCAGTAAGTGTTCTGGCGCTTACTCACGAAAGACTATTATTAAAGAGGGTTGAAAAATCACAGGACTACCATTTAGCATCTCCGGAAATGCTTATATATAAAGTGAAAAGCTGAACCTGAGCCGTGTCTACATATAATTTCGACTGGGTAAAAAATCCCACCCTCGGTGGCCCAGAACAGAACGAGAAGACAGAACAAGCGTGGACGGCTTGCTCAGCTGGAATGGCAGGATCTGAGAGTTTTATTTTGCTTCCTCTTGAAGCTTTTCAGGCAGTAAAACCAGGGAAGAAATATCATGCTCGGTTCTGATGAGATTAGTCCGCGGTGCAAAACTCGTTTATAACCCTCTGCTGTTCCGCGCCTTCCCGCAGAATTAGATCCGATCTCTGGAGCTCAGCCTTCAGGACCTATTACCGGAAGGTTCCAATCTCTCCTTTCATTCTCATCCCCTGTTCCCTCTGGCCGTGTTTCATTGTGCCAGGCCAGCCCCCGGGCCACGGACAAGGCTGTTGTCCACTCTGGGCGCATTGCTGGCCCCTCCCCCTCTCGAGCTCACTGTGTCTGGGAGTTTTCTCAGTGCTCAGCACGGAAGTCTGACCACGCTGTCAAAGATAATCTTACAATTCTCTTATCCCACCAAGCAGGCATGACCTCCCCCCCCCCGCCCCTCCTCCTCTTTCCCTTCCTGCGGCCTTGTCTCCTGCAGTTACTGACCTCCAACTGCCTTGTGGATACCAGACGTCACCACTGATGTCCCTTGTCCCAGCCACTTGGGTTCATTCACTCATCTTCCCCGTGTTTTTTCTCTCCACTTAGGCTGTCACCCGCCCACCGCCCTTTGCAGACTGCAAACTCTCCTGGGGCCTCGGCCATGTCTGATTCACTTTGCATCCCACATCATGGCAAGTACAGAGCTTGGCTTGTAAATAGGATCTTCCTGTAGTCAACACTGCTGAAATCTCAATTCCAACAGAGCCATCATCCGTCCTTCCAACGGAACAACAAACTGCACTGTACCGCCACACTAGGGACGAAGCGAAAATCACGTACCGGGACACGAGCATTCTCCCCCCCCCCCCCCCACAGACCCTGGCCTGGCGTTTCCTCTGCACTTCTTCCCAACATTCTCTAACACTTAATGCACCGTTATGGATCGACCAGCTAGCACAACATGCTGAAACCCAGTCAAGCCCAAGGTTCCCAAGTTATGCTGTTGCCCAGTCCTTACAAAGAGCGCTTATCCATTTAAACTCAGACAACAACATAAACCCAAGGAGTTTGCTTTTGTGAAACTCCTGGCCGATACCATGGCAGGTGGAAAACTCGTTATAGTTTCCCTATTTGTCACATGGGAACAAACAGGCGAGTGGGAAGAGGTTAATTCCACAGGACGTGGAGCCCCCTGAGGGATCAGCACGTGCAGACTGCTGGTTTGGGTTTCTGGATCTGCATTAATCCCCTTTGAAGCCCAGGAGACCACAGTTGGCGCCTGGGAGCCTCCCCCCACCTAGATTCATTTTATGGGCTCCTTGGGAATCTCAGTCCATCAGCCAACACCTCCCTTTCCTGGCGGCGTGTGAAGGATGCCGGGGACCCCATGCTGTCAGGGGACATCCCTTTCCTCATCCATCTCCCACTTACCGGTGGGGGCCGACAGCTTTTCTTTCATATTGTTTCATCTTATCGCCAAAAACCACTAGCGTTTGCTTCGCAGGGGGCTCGGGAGCAATAGGAAGGCAAACACAGGGGCTTGGGAGGCTTTTGCCCCTGAAACTTAACAAGACTCTGCCCAAAACAGGTCCGCCAAAAAACTGAGACTTGGGTTAATAGAACAATATTAACAGTTATAAAGTTAATAGAACAATATTAAAAAGGAAAAAAGAGAAAAAAAATCCAACTTTATCCCCACCCCCCTCCCCCCAAGATCTACCTCCTGTTGCCCAGGGAGCTTGGCTGAGACTGTGACAGTTCTCGGAACACAGTATATACTCAGCCTGTTCCCCCCCACTCCCATCAGCCCTGTCACCTCCTTGAGCTTGGATCCTTGCATCCTTCGAATGCAATTCAGCCCCCAGGACACGGTGCCTGCTTCAGAAATTGGCCAAGATGGCTTTGCATTTTAAGAGCTGTCAATCTGCTGAATCATTTGTAGAGCCTTAAAATTCTATCAAAATCTTAGAAATAAACCCGATGTTTTCTGTATACCTCTTTCTTGGACCTATACTAAATCATTCATGCAATCAATCATTCTGTGGCTTTACACAGGTGCAAGGGGTGTGTGTGTGTGAGAGAGATTGATGAGGTTCAAAAGTTGGTGTGAACCTCCCTTTATTCAGAGAGAATTTCTTTTCTCCATTTCTTGGCAACTGAGACCACGTCAAGATTTAGGACCAACATGGATACTAGACAGTTATGATGAGGACTTGAATTTATAGAGCACAATAAAGAATGATGTTAAACATGTCACAGACACACAACTTCTTTCAATCCCTCAGCACAGACGGCTGCCACGCATCTCAGTATGAATTGGAAACACACGCTAAACTTCCAAGGCAAAGGTGACTCAGGGGTCGGTAGCTTATTCTAACTGCTTTAGATAATATCCCATCACTCTACAACTGTTTTTTAATTAGAAAGTTTTTAACTCAAATAGCCTTTTCTATGTCAACTGTATTCCCTCCTTGTACAAAGGACTAAGTCATTTTTTTCAGTTACATTGTATTCAAATCTATACTCTCTCTCTAAAATTTACACTGAAAACATGAACTTGGGAACTGGGCTTTGGGTTGGAATTTCATAAATGAGAGTTTTGAATACATGGGGAAGACCCTTATTAGGAGTTTTATGGGCAAGTGTTAACTGTAGAGAATCCACCCATAAACTCAATAATCACTCCCTAATTCGTTTTTCACACAAATCCAAATATTCTGGTTTCAGGTTCGCTTAGACCAACAGCTACCAGTGACGGCGTGCACACAGTTCTGACACTTCACCTGCGGGTAGAGAAGGCATCAGCATGCCCACTGCCAGACCAAACCCCAGCCTGGCTCCCGCCCCAGGCCTGTGACCTCCCTCCCACCAACCTTACAAACCACTGAGGTCCCTCCTCCTTCCCTTTGCTTAGAGCATTTACTGTAGCAAATTAGTCCCTGTAAGCTCTTTCTCTGCTCCTTTGAGATGCAAATATTTTTAAAGGCCTCTTTTCAAGTTTTACAACTCAGGACTATCTTTCTCTGTGCGAGGGGGCAGGGAGTCTCTTTGAAATGTAACCATCCAGGAAGATAGAGCCCCTGCCTCTCCCTGTCTCTCAGGGAAGAAAGGAGTCTAACCCAGGTGAGACTCTTGCCCCAAGTAGTAAAACTCCCTCTCATCATGAAGATGCAATTAAATTTCTCTTTTCCTTTGAGTAAAACCAATTAGCAAACTCAGTTGGTCCGTTTATTCCGATCTCACCCCTACTCCTGAAACTCTCCCAAGCCTGGCTTATTTGACTTAACGTAAGTAATAACCCCCAGGGTTCATTGCTGAAAATGGCAGGATTTCATTCACTGGTTTGGCTGAATGGTATCCCACTGTGTGTGTGCATGTGTGTGTACACCACATTTATACATAAGCAGCCAGACACAGAAATATGCATGATCAAACTCACATGTGGAATCTAAAAAAAGTTGATCTCAGAAGCAGAGAGTAGAGGGGTGGTTACCAGAGGCCGTGGGTGGTGTGCGAGAGTTTGCTCAACGGCACAAAGTCACAGCTAGGAGGACTACGTTCTGGTTTGCTATTACACAGTAGGGTGACAATGGTTATGGATATTGCACTGTATATTCCAAAATAGCTGGAAGAGAATTTTCAAGGTCCTTGCTACAAAGAAATGATAGATTTACGAGGTGAGGGATATGCTAAATACCATGATCTGATCACACCATGCATGCATGTAGCAAAACATCACACCATACCCCCAAATATGTACGATTATTATTTGTCAATTTAAAAGAAACGTTTGCTCTTTGTTTCAGCAGAGTTGAGCTCAGACTGCATTCTGGTCTCCTTACCAGCTTGCAATAGCCTTGAATAGTCTTCCTTTTCTGTCGAACTCTACAGAGGGCTTTATGCCTGCATTTGTTCATTAATACTCACACGCACAAACTGTGAGGGGAGCATCATAACACTGACCCATTTGAGAGACCAGGCCATGTGACGCCCAAGGTCTTGCAGAACCCTGAAGTTTGCATCTCAGCACGTTCTGCAAGACCTTGGGTGTCACATCACCTGGTCTCTCAAATGGGTCAGTGTTATGAATGTCGATTGATCTGAGCCTTGATAAAAAATAAAAATAGATTGTGGATTCTGTCTGCATAGGTCATTGGCTTTTCTGAATAACGAGGCTGGCGTGCCTGAAGCCGGTCACAGCTTGTAAATGATTTAGCGACTGGCAGGTAATGGGGCTGCGTGCATGGATCAGACAGGGAAGCCTGGGGCAGGAACACCTGCAGACAGGAGTGCAAGGTGAATTAGTGCTGTCTTCTCTCTGAAAAAGACCTGAATTTAAACCCCCGAGTTAGACCATCGCATCCTCTTTGTGGAATTTATGACCTGGGTAGCAACAACAAAAAAAAAAAGGAAAAAAAAAAGTTCAAACTTCCAGAACGAAAAAGGGACATGCTGCCCTGCCCACATTTCACAGGCTAAATTTCTTAACTGTCACACTTAAGCAAAATCTTTCCCGGAAATGCTAAGGATCACTTCCTTTCATTTGCAAAATTTGAGATTAAGAAACGTGAGCTATGCGAAGCTTGCATGCCTCTACTGAAAGGCCTAAAACCACCATGTTGTTGCTTTTGGCAGACTTGGGGAAAAGGGCTGGGTATGGTGCCACACAATGCCTCTTTGCAAGACTAAAATGGCACAGAAATCAGCCCTCCAGCCAGGAACCGTAAGAAATTTTCTATCATTATCTATGGAAATTTCAAAAAAGTCACAGTACACCAAAAAGAAAGTGGAAAAAAGTACTGGAGCCACTTGGTTTATTAATTTGGTCTTGTGCCATCATCTTGGTTTCAGAATGATAGAGAACTCTGCCTGAAACAGCTCCAATACGTAAGTTTCTTTTTTGGAGACAAGGTCTCGCTCTGTTGCCCAGCCTGGAGTGCAGTGGTATCATCATAGCTCACTGCAGCTTCAAACCCCGGGGCTCCAGCTACCCTCCTGCCTCAGCCAACCACTTAGCTGGGACTACAGGAGTGCACCACACCTAATTTTTTTTAAATTTCTTGTAGAGATGGGTTCTCACTGTCACCCAGGCTGATCTCAAACTCCTGGTCTTAAGCGATCCTCCAGCTTCAGCCTCCTAAAGTGCTAGGATTACAGGCATGTACCACTCCACCCAGCCCTAATATATATAAGGTTGTCTAAGATTTCCAGTTCTCCTTTATTCTTCTTCATAAATTCCCTGAAGTTGCAAATTATTCTAGAGGACAAACAAATCATTCACCTATGAAAATTATTTCTCCTACAAAAGTGGGGATGTAAGAGTGAACCCCACCATACATGGAAAGCCCAGCTTTGCTTCCTACTGGCTGATAAAATGACCTGTAACCTTCATTCCAAATATTGAGATACATCCTGGATAGAAAGGGCATTGTTCCAGGTCTAGCACTTACTCGGATGATGCTATCAATAAAGGGGTAGCAAAAGCCACAAACAACGATTTATAATTTCCTTTTCTCACTGTCAAAAGTGTATCACAAAATATGACTTCCTGGAACCTCTAAAGGCACACAGAAAATGGAATTATGGAATTCTTCCAGCAATCGGGATTATCATTGCCATCTTTCGATTATAAAGTCTTCTTGGCTTTGGCAGGGAAATGCATCAACTACACAGGTGTGATGTTTGTGAGCGAGATTCCCACGTAGGTCTAATGCAATAAGCAGTCCCTGTGATTATGTCTCTAAGGAGTAATCAGCCTGGAAGGCGTCCACACCACCTCCCCACTCAGGATGGCAAGTGGGAGAGCACACTGAATTAACTGGAGACTCCTGCAGCCCACGGAACATCGGGAGCTTCAAAGGCAAAAACAAACCCGGCGGTGAAGGGTCAGAGGGGGTGCATTTCTAGCCATCGTGTTAACATGGCAAAAGAAGTCAACTGGAAATGGATTTCAGTAGGGGTGGCAGTTTCTAATTCCTGGTGAAAAATATTCATTTTGAAAGAGTCAAAGTCAGGGAAACATTTATGTATCTCGAGTTTCAGTATGTTCTTGAACAGAACGTCCTTCTCCACTCCAAGGGGCTTTGAATTACCACCCCCCTTTGGCCTTCTTGTTCATTTTCTTTCTTGGTACCATGTCTGTCCAAATCGTCCCTGGGGAGAACATTCCCCGGGAGAACCGTCCCCCCGAGCCTGCACTCGCGCCTGGCTCCCTGCAGACCATTTCTGCACAGCCCGCAAGCAAGCAGCAGTTCTGAAAATGCAAACCAGGCCCTCTCTCTCTCTGGCCACAGCCCTCCAGGGGTTTTTCTTCCTGCTTTGAACGACATCCAAATTCGCTGATGTCCTTTGCATGGCCCTATGTGACAGGCAACTATGGGAACTTGGGTCCAAACATCTGGCTGGAACCGCCCTTTATGCAGAGCAATTTTTTTTCTTTCCTTTTTTTTTTTTTTTTGACAACTGAATACCATTGTCCAGATCTGAGATAACTTAATCAGTTAAGACACTGACTACCACATACCAGATAAAAAAATTTTTCCTTAGGGCCACCGTGGTGTTTTATTAAAACAAAACAATCCTTTCTAATGTGTTTTTTTTTAATGTTTTCTGTGACTTGTATGCAATGTAATCCATGTTTTTAGAATTGTCAATATTAATTATAACAGTAAGAACATCAACAAGAAAGATTGTCACGAACCCACTGCAGGGTTTTATACTTCAGTGAGGCCCCAGGCTGCAAACTAGCCTGAGTTAAATACAACTCACTTGGCAGTTAATGCCTTAAAACAGTAATTTGCATTTATGAAGAAAACTGCTATCGTTCCAGACATAGAACCGCCTCGTATCAAACCCTCCAATGCTGATGTGATACAGGAAGCTGGCATACACTTTTCTCAGCGTGAAATGGAAACCACCCACACGCGTGCACACACAGGCAGGCACACACACATGCACAAGCATGTAGAATTCCCAAAACAACAGGACTAGACTGTACGGCACAGCCTTTCACACTAACTACCTTCTCCCTTACACTTTTTCTCTTTCGCTTACTTCGAGGACCAGATGGTAAACACCTTAGGCTTCCGGCCACGGAATCGCCATTGCACTACCATTCGGCTGTGCGGCTGTAGCGTGAACACTGCCCACAGATGTAGCATCAAAGCATGGCCGTGTCCTGATCAGACTTTTCCATGAAGCCCACGCTTAGCGTGCGGGCGGCCAGACAAACACCTGCGCCGCAGCTCGGCTCACCGCCCTGCTGTTGGCACTTTCTGTGCCAACGCCCTCCCCCAGCCCCCACATCCCCGGGGGTGGCTTCTTTTCCCCCCACCAGACCTCTGCTCAAAAGTCACCGTGTCTCTCGGCCACGTTAGCCAAAGTACCGCCGCCCAACGGCACCACCCTGGAGCTCCACGACGAGCTGCCGGAGAAAGAACTGCGGAAACGCTAAGGCGTTGTGCTGGAGAGATCACCCACCCCATCTCTCATCGTCTGGTCAGGACCTGACGCATCCACCCGCCCCGTCACAGACCGGCGTTATCGTTGCCTATACACACACGGCATGATAAGGAGATGGACGGAAGAAACCCTACTCTATCCCAACACTCTTGAAAAAACGTGCACTCATGACTTGTGTATCCATCTGTTTAATTCACTCATGCATTCTCTACCCAATTGAAGGCAGCTCTGTGAGGGCAACCACCTGTCTGTCTGCTCCTCTCAGGGTCTCCAGAGCCTAGAAGAGGTACCCAGGACACGGTCTCCGTGACAACTGAACAGATGGACCCTGCAGCCGGCAGAGGGCTGGCATCAAAGGGAGACCACAAGATGCTACTGAGGTGCATCTACACAACTTCCAAAGCCAGTCCAGGTCCTCTCATGAATTTCACGTGAATTCCAAAGCAGCCTTCCAGAGACCCACCGGGAAACCGTTCCCAGGGGCTCTTCGGCTCTGGGTAGTTACTCTCCTGATGTGGCAGATACAGCCTCACATCCCTCTGCTCAGTCAGGGCACCACGCTGCCAGGGCCCAAGTGACACACAGCCCCGTGAGTCCTGCTGGATGGCTGGGCGACTGTCGCTGCTTCCGGAGTGGAGGGGGCCGAGACCGCCGGGCTCCACGCCAATGCCCTTATCTTTCAGATGAGTCCAACCAGCTCCAAAGATGCTTCTCCTTCTACAATAACAGGTCCTGCAGCAATGCCTCTGAAGAGCCCATTATTCTATTTTCAGATTTTAACAGTGCAAATGTCTCATTGCAGCTCATTTTGTAGCTTACTGAGCTGTGTTATATCAATGCAAATTCTCCAAATACAAACCGAACGCGTCTCCGAGAACACTGTACAGCTCCATCCCATCTTAAGCCGAGCAGAAAATCCGGCAGTTCAGAGGTGTGGGGGTGACGGTCTTGGGAGGGGACGGAGGGGACTCTGGGCAGAAGGGCTGCTGCTACTGCTGCAGGTCTGAACTGGGGGGGAGGGGGCTCTGCTTTGGGGGAGCAATGGGGGAGGGGAGATGGAGACAGAGGAAGAAGAGAAATTTTTATTATAGTCTTTGAACAGTTACAAGCACAAAGGCATTAATCTGCCTTTTTCTAACCAAACAAAATACTCCTAAAATTTGACTTTCTGTGGTTACTGAAAATCATCTCGTCAGATTCCAGGTGGAAGAAGGCAAAGGGCCCTGGGAGGCAGCAGCTGTTGTCATGGGTGTTAGTCCCAAGTAGAACACAGAGGCTGGTTGGGGCCGGCACGAAAGAGTGGCCGTTGCAAGTGTGCGAAACCGCGGTACGGCCAGAGTTGCTGCTCTACGGTGGCAGTGGGACCACAGGTGTGCACTGTGACACCCGGCTCATTTTTCTATATTTTTAGTAGAGTCGGGGTCTCGCTCTTGCTGGATCTTGAACTCGTGGCCTCGAGTTATCCTCCAGCCTCGGCCTCCCAGAGTGCTGGGATTACAGCTGTGAGCCACCATACCTGGTCTAAAATTGCCTTAGGACTTGAAAGCAAGAGCACCTGAATTATGTTAAAGAATAAAACGAGTCCACGCCTTCCACGTCAGATAGTCAGGGAAGGGGTCGGGCGGCATTACAGCCAGGCCCTGCCACGCAGAGAAGAGACCTGAGTTCCGAGAGGAGGGTCTCGATGTGCAAAGCCCCGAAGCAGGGGGTGGTTTGACCAGTAGGACGAAGGCCGCGTGGTTTGGGCATAGGAGGGGGAGAGTGGCGAGAACGGAGCGGGAGAGGGAGGCGGGACCACGCGCTGGGGGTATTCGGTCATCAGCACAGCCGGGACTTCAGTCGAAGGCATCGGGAAGCCAGGGAACAGCTGTGCAGATGGCCAACCGAGGCGCTGGCCAGTAAACAATGACACAGCAGGAAAGAGATTTTTTTCTTCCGCCGGACATGCTGCAAGTTAGCTTGCTATTCTCCCTCTATTCTATTACATTTCTTTAAGACTAACTGATAAGGGAGACAGCAGAGAATGGGTAATCTGGCTAAGATAATTCCTATCAGGAAAACCAGCAGTAACTTCAGACTGGTGCCGAGTCTGAAGACTGCCCTGCAACGCAGACTGTGTACCTCTCTGATGCCACCAACAGCCCCCAGCCGTGCGTCTCTGCACCCACATCTACGTCAGCGTTTCTCAGCCCTTGCCCTTTACATTAACTGCTCCCTATAGAGCCTTTTAGGGGAAAAAAATTTACTTTAGAACCACTTTAGGTTTACAGAACAATTGCTAAGAGAGCACAGAACGTTCCCACGCACTCCAACAGGCAGCTCCCTGCTCCGGCATCGAAACTTAGCACGGTGCGCTTGTTGCAATTGATGGGCCGGTGTTGGCACACCGTGATCTACAGTCCGTGTGTTATATTCCAAGTGTCTTAGGGTTTTTACGGGCTTTGGCTCTCCCAGGACCCCGCCCACCTCCCATGTGGGCATCACATCTCCTCACCGTCCTCTTGGCTGGGACTCATTTCCCAGGCTCTCTCCCCGCCGTTCCAGACGGCCTTGGCAGTGTGGAGCAGAGATGGTCGGAATTTTGTAGGGTGTCTCCCCATTGGCATTTGTTGGGTGAGTTTCTCATGAACAGACTGAGTTTGTGTGTCTCTGGGAGGAAGACCATGGATACAAAGTGACGTCTTCCTCTCATTGCATCAGGGGTGCAAACACAGCTTTGGCCCCCGGAGCTGGTTCAGTCGGCCCAGGTTTCTCTCTGACATACCCCATCATTGTGTGTGTGTCTCTGTCTCTGTCTCTGTCTCTGTGTGTGTGTGTGTGTGTGTGTGTGTGTGTGTGTGTGTGTGTGTGTGTTCGTTCTGCTCTAAGAAGCTCTGGTAATATATTTTTTCCAACCACTCAACAAAATCTTAGGGCAACAAATATTCCGTGCATCTATTAGGTACTGTAAGTATACCTGTACTGTGTACATGAAGAGAGTAAGAATATTTTTTGTCCCCCAAGAACCAATTTTATGCCCTTACAATTTCAATACCATTGATAGTGCATGATCTGTATCTGTGTTTATATTTACACTTTTTACCAGACACATTCACAACGGAAAGCCCCAATAAAACCAACACATTGTGACGCTAGGTCATCGTATAACGTTTCCAGAGTCAACAATTTTTTTGGACCCTCTTCTTGCTAAAAGTACTCAATTCTCCCAAGACTATTGGATAAATGATCAACTCTGGCCAATGCACAGTTGTCCCCACCTCCCCAAGAGCAACTCAAAGACTTGGGATGTCTGATATCTTATAGTGAAAAATGCGTATTTCAGAGACAAATGAAAGGCATGTCCCTGAATCGGAAAGAGAGCTTCTAAAAATCCAACCAAAGCAGACAACAGCACACACTAGGGAAAAACATACACAGCCCTATTCAATAAATGGTGATAAGGAAATTGGATAGTCACGTGCAGAAGAATGACACTGGATCCCTGTCCCTCAATATATGCAAAAATTAAAACAGATTAAAGACTTAAATATAAGACCTAAAACCATAAAAATTCTAGATTAAGATGTAGGAAAAAGTCTTCTGAACATTGGCCTAGGCAAATAATTTATAACTAAGACCCCAAAAGCAAATTCAGCAACAAAAATAAATGGGACCTAATTAAACTAAAAAGTTTCTGCACAAAGGAAATAACAGAATAAATAGACAACCTACAGATAGTATGGGACAAAATATTTGTAAACTATATATCTGGCAAAGGACTCATATCCAAAAATCTATGAAGAACTCAAACAAATCAGCAAGAAAATTATAAATAACCCCATCAAAAAATGGGCAAAAGACACAAACAGATTTTTCAAGAGATGATATACAAATGGTCAATGAACATATGAAAAAATATGCGCTACTTATACGCTGTGGGTGGGAATGTAAATTGTAATAGCACAACCTCTACAGAAAAACAGGTCTACTTTTAGTTCTTTGAGGAATCTGTGTACCAAAAGTCAATCCAGGAATCCCACTGCTGGGTATTTACCCAGAGGAAAATAAGTCATTTCATCAAAGACATCTGCACTTGAGTGTTTATGGCAGCACAATTAATTCACAATTGCAAAGACACAGAATCACCTAAGTGCCTGTCAACTGATGAATGGATAAAGAAAATGTGGTGTGCATATATACACACACCATGGAGTACTACTCAGCCATAAAAAGGAATGAACTAATGTGCTTTGCAGCAACTTGGGTGGAACTGGAGAACATTATCCTAAGTGAAGTTTCTTAGGAAGGGAAAACCACGTGTCACGTCCTACACAGTGTGGGAGCTAAATGATGGCATAGATGGTCATGAAGTGGGGTAGTGGACATTGAAAACTAAGAAGGGAGAGAGTGGGAGGGGGCAGGGCGTGAGAAATCACCTGTCGGGTATAAGGTGCACTGTTCTGTGATGGGCACACACTGAAAGCCCTAACTTCGGCATTAGGCAATTCATCCATGTAACAGAAAACACCTGTACCCACTAAATCTATTGAAATTTTAAAACCAGCAAGCAAAAACCCTATTGTCCTAAAGCACTTTCATTTCCTCGAATTCCTTTTCTGTGTATCACGCAGTGGGAGGACTGAGTTTTCACGATTTACCTAAGAGCCCCAAGAGAGCTGGCTCTACAACCCACAGAGAGCCCTGGCTCCCGCCCTCCCAGCCCCTGCAGCAAAGCCTGCATAGGTTCTATACCGGCTGGAGAGCTGCCCGTGAGCTATTGTCTGCCAAACCAGAAAACAGCATCATCCTGCAAGAGCTGTTTCTAAGATGGAACTGTATGTAGTATCTCTCTGGATAATGAGACATTATGCAAGGAACACAAACACACAGAAGGAAGGGAAAATGTCAGTGACTTCCTGCCTCTGAGCCCCTCGGGCTGGAGACAAAAAAAGCAGCCGTAAAGTATTGTCATGGAGATAAAAATCTAAAGTGACCAAACTTCTCTTTCAGTTTCTCTCAAGACTACTGCCAGGCATCAAATTTACCAGAACTGATGCAGCTTCACCACGCCTGCCTCAAACCCATTTTATCGCAAGCAATATATTTCCCAGCCTGTAATTATAGCACAACCCCAGCCATCAGTCACTTAGCAAAGCCATAAATTCTGTTTGCCATCCAGTAAACTCGAGTTAGCTAATCTTGCCTCATGATAAAATGTATCTGGTATAGTTGCTAGCAAAAAGAGACAAAAGGAAAGAAGATAGGTCAGGTAGAAGAAGGGAAGGAGGGAGAGAGAGAGAGGGGAGGGAGGGTTCAAGATCCCCTTGGCCATGTGGGATCAGAACAGTTATGGCCGGAACAGGTGGTTATATGACTACTTAACTCGAAGGTCTGAAACCTCAATGTCGCGGGAGCCAAGACGACTAAGCAATCTGTCCTGGAACACAGAGCTCGCTGGTGGTAGAGTGGGGATTTGCACTCAAGGAGCCGGGCTCCAGAGTGTGCTGTTACCTACACACCAGGCATGCTAAACGTAGCAATCTGGCCAGGTCCAACAGAGAAGGGATGGCTACTTGGATGCAGAGCACTTACCCACCTACAGGTAGCAGCTACCGCTCAGTTACAGATGACTGTTGCCATGTGGAAATGTAAGCCTGGTATTGACAACGACCAGAACCAACTTTTGAGCATTTATTGTGTTGAAGCACTTTGTTTTTGTTTGTTTGTTTTGCATATAATCCATTTAATATTCAATCAGCCATGTGAAATGGATACTTATCATTTTACTGAAAAGGGTGTGGGCCAGAGAGGTTAAGTAACCCAACCTGATGTTGCCCAGCTCAGACTCGAGCTCAGGCAACCCTGCCTGTCTGATCCAGAACCTGTGCTCTTAATCATGGCACTACACTCTCTCTCTGGAATTCTCTCGAGAAACTCAGAAATCCAGATCTTTATAAAGCATAGATTTAAAAGCATCTACTATCCAAAAAAAAAAAAAAATGTAAAAACAAACAAAAACACTGTGCATGCCCAAAAGGATGCCACTTTGGTGTTGCCTGTTAGCAATCTCTAACTTGGACACACAGAAGCAAAAGCCCCTTGGGATGCACAAGCCTCTCATTTCCAGTTCAGCCTTCATCGGGGAGACAGGCACACGCTCCCTGGCCCTCCAGCAGCACAGAGCTGCATCTCTAAGTGGAAGGACGTCTCCGCTGCACCAGCCCCCGGTGCCTCCCCCCACACGGACAGTGTAGAAGCTGGAGACTGAACAGAGATCACCGGCACTGGTGTGTTAGGAAACAATGGGCTAGGACGGGGCCGCCGGTATCTCATTTCCACCATCAACGGGGAAATAAAAGTCTCCGAGTGGCCCTTTAACCATCATTCAAACATTTTTGTAATTAAAATAAATGGTGAAGGTCACGGTTTTCGAGGGCAGCCTCCCCTCTGAAGCCACAAGGCCTCGCAGTCAATAAAACTGCACGGGTAAGTTAACGGCAGATGCAATGGGCCATGGGCCCCTTCTCTCATTTCAAAAGCACTTGGCAACCCGGTCATGGGTAGCCGTGGTCGACAGGGAAACAGCTGTGGCCAAAGGAAAGAAAAACTTGTCTGAGGGTGTCCTTAAACTTAGAAATTGAATGTGTAATGCAGGTCACTGAGAATATGTAATTTTCTGAGCTCATAGATGAATCACATTTGTTTCTGGGGGGGGGGGGATAAAAAGCTTGGTGTCTGCATTTTCCTTTGCTCATTCAGCTATTAATTCAGCATGGAATCATGACATTGTCATTCTGCACAAGCACAGGGTGAGGCTCTGAGGTACAGAAGTAAGCAAATCAGACCCATCCTGCTAGTGGGCATAGCTTCCAGCAGCTTGGGATAGGTGATCATTGAAACTGTGCACTGTACATGAATGAGGCAATTTCATATAGTGACAAGTGCTTGAGAGGGTGGATGAGGAGGTAACATTTGGACCAAGACCTGCTCGTGAAGAAATCATAAACTATGCGAAGACAAAGGGGAACAAGCCTACTAGGAAAAGGAAACAGCATCAATAATCCAATAATCCCTTGTTGGTTAGAAAAAACACTGCAGTTAGAGTAATTTAGATATATAGTTACAAATACCTAGGATAAAGTAATTCAGAAATGTCTTAGAATTAATCCCCTTAGTCTAATGCTGGGTTTATTCCTTGTCATTACTAAAAAATGCATGTGTTATTCCCCTAAACAATTCCCTTGTTTTCAAGCCTTTGCATCCTATACATGCCATCTCTACAAACTGGCACTTACAGACTGTCAGACCCATTAGCAAAGACCAAGCAGCAGACTGAAGATGGCTGCAAATTATTTGCTAAAATTCCACCCTCCCATCAAAAGGGAAGTCTGCCCTGAGACCTAGGCTGGCCTCAGCACATTAACGATTAGATTGTGATATAAATGACATTCTGGGACATCTGAGACTAGATCATAGGAAGCCTTGGAGCTTCAGCCTATCCCTTAAAATACTCATCTTTGGAAGCCACCTGGTATGCAAGATGTGTGACTACTCTGAGCCCATCAAGCAGTGAGTAGATTAAGCCATGTGAACAGGCGATGAAGCATGAGAGATTGTGCGAAAGAGACAGAGAGACCAAGGAACACCAAGGTGCCAGATATGTGGTTTTAGGAGCCACCCTGGAAGTGGGACCTCCACCACCAGCTGCTCCAGCTGATGCCACCTGCAGCCAAGATGAACCACCCTGCTGAGCCTTTCCTCACTGTCTTGCATAATAAACTGACCACAGAGTAAAAGTTTATTTTAAGCCACTAAGTTCAGGGTGGTTACTTAGGCTGTGAGAAATAACCACAATGTATATTTTTTTTAGCAAGAATCCCAGCATTACAAAATCTATTCCTATATTGAGCTGCCACTCACAAGAAAATTTCCTCAAGTGTTTGGCATGAAAACAAGAAACATTCACTTTCTTATGTTCCAACTACTTAGAAATTCTCAAAAGCAAATATCTGTTTACTCACATCTCCCGCACCTACTGAGCATAAGGGAATCATCAGTTTGAAAAGTTATTTTGAGAACTGACAGTTTGGTTTTTTTCCAATAATGGGTAAAATAATAAATGGATAAAACCCAAAACTCTGTTACTCTCCTCCATTAAATTTCATGCAATTAGTCTTAAGAATACAGAATAACTTTTTTTGTAGATTATTGTAAATGGCTTTTGCAACATTATTGTACATGAAACAGTGGAGATTTTGTTTACAACCATTTTCTTATGAAACAGAATTTACTTGTAAGAAAATAATAGCTATTTCAAAGAATGGTTCGGCTGGGTTTATTTTAATGGTGCTCTCTTAAGTCACTAAAGTAGCTGCAGTTTTCATCTTATGAACAAAACTTATTCTTATCCTTAGGGTCAAGACCAAGGGATTTTATTTGGGCACACCTGTGAGTGGAGGGTAAAATGGATGGTGTTACCAGGAGGCATTAATGCAAAGAAGTCCCTTAGAGTCTGGGCAGAGAGTTATGTTAGTTATTCTGAGGAATTATTGCTGGGTCACAGTTCTGAGCTGTCTCCCCTTCCCAGGAAAGGGAAAGAGTTATGCCTAACGGGAAGGGGCGAGAGGCAAGTCCAACAGAGTAACACATAACAAAGGAAAGGGTGAGGTCAGGAGACAAGATGAAATACATGTTACCAAAAAAAAAAAACTATGCCCAAATTACTGTAGGTGATATAATATTACATGGATATATGGGGAAGTCATAAATAAATGGGAAAGGGAATCCACTCTGTAGCCACTTTAAGATGTCCTGGAGCAGCACACTGTGGTGCCTTGTGTGTAGGATGCAAGAACAGCTCCACGGAAAGTCATGATGATGCAGTTTTCTTATCACCACCTCCAAAAGACAGCCTCTTCCTCTCTTCCTGCCCCCTCTGCTCACCTCTCCTGCTCCTGATACTCCTGACAGAAGTCTGGTGGAACAGGCTGCAGCCATGCAATTTGGAGAACCATGCCATGCCAGGTGCACTGGCATGGTCTAGCATTGTAGCAAATACCACTCACAGATGCACCCCACCCTTATGTCCTGTCTTTCGTGGGCTTCTGTGCTGACCCCAAGCTCTGATCCATCCATCTGTGGCCAGGGTAGCAGGCTTGGATGGCATAAAGCCTATATGTTAAAAATGGGGTGTCCAGTAAAGTATGAGGAGCAGCTCGAGTAAGGAGGTACAAGAGTCTGGACACCTTGTAACCAAGATGTGCCAATCACGACATTCCTTTCTTGGGTGCTGTCGATCTGCCTTGTGTTGAGAGTAGCGCACACCTATGGGATTTGGCAAAGGGCTCTCCATGACAGATGGTCTCTATTGTATTTTCTCAAACTGACATCCCCTCGTTTTCCCAAATAGACACACGTTGGTCAGAGCATCACCGTGGTTCCCACCAGGAACGAGGTAGCAGAACTCCCTGAGTGAGGACCGAAATGCACCGCCACCACCATCCGTCCCACAGGACTTAGTTTTTCATAGCTCCATTTATTTCTACCGTCTTACAGGGACCACTCACAAACGACACTGCTAAAATACAAGCCACTATTATGGCAAACAGAGGAAGTAATATCTAAAAAGAGGGGAAAACAGTCCCTTCTAGGAGAAGTGGTCTGCAACTAAGCAAGGCTGGAGCAAATCTCCCGGCAGTGGCCATTTGCATACGATTTCTCCTTGGCTCTGCGCGGGGTGTTCAGAGCGCCATGGACGTGCGCACACGAGTGGCTGTCCCAGGGCCATTACATTGTAAGGGAAATGGAACTGCAAATGCTAGCGGTTGACTTCTGCTCCTCAGCAGCTTCTGGAGTTAACAAATACAAAGAAACTTACTGAAAACCCAATTTTCACAGACTGCAAAACACATTTCAGAAATGGAAAAGGCAAAGGCAGAAAGGTGATTCAGTGTTCTGAAACACACAGCGCTTCGGCGGCGTGCTAACCCATTAGTCCCTGGAGCTCCATTAGGCGGGAAAGTAGTGGGTGTCGACTCTATTAGACTTCCACAAAGGCCAAGCTGTTGTCAACATCTAAACAATCGGAGGGCGAGACTTGCTGATGCAGATCCCCATCAGGTATCAGGTGAGAGCACTTGCCCTTAAAATGTCCCTTTCTAGCGGAGCTCTGCACCCACCTGGGAAAACATGAGCGTGTTGTCTCCACAAAAAGGAGAACGAGGAACACCACAATAGTGGTCTGGTAAAGACGTAGCTGGCATTTTATCACTTTGTTTTGCAAATATGCTCCCATTTAACTGAGCAGATAAGATTTTACTGAGTCTACAAATCAGTACCATCTAGGTGTGTTGTATGAGACACTCAGGTTATATAAAAATGTGATTGGTCATATCTTCATAGACTACGGACTAAAAGGGTAAATAGGATTTATAAGGGGAGGGGGAGCATGGGCAATATACGTAACCTTAACACTTGTACCCTCATAATATGCTAAAATAAAAAAAAAAGAAACAGAGGGAAACCATTAAGGTATAATTGTTTAACTGTTCTGTACTGCAGCTCAGAAGGGTAATAGAAGTTTTAGGTGGGTGAATATTTTACTTGGATAAGAGCAGGTGGAATTACCTGTAATAGGGCATGCGGTCTCAGCCTTGAGATCAAACATGAGCTGGGTGAGCTGAATGTAAGTTTGAACTTTTTTTTTCCTCTTTTTTTTTTGTTGCTACCCAGGCCACAAATTCCACAAAGAGGATGAGATGTCTAACTCGCAGGTTTAAATTCAGGTCTTTTTCAGAGAGAAGACAGCACTAATTCACCTTGCACTCGTGTCTGTAGGTGTTCTGCCACAGGCTTCGCTGTCTGATCCATGCACGGAGCCCCCATTACCCACCAGTCGCTAAATCATTTACAAGCTGTGACCAGGTTCAGGCACGCCAGCCTCGTTATTCAGTAAAGCCAATGACCTACGTGGACAGAACTCACAATCTATTTTTTTTTTTTTTTTGGTCAAGGCTCAGATCAATCGACCTACCAAGACAGGGAGAAATATGAGTCATTAACAGTCAATATTGCACTAGGCTGCAAGTAACAGAATCAAACATGGTGGTTTAACAAAAAGTATAATCTATCGTTCTCCTATTAAAAAATCCAGGTGTAGACAAGCTAGATGACCTAGTGAACTAAAATAGTCACCTATGACCCAGGCCCCTTGCAGCTTCCTGCTATATGCAATTTAGATTCTGAATTTCAGGGTCCCCATCTCAAGATTATAAGCTTTACCCTCAGACAGCATGACACCTTTCCAAGAAGAAGGGGTGACAGTTAAAAGGTGTATCCTACCTATATCTGCCCAAGAATAGGGTCCCTACAAATACCCTCTGAAGACTTCCACTGAGCTCTTACCAGAACATACCAGATCATGCAACCAACACTAAAGCACAAAGAAGCCCAGGAAGTGGAGATGTTAACTGGACACGCTCTCCCCCCCCCCCAGAATAAAAGCAGAACTCTGTTAGCAAGGAATAAGGCAGAAAGGGATGTTAGCAACTAGCAGTTTCTGGCAGAGTGACTAAGAATTCTGAATAATCGATAGCAAAGTAACACACAGTCTCTGTGACCATCCCAGTAAAAAAAAAAAAAAAAAAAAAGACAAAAGAAGAGAGACTTTTAATCCAAAGCAATGAATGTATCTTCCCTCCCCCAAATACTTCACTTTGCATCATGAGATACCCTTGGGAAAAATCTCTTGTCCACACAAGCATGTGGTGCTTTTTACCTTCCATTTGCCATAGGAACAAACCATATGGGATTTACAGACTTTGACCCATTATTCTCAAATTAGGAAGAAAATCACCATTCGTGAACCCTTTCAAAAGGAAGGCTATATATTCACAAGAAAGGAGGAGAAATGTAATGTTTGCACTTCACCTGCATGATGTTTTTGATGCAAGCAATCATCAGTGCTTCACTTTTGATTTCTGTTTGAAGAAAGAATAGGGAGAAGTCTGCCATCAGGGTTTGAATGGAGGTAAGGAGACTGTCATTCGATCTGAGAGACCCACCACAGCCCTCCCAGGAAGGGAGGCCAGCCCACGTGGCTTCCCCACACCCCAGCTCAGGACACCAGCCTCTAGGACCTTTGGATAATTGAAGAATCCCACCTTCAAAGGCTGAGTGAACTGCAACCAGCTCTAGCTTGGAACCAGACTTGGTGGGATAATAAGAGAATGTGCTAATGAAGGGAAACTGAAACCCTTTGAAATGCTTTCTCTTGATGTTCTGCAATTTTCATTAGAATCGTTAAATTTTTTTTTAAATCTCAAAGTAGGCTTGTTCAGAGAAAGTAGGAATCCTCAATTTTTGTTGGTCCTGAAATACTTTGTAATAAAAACTATTGATTCACGATCATTCAACCCCTGGATATAACAGCACCATGGACAGCGACAGCAGCTACCCCTCACTGAGAACTTGTTATGTGCAGGGCACGGCTCTACGTGATCTGTATGCATTCACCAGCAGAATGATAAGTGCTTTCGTCGTGCCCCTCTTGTGGTTGAGGGATCAGGGCACAAAGGACTTACGCATCCTGTCTCCAGATTAAACACTGCACGTATCACCCGCTCTACACACGGTGATGCACCTGGTGCCCACCACCTGCAAAGATTCCAACATCATCTGTACATAAAAATTGGCAAGGTGTAGGCTCCAATCCCTAACCCTACCTCAACCCCAGCTATGGTTTTCCGAGTGTGGTTGAGGGTACCATCCTGGGCGTGGCAATTTGCCACAACGCATACAACAGCAGAGATTCTCCAAGAAGGGCTGGCCCAGACCGAAGCTACTTAGACAACTAAGAACCAGAGGAAGGTTTAGATGTATAGCACTGGGAACTGCTCGTGCTGTCAGTGACATTTGCAATTCTCAGAGCCATGCAAGCACAACTCAAGAGTCCCTTGATGAATATGGAAGAGGAGCAGGAAATCAGTGCCTGGGCAAGATATTCGATATTCAGGACAAAGGGCCATAAAACGTGGCGCTCAGGGAAAATTAAAAGCAGAAGGCAGAGGGTCTCTAGGCTTTTTTCAGTCAAAAAGGAAAATGTGCTGCATTTTAATATTCCACTTAAAATACTGACCTCTTTCATACACGGACCTAACGCTTCATGATTTGCTGAGTCACTTGCAAACTTTCATGTCAGTTTCTAGATATTCCAACTAGCTACTGATCCATCTGTTACTGCCTATCACATTCATAGTTTATATTACCTCTTCTAGTATACATAATATCTCTATTTCATACGCAATGATAGGCACACACTAGATGCTCAAATGGATTTTGATTTCTTTATTGTCCGATAAGAACTTCAAAGTGTGGATCTATTTTAGCTCATTCTGAAAAATCTGCAAAACTAATATTCTATGACATTTTTCTATAATTGAAAACCACCCAGGTTGCAATTAGGAAGTCTTGAGTGATCTTTAATCATTTTCTCTATTTACATGAAATAAATTGTATTTTAATTCTCTTAAACTAACTCTATAAAGGAAAAAAAAACCCTCATTTCTAGTTTAGGCACACTTCTGAAATGGCTCAGAAGACCTCAAAATACCACCAAAAATCTAAACTGAGCTCTGAGCCTGAGTCAAGAGATCAGAAAACGCTGAGCAAATACACATATTTATACTTGGAGGAGTTAGCACAATAATTTCTTCCTCATTTGCAAAAGCAAAAGAAAAAAATCTGAAGTTCCAAGCCTTTGTTAAAATCTCAAATATTTCTTATATTTCCTTCTTTTCAGAGCCTCTAAAAACTTCTTTTGACAGAAAAGATAGCAAAAAAAAATAAAGATATTGAGATAATATATTAAAAACATCACTTTATCATATTCCTAGCAAAGGGAACTGAGAAGTAAAAATTCATAGCCAGAGACTAAAAGCCATGTGCAAAACACGTTTCATATTAAAAAATTTGTTTTATTCCCGAGGGAAGAGAAGCAATTTAAGAGATCATTGGTGTATCTTGCTCTGCAGAATAGACGTGCTTCAGTTGTGGGATGACAGTTTGCTACAGGTTTCCAATATTACCTTGAAAACAGGTTTCCATGAAAAAAAATGTGCCCTGATAAACTAAAGTGGGTATGTTTAGGAAGAAATAAACATGGCCAGCACCCCAGCCAGAGAAGGTTTTTCTCAGCACTCTTAGAACTCAACACACTTCTGAGTCAATTAAAAGAACATAGAACGTTGTTACCTACCATAACTAATACAAGGAGAAAAACATGATTTAGGTAACCCAAGTTAACCAGAGCCTGTACACCTGAGAAGAGGCAAAAAGAGAGAGCAACTAGATGCGGATGACCTGTTCCAACATGTTATGATCATAAATCCAACATGTTATGATCATATGATCCAACATTGTTAGATCATAAAAGATGGGATTAAATTCATCCATTTTAAGTGTATGTTGAACTTTCACATTTTAAAGACTCACGCAATCATGTAATCTATAGACATGCATATGTGTATATATATGTATGTACGCATATATAACTATCTCCGTGTACAGTTCTGAGTTTTGAGACGTGTTTAAGATTCGTGTAAACATCACTGCAGAACACAGAAAGTTTAATCATCCCCCAAAACACTTCTGTGCTTTTGCCTTGTAGCAGAAACATCTCTCCGTCCTAATCACCAGCAACCATGGATCAAGTTCTCTATCGCTAAATTTTAACTTTTCCAGAATGTCAGACACATGCAAGGGTACAAACATGTGGCCTTTTGTGACTGGCTTCTTTCGTTCAGCAGGTTGCCTTTAAAACTGACTTTTAAAAAGGTGTTAGTGAATAATGACGCAAAACCAGCGTAAATCGATAACCGTTGCATCTGGGTGCTGTTGCACATGGATCCGTTGTTCACATTCTCTCGACTTCCATACATGTCTGAAAATCCTGGTGATAAAAAGTTTTCAGGCCGGGCGCAATGGCTCACGCCTGTAATCCTAGCACTCTGGGAGGCCAAGGCGGGCGGATTGCTCGAGGTCAGGAGTTCGAAACGCGCCTGAGCAAGACCGAGACCCCATCTCTACTATAAATAGAAAGAAATTAATTGGCAAACTAATATATATAGAGAAAAAATTAGCCAGGCATGGTGGCGCATGTCTGTAGTCCCAGCTACTTGGGAGGCTGAGGCAGGAGGATCACTTGAGCCCAGGAGTTGGAGGTTGCTGTGAGCTAGGCTGATGCCACAGCACTCACTCTAGCCTGGGCAACAAAGCAAGACTGTCTCAAAAAAAAAAAGTTCTCAAGTTTTGAGAAAAATAATCTCAGTTTGACATCAGCCACGTGCAAAGCAGAATAAATTTCTGTGTGAAAGAAAACTAAAGAAACCAGAGACTTAAGGACCAAGAAAAGCCATCCCTCATTCTCCTGGTGCCCAAGCAAAGAGTCGGAGCAGCCTGGCCAGGCTGGTGCTGGAATTACGGTTATGTTCTTGCAAGACACAGGGTGTGGACAGTCGAGATTCCGGGCCGATAGCTTCTGAGTCTGCACTCCAAGGGTCTGACTTCACCCAGTGTCTAACAGAGCCAATCTGCAATGCCCCACTTCTCTGGCAAACACCAGCATCAAATTCCACTCCTCACCAATCTCAGCGTCCCTTACGTGTCTGATTCAAAGGCTCAGTAGAACAGAAATAGGGCCAGTTAATTCCATAAAACAGATCTTATCTAACATCAGGGGAACCTATGGCAAAATATGGGTTTTGCCCTTTTTGCTAGGGGACAGGCCTGTAAGGAGGACAGACCTAATTCTAGGCACGAGCGCAGCCATCCTATGGGCTCAGAGCGCGGAGAAAACTCCCGCTGTCTGCAGGTGACATGAGAAGACTTAACTAGGTGCCTCCCGGCATCTCTCCATTTGTACCTGTCTGGAACGCGAGCACCCCTGGGTTTTCCTTGCTGTAATACAGTCAAGAGTTGGAAAAGCAGAATTAAAATAAATCTTCCTCAAACCAGTGAAAAAGGGCATCAGGTGCTAATTTTGGAGGCATCAGAGACTTGGAACAGGCTCAGCAAAGGCACGTTTTCTGAGCATCAGGCTAGAAACCCAGACAGTCTGCATAGCTGTCCCTTCTGGCAAAGAAAATGGATAAATTCGCCTTAAAAATGTGGCTTTTCATGCACTTAGGTTTTACTTATATGGAAAATGTCAAACTTTCATTTCCTTCTGAGAATGTGTATTTAAGTCTCACCAGGAGTGATCTTGTTTCCAGGCATCTTTTCCCAGCAAATCATGTCCGTAATTGCAAAGTTATCCTCTTATTTGTCTAGTTCTTGGTTTAAAAAAAAAAAATATTTCAAGCCTAAACCCTAACTTCTCCATTTGTTTTCTGTTTTAACCCAAAGCCATAATTGGTTTGGGAGGCTTTCCCTTGTAGAATCTGTACCGCAGTTCGTTATACTAGAGCTGTCATTGCTGTTCTATGCAGGCTGCTTTTGTCCTGTACACATTTTGGTCCCTAAATAAACAGTTTCCTCCGCTTTTTCTTTCATCTCAGTACCATCTAGGAAGTGGGTAACATGATTGTCTTCAGAGAAAAATGAGTTTTCCCACCAGTAAGGCATGAGAAACGCCTAGAAAACACTGAGCTGATGATAGAAGAATTTAAATCACAACAAGTAAAAGCAGCAGCAAGGGACACAAAGCATGCTGAAAACTACTGCACAGGTTACAGCGGGAATCAGGAATTCCACTGACATTCACCCTATGACAAGCAGGAAAAGTTCCCTTAGGGCAATGATCTCAGCTGGTCTGGCCCCTGGGGGGACAGTGACTGTCTCTGCCTCTGGTACAACAGGGAGCTAATAACGAAAGAACATATCTCCTCAACATCCTCAGGGTCAAATCGGGGAACAGAACCCAGACCAGATAGCTAAGCAGTGGCGCTTTAATATTGGGAAGTGGTTATAGAGATGCTGAAATTGCCAAAAGGACAACTAGAGGACGGTGATGCAGCCCAGATACTAATCAACACAGGAAGTCCCTATTCCTGAGCTACAAGGACAAAACACAGAGGTGGTGCGATGAGAAGCCATGGATAAGGTTCTCCCTGTGGCAACTGCAGCCATGGCAGGTGCTGCCTGGAAGGGGCTGGACCCTACCAGGGTAGAGGAACCATCTGGCGTGACCAAGGCCCAGGGAGTGAGAGAGAAGAGAACTTCTCTTCTGACTTCTCCCCTTTCCTGCCAGGGGCTCCCACTGGCTAAACCCCCATCAGAAACCAGAGCTGGGTGATGCAGGAATCCAGAACATGCAGGTTGCGGAGGCTTGCCCACTGAGAAGCACAGCCCAGCAGGGTACGGGTTAGGAATAGATCTAACAGCAAACAGACCACAAGCTACTGCACCTACTCTCCCCCGCCATTTTGCAAGAGGGGCTTTATTAGGGACATTTTGCATGACTCCTGTTTACTCATTACTCCACAGTTACCTGTTGCTGCTTAACGAGATACCACAAAACCCAGTGGCTTAAAATGACACTGCTTTATTCTATGTCATGAATTTGTGTACCAGGAGTATGAGCAGGGCTCAGCTGGGAGATTCATCTGCTCCACGTGGAATTAGACTTGCTGATGTTGGGTTGTCAACTTGGTCTGGAGGATCCAAGAGCCTCCCCCATGTGTCTGGTGGCTTGACAGGAGAGACTGAGAGACTGAGCTCACCTGGTCCCTTTCTCCCTTTCTCCACGCAGCCTCAGAGCCTCTCATGTGGCCTCTGAGAACAACAGCTGGATTTCTCACACACTGTCTCGGAGATCCAACACCATGTGTTCCTGGAGATGCTGGTGGAAGGTCACAGCTTATGATCTGGACGTAGAAGTCCCAGATCATCTTACCTCTGCTATGTTCTGCTGGCTAAGCGATCCACAAAGCCAGATGCAAGTTCAAGAGTGGGGGATTAGATGCCACATCTCAGGGTAAGAGTGTGGAGGACCACCCAGCCATCTCCACACCTCAGTACTCTCTCACCTCACCTTGCACCAGCCTTCCAGGGAGAGGGGAATCCGCAGCCGTGGTCAGATGCACTGAGCCGATTTGGGGTGACATGTGTCTCACTCTTTAGCGGAAGACCTCCCCCACAACAGGCTTTGTTTGTTGATGCTGGGGTTTTTTCCTTTTAAAAAAACTCAATTTACTTCTCATAACTTCAGATTCGAGGGTAGCTCTGCCACCTCCCACTGGAATACGCTAAGTCAGGTACTTCCCTGTGTTACCAAAGAAAATGCCTCCTGGGCAGCTTTGTACATGTTCCTTTTCAAAATTTATTCCTTGAAGCTTAAAGTAAGAGGTAACCTGCCACTTGTGCCGACATCAGCCCTCTTTCCCAATGAATTGTTGCTGCTTAGTTAGAAATAACCTTAAGTGGCGTGTCTTTGTGTCTCAGCTAGTCCCTGGCATGTTTCTGGGTTGACAGGATTGATCCCACATTGAATGTTAACCATGGATGACAGAGTGTGCTCAAAGTTCACCTTGCTCTTGGTTGGCCCCTGGAACACCTGGGTGAAGTAACAGCCCAGCATCAGAGACTCAGCAAGCTTTGACGTCCTTCGAGGTGTCTGGTCGGCAGACACGTCAAGACAGGTGCTCACAGCGTGGACTCCGGGCTCCATGCTCTTCCTCGTAAACCCTCTGTGGTCTCCCACAGGTAAATGCTGGCCTTTGTGTTGGAAAATGCCATTCCTCGCAGTAATTCATAGTGTGTAAAGTGCCCGGAAAGGCCACTGCAATTCACGCAATGCCCTTCAGAGCTCTTTAACTTGCAGGGACAGTTAAGACTTACAGACTTTGGTAATGGCGGACGCAACATCCCCGGGTCTCCTCTGCAAAGTGCCGACTCAAATCGGCACCTCGTCCTCCGATTTGAACTCCAAGTGCCTGTCCTCACGGCATCCACCACTCAGTGCAGGGCTGTGCTGGTGCGATTCACTCCCTGTACTTCCCCAGCGCCAAGGTTAATGCTCTACAAATGCATGTTAAGTGAGGGAAATATTTTAGTTCATTCACTCTCCTTGGTGCTTTAAAAAAAAAATGGAATTTTGGTGCATCCGTGCCTGTCTGCACCTCACATTCGTGAAGATGAATTTTCCAACACGTGTGCTCTGGTGCTGTGGGTTAGAGAGGGTAGGTTTTCAAGGCCTTAGATTAGATTCTGTTGTAAGCTGGAAGCCTCGGGCCAACTGTTTAACCTCTTTGTATTGCAGTTTCTCCTTCTGAAAAATGCAGGCAATAAGAGCACCCACAACCTGGACCTGTTCTGAGCATCAAATGTGTTTAAAATTAAGTACTTAGAAGAGTGCATGGCACACAGAGATATTTGTAAGTGTTGGCCATCATTACTGCTGTATTCAGCAACCACACAAAATTCTCAAACCTAGCGCGTTGCTCCCGTGTTCCCAGGAGGAACCAGAAGTGGTGCACAGAGAATTAGACATGAGCGTTTCATGGAGAAGAACGTGATGGACACGGAGATGTTCCTTCAATGGCCTTGGTGGACACCTAGACGATGTTCAAGACCCACCCTCATCCCCACCCACTGCTGTCCTCGACATCATAGAATCCTCCTCCACCCCAGCCTCTTAATCTCCCCCAAGTAGCAGCAATGCCGGGGGGTGGGAGAGGGGAAGGAAAACTCTGAAATGACCCAGATTGCATTTTCTCACCCAAATCTGCAGACTGGGATTCCCAGCAGCTGTGGCAGCATGCACTTGGATGCAGAGGTGGCTCAGAAGCAACCAAAGGTCTTTGGCCCTCCTGTTGCTTCCAGTCCGGCTGAGAAACAGACCGTCCAGTGCACCTGCAGTGCAGGCCACTACAATGCACGACCCATGCCCAGATAAAGGGTGCCACACGGTGAGAGAGCGTGAAGTCAGCGATTGGAAGTGGCATAGCCAAAGATGATCACAAACAACTCTAGTTGCGAAACAACCTAGTCTGTGTGCACATCCCTAAAATAACAGTAACCGTGACATTGAAACAAAAAAGGCTGACATGCTAAAAAAAAAATCCTTTTTATGGAAGCAGCTGGATCAAAGATAACAGTGGCAGATACTACTTGGGTGTTTTAGCCTCACATCCTGCCCAGGCCACATCCTGAGGAGCCTCTTGTAGCCATGACAGAGAGAGGAAGGCCACCATGCTCACATCCACCCATGTCGGATAACCCCTTTAGGACTCTGCTTCCCAGAAGTTCCCATTAACAGCCCATCCCTACTCCCGGGAGAATGACAGGACGGTGGATGAGATGCACATATAGAAATATGCTTGTTTGTTTTCTCCTCCTGGCTGTTTTTCAGTCATCTGGGTATGGGAATCTCACTGCGCCAGCCTCCTCTAAGTTTCCTCGGAGGTTCTATGCTTTGAGCCACTAGGAGCAACTTCCTCCTTTTTCAAACGTGTTTATCTCAAATTCCTCGCAGGGAGCAACCCGAATCCTGTCTGCGTCCCTGCCCAGAGTCCCAGGGGCTCCCTGGTGGTACCCACTTCACTGGAGGGCCCATCTTCTTCTGAGCCTGCTGCAGAAGCTCACGCAGCACGAGAAAAGTGGGGCCCTGGAGACTCTCAGGCAACACAGCACCAAGTGCGGGGAGGAGGAGTGTGGAGTGAAACGTGCATAGGTTCGAATTCCAGGTCTGCTTTTTGGAGAGCAGATTTGTGTCCATTTCCTTCTCCCCACTATGGAGATAACAATCCCTCAAGGAGGCTGTAGTAGATGTTTGCCATGTTTTGGGGACTCAGCGTCTATTCCCCCTTCCTGAAGGCATGCTGAATTCTCCAGGGAGAGGTATCCATTGCCCTCCCCACTGGGGCTGGTCTTGGTGGATGCCGAACGCAGGGTCCACGTCCCACACTGGTTTACCCTGAAGGAGGCGGGTGTTTTCCTTTCCTTTCTCTGGCACAATCAGGGAGTGGAAATGTGAGTTAGGTTCACCCAAATGATACTCCTCCCAGTGCTTTGCAGTGTTACATAAAATTGGACCTGGCTAAGTGGACACATAGGAACTACATTAATTGGGTATTGGGTGGGTGGGAGGGGGGAGGGGGGCGGGTATATACATTCATACATGAGTGAGATGTGCACCGTCTGGGGGATGGTCATGCTTGAAGCTCAGACTTGTGGGGGGAGGGAGGGAAGGGCATTATCTGAAACCTTAAAATTTGTACCCACATATGATGCTGAAATAAAAAAAAAATGGACCTGAATTAGTTAAAAGTGTATATTAAAAATTTTTAGAGAAACGATATTTTAATATCACTGATCCACTGAGAATATAAAATGGAATCATATAAAATATTAGAACCAAAAAGGGTAGGAAAAAGTGGTGGTGGGGGGGGTGATGGGAAAGAACAAATGCAGTTAATAGAAACCACCTGTACCCCTAAATCTATGGAAATAAAAGATTCTTAGCTTAGCTTTTTATGTGACATTGACCTCTCTTAGTAGTCTGGTGAAGCTCCTTCTCAGAGGAGTGTTTTAAATCAAAGAAAACACACTCAGAATTACACAGGAAACCAATTATACTGAAAAAAAAAACATGGTCGATATTAATCCAACTATGTAAGAATTATTTAAATGCAAACGGACTAAGTACACCAATTAAAAGAGAGGGACCGTCAAAGTGGATAAAAAAATAAGATTTAACTATATAATGTTTACCAAAAGCCCACTTCAGCTATAAAGACTCTTACAGATTAAAAGGAGATGGGAAAAGATAAAACACGCCAACAATAATCAAAAGAGAGCTTCAGTATTTGCATTAAGCAGCTTTTAGAACAAGGAAAAGTATCAGGAGTGAAAAGAGGCCTTATATAATGACAGATGGGTTAATTGTCCAAGAAGCTATAACAATTCTAAATGTTCATGCACCCAACACACGCAAACTCTATGAAATAACAACTGATATATATATATATAAACAAATCCTCTATTATAGCTGAAAACTTCACTTCTGTGAGTAATTGATAGATCCAGCAGGCAGAAAATCGGTGAGGATACAGATGACCTGACCAGCACCATCTATCAACTTGATCTAATTGGCAGTTACGGAATAGTCCACTCAACAGAACTGGAATACATTTTCTTCAAGGTCACACTAGATGGCCACCAAAAACAATTATATTCTAGGCCATACAGCCTTAAATTTTAAAAAAGTATAAACCACACAAAGTATATTTTTCTCAGGGCACAATAGTAATCAGACCTAGAAATCAATGCTAGACAGATGATAAATCTAAAGCATGAATGAAAATAACACAATACACGTCTAAATAACACATGAATCAAAGAAGAGAAATTTTAAAGTATTTTAAATTAAAATGAAAATAGAACTTATTCAAGATGTCTGGGATTCAAGTAAAGCAATGCTTAGAGAAATATTTATAGCATTAAAAGCATATATTAGAAAAAAATCTAAAAATCAATATCCTAATCTACAATTAGCCTTAGAAAACTAGAAAGAGCAAATTATACCTACACCTTAAGCAGAAGAAAGGAAATGCAAATAAAAGAAGAAATCAATGAAATTGGAAACAAAATTCAGCAAAACCAAATGCTGATTCTTTGAAAAGGTCAATGAAATTGGTAAAATGCTAGCTAGATCAACAAGGAAAGAAAAGAAAAATTACAAATAACAAAAATGAAAGAGGAGTCATCACTACCGATCCCATGGAAATTAAAAAGTTTTTTTTTTCCACACTGAGATATATTGCACAGCCTGGTGAACAGAGTAAATAACGTATCATACATTTAAAATTCCTAAGAGAATACATTTCAAATGTTCTCACCATAAAAAAATAAGTATTTGAAGTGACAGATATGTTAGCTTCATTTAGTAATTCCACATTGTCTTCATAAATCATGACATCACTTTGTACCCCATAAATATGCATTATCTGTCAATTTGTGATTACAAAATAAAAACCCAAACAGAGTTAAGATATCAATATGATGGACAAGTCTATGGCCACGAATTTTGTAACTTAGATGAAATGCACCAACTGTTTGAAATACAAAGCCTAACAAAACTCACACAGCAAGTAACCTGAATAAGTAACCTATTAGGTAAATTGAATCATAGCCTCCCAAAAGTTGAATCACCCGACCCAGACTGATTCACTGGTAGAAACTTCCAAACATTTAAGGAAGAAATAGCATTTATACACACTTTCTTCCAAAAAATATAAGGAAAAATTTCTAACCATAATTCCAAAATCATATAAAGACATTACAGGAAAAAGCAAAAGTACAGACTAATATTTCTCATTAACATAAGCATGAAACTCCTGAACAAAGTACTAGCAAACCGAACCCAAAAGTATATAAAAAGGATTACACACCACACACACGTGGAGCTTATCCCAGGTATACAGACCAATTTAACGTTCAAAGATTTATTAAGTGGTCAGGTGTGGTGGCCCACACCTGTAATCCTGGCGCTTTGCGAGGCTGAGGCAGGTGCATCCCATGAAGTGAGGAGTTGGAGACCAGCCTGGGCAATATAGAGAGACTCTCCTCTCTCCACAAAAAATTTGAAAAATTAGTCAGGCATGGTGGAGAACACCCGTAGTCCCAGCTACCTAAGATGATGAGGCAGGAGGATCACTTGTGCCTAGGAGTTCGAAGCTTTGTTGAGTTATAATCATGCCACTGCACTCCAGCCTGGACAGAGGGAGACCCTGTCTCTAAATAAACACACCAAAAATGTATCCAGTACTTCACCACATTAACAGGGTAAAAGAGAAAAATTGTATGAGCATATCAACTGGCACAGAAGAAAAAAAAAAAACTTGACAAAATCTAACAGCAAGCTTTGATTTAAAATATAAATAAAACCCCTAATCAAACTCACAGGATGAATAATTTCCTCAACTTGATAAGGAGTATAAACAAAAGCCTATAGAGGTAACATCACACTTAACGGTGAGGAACTAGATGCTTTCTCCCCAAAGATCAGGAACAAGGCAAGAGAACTTCTCACCGCTTCTGTTCTAAATCGCACTAGAGCCAAGTGAAAGAGCTCTCCACAGCCAAAAGTGAGAAAGTCTGAGAAACACAATAAATAAAATACCGGATTATAACCCAAAGTATAAAATAAATATCCAGGTGCCCTCACTGAAATAAATGCATTAAATAAATGAGGGAAAAAACAAACCAATGTCACCTGCAGAATAACGAGAACTGAAGGAGATGTATCTCCCCCTCCTCAAAGAGACGGAGTATCCTTCCCCTCCCATTCCAAAGAATGGGGGGGTAGGTGGGGCGAGGACAGGGGAAATTAACTTGACAGCGAACCAGCCTGACAAACGTGACCTCAGCCAGGAGCGCAAGGACAACATCCACAGGGATGCCACGTGGGCTACACATGTAGCCTCACTGTGTCACGAAAATGGCACTTCACACCTCTGCGGTTTTCCTCCCCAGAACCCATTACCCCCCTCCCCCGGTCTAATTGTGAGCACAGACAAGTCCTAGCTGAAGGAACCTCTGAGAGACAGCTGACCGTCGGATCTCAAGACTGATAAGGTCACAAAAAAAAAAAAAAAAGAGGAAGTCTAATAAATGGCAACAAAAGGAAGACTTTAGGGAACATGACAGCTAAACGTGATGCCACATCCTAAGCAGGGTCCCAGAACAGCAACGAGGGCGGTTAGGGAAAAAGCCAGGGGAAATCGAACAGAGCGTGGCCATCAGCTCATAGCGGCTCGGCATCGGGTGACAATGACAAATGCACCACGCTGATGTAAGATATCCATGAAAGGGGACAACTGGCAGTGGGGCACATGGGAACACTCTGCACTGACGTTATGATTTTTCTGTAAGTCTGAGTCTACTCTGAAATAGACAGCCTGTCCACCCCTCAACTCCTTTCTCCAAGTAACTCCACCAGTCCCCACGAGGTGACAAAGGTGGGATTTGGAGAGACCAGCATCCGCCCTCTTTGTAACAGAGCCCAGTTCTCCGAGGGAGGGAGCTGCCCCGTCCCATGAGCTGTGTCCTTATAGGAACTCGTCCCTCTTCGTGGAAGCCATTCGGGTCCCTCAGCCAGCCAGTAAATATGTGAGCCAGTGGCAGCGTCTTGGGGATTGTCATGTCTTGTATGAGTGTAACAAGAAAAGGGGAAAATTGTCTAAGGAATTTGCTTGGTGGGTGGGTGGGAGGGGGCTGTCAAGGGTGTCCACACCCACTGTCCAGCCTCCGCCAGACCCTGCACTGCCCAGCCCGCCTCCCTGTCTCTGACCCACAATACCCATCCAATAATACTTTTATTCATTATTTTCTTAAATTAGCCAGAATGGGATTTATGGGCTGCAACACAGAATACTGTTGGACACCCCAGGGCACATTTTAACCTGAACTAGAAAGAAAAGAGATCCTATATTCAGGGCCAAGGTAGGTTCAAAGGTTACTCCAATTCAAGTGAATTAAGCTCAGGGTCAGTCTCAAACCACCACATTATTTCCTAACGAGCTTAAAACCTTCAGCAAAGCCGGCTTCCCAAATCACCAACAGATATCCTTAACATGTTACCCATCCCAGACTCACCCTTGCCACCCATCAAACATTCTTATTTTACTTTCTCAGTCTCTCCCTAGTAAATTTGATCTTAGCGGGAGTGTCTCCTCGGTGATACTGTCTCCCCCGGGCCGGTCTTAAACCTGATCCTAGAGCAAGGCTCACGGCACTTACATTCTTGAGCATTTGAAACTGCAAATGCTGATCAAAGTATGTGTATGTGTTAATAACCAACAGATTGTTCATTCATTCAACACATTTGAGAACATCCCTGGCTTTAAGAAAAGCCCTCACTTCTTCTAAGTTTTGTTCCACCGTTCTACGCCTTCCACCTGATTTCTGCAGGCTGAGAGGGAACCTAACTGATGCCGTGTAGCGTAAACATTTGGCGGGAGCCTCTCGTTCTCATCTGAGGACCAGAACTCCTTTGAACTTGACTCCCGGTGGAGGGGAAGAGACCCTGCGGAGTAGCAGGTGAGGATGTGAACGCAAGAGCCAAGTTCTTATCATCCTCCAGAACCTCGATCCAGTAACACCTGTGGACCCCCCCCCCTCTCAGGGAGGGACAAGGGACAGAAGAATGTGTGAGAGAAGCACACGGGAGGAAGGGTTCAAATGCTGTGGGGAGCTTCCGTCGTTCACTTGAAGGCAACTCTTTCTGAAATGAAAAGGAATCCTTAGATGTCTAAGGGAGGGGAAACGTTTTGCTTTTCTTTGCAGATGTCGGCTTTGGGAGACACCGGCAGCAGGGTAGAATGGAATTTGTAAGATGACCAACAGCCCCACCTGGGTTTTCTTGTTCTCAACACACACACACACACACACACACACACACACACACACACACACACATGCACATGCATGCATGTGCAAACCCCCTCCTGTGCCTTAGCACGACACCACCCTGTATTGCAGGCACAGATAACCGGGGAGGTGTACAGTGGTGGTTGGCCACCATCAACAAAGAATTCAAACCACAGCTGCTGCCTCAGTCCAGGAGTTGCAAATTCCGGTGGGCTGGGGTTAGCCCCCGAGGTAGCGATGGTTTCCTCCTGGCACCAGACCTATGAAAGATGAGCCCCCCTCTGGACCGTGCTATAGCACCTTCAACACAGAGTCCAGAAACACAAGTCTCAATCCAGACAGGAGCACCCAAGGATATTTGTCTGGATCCTTCTGGGTTATTTATAGCAGATGGCCGAATAGAACAGACACACACTAATTCTAAATATTTGGAAGCTGAATTAAATTAGTGTCAAATTGGCTACATTTAAAAAGATATAACAGTTTTATTATTTTCTAATTATGGGAATTCAAACAAAAGGCCAGTAATATTGCCAGGTTCTAGTTTACCTCCAGTTTTTTTTCATAAATGGAGGAGACTCATTCGTAATTAGAGCATTTTGAGCATGCAGCAAGCACATTATTAATGCAAGCCCTTAAAGAAACAGTATAGCATTTTACCAAGTGAAACACAGTCGTGAAATATTTATTTCACTGTCATCTGGAAAACTGTCTTTTAAACAAATTTTAACTGATGGACTCTGAACAAATCTACAAATATATTTTCCAATCTTTGATGAGTGGAGCCACCAAATGTAGCTCCTTCAAATGCATTTGCTTCTGAATTTGCAAAGGTTTGGAGCCTTATGCTGTGTAGCCCAGCAAAGTGAATTTCTCTTGGTCTTGTTACAGATTGCTAAAGATAAAAACCACCCTTGAGACCCGGATGGACAGGTTTAGTGCACAATAAATAGTCATAATCACAGGATAACAAAGCTCTTTGTGAAATTCAATACTACACACACAACTGCTTCCAAAAAAAAAAAAAAAAAAATTAGAATGTGGATCTCATCTCCTGACAGGCAAAGCTCTAGAGGATTTTGGTTTTAAACCCCAGGTCCGGGAAATCAACCATCAGTAATTGGCAAACACAAAGAAGGGCTGACAGTGGGAGACGGTCTAAGAACAAAGCTCCCCTCACTCCAAACCTTTAGTTTCTATGACCAAAATATTTCTCTACCTAAGCAGCCATCTCCCCAAAGAACGTTCTACAAGACCATTGGACCTGGAAAAGCCACACACAAAGCTAGCAGCCCACACAGAAGACCTGTGACCAGCTGCATTTAGATCTGATTTCCAGAGAGGAGCAGAAGGGACAGCCCCACAGATGTGTTTACTCGCCCTAAATCCCTGGGGCTAATCCCCGTAAGCATGTCCGTCCAAGCCAAAGGCTTTTACCCTCCACAGCTTAGGCAAGCTCCAGCATTAGATTAACGTTGTCCATTAGTCTCCACTCCTTTAGTTAAAATGGAAAAGGCATTTCTCACACTGGGGCATAATCATCACAACGAACATGTGCAAAGTAGAATCAAAACAACGTTTTCTTAAACTCACCCATCCTTCAAAAGTAACAAAAAGGCAAGAAAAACGCACACAAGAAGAAACAGCAGCTAGGAATCCCACATTAAGGGCTACGAGAGAACTGCTCACTATCGGACAAACTTCAAAAACTCAGATATAAAATACATCTTAGATACAGTTGCACTCCTATTTTCAGAAGTTATACAACACAAGTTCTATTATGTTGCACCTTCAGGTCAAGTTGTTGCGTTCCGTAGCAATGTTAGGACGTAGTTAGTCACTCGGTAACACTCAGACTAACTAGCTGTTATGAGCAAACTTGCCTGTGTTTAAAACAAAACAGTACTAAAACTCCATAATGAGAACACGATCAAGCCAAGGCAAGTAGCTCCTCTCTCCCGCACTGCATTCCAAAAAGAAAGCGGGCCCATATTTATTCTAAAGCATGCAGTAGTTATTTTAAATGTCTTGTCTTTGCTATGTTCTTATATAAGAAATCCAACAAATTCTACTGTATATGCTTCACACGTTATGCTCATTTATTTTCTTGAGCACCAAGTTCTATTTCCAGGGAGAAACAAAACGATAACTCCGAGAGCTCGCTACCATATTATACTTAGAACGCGCATACTTGGAATCGCTTTGGAGCTGGCAGAACCACGCTCTCTATCCATCCTCTCTGACAACTGTTGCGAACCCGTTTTGCGGTTGCATTTCAGCTGTGAGGCACGGAGCCCTCCAATTCGGAAACAAAGTCCTGGTGGGTAAAACTTTAGCACTCTGAAAACTTGCCGGTCCTACCCCGCCCCCTGAGCCAAGGCAGAAGGGGTAACGTCAGCAAACCTCCCCAGCCCCCCAGCAGCTCTGCCACGGCCTGGGAAAATCTACTGATGAGAGCATTTTCACAACCGATTTGCCAGCCCAAAAAGATCAAGCTGGTCTCCCTGCATTTTATGGAGCGAAGGAATAGTCCGGTGAAAGATTTGCAGGCCAGCTCTACCTGGCAAAGAGCACACAGCTCTTTCCACCAGACCGTGGGCTGCTCGAAAGCACCCCTGCCCTTGGGGCTGGTGCAGACAGACCTTCCCGGCCGACCTACCTCAAGGTGAAGCGGTCTTCCGTGGAGTTTTTGGAGACGGAAACGGGAAAAGTCAGCACGTCCCCGCGCCTCACGGCCTTTGGCGCGTAATGGATGGCCACGTTGCTGTCCAGACGCAGCTCGTGCAGGGGAGGCTGGCCGAGGGTCTGGTACAGAAAGACACTCCCGATCCTGTGCAGAGGGGGCCCGGCCTCGTCGATGTCGTTGTGGCCTGCCCGGATGCCACCGCCTCTCCTCACGTCTTCCCCGGCACAGTCCCCTCTCTGGTCCCCCGGCTGCACGTTGTAGTAGAGCTCCACGGGGCTGCCCTCCTGCTGGTCCACGAACTTCTTCCTCCCGGCGACCACCGTGGGGGGACTGAACCAGCCGGGCGGCAGCTCCAGCTCCGCCACGCACAGCCCCAGCTCCCCCTGCAGCCGGCAGCTGCCCCTCACCTCTCTGGTCTCCCGGAAGGCGAAGACCCTCAGGCAGGGCAGCCTCTCCCCGGCGCTGTGGTCATCCCAGTCTCTGCCCACGATGTAGAACAGAGCCTGCACCTTGGGCCGGCTCAGGTAGATCTTGTCCCGCAGGATGTAGGCCTTCAGTTTCCAGTTGAGGGAGAACTTGCTGGTAAGTCCGAAGGGGTTGGAAGGCAGCATCAGGTCCTGGGGCACCACCTGCTCGATGGAGAAAGGCCCGTAGCTGGCGTTCAGCACGGGCAGCCGCTTGGATTTGTAGATCAGGAAGGACTCCACGCGGGACTGCAGGCTGGAGTTCCTCATGATGTCCTGGTTGGCCTCCTTCAGGAAGAAGGACACGTCCGCGTTGTTGATGTGGTAGGTCACCGGGAGGTAGGTGGGCAGCAGGGAGAACCTCTGGATGCTGTCGAGGATCCCGCGGCTCTCGGACACTGAGGGAAGGAAGCGCAGTTCGGGCGTTAGTACCTCTGGGGCCGGCCGCCAACATCCCGGACGCCTGCCTGCCCCCCTTGTGACAGATCACCCCGTCTTCGTGCCACCTCTGCAATTCTCTGCCCCAAATCTCTTATTCAGATCAACCCACTTGACAATACATACCTTTGTCCTAGGAGAAAGGGATGCCACTGACATCAGCAGAAAACCAGTATCGTGTGCAATAGAAAGAAGTTGTGCGTGCAAAAAATATATAATGTTTTAAAATCTCAACTACTGGCCGGGCGTGGTGGCTCACGCCTGTAATCCCAGCACTCTGGGAGGCAGAGGCAGGCGGATTGCTCAAGATCAGGAGTTTGAAACCAGTCTGAGCAAGGGCGAGACCCCATCTCTACCATAAATAGAGAGAAATTAATTGGCCAACTAATATATATAGAAAAAATGAGCCGGGCATGGTGGCGCATGCCTGTAGTCCCAGCTACTAGGGAGGCTGAGGCAGGAGGATCACTTGAGCCCAGGAGTTGGAGGTTGCTGTGAGCTAGGCTGACACCACGGCACTCACTCTAGCCTGGGCAACAAAGTGAGACTCTGTCTCAAAAATATAAATAAATAAATGAAATAAAATAAAATAAAATCTCTACTGATAATGGTGCCTTTGAGGGGTTCTGGCTAAGACTCGCTCTCGCTTTGTTAAAAGCAGAGATTAGCAAGTGTTAGAAAGTGCTGAGAACGTGCTGGTATCACCCATCACCCAGAGAGGTACCTGCCCATTGACTCGACCACGCCAGTCTGCAAACAGGCGCAACTTCCTGAGCACGGGGTTTGATTGCAGCCCATGTGCCGATTTTTCACACTCCACCCCTACATACACACAGACTCCACCACCTAAGCACGCAGCGTGCAAGGGGAAACGGTTAAGGACTCAGGGCCAAGATAAAGTCAGATGGGCACTCACAAACTCACGTGGACGTTGCGAGTTATAACTGCGGTTACGCCGAGAGGTGCAGGGAAAAGACTTTGGAAGGGCATGTTGGGAAGAGCCCTCCTGAAACAGACAACGACACGACCACAAAATGCCAGGGCCAAGCAAAATGCCAGGTATGAAGCACCTGGCTCTCCAAGTCACTTGTGCAAACTGGACCCTAGAACCCAAGAACCGAGGGCAGCAGCACCCACTTCCGTCACATCCCCCTGCATCTTCCGAAACTGCCCTGTCACCGAGGAGCAAAAACACATTTTTGGTTTTCCCTTCCTGAACACACCCCTCCCTCAGGGGGAAAGCATCCAAAGCATTATTTTTACAGGTCGCTGTAAGAAACACACAGACAGAGCGGTTACATAACCCGAAGCACCAATGTAAGGAGTTTCATAGAGATGGAAATCATCGGTTCTGGGAACGCTGGCTTTCTCGGCAAAGCTCCGCCGGCTGCACTGAAGCCCTTCTCACGCCAGTAGCCGCGTAATTATCTTTGCTTATTCTGGCACCCATCGTGGCACCTGTTTCAAAGGCCCCCGCGGACGCGCTTTCTGAAGCATCACGCGCCCACCCGAGTCCGGACCCCTCGCAGCAGCAGCTGTCTGTGAGCAGCAGCAAGGAGCTCGGAGACGGGGTCCTGCCCCTGGCTTTGCGAGCAGCCAGCAAGTCCCCGACCCCCCCCCTTGCTTCCCGTGGGCTCCGCAGAAGCCCCAGTCGGTCCCGCCGAGACACCGCAGGGTGCCGACCTGCTTCCAACGTCACTCCGACACCACCACATACATTCAACTAGAGTCTACATGACATCACAGCCCCGGGGGAAGCAACAATGGCATCACCCAACTCGGGCCAGCCGAAGAAGCTCCAGTCTAACCACTGAGGCTCTGATGGTGCCGAACCACTCGGAACTGCTTACGATAGGCGAGCGGTCTGCACCGACCCCCAGGGCCATTTCATACGGTTCAAACCCAGTAAAAGGATGGATTTTTTTTAAAAAAAAAAAAAACAAAATATTATAAGACCTAACAAGAGACTCCTTTTCCTTAAAAAGACTATGCTTTACGTTTCTGGAGATGGCGCCTGGTCTGTGTATCTTCTACGAACTTGCATTTTCAAAGGTGAGTTTTACAGCGAAGGAAAAGAACAGGCAGTGAGGTTTTCTCCCCCCCTCCCCCATGTTCTGGGTTGAAGCTTTAAGGTGTTTTGTCCCTTTCTCTGGGTGTCCTTCCCTCCCCATTTGGCCCGGCCCTGTTCCTGTCCCACCACCAGCTGCACCATGAAAGTCATTTTTCTGGAACACTTTCCTCGACTGCATGACTGTGGGTCACGTTCCCCACCTGTGTTTCTCCTTAGCACCCGCACCTCTCTGCCACAGTGCTCCACGCTGTGCTCAAGGTCCCTGTAGGCACCAGCGGGTCACACGCCAGTGAGCAGAGGGGACCTGCTGGGCTTTTTCTCCACTGTGTTGTTCACAAGTCTCCAGTAGTGTCCCTGGCAGATAGCAGGGACTCAAATATCTGATAAACAAGTGATTGAATGAATCAATGAATGGATTGTGCTTTTTCTATGTTACAAAGAGGAGATTAGTTTTTAGTTTTTACATTAGGGTTTCATTTGCTGTCTTCTGTCCTCATGGCCATCAGAACCTCAATCCTGTCATCCCATTAAGAGCTCCACATCACCTCACCAACACGGGACAGGCGCAGACAGGAGCCTCTCTGCACAGCGAGATTCCCAAAAGAACTACACGGAATCACACAGCGCCCCCCATTGTTAAAAACACACCTTGGCGGTCCTCGGAACAGCTACCTTGGCACAAGCTTGCCGTTCATTCTAGAAACTGCCAAAGCCAGATAACCAAATTGCAGGTGGTTAAACATTAATGCTACACACCAGGGCTCCGTGAACCTCTCTGTTGGACATCTGACCCCCTAACCACTGGCGGACATGAAACTTAATTGTGCAACTAATTACACATTCCAAGGGCAGCGGTGTGGGGTCCCCTGACTTTACTCAGGGAAGCCATAAGGACATCAGGGGTCAGGGTGCACATCACTGGAAGGGTAAGTGACTCCCTCGCTGTATTCCACAAACGGCCTAATAGTCTTTTTGCCTGGTAGCTGACCCGCATGTTTATTGCTCAAAAATGCTCCACGTTCACCTAAAGCTACAGTTTCTTCCTTTCTAATAAACTAAAAATAATAATAATAATGCCAATTATATTCCACAATGCACAGAATGAACGAAGTAAAACTCATTATCCTGCAATCCCCACAGGGGCGGCTCTCGTAACCAGAGGACACCATTTCTATTCCACATAAAAATGAGCCAAGTGCCAAACAACAAGGAAGCCATGCACAGTAAATCTCACTTAATAATCCTTCAAGAAGAAAAAAAAAAAAATTCACATTTGGGAGCCACAGCTGTAAACACTTGTTTCAAGGAAACTGACATGTTCACATCTTTAAGCAACTCAGTCATCTTAGAGAGATTGTATAGTAATGTTAGCATTTTTGAAAAGATGATTTTTCCCTAAATAATTAAAAAACATGAGGGTGATGGCAATTTGAGCACAGGACTCTACTTTTTTTCCCCCAAGTGGACCTCAAGAGCAATAAGTAAGAGTATATATGGTAATAAGTGAAAAATCTGCCTCCCTGCTATAAACTACATACAACCTGCGTGCTCCGGACCTCGAGAATTCCTGGAAAGTCACAGGGGACTCAGACACCCCATGCACAAAACATGGCCTGGGTCGGGCCACCAGACACAACACAAGAACCCACTTATTTTTTGTAATTTGGGTTTTGTTTTAATTTCAGCATATTATGGGGGCAAACAGACGTATTCCATGGGGCACGTTTATAATAAACAAAAAAAATAGATGTTAAAAATGTGTGTCGTCTTCTTTCTGAAACTCAAATGTAACTGGGCATCTCGTATTTTTATTTGCATGTCTGGCACCTCTCAGCACGGTGTCACAGAAAGAAAATAGTTGTCCCCCTGGGGGAACCACACTGATATTTGCAAGAGCAAAAGCCATGGCCCGCAGGGACGCTCCCTCACCTGGGGGTATTCCCAGTGCTGGCGGCCAACAAGCTTTGCAGGAGCGAGCTTGGCCGCAGCACACAGAAGCCCTGACAGAAGCTTCCTGCTGGTGCTTTTCCTCCCTGACAGGGGCAGGGATTGTGGGGAGGAAAGGGAGCACACAAGGTCTGACACAGCCACACCGGGGCCATCCCTGGAATGAGCCCGGGTCCAACCTACAATCACTTGCAGGAAACCAGTGCCCAGGTAGCAGCTTCACCAACCTCACAGGAGGCACCTGGCACACTGGGTCTCCCCTGATGCAAATGTCAGCAGCCCCCGTACCTCACCCCCACCCAACACCCGGCAGGTGCATCCTCGCACACCTGGTGCATTAGTGGTCCCAGGGTCATGTGCAATTCCAATGCAAGAAAGACCACCTATCATTTAAGGATATTTAAATAAATTAATTAAAAAAAAAAACAGAAGGAGAATAGGACCTATCAATAAAAGCCGCAGAAGAAAAATATTCAGGAAGACATTCAAGAGGTAGAGGAACAACACACCTTGGAAGAGTGTCTGCCACAGAACATGAAAAGACATTTCATGCAGAAGAACGTTTGAGCGCACAGGCATCAAGAAAAGGTGCATACATAACGAGTGATATGCGCACCATCTGAGGGATGGTCATGCTGGAGACTCAGACTTGTGGGGGGAGGGGGGAAGGGCATTTATTGAAACCTTAAAATCTGTACCCCCATAATATGCCGAAATAAAAAAAAAAAAAGAAAAGCAGACCCTTTGTTGTTTTATAATGAAATGACTGAGGAATTTAAGATGGGTTCACAGACGTAATAACACAGATCTGAAAATGCAGAACATTCAATTTATCGTACAAGAAGGGGAACTTTCGAAGCTTTCTCTGCAGCTAAACGGAAAATGCAAAGAAATGAAAATGATCAGTAAGAGGCTGTGACCATGTGAGAGGCACGTAAGACGTTCAATACAGGATGACAGGGCTCTTAATGAGGATGCCAAGCAAGTGCAACAGAAACATCTTAAAAGGCAAAAAGGAAAAGAAAACATCACTAAGTAGGTGTGCGTATATACATTAGATATTATGCAATGCTACACATATTTTAAAATATATCACATATAGTTCACTGGATTCCAGAGAAAACATCACCTTTAGATATTTACTAGAGACATATTAATGTCAAGGGTAAAAAATAATTCCATAAATTTTATTTAAAAACTAAAGAAAAAAATGAAAGAAATCAGGCTGGCTTCGGTCCTGTCCACTGTGCAAAATTGGATGTTAAAAAAAAAAAAACAAAGAAATAATTTACAGGCATGAGGAAAGATGTTCTAACTGAACATTTATCTGCCCTGGATTTTTTCCTGGTAATTGTGTGGGCAACAGAAAGATACAAATGTATACACCCTATCTGCTCTTCTTGAAAAATCACGTATTTTTTCAGGCATATTCAGGTTTACCACAAGGCGAATCACAGTGCAATATTCAAGAATAGGAAGGTCATGTTAAAAGAGGACCAGCTGAGCTCTGAAAACATTTAAGCATGGAATTCAAATAAAGAGTTTTAAATGCAGACAAAACCTAACAAAATCCAAACATTATAATCCAAACACTATAGTGATTTAAAAAAAAAAATTTTTTTTTTTGAGACAGAGTCTCGCTTTGTTGCCCAGGCTAGAGTGAGTGCCGTGGCGTCAGCCTAGCTCACAGCAACCTCAAACTCCTGGGCTCAAGCCATCCTGCTGCCTCAGCCTCCCAAGTAGCTGGGACTACAGGCATGCGCCACCATGCTCGGCTGATTTTTTCTATATATATTAGTTGGCCAATTAATTACTTTCTATTTTTAGTAGAGACGGGGTCTCGCTCTTGCTCAGGTTGGTTTCGAACTCCTGACCTCGAGCACTCCACCCACCTCGGCCTCCCAGAGAATTTAAAATTTATAAATTTAGTTTAAAATGCCAATAGAAATAGGGAAAAAGAGTAAAAGTGTACTAAGTTTGTATCTTTATAGATGTCATATGTGCCTTTATTTTTATCTAGGATAACCAAAGATATGCTCAACTATACTTTTTTTGTAAGCTTAAAATTAGGATTTTATACTAATAGATTAGAGAGAAGTCAGGAGAGAAAAGAGAAACAGTTTACTGAGTAACACATTGAATATGCAAATAAGAAAAACAGAAAACAAAATATGATAATAAGAAAACAAATTTATAAGTTATGATACTATATATAAGTGGGTTAAACTCTCCTCGTAAAAGACAAAGACTCTCAGTCTGGCTCAAAAGTTAAAAGAAAAAAACTAGTTAAAACTGTAAATTATCTCCAAGAGACCTCCTAAAATAGAGAAATTTTAAGAATTAAAAAAAAATGGGCATAAATATCCCATAGAAAAGGAAAACTGGTGTCCCAACTTTAATATATGACAACAAAGTTAAATTCAAGGGGAAAAATAATTAACTGGGTTAAAGGTCTTAATTTTCAATGAAAGATGCGATTCAAGTATATAGTCAAATGTTTTATGTAAAAATATACAGCCCCCAAATTAATGTAACAAAATGTCTTAAAATTCCAAGTATTAAAAGGTGCACAAGGATGATAGACAGAGCCAGAGTCGAACACAGCACCCTCATGAAGACGCAAGTGTGAGCAGCGCTCGAGCATGGGGGATCATCTGTTACGAGGCTTGGAGACTGTGAGATTATCTTAAAAGATACATTTCTGTCTTCACCCATTCATGGTGCCATTCATGATGCAAATATCCGGGCCAGACGCTGTCCTAGGTGCTGGGGGGATGGGATTCCACAAGGCAAGCCTCGTCTGTGACTCCATAAGGCTGGTAATATTCTAGGGAGGGGGCCAGACTGAGACACAAGGAAACGTGTGGAATATAACCGCAGACAGCGGGGTAAGGAGCGTGGAGAAAAAGGAGACAGGGTTTGAGGACGGGAAGCAATGTAGCCAATCAATGAAGTGCTCAATCAAGACAGGGAGAGGGCATGAGGGAGGTGTATGTTCCCATATACACGAATCCTATTTAGCCCATGAATCTTTACGTCTTACTAGCTACTGTGTTTCCCCAAAAATAAGTCCTACCAATAAAATAAGCCCCAGCAGGATTTCTAAGCATTTGCACAATAGAAGCCCTACCCCAAAAATAAGTCCTAGTGATGGGCGGGCCATGCAGCGCATCTGCACAATCCGTGCGTGTCGTCGCAGAGCAGGAAAGAACACGCACAGCCCTTCTCATCCACCCGGTGAGAGCTCTGTGGCTCAACAGGAGAGATCAGGGCCGACGGTTCTAAAGGAAATAGAGTCGCAAGAAATTCAGGATGGAATTTGGGGTTTGGAGAGTTACGATGATGTTCCAGAAGATGATGACTTCACTCTATTTGAATAAATGTAGATGGCTGTGCCGTACTTAAAAAAAAAAAACACACCCCCTGAAAATACGCCCTAGGGTGTCTTCTTGAGGAAAAATAAATATAAGACCCTGTGTCTTATTTTCGGGGGAAACATGCTAAATACAAAACCCTGGAAATTCGAGTGGAAATTGAGATACCTCTGGTCAGGGACTTTCAACCTCAGCAGGACGGAAGGGGGTGGCCGGCTGCACGGGGCTGCGCCGTGCGTTGTCGGATACACACCAGCATCCCTGACCTCTGCACACTGGAAGCCGGTAGACGCCCAGCCCAGGGTCACCCCACAGATGCCTCCAGACCACGCCCAGTGCCCCTCCCCGGTGGAGGTGCCGGATAAACACAGGGCACTCATTCGGATGTGAATGTCACAATAAGAGAATAGTCTGCCGTGTAAGTATGTCCCCCACACGGCACAGGACAACCGTTTTTACCTGAAGGTGACATTTTACTCGACATCACGCAGTTGTGTTCGCTACATCCTGCAACCCCACCTGGGGAACAGGATCACTCCGGTTTGAGAGCCGGTGCCTCAGTGTTATGGTTTAGGAGACGGTACATGCGTAGGTGAGGCGTCATGGATAATACATGGAAAGGACACGGCAAATGTTCTGACCATGCAGATTAAGACAGGGAACGACTGTGACATAACTTTCCGGAGAGAGTGAGTGTGGAAGTCCCACTTCCAATGAGACGTGGAGACCAGGAGTTGTCACTACCGGACTCTCAAAAATAGAGGCAAGGTCGCACCAAGCTCACAGTGATATATGTATTTTTTCCTTCCAAAATGGACCAAGAGTTTTTTAAATGAGTAACAGCAACACTCGCCAAGCACAGAGCTCTGTAGTCGGGAGCATATTTCTAGGAGGGAGATCATTTGACAATGTCTAAAAGAGGCTTGAAATTTCCCATCTCTCTGCCCCATTCATATCTAGGAATCAATTCTGAAAAAAATACAGAAATGTTCAGAAACGTCTATAAGAATAGTTAATGCTGTGTTAGCTACAAAGTTGAAAAATCAGCTACCAACTATAAATCTGATAGAAAGTACATGTAACTGCTTATTAGAACAGCCAAGGAACTCTGTCTCTTGGCAGAAAGTGAGCTCCAATTTTGTCTTGTGAGACTATGAGAAACGTTGTTCAGCTTCCTCTTAAACCACTGCTTTCTCCCAGCTTCAGAATTTCTCTGCCTTGCACCAAGCCAGTGTAAACAAACGTCCCCAGAGAAAAACATCTCACAACCCTCAGTCTGCCCAGCAGGCTCCTTCCTCCCGACATCTCCACTTCTTAAATGCTGTCTCTCTCCAAAGCTCTCTAATACCATAAAGCAGATTTTTCATTGTGTTGTTCAGCTTTTCTACTTGTTCTCAGTAGGAAGTTTGGCCTGGTGGCCTGAAGCAGATATCACATAATTTATTACTGATTGAAAAAAAAAAAATAAGGATGTTTAGCTTATAACACAAAAATGCATCATATCGTATTTCATAGAATCTAAGATACCATTAATTTTAATATGAACCATTATGTTATGTACCACTGAGAGGCTGAACTGACAAAACCTTTTATCACTTGGAATTTTTTATTTATTCTTATTGAAAATTTATTTTGAAAGCATTTACGTATAGAAGTGATGAAAATACGAACATTTATGACCATGCCTAGCCACGTGAACTAAATCAGAATTTCAGGACAAAAGAAATGTTGAGAGACTGTGGACTGTAAGACACATTCTGACTTCAGAGGTACCATACGGAAAAGCCTCAGAACCAATGAAATACAGGAAATCCACAGAAACGAAGGCTGGGGAAAGTCCACCAAATATAATAATTGTATCTCCCTCATGGGATTCAGGTGTTCATTTTCTTCCTGAGATCTTCTTCCCCCTCTAAATGTTCTAATTATCTCTAATGATCATTTATTGTTTTTAATTAGAATAATGTATCATACAAAATAATCTCTTGCCCATCCCAAATATCTAACTGCATTCCGAAGTGTCTTTCTTGGGGATCCCCCATCTAAAAGTTGAATTCAGACAGAGCTGGAGGGAGAGGAATGGGTGTCAGACAGCATTCAGCTCTGGTTCCCTCTGCCATTTGCAGTCCCCTCCCTGCACCATCTTCTCTGCCACCCTCCTCACCGTCTCCGCCTCCCAATGTCTGCAGGTGCACGAGCTCGGTCCCCACAGTGCCTCTCGTACCTGCGCACACTCCCCCGGTAACCTCATCTGCAGTCTCGGCTTCAAACTGCATCTGTAGATGGGACCTCCTCCTTGAACTCCACGTACCCCACTTCCATACCAACACCTGCCTTGGAGATCCAATAAGCACCCAACACTCGACCCGTAACTCTTTATTGGCCACCTAAGTATCATTGTATCAGTCCCCCTAAAACCCCTGCCCCACAGCTGTCTGCCTCCTCCATCACTGCAGCATCAATGGCAAAGCCTTGGTCTTGTGGGACCCCTTCTCTGCTTTCACACGCCTCTTGCACAGTCCACAGCATGGGCTCCCGCCCTGCCTCAGACACAGGTGTGGACTCTGAACCGGCCTCTGCATCCCAGCCCCACTCTGCCAAGGCTCCACGCAGAAAGCATCGGTCTGCTCAGATGGGTGGTTGTCTAAAACGGGACTATGCAGAGAATGCAAGGCAGAGAGAAAGCAGCAGCCTGAGCTGGCGACAGTTGTGAGTACAAGCAGCTCTGTCCCAGGCGTGCCAGGGCCAGGGCGGAGCAGGTGCCGGGCAGCCACTGCAGGTGGACAGGCCAGCGCCCGGCCCAGCTGCCGTCTTCAGCACAGAAGCGCCGTCTCTGCCAACCCGTGCCCTGCCCCTAGCTTTGGGTCACCCGCCACTGTCTTCCATCAGCCAAAGGGAAGCCAGAGAGAGCAAAGGGGACTGGTTGATGCAGTCCACAAACATTTAGCATTTCAGGACGGAGAATGCGGAGGAAAAGGGTGAAGAGTTGGTCTACAGGGGAGAAGAGTGAGTAGAGAGTACAACCACCTTGAACCCAACAGCCAACGTCACCTGCCTGGACCACCACAGCAGCCTCCTAATTGTCTCTTTGCTCCATCCTTGGGTCCTGATAGTTATTATATTATATAGAATTACTACAGTATACAATTATACTGTAATTGCTAAAAGTCCACTGCAACACAGCCTCAGGCAGGTCCTTAGGGAGTGTTCCAGAAGGCAGCATCATTACCATAGCAGATGACAGCTCCATGCCCGTTATCACCCCTGAAGACCTTCCAAGTGGGACAACATGTGGAGGTGGAAGGCAGTGGCATCGGTGATCCTGACCCGTGTAGGACTAGGCAGATGTGTGTGTTGGTGTCTTAGTTTTATAACCAAAAAAAAGTTTAAAAGGAAAGAAATTTAAAAATAGGATACCTCTCATAAAATAAGGCTATAAAGAAAATATTTTGGTGCAGATGTCTGATGTGTTTATGTTTTAAGTATTACAAAAGAGCCCAAAAGTTACCAGAGTTAAAATGGTTCTTCTGCATAGAACAGCTCGTAAACATGGATACACAACTGCACACGTATACAAATCCATCTGTAGAAGAATAAACAATAAATAGAGGTCCCTCTTATCTCATGTTTTTGTGAGGGTTTTTTTTGAATAAAAATTTCAAGAGTGCCTTAAATAATGTGTGCAGAAGAGCTTTGTATGTTTTGGGAAGAAAAATCAAAGATAAACCCAATGCAATGGTTATTTTATTTTATTTTATTATTTTTGCGCTATAACTAGCCAGGCAGTCAGATAATCTGATAGGCAAGTTTGGCCTCATCATCACCAAGCATGTTTCACCTGAGCTTTTGCACACGAATCCCACACCTGTGCTGATGAGCCCGTCTGGTACCTGCAGGTGAGAGAGAGGCTGTTCCAGTTCTTCCACCTCATCTAATCTCAACACAACAGGCCCCCCCCCCCCCCCCCGCCCAGAGCAGCCCCCAACCATGGACATGGCCCGGTGTAGCCCTTCCTCGTGGCTGCCATGTGCCATTTTAGTTTCCTGACATCTGAAACTGTCTTTTCCATTTGTTTCCTTGATTAAAATCTGCAGACCCCTCTTCTTTTAGTGGGTTGTTGGAGGCAGAGGTCCAAGTTGCCTTGCTCAGAGCTGTGATTTCAGGCTTAGCAGATTCACTTCAGCTAAGTAGAAAAACACATTTCTTGAATGCAAAAAAATCTCCAAGGATTTAAATGTAACAAAACTAGAGACACACTTTGATTGCACACCACAATAAGAAACAGTTCATCTTTCAGGAGCTCCCCCTTCTATAAAGTTCTGAATCCATATGAGCAACAGATGCAGGAAAACCCGAGTTGTTTATTTTCCCAGTCAGATGTTTAACCACATAGGATGCATGTCTGTGGGCCTTTATTCAGTTGTTTCCCATATGGAAAGCCCTTCTTCAAGTGCTGAATTCTGAAAATATCAGGTAGCTCAGACACCTTGGAAATGATTCACTAAATTACTTATTCTACCAGAAAGTGCTTATTTCAGAGCTCTTAGTGGTGCAGTCGAGCACCGGCTTCAAACAGTAACCATAATCACTTTAAACTTTTGATTAAATGTTATGCCTCTCTGTGACAAGTTTATTCCACCCTGACAAAGGAAATATCTGGTTCCAAACTTAGGCGAGTCTCTTAAAAATAGGGCTTTTGTGGCTTCTGTCTCCGTTTGCTGTCTTCTTCAAAACTGCTTAGCAGTTGGGATTTGCCCTTCAGATTTCATGACCAGTGGGTCATGGGTGCTTTATTCCACCATAAAAAATAAACAAAGGCCATTACAGATTCAAAATATCCCAAAACAAATGTTGGCGTGGATGCGGAGAGATAGGAACACTCCTACACTGCTGGTGGGACTGCAAACTAGTTCAACCTCTGTGGAAAGAAATATGGAGATACCTCAAAGAGCTACAAGTAGAACTAACATTTTATCCAGCAATCCCACTAATTGGGTATTTACCCAAAGATAAGAAAAAAAGATATTCCATAAAAAAGACACGTGCACTTGATTTATAGCAGCACAATCCACAATTGCAAAGATGTGGAAACACCCCAAGTGCCCATCAATCCATGAGTGAATTAATAAAATGTGCATGTACACCGTGGAGTTCTACTCAGCCACAGAAAATGGAGAACTAATACCTTTTGTAACGATCGGGAGGATGGTCTCCAGTTCCATCCAAAGTGAAGTATTCCAAGAATGGAAAAACAAACACCCCGTGTACTATTAAATTGGAACTAAATGATCAACACTCATGAGTACATAGGGCAGAAAATTCAATGGAACTCAAGCAGGTGGGAGGGAGAAGGAGGGGATGGGTAAATTCACACCTAATGGGTACAATGCATGCTATCTACAGGGGATGGGAACACTTGTAACTTAGACCCAAACTTACAAAAGTAATTCACATAAGCAAAACATTTGTATGCTAATATTCTGAAACTAAAAAAAAAAAAAAAAGATACAAAATAAAGAATGGAGGATGCAGTAAATGTACTAGGACTAAGGCTTGGAGTTGCCCTAGACATGCAATACACCCATGTTTAAAAACATGGTTTATTAAAAAACCTCAACACATATGAATGGTGTCTCTTTCCCTGGTGTCAGACTAATTACAAAGATCCCCTAAGTTAAAGTAAAATATTGGAGTGACTCACAGCAATGCTCTTAGAAACTCACACGGGTGAAGGTGTTAAAATGTTATTCTTATATACTCTACTTTTGAATCATTAGGCAAGAAATTCATGTAGAGGCAGAACATTCACACGCTGACGGATTCCTAAACGTTCAACATTTACACATTCTTGAGGATTCCAGAATCTGTCTGACGTTGCTTAGTTGGAACATTTTCTTCAATAAATACCAGGGGGAAAAAATGAATATAAGTGACGCCAACAAATTTGGCCAAGTCTTTGAAAGTTGCAAAATTCTTCTGACTGAATTACTTTCAAAGGCAGCCTGTCCATCATTTGGCGGAAGATAGTGGAGTTCTCTTTGCTTGCTCTGAAATCAAAATGCAGGGCCGTGGCATCTCGGGATGTGTGGGCATCCCTGGGCCTACAGAGAGAGGGTTCAGGTGTGCTGGTGCACCTGGCTTCCATCTGGACCCTCCTCTCCCCAGTGGTCCTTCTGAATTTCCGTCAACAATGAGAAGGGAGACCCTCTGTGCTACTGCCTCCTCTCCGCATCTGGGATTTCACAGAGGCAATCATTAGTGCACTTATACCATCAATAATCTGTAATCACCTATATAATCAATAATCAACTCATATGACAGGTCTGCACTAAGTGGCGGCATCCCAGCCTTCGCCGAGGCAGTATTCCCGGCGGGTGGAAGTAGAAAGATATTCCAGGAAATCTAGTTTTCTTAATTCGTCTATAACACGGCTTAACTGCTTACAGGGATTCTCACTCTGCTGTGTGGTATAAACTTAATTTCAGTCCATTTTCAGCTCCCTGCCTCCACCTTTCCCTGTGTTATGTCCAAGTTGCACCATGCACGTGTGCAGGTGGTAGAGTTCCCACGAGCCCACATGACTGACAATCCACGTAGGTCCCACGCTGCTTTTCCCGTGTTGTCTAATCTTATCAATTCCCCCTCCTCCGTATCAATAGCCCATTAGTTTCCCAATTCCTCCTTTCCAACGAGGAATCGTGGGATCCCTGAGAAGCAGGCTGCCGATGCCCACGCACGACCTGCTGCCGGAACCCAGCACGGGCAGGACCAGAGCACCACCGGGCTGCAGCATCTGATAAGAGTTGAAATGCCATTTGCCTGGGGCGACACCAGCCCGAGACCACCTACAAGCACCTGCCACGTCCGTGTCTAATCCCACACCAGTCTGTGTTCTACAAAAGGCTTCTCCACATCTTGGCCCCATCTCTGGAATACTAGAACGAGAGGAGCCAAAGAAAATGGAACACCTTATCAGAGACTTAAATGCTTAGTCCTCCCTTTCTGGATTCAACTACCCGACACCAGAACGCGGACTTGGGTTGCTTCTCCCGGCTGTGATGGGTGGAATTGGGTTCTCTCCAAGCCCAGCTGGTCCTCCTTTTCATTTCACAACTGGCTGTGTCACCAGGGTGAGGACTGTGGCTGAGTTCGGGGTGACAACCACATACCTGGTCGTTTTCACAGATCTCTCAGCTATTTCTAATAATCTTCTGCATCAGAGGAGCAAGAAGGATTTAGTGGTCTGAGGAAATAGCATTTATTAATAGTAACAAGGAGCTGCTAGAAAGGAGAAAGAGATCCCTTTTCAATTACTTTATTGTTTTGATAGTAAATAGTTTATCCAGAAGAGTGGAACGTGTTTTGATTACTTTTCAATCACTCCATTTAAGCCAAGAAGAATGTTCCAGTTTAGTGCTAATGTGTCTTTAACGCTTCCCTGACGTTCACTAATCTCTCGTCTTATTTAAGATGGGGAAGAGCTCAGAGTTTTGTCTAGACCACAGCATCCAGCTCTATAAGACACGCTCTGCATTTGTTGACTGGTTTCTGTGAGTGTGTGAGTTGTTCTGTCTGTCCCTCCACATGCTCCCTGCACCCCAGTAAGTTGGCCCGTGCCAATGGCATCACCCGTACTCCTTGCTCTCAGGTCCTGGTTGGGCTGGGCCAGTGAGAGGAAGCAGCAGGGTATCACAGGACCAGAAGACAAAGGGACCGGGACCCTTCCTCTGTGGTCTCGGCATCTCCCATCTCCACTGGAGTCTCTGACCCTGTTCCCCGACCTCCACGCTTGGTTCCCAGGGCTGACGGCAGCCCCCACTGTTGCTGGTTCCCGGACACCTTGTGATCTTTCTTGTCTTCTCCAATCCCGTCGGCATCTCTCTAAACAGCCCCTTCGTTGAAGCTGCAGTCAGTTCTGTCCATGCCAGGACCCAGCACAGAGTCACCATCTATTGATGACAAATGTGGACACAGACACCAAACACTGAGTTTCCTCCCTGGTGTGGTGAGCTGAACACCACCTGCCACCACACCCAACACCTCCACGTGCTAATAAATTCCCCGATCTACGACTACGTTACCTTACAGGGTGGAAGGGAGTCTGTAGCTGTAAGGACTTTAAGATGAGAAGAGGAGCCTAAATTGCCCAAGTGGGTCCAATATAATCACAATGGTCTTTGTAAGAGGAAGGCAGGAGGGTCAGAGTCAGAAGAGGAGATGTGAGGAGGGAAGCAGGTGCACCAGCCAGGGAGGGAGATCTAGGGTTTCATGCTACAGCTTTGAAGATGGAGGTGACGACCCAGAATGGGTCCAGAGACCCATTGGAATCCAGAGAGAGGAGGAAATGGGTTCTCCCCTGGAGTCTCCAGGAAGACAGTCCAGCTGACACCTGGACTTTTACTTTGGACTTCTGGCCCCCAGAGGCTGTCAAAGGAATTAAAACAGAATTAAAACAATTCACATTGTTTTAATTTACTGCGTTTGTGGCGATTTGTTACAGTAGCAACAGGGAACTAACACAGCTGGGCACACAGGAAGATCATCTTCTCAGGTTCCCCTTCCAGGTGGGCTGGGATCACGTGTCTGACTTATCAGTGAGCTGTCCACGAAAGTGATTAAGAAACCGTGTCCAGGCCTGGCCACAGAGCCCCTGGGAGCCTCAGGCTGTCTCTTCCCTACTCCGGTAACCGCGGGAGCTGCATTTGAGATGGAGCAGAGGGTCCCGAGTGTCTGCGTGAAGCCAACCCATCGTCATCGTGATATGCCCCACGAGCAAGCGAGCTGCTTTTCCCTCACTGCCAGGCAAGCAGCCCTTAACGAGCTCATTAACGCCAAAAAGAAGAGTCAATTTAAGGAAACAAAGTAAATGGTAGAAGAAGCACATCATTCAATAACTTATTTACTGTGTACCTGGCAGGTAGTGTGCCGATACACTTGCTTTCTAGAAACAAAAAAATCAAAGCCCACTGATTTGTAGCATTTTCCAACTTCCATGGGGTAGATGCTCCCACTGTGACTTATATCAATCAGCCCTTGTGATGCTACTGAAACCTGGATTTGGCAGGAAATGCACAAAGTCGACATGCCAGTGTAAGACAGCCCCAGGACGTGAGCGCTGGGTGTTAGGGTACGGCAGTGAGCAAAAGCAGCCTTTGTCTACACGGAGCTCATGTTGTACAGAAGACGTTAAATGGAAAAGATGTTTTAAGTGTGTGTTTGTGCATGTGCACAAGTGTATGTGCACACACACACACACACACACACACACACCAGGCGATGGCCAGTATCGTGAGGAAAAGATCGGGGGAGATACAGAGAAAGAGGACCACTTTTATCCCCAAAAGGTAAGGACAGCCCCTGTGAAGAAGAAAATTAACATCACAGATTGTGCTCCTGGGACAGTCCCCTTGCAAGATTGTCCCTTGGCTGATAAACAGGGCCCTGCATTGCTATAAAACATTCCCCAAGTGGTAACAGTGCCTCCCTGTGCCTAGGCTTTTTTTTTTTTTTTTTTTTTTTTTAGACAGAATCTCACTTTGTTGCCCAGGCCAGAGTGAGAGGCGTGGCATCAGCCTCGCTCACAGCAACCTCAAACTCCTGGGCTCAAGCAATCCTGCTGCCTCAGCCTCCCAAGTAGTGGGGACTACAGGCATGTGCCACCATGCCTGGCTAATTTTTTCTATATATATATATTAGCTGGCCAATTAATTTATTTATTTATAGTAGAGACGGGGTCTCACTCTTGCTCAGGCTGGTTTTGAACTCCTGACCTTGAGCAATCCGCCCGCCTCGGCCTCGCAGAGTGCTACAATTACAGGCGTGAGCCACCGCGCCCGGCCTGCCCAGGCTTTCTGTACAACATGGGCTTATGCTGCACACCTGCTTCCCTCCTGGGGGAATGGAGTTTTAGCACGTGCTGGGCAGAGGATGCCTACGTGACCAGCCCCCCAGCAAAGACATGGGGTTCTGAGTCTCCAAGGAGTTTCTCTGGTGGACGATCGCACGTGTGATTTGCTGGAGGCATTAGGCACATCCCCATGACTCCACTGGGAGAAGACGCCTGGGAGCCGGCACCTGGTTTAACCTGGGACTCCCCACCCCACGCACCTGTTCCCTGTGCTGACCGGGCTTTAACGCTTCCCCTGCAACAAATCACAGCTCTGAGTGCGGGTCCTGGCAAGTCCAAGAGCACGGCGCCCACAGCTGGCGCTCCTGGGATCTCCACGCTGCATGCTGATGCGGTAGATCTCGCGAGACAGAAAACGGGGGCTGAACTTCGCTTTCTTATCAGGAGCCCCCTGCAGAGAATAATGGCTCCCACGACAACGGCATTAACCCACTCATGGGGGCAAAGCCCTTGCGATGTAGTCACCACTTGAAAGGTCCCGCCTCTCAACACCATCCCTCGCAGCGGGGATTCCTTTTCAACATGAGTTCTGGAAGGGACACTCAAGTCACAGAAGTGACCCGAACTATACATAAATACATAAAGGGGACACGGGCCAGGTCACAGAGAGGCCAAGAGGGAGAGCTGGACGGAGCCGCAGGTCTCCCCGCCCCCGCCCATCAGCTCCCCCCCAGGCTCAGACCACCGAGATCCAGTGTAGCCAGGCTGAGACACTTTTTCCTTTCTGAAGTGATTTACCATCAAATTAATGATTCAGACATGGAACGTTAAGTGTGGGTGGATTAATAGGTATCACTGGAAGAAAATTTGAAACTGCAACCTTAAAAGCCTTACACATAAATTTTGAATGGTAGGGGAGCGGGGGGAGAGAATAAAAGCTAATCTTGCAGAGCAAAAGCGAGGAGAGACCCCTATTAACATGGTAGACAGCCGGCCGCGCTGACGGTCGTACAATCTCCTCACCCCCCCCCCACTACCATCCTTTTCAATCGGGAAATTATGCTCTTTTCTGATCATGGTCGTATCCAGCGTGTCAGCATTTCTCTGCCAGGTGCATTATGCTGTCTCTCTTTCTGCGTCTCTTTTGTATTGCGTGTTAAAAGAACATTAAAAAAAAAGACAAGAGAAACCGGGAGGATGGTGACCCACTGAAAGTATCGGGTGGGGCAGAAGAGGGGTCCCTCCCAGGAGGCCCCCATCATTGCATTGTAAATAAAAATGAACACAGACACTGAGTATAAAGAATGCAATATGGTAAGAAACCAAAAGGGGGGAAATACATTAGCACAGAAAGTTCCGTAAAACCAGGACAGACATAAAACTGTTTTATATAAAGCTTTACCAACAACTAGCAATTCACAACTAATATTTTTCTCCTCTCCCGATTCATTTGGCAAAAAAATTTTGTTTCTGAGGGAGAACAGCGTATTTTTCCTCTTTAATAAGAGTAATTGTAATTAATAGGAAGTCCACCCAGTTTTGCCTGGAAATTCTTCCTTCTAGAGCAATCAGCCACTTTTCTCTCTCTCGTGAGGACTCTGAAGGCCTTGACATCACATGGCAGAGTGCAGACAGGAATCGGGAAATGTGGACAAACCCCCATCTGCAAGGTTCTGCCCTCATTTAGAATTTCTGGGGCTGAGAAGTAATGGTCGTTTTTAATTCTGGGAGTAAATCATGTTTCCCTGTGTTCAGGCTCTGGCCAAGTGGAAGAGAAAAGTGCTCTCCTTCGAAACACTGCTCTGTCTTACTTTTTTGTTTTTGTTTTTGTTTTTTTGTTTTTTGTTTTTGTTTTTGTTTTTTTTTTTTTTTTTGAGACAGAGTCTCGCTTTGTTGCCCAGGCTAGAGTGAGTGCCGTGGCGTCAGCCTCGCTCACAGCAACCTCAGACTCCTGGGTTCAAGCGATCCTCCTGCCTCAGCCTCCCAAGTAGCTGGGACTACAAGGCATGCGCCACCATGCCCGGCTATTTTTTTCTATATATATTAGTTTACCCATTAATTTCTTTCTATTTATAGTAGAGACGGGGTCTCACTCTCGCTCAGGCTGGTTTCGAACTCCTGACCTCGAGCGATCTGCCCGCCTCGGCCTCCCAGAGTGCCGGGATTACAGACAGGTGTGAGCCACTGCGCCCGGCCAGTCTGGTGAGAGGGGATGATGGCTGGCACCAGGCCAGGACACAGTGCAGATGGTGAGAAGCGGCCAAAACCTAGGTCTATGCCACAGGTAGAGCCGACAGGATTTGCTGTTTGGACGTGGAGCACGAGACAGACTCTGCACTTACCCAGCCAAGCCGACCTCTCTCATTTTCACCTTGCATTCCAACCCCATCTCCTAGACTGATCTTCCGTTCCGTTGCAAAGTACAACAGAAGAACAGGACTAAGATGTGGAGCCCAACTCCTCTGTGCCCAGATACAGTCGCCAATCCAATGCCAGAGATGGTGTCCCTTAAACAGCTTGACACTGAGAACATGGGTCACTCACAACTGAAAAAGGACGACATTCGCCAGTAGGGTAAGACCCAGCCAGTCCTCCCTTTGAATAATTTTTTTTTAAATCATATTTAATTACCCTTAATTAGCTAAATTACTCATTCTACTCATGGCTGTGCCAGCGTTTCACCTAAAGAACATGTAAGACGCTGTGAATAAAGAGCATACTTACAAAAGCCATCAAGGACATCAACAACAGCCCCTCGCCGGTTACCTTTGGTGTTCTAGCCACCTGCAGTGACCTTCTGCTCCTTTAACCTAAACCCTATTCATATCTTTTAAGAATCAGGTCAAATTCCACCTCCAACCTTAAAATCTGTACCCCCCATAATATGCCAAAAAAAAAAAAAAAATTCCACCTCCAAAGTGAAGCTTTTTTGTCTGACCACCATCATCTTAGATCCCGTTTCTCTCTAAATTTCTAAAGCAATTATTATTTGTTCATTTCATTGTATAATTTAGCCCTCAGAGTTCCACGTGACATTCCTTCTATTATTCTAGAACTGCTATTTAGATTAGATTTTATGAACATAATACTTTATCAAACTCTAACCCCATGAACTCAATCAAAAGCAAGTTTGCTCAAATTAAGATCTTGTATTAGTTGGGCACACTGATTACAATCAGAACATTTCTGTGTATTAACAAAAGAAGAAAATAATTCTGTTAAATTTACAATTTAATTCCAGTCTACCCAGTTTGCTTCAGGAAGGAAAAAAAAAAAAAGGATTAAACTCTGAAGTGTTGAAGACGTTGGTTTCTTTAATCACAGAAAGGCAGCCTCATGCTGGAAACATCACTTAAATTTCTAAATTTAAATAAATATCTTATTTCTCAGTGGTGATAGCATACAAAGCTCAGGAGACAACCAAATAAAGTGACTATACGAAAGGGAGTTAGCCTAACAATCAGAGAAAATGCATCGAGATTCAATGTTACTTCCATAGTCCCATAGATACTAGATGTGAAAATAAATATGAATTGCCAATTTTACAATAGGACAACCAAAAGCAGCACAGAAAGACAAATCTCTCTTACTCAAATATGAGGGAGCTAAAAATTAAAACAATTGATCTCCTGGAGACAGTAGAATGATATTATAAGAGGCTGGCAGGGTACAGGGAGGGGTGGGGGAGATGGTTAAATGGGTATAAAAATACAATTATACAATTAGGTAGAATGAAATCTAATATTTGATAGCACATGGCGACAATAGTCAACAATAAGTTATCATATACTTTTCAAAGTAACTGAAAGAGTGGAATTTGGATGTTCCTAACAGAAAAGGAATAAATATGCTTGAGGTGACAGATACCCCAATTACCCTGATTCGATCACTTCACATTGTACACCTGTATCGAAACACTGCATGTACCCCATAAATAAAATATTATGTCCTCATAACAATTAACTGTTCAAAATATGACGATTCAGGAAAAAAAAATTCACAGCAATTATTTGACCACCACCTAATTACATAGCAATGAAAAACTGGTTAATTAAATTGTGTCACATTCCCTATCACCATCTTTATCACATTTTGCATTGTTGTTTATTTAATTATCTGGGAATAGAACACTGAGAGTGCAAGGACTTCATCCTGCTCAACATGTATTCCCAGTTGCCAGCACAATGCCTGGCATTTGGGAGGCCCTGATCCAATATATAATTGTTGAGTAAAGCACAATAGTTACATAAATTAGGCAGCCGTCAGTTAAAATGGCACCTTAGAATAAAAACATGCAACAGTATAAGGATGATTCCAATATACAAATGTGTACAAATACACAATGCTACTATACTTTCGGAAACAAAAACAAAGGCCCCTACGTACCTATGCAAATAAACACACCTGAAGGAATAACACTGTAACAAAAATAGAAAACCCAACAGTAAGTTAGGCAAAAGGCTTGAACGGACATAACAAGCTCCAAATGAAACTCCTGAATGTAACATGCAGCATGAGAAGGCATATAAAAAAAAACAGTACATGCTATAGGCCACCACTGTATTTTACATAAAACTATGAGTTTTATGTAAAACTCAAAAACTGGGAAAACTAACATTAGGAATGAGGGGTGGCTGCTGGGAGGATTTGAGGAGAGGTTCTGGCTGCCAAGGCTACTCTGTCTCTTGATCAGAAATATGTTACTTTGTAACCAGTTGTCCATGCCGTTCACTTTGTAGACGCTACATTTCAACAAACACGTGTGTTTAAAGACATCGACATAGGTTCTGATGGGGTATAGAATGTATGATGGATGACTGATATTTCTTGTTTTTCCTCATTTTTCTTTTCTATTTCCTGCCGTGACAAGGTACTGCTTTTATAACACTCCCATAACACACACACACACACACACACATATATATATATAATAAAAAGTTATTTTTATTTTCATTAGAGGATTTGGGACCACTGCTAAAAATGCCATGGATTGATGCATCAGGAGAGACACAGAACACTCCAGCTGGGTTGGGCAGAGCTCAATGCAGTGAAATCTCCCAGGGACCTTGCAGTGCTGCAAGACTAACCCCCCCAGAGAGCCATCACCACCCCAGGAGAGAGTCCATTCCACTGTGATGCCCAGAGGGAAAACGCAATGGGGTCCCAGTCTCATCCCTCCTGCAACTCCTACTGACCATTGTCCTGAGGCACACACGAGGTAGGGGAAGGCTGGACAATGAACGTACGAGGCAAAGGAAGGTGACTGCCCCTACCCTGGACTCCTCCCTTGCTCCACTGTCTCCCATGCTAGATCCCGAGTGCCTGGGCTGCCCAATTTCCGCCCACTTTCCTTCTCACTCCCTCTCCTCCCTGCCCTGCAAATGCACATCCACATCCCGCTCTGCTCCAGATACCCACTCCACAAGGGTGTCTCTTTTGTTTCCATTATTCCCTTTCTTTTAGGTAATAGACAATCTCAGAAACAAATTGTGTTTATTGCTGTTTCTCTAAAGAGGAACCCGCGCCCTACAAAAGTCATCTTCTTTATAGATTTTTCACTCATAACAGTGCGATACTACTTCTTTTTTATGGTACATGGAAACTATTTTCCCTTGATGTTGGTTTCACACGGCAGAAATAAATATTATTTTACTGGCTGTAGAAACACGACTCACACAGAGGGGGGGGAAATGTATTTTGTTTGTGAAATATTGCCCTTCCGAAGTATTTTTATAAGCACTTTACCCATAATATAAAATGTTGAATAATTCTGAAACAAATATACTATGTTTCAGGGACTGCAAAGAGATTAACGTGAAAAGGGATTGTGTAATTCAAGACTCATTCATCGTTCAGCGAGACAAAGGTTGGCAGCTGAAAGTGGAGCCACAAGGCTTCTTGAGGAATTACTACTTCAAAGAAACACAGTAAGTTTTATAAGCACTGGAAGAAAAAACAACACACACTTGTAAACTTGCCACATACAAACTTCAAGATAAAAATGTTCTAGGAGAAACAAAAATACCCTTGTTCATCGCTTCCTATAAAAGTGAATTTTTACCTCTTAAAAGAGAAAGTCAGTCTTTGGAATCAATATTTCCAGGAATATGAATGTCTTTGTGGACCATGCATTAAATCAAATTAAGATGTGGTTTTCTTAACTCAGCACTACCAATCCATTTGGATAATTCTTTGGAGGGTGGGGGGTGGGGAGGTGCTGTCCTGTGTCTTCTAGGATGTTTAGTGGCATCTCTGGCCCCTAACCCAACCAATGCCAATAGCACACCTACAGCTATGACAGCCAAAACCGTCTTCAGACATTGCCAAATATCCCTGGGATAAAAAAAAAAGTCAACCTAGTTTGACAACCATTGATCTAAAAAGAAGTATTGTTTAGCCCTCCCAATGCTTAATCCTATGGTGTTTTAGTATTTTCTAGTTCATCGACCACACTGAAAAAACTTGGCATATTTCCCACCGAAATCTTCATTTCTTCTATCACTTCAGTTATCAGAGATAAGGAATCTCCCAGCCTACGTTCCACTGTTGTATGGATTGGCTAGACACAAATTGCAGCCCCATTTAGGAAGGGTATTCCATCTGCCATTTTCCTACAGTCTATACCACTCCCTATTGCTGCTCAGCAGCTGTGTCCATTGTCGCACTTAGCACTGGGCCTATTGCTGGTCTTTTCGTCTTACACCTGCCCGTCTCTTTCATAGACAGAAAGTCTCTGGCCCCTGTGACATTTGAATTTGCAGCATCTACTCCAAAAAAAGCGAAGGACCTAGTAAGTTCTGCTATGAATAAAGAGTTTCTGGCAAATGAAATACAAAGATCAGTAAGGGAATTACCCAAAGATCAACATCGAAAACCTTCATCATGATCCCACTGAGGCCCGAGATAGCTGCCCGTCATCTGACCCGTTGGGTGAAAATTAGCACTGTGCTCTCTGAGAGGGCTCATCCCTCTCTGGGGTTTGCATCCTTGTGGCAATGCCCCAAAGACTCACCTGCAACCAACAGAGTGGTAATAAAATCATCTGTTGCCCTCTGATAATTTATCGGGGTCATCCATCATGAAACAAAGTCGACAGCAATTCTGTAGCCAATAATGCACTCTATTGATCAGCCATTACTGAACAAGCTAAGCAGATTAAATGAGTCTCCCACTCATTTTTCAAGATCTTATTTAAAATGCCTCAGCTACAGCTGAGAATATAGATTATAATATTCTACCAAATACCAGGGGGAGGGGAAGAATCAATGAGATTGGAAATCTGGCTGCTAAATCTAAGAGGTCATATTAATCCTTGCTACATGATGAGTAGGATTAAAATAATCATTAGCTGTCTCCACACTGCACACGCCCTCCACCAAACCCATTGGGTAGACTCCACTGCAGGAGGAAAGAGTGAAGAGTGGGGGGCGAGGAGAAAAGGAAGGGAAGGGAGCAAGGGAGGAGAGGAGAAAAATAAAAGAGGAAAGGGGAGGAGGAAGAAACAAAGGGAGGGAGGGAGGGAAGCGAAACAGTTGGGTTATGTGAATGCAACAATATGCATCAAGCTAAAAAGACTGCAGAGACACAGAAGGGAAGAAAATCTCAACACACTGTAGCAAGACATGAACACGTTCCTACCGCAGGATACCCTGTAAATCTTCACCTTCTACTGGGAGAAGGAATTGGAAATCAGGAGAGCTCTACTTGGAAACAGAGCCACCTGTCCTAAATGATTCAGGCAAACTCATTCTCTTTCAGGCCAGTTCTCACTGATCTAGGGTCCTTTATAAAGATAGGAGGTTCAGGACAGAAGCAAACAATGAGCACAGTAGTACCAGAGATTTTCATTCCCAAAGGAGTAGGGTCAGCGCCAACCGAGTAGCATAGAGCCTGTTTTCAGCCTGCAAGACCACCTTATCCACAGAAGACAATTAACACGTACCCCAATGGGCTTTTTCACCTTAGGTTGTCCAGAAGGAAGGAAGGAAGGAGCACCACACACCCCTGCTAGGGAGGAGTCTTACTTGGAATTGACCTTCTCACAGCCTCCCCCCAAGTCGAGGGGCCAGAGCTGTCCCAGCATCCCTCCTCGGGAGAGGAACGTAGGTTCCACCTGCATCTGCTCCAGCCCAAGGGCTGGGTTTCCAAGCGATGCAAACGGAAGACTGGCCTCAGCCTTACCCCCAGCCTGCTGTTGGGTGGTGTGGAGAGAGATGGGTTATGGATGCAGGCTCACTCCTGTGCAGCATTTCAGAAGGACAACTCAGCAGAAACCTGCACAGATCAATATGCAAGTATCAGAGAGGGAAAATCATGACCACGTCAGAAGACGTTGAGTGTAGACAAATGACACGAACAATCAGACACCCACCCCCAGATCCTCCCTTGGCACATTGGTTATGTTCTCAGAACGCAGACAAAGCCTTGCAGATGAGAGAAGGCCCTGGGCTGAGATCCCATTAGCAGTGTCCACCCAGTTCCCTTGTGAAGTGGGGCCCAGAACAGAAACAGACTCCAGTTACCAGGAGGGAGTGTTGGGCAGTGGGGGGAGGGGCTACTGCCTGGCCCTGGGACGACACCCCTTGGCTTCCAATCTGGGCTCCAGCCCACGTTTGCTCTGCGGTTTTAATAACTTCCCTTGACTTCTCCAACTCTCAGTTTTCTCGTCTGTCAACGATGGGTATTAACAGCGACCGTTTCCTAGATCGGTCGTCCTTGATGTGTTAAATCTATGAAAATGAGTGCCTGGCGCGTTGTTTATTCATCTTCAGCAAGTAGAAGCTACTGTCACAGAACACTAGAGAGAGAAATGCATTCCTTAACCACCTGCTACTCGCAAGAGAAAGCGGAGTAGCGGGAAAGTGATAGAGTCTCGAGATCCTATTAAATAACCAACAGTATATTGAACGTTAATAAGCCAATGCTCAACAGCAAGTGTGAAGATCACCCGTCGTCTCTGGATAGCAGGAAAGTAAGAGGAGGAAGCCACCTCACCTGTGGCTCTACTTGTAAATTCTGCAAAACGGCATCCCAGCCACCAGGGCAATTAGGATTGGGCTTTTTGGCGATGGTCGCCAAACTGGAAGTCAGGAGAAATGATCTCAAGTCCTGTCTATGGTGACTTCGGACGAAGAACATCAGGTCTTGGGGGCTTAACGCTTATTTGCAAAAGGAGGGCGGGCGTCAAGCTGCCGTTTTTAGCTTCGAACGTCTGACATATTGACACACCGAGCAGGAAATCTTGACATTTTATCCTTAAGAGAAAGGGGCACATAATCACAGCTGACCTCAGAGATGTTTCAAAGAATCCAGGATCACGACTGAGGTCATTATTTGTTCACAGACAACATTCGTCTCTCTAGTGTGCCGCAAAGTATGCAAAATAATGATCCTGATGATGTTAGATGATTTTCTGGTGTGTTCTCCTTACAAAAGTTAAGTGTCTTGTAGCAGAGGTACATTACAATAACTTCCAAGAGAAAGCATCTTAAGGGTCCAAATACCAAAAAGTTTTAAAGGACAGCCATCTGCAAAAAGTAGGCTACACAAAAAACACATTCCCTCCTGGGTCCTTTAAACAATTGAAATTTGGCTCCATGTACAGTTGTGGAAATACATCAATACTCCCACAATACAAACAACATGCGCCCCGAGTCTGTCTTCCTGGGGTGCCTGTGGTCTTCCCTCCCTCAGGCCCCTGCAGAACAAATTGCCATCTGCATGCACCTGGTACAGACTCAGTGGCCTCCAGCCCCATGACTCCATTGATTGGCTCTGTCCCTGGGACTGAAATTCATGAAAACCCAGTTCTTTCTTTGAAGCACCAGAATTCAAGAATTGCATCAATTTCAATTGCCTTCTGGCTTCTAGAATAGGAACCCACTGAGAAGTTAGACCAAGTACACTGACCTGACAAAATTGAAGAAATGAACACACCACCTCAGTTTAAATTCAGTGAGGATACATACACTGGGCGAATCGCACTATGTCAGTGTCCCCAAGAACGTTTTTAGGAAGCCCCTCCCGATGCACAGGTGAGGGGTCTGCCTCCACGGCCTGGGTCTTCCCTCGACATCCCCTGCACTTCTCGATTCAGACACCTGCTTTCCATGTCTTCCCACATCCACAGAGCTTCTCCCCCATGCTGGAAAATTCCTGGTTTGTTCTTAGGGATCGTGGCAGACAGAATGCTGCTCCCTCCCCCTTAGGGAAAAAAAAATACCTCCACATCCTAATTCTGGAAACCTGCCCACCTGCCTGCTTGTGTGGCAAAAGGACTCTGCAGATGTGGTTAAGTTAGGAACCTTGAGACAGCAAAATTATCCTGAATTATCATGGTGGACTTTTATAGGAGAGGCACAAAAGGAGATATGATGATTAAAGCAGAGGGTGGAACTTGGGCAGCCGCTAGGAGCTGGAAACAGCAAAGAAATGGGTCTCCCCTGTGAGCTTCCAGAAGGCACCAAGCCCTGCAGACGCCTGACTTTAGCTCAGTGAGATGCGTTTCTCTCGTCTGACATCCAGAAATGTCATAGAGGGAAAAAAAAATGTGAGTTGTTTTTAAGTCACTCAATTTGTGCTAGTGTGTTACAGCAGCAACAGGAAGCCACCACAGGTGTCTACACTGTTGCAACACAGTTCTCCAGCCAGCAGAGGTGGATTCTGAGTGACCGGCTCGCTAGCTCTGTGGGCATCTTCAGCCTCCACATCTGCAAAATGGGGGTAATGGCAAACGGTATCCCATGAGTTATTTTCATGGTTATTACCCTAGAGACAGTGCCCAGCTTATACCATGCCTAAAATGAATGTTAGCTGTCACTTATTTAATGTCAATTTTCAGCTGCTTAGTCTTGCAACTGTTACAAAGTTACAACAGTTTCAGGGATGTGCTCTCCCCAACTCTGCACTGAAAGTGGTATTGATACAAAGTTTCTACTCCAGAATCTCAGGTGTTCAAAAGATTTCCATTTAATTATTAAAAGCGAGTAGGGAAGGGAGAGTTTATGTTGCCCCCCCCCCAAGCCGGAGGAGACAGAAATGGAGTCTGTGACAAACACACATCTTTGTGTGATTATAAAAAGCAGTGCTGAGTGCAGAGATTACGTCTTGCAGCCCTGCCAACACCATGGTGTCTGTGAGATGTCCAGGCTTCCAGCAGAGACCGGGCTGAGACCAGGGTGAGGGAGTCAGGGTGCCAAGAGCTTCAGGTTTAAGGACATGCACCCTCAGGTGCCACCTGGACAGTGGACACTTCCTGAAGTGTTATGCCCTGGGCTCCTTACTGGGACCTCCCTACTCCACGTCCCGAGAGAACACGAATGCATAGAAAAGTCCTCAAACTAGAGGTTTATAAAGTCTCCCAGAGGAGAACACGCAACGGCATAAAGGCAGGAAAGTTTTGCTAACCTGTGCAACATCCCCTTCCAAACCAATGCTGAGATTGGTCGGAATGTCGGATAGGAAAAGTTCTGCACTTCATCGTATCTGCTCATTTTTAGAATATTTCCTTGTGATAGGGACACTCTTGCAGAAATGATACCCGCAAAACCCCAGAAGACCTGGTAACAGACCAGGGGCTTGTCCTTCAGGTCACCTGGTCATCGCTGCCCTCCCACGACCAGCCATCCCCCGAGTAAATTCTCGCTCACAAATGCAAGGGCTCCAACCCCACTCTCTCTCTCTTACCAATGTCTCCATCCCTCACTTTTCTCCATTTCAAAGTGGAAATCATAACAGCACCCCACCACGCATCCCACCCACGTTCAGATTAAGCAGGTCGATCGATGCCCAGGTCTGGGGCTTAGGACAGGGTCTGGCACACGAATAAGGACTATTTAGTGTCAGCTGTTCCTAGCACCATAAAAATATATTACCTGTTTTGCTCCTGCCTGGGGTAACTCGAGATACAAGACGCAGTATATACTTAATATGACCTTTGTTAAATTAGTAAGACAAAAAGCAAACAAACTGGAGGAACCAACTTCCAAAGGTTAAGCATGATACGAATTGTTCGCCTATGTAGAGGTAATAAGGTCTCTGGTGCTACGTGAATCCCATAACTCAGTCTTTCTCAGGTGCACACAGCCCTGCCCCCCTAGCCCTGCTGAACGAGGACCCTGGAGAAACCCTTCGGTGATTGGGGCAGGGCTGGGGAGGTGTCTCAGAAGGGTGATGCCTGTCCAGGGGCCTGGACCACAGGGATAACCAGCCAGGAGTAGCTTTCTGGGATGAGGAACAGCATCTCCCAGGGAACGGTAAAAGGCCAGGAATGAACCCCGCGGTAGAGAAGCTGCACTTAGAGGCCTTGGTGAAAAGGCAAGGTTTGAGCTACCTAGGTGGAGCGCACCAGGGCAACCGCGCAATGAGGAAACAGGGAAGAGGGTGGGGGTGGGCGGCCTCCAGGCTGTGCAAGAGCTCGTAGGTGGAGAGTCTGTGTCTCGTCTTCACGGCAATGAAAAGTAACCCAGGGATTCTGCGCTGCAGAGACTTGATCCTGCGTGCATTTGAGATCATGCTTGCTGCTGTGTGTGGGGGGCAATGGATTGCAGGGCAGGTTTGGGGGGACCAACCCAAGCTGGGGGCTAATGAGGAGACAGATGACGTCGCCGCTGAGCAGGCTGGGGGATGGGAGGACGTCACCGGACTCAGAACGCACCAGAGGAGAGCTCGGGCCTTGAAGAGCATTGCCAGGCATGGGGGTGGCCAGTGGGCTGGGGCGCTTTGTAGCGCGGAACAAAGCAGCTTCTATTTTTCTCTCTCTCAATAAAGAAACGCTCTCTCTTCATACAGCATAAGCCATACTTGGTGGGAGCACAGAGATTTCACCAGTTACTTAAGCCTTCGTGGAGGGCCTCCTGAGGCTTAGGGCAGGGGCCCTCAAACTTCTTAAACAGGGGGCCAGTTCACTGTCCCTCAGACCGTTGGAGGGCCAGACTATAGTTTAAAAAAAAAAAAAACAAACTATGAACAAATTCCTATGCACACTGCACACATCTTATTTTGAAGTAAAAAAAAAAAAAAAAAAGCAAATGGGCAAAAACACCCACATGTGGCACATGGGCCGTAGTTTGAGGATGCCTGGCTTAGGGTTTTGGTGATGAGAGTAAAACATTTTATACTCTAAAGGATCCAGTGTCGTGTGGGAGAGACACGAGGAAGTTCTACAACACACTCCTGGGCTCTCGTGCTCCTGAGCCTGCTGCTCCGGCAGCCTTTGCATCTCTGTAGACGGCAACTCCGTCCTGCCGTCCGGTTTGGGGACCATCACCGACTTCTCTGTGTCTCCTCCTGCACCTCATCCAACGGGTCATTCACGCCAGCAGCTCCGGGTCTAGAAGACACGCAAATCCCACCACTTCTTCCCACCTGCAGAGCGACGGCGCCCCTTGCAGGTCCTGACCTCTGCCGGTCCCTCGACCTGGAGTTTGCTCTTCTGCGATGTCTCCTCGGCTCATCCCGTTGCCTCCTGAAGAGCTGCCCGACTGGTGGTCCCCCCGTGCCCCACCCCACTTCCACACATTCGGAAGCCACGTGGACACACAACACATGCACCTCAACTCACCTCCCCGATTTTCCTACCCGGCACTTATCACCGTCTGACATACACGAATGAGCGGGCAAATGCACGCAGTACTTCCTTTCCCCCCATTAGGATGCAGGCTCCACGAAGGCAAGAACCTGAGTGAGTTTCCCACGCATCTATCTCAGGGCTTGGCTCACGGAACGTGCTAGATATCCATGCAATGAATGGATGACTGTTGAGAAAGCGGCAAGCGGTGAAACGGGCTTGCAGAACCACCTAGGCGCAGAAGCGGCAGAGGCTCTCTGCCTGCTGAGGTTAGAGGATGGCACCAAAAGGCACCCGGGTCTGAAGAATGAGTAAGAATCTTCCAGGTGCCATTGCAGGAAGGTTCGTTCCCAGAGGATGGTAAAAGAGTCAAAAGCATGAAAGTACCAACTGCATCTGATCTAATATGGAGGCAATGAGACTGACAAGGGTGGTTTTTATTTTGATGGTAAAAAAAAAAAAATAGGCTTGGACGACCAGCTTTACCTGTGCAATGGGGGAAGAGGCAGCAGCTCAGAATTTTGAGCTTGGCCAACTGGGAGCGTGTGATGTTATTCATGGGGAGAGGAATTGAGGAAAGGAAGCAGGGTTGCTGGAAAAATAGAACGAGTTCAGGTTGAGTTCAAAGTTATCTGGGCAATATTCCAATGGAGATGTCCACTATGTGGCTGAAGAGAAGGTTCTGGAACTCAGGAGTGGCTGGATCCTCTGATACAAAGCACACCAAGTGAGAAGAGAAGGCCACCAAGGGCTCCCAGAGCATCCACCACCTATATCCTTCCGCCCCGGGGGCTGCGGATACGTCTCATTTGACAAGAGCCTCCTCCCTCTGGTGCCACCCAAAAACCTGGATGTGGACAGGTGTCTGCCCATGACGTTAAGAAGCAGAAGTGGGTCCCTCGCCACAGAGAGTTTAAAAACAGCGGCTCTTGTTATCTGGGCTCCACCAAACCCCTCGCTTCTCATACCTGCACCTTCAGACCCTGACATCACCTGCCTGGACCACTTGGGGATTTGTTTAAACAACCTCTGAGCTACGGAAACAACAGAAGAAAAGAGGCCGAGAAAGGAGACAGACAAGGAGTGATCGGCAGAAAGAAGGGGCGGGAAGAGAAAAGGGACTCGGCTGCTCCACCTGGGTTCTTCAGTAGTGGTTGTTATCGATTTGTTACTATCATCGTCGGTATTGGCTTTGTTTTTCAGAACATTCACACTTTGACTCTGCACACGTGCACACAACACTCACACGGTGTCAGAGTTGAAGACTGGCTGCAAATGCAGTCTCAGATAGAAGGCGGCAGGGCCTGGGCTCATGTCTCACGTTCCAGAGCCTCCACCGTGAACCAGCCTGGCGTCTCTGCAGGTGTGTGGGTTGGGGGCGGGGCGCACGCACACCTGCACAGGTGCCCCTTCCTTCCCACTCAGTGTCAGACAGGTGAAACCTTCATGAGCTGTCATCAACCACAGGCACCTCCTTCCAATGAGACAGCAGTTGGCTCTTCAGTGTATTTGTTTACAAATGAGTCTGAAAGAATCTCTCCTTCCTTCCCAAGGTATGAAACTTTGTCCAAGAGACTCTCTATAGTAGGTTGACCTGACTCGTGACATTTGTGGATTCTTGAAGATTTTCTATGCACCCTATTCCAATCCCTCTCTGCACCCTATTCCATCCCTCAGTTTTAATGCATCTTCACCCACGGACGTCCTTTTACTCGTTGTCTTTTTCCTTTACTGCACTGGTAGGACGGCCAGCCACGTGTTGAAGCAGACAGCAGGCATCCTGTCCTTGGTCCCTGTCTTAGAAAGCAGCCACAGTGCCACCAATACGGACGATAGCTGCTGCCTGTCAGAGGATGTCTTTTGTTACACTGAGAAAGTTCTTTTCTATTCCTTGTTCTCTCAGAATTTTTATCATCAATGGTGTTGACTCTGCATCTGTTAACACATGGTTTTACCCTGCCATGCCATCAATGTGGCAAAACACACCCAGGGGCCAGCATCATAGGCCAAGAGTATTTCCAGATAGAAGGCGCGCGGTTAGCAGTAAGGAACTGAACTAGGAGGCCATGAGAGCTGTGTCATGTTCATGAGATCGTATTCCTGGTTAACTTTTAAAAGCCAAGACTTTGACCCTCTACCAGAGGATGAGGAGGGGAAAGGAGGGAGAGAGGGGGAAAGACTGGTCAATGGGTACAAAGCTACAGTTACACGGGAACAATGAGTTCTGATGTGCTTTTGCACGGCAGTTGACAATAATGCATTATGCATTTCAAGATAGCTAGGAGGGAGGGTTTTGAATGTTCTCATCACTAAGAGATGATAAGTGTTTAAGGTGATGGCTATGCAAATATATACCCTGATTTAATCATTACACAATGGATACATGTACCGAAACATCACAGGGTAGCCTATAAATACATATAATTATTCTGTATCATAAATATATATTTTAAAAAGCCAAGAGTTTCACATTTAAAAATCTATTTCTGCTTTCTCCAACTTCAGAAGTTGGGGCGACACTGGGCCCACACCCCCACAGCGCAACCAGAATATCCGAGTCCTCAGAGGAGGGTGCATCCCACAGCCCCTCTTGGGCATCTGCCCCCCTCCCACCCTCCAGGCAACTGTCAGGGTGCTGGGAGATGCAGATTCAGGACCACGCCCTAAAATTGTCGGTTGAGACGTAAAGGTAGCTTCAGAAGGCATTCGCTGTTGGACTCCCCTCCCCCAGCCAAGATTACTGATGTTTGCATTATCACCCGGTGATAAACTGCAAAGAGCTGCTTGGTTTTTGTGCGTTAAATACAGATCGCCCGATAAGCCCCGGATTGCATAACTCATTGAGATTGGCAACCCCACTGCCAACCCGGGATGACCTGGTCTTCTGTTAAGGAGGAATCTCAGAAAAGCTTATGGGCATTCTCGAATAGCTCTCTTGGAAAGAAAGCTGATTTTAGCACAATCTCAACTCCTCACTTTGCAATCCACCCTTCGATACTTTCTCTGCCTTGCGATCTTAATTAAAACTAATCTCATCAGGGACTCTAATTCACACAACGTTAATCTTGTATAATGTGTCATCAAACCTCAACTGTTATTTGCTTAAACGAAATCCCAGTTCTTTAAAAATGATGATGAGAGAAGCATCGATTTGCAAACACTCCGCCCCCACACTGTTGTGAAGATGTTTTTAATGGATTCTATCATATCCCCAGCCACTCAGAGGCAGAGAGAGAAACACAGGTGACCTCAACACATGAGGAAATGTCAAGAAGGGGTCAAGGTTTTACTGTATTTTTTTTTTGAGACAGAGTCTCACTTTGTTGACCAGGCTAGAGTGAGTGCCGTGGCAACGGCCTGGCTTACAGCAACCTCAATCTCCTGGGCTCAAGTGATCCTCCTGCCTCAGCCTCCCGAGTAGCTGGGACTACAGGCATGTGCCACCATAAGCCCAGCTAATCTTTTGTATAAATATATATATATTTTAGTTGGCCAATTAATTTCTTTCTGTTTTTAGTAGAGACGGGGTCTTGCTCAGGCTGGTTTCGAACTCCTGACCTCGAGCAATCCTCCCGCCTCGGCCTCCCAGAGTGCTAGGATTACAGGCGTGAGCCACCGCACCTGGCCGGTTTTACTGTATTTTAAATGCTTATGTTTACAATTTAACACCTGCCCCAAAATACACACCTCAACATATATATGTGTATCATCATGGGAACGTAACTCAAACCGTCCAAAAGTAAAAAAACTTGAAGACTGTGAGACTTGGGTCAAACAGCCCTTTGTAAATACCATCTCCCCTCTTGCACTCTGATGTAAAAGGCTCTGATCCTGTCAACACCTGGATAGCAGGAATTGTGGAAGGAAAAGCCAGTGCATCAAATGTGCACGCATCAGAACGGAGGGCGCAGTAAGCCGGAAGACCTTTGTGTGCCCAGGTAAGCTGTCAAATTATCCTTTTATGCTATTTGGGAATTTGAAACGTCTCTAATATTTCATCCAGAGAGTTCTGCCTGATAATCCAAGATTCATTTAGGACTCTTCAGCTGCAAGCAAGCAAGAGCAACGTTGTTGGCCAAGCTGTGCAATGTAGGGTGTTTTAGGGAGCTTCAGTGATGAGAGTTGGTCCCCGAAACAAAACTAAACTCGAAAGACACGACAGGGCCCAGAGCAGCTTTGGGGACCCAGGCGTAAGCTCAAGATGTCCCAACCGCAATGGACAGACTCTCACCACTGCTGGTCTTTGTGCGCCATTCCACTGGGGAACGGCATCCACGGGTCCCGGGTCCGGCACGTGAGACCGTCCATTTCTTGGCTAGGAGAAGGGAGGTGTCTTGGCCGATGTTTTTAACCAAGACTGCACTCAAAGGGGGGGCAAGGGTGGTCCCTCAAAGCAGCCTGGACGAGAAGCTATTAGAAGAAAAAAGAATGGCTATGTTGAACAGGCAAGAGCCACAGATACCCTCTGCCCTGTGCATGAGGGTGTCACATACGTCTTCCAGGGCCAAAGGGCGTGGCGGTGAGGGGCAAGGGAAGCGAAACATTCTCTCTCCAAAGCTGGAGATAGTCATGGCCGGGCGCGGTGGCTCACGCCTGTCATCCTAGCACTCTGGGAGGCCGAGGCAGGCGGATTGTTCGAGGTCAGTAGTTCGAAACCAGCCTGAGCAAGACCCCATCTCTACTATAAATAGAAAGAAATTAATTGGCCAACTTATATATAGAGAGAGAGAAAAAAATTAGCCGGGCATGGTGGCGCATGCCTGTAGTCCCAGCTACTTGGGAGGCTGAGGCAGGAGGATTGCTTAAGCCCAGGAGTCTGAGGTTGCTGTGAGTTAGGCTGACGCCACGGCACTCACTCTAGCCTGGGCAATAAAAAAAAAGATAGTCGTTTAAACATATGCTTCTCTGTGAACTTAGGCTCCCTAGAACCTGGTCCGTCTGTGCAGCTGTCTTGGGATGTAAGGATAAAACCCCTCCAAATTCCCTTTGATCTGCACCCAGCATTGACATCAGAACCTCCCAGAGTGAATGGAACGTGCTCAGCATTTCTCATTGTCTTTGTCTAAAAAAGTGCCCAAGGGGCTGCGACATGGAAGAAAATTAACAAAGTGCAACGCAAGGTAAAGAGTCCTTTTAAAGCCAATAGCTCTTGCATTACTCACATCTGAAAGAAATCAGAAAGCATCTTTTCCCCCTACACTTAATCCAATTGATTAAGAATTGTTTTGGTAAGGGCCTTTCCAAATGTTCTCCAAATCACAAAGCGATTCCGGTAAAAAAAAAAAAAAAAAAAAAAAAAAAAAAAAAAACACACCGCAGGCCCAATTCTGGACGTTTCACGAATCAGGAAAAGCACGTTTATTTAAACAATTTAGAACGATTTAAAATGCTTTTTTTCCTTTAACCTCCTGAAAAATAAGGGTAGAGTGACAAGTTAATTGAAAAAAGACGTGTGCGCTCACACGCGTGATATTCAGCAAGTACTGGAAATGAAATACTTAAAAATCCTTCCATTTCAAGAAAAAGATATTAAAATGGTACATTTCAGGGGTGCTTCGTATTAGTATACAAAGCACGTTTGCCCACTCAGTGGCTATCCAGCGTAGGAATCTTTATGTACGCAAAGCGCTCCGCTAACTGTGGTGGGAAAATAGTTTCAAGTATTACTCAGTTTTTCCCTTACCTTTGATTCTTTCCTTACTTTTCTCATATGCCTTTCGTCTCCGTTTCTGCACTAGACCCAGAGACATACCACCCCCTCCACCGGCCTCAAATTCCCCTTTATGTTACAGCATAGAAGTGAAGAATAAAAGCAAACTCCTGACTGTTGAGTTTTAAAAATTGAGGTCCACCTGGCATCAGACAATAGATTTTGAAGACCGTGTACATTATCCCAACTCTCAGAGGATAATTCTCCAGTCTGAGGAGGAGGGAGATATGTATACATTTAAAGAGAGAGAGAGAGCAAGAAAAGCAGGTGCTGGAAAGAGTCTCTGAGAAAGGGCCCTTTACCCAGCTTGCTCCTTGGAAATACCAGCAAGGGGAGCTGGGCAGAGAGAGAGAGAGATGAGAGAGAATCCCTTCTCCACCCCCAGCCCCTCAGCTCCAGATATACCAGCAGATCCAAAGGAAAAAAAAAAAAATAGAATCTATGCCCTGAATTTCTATGTAGAATCTTAGGAATTAAAACCTATCCATTCCCCAACTCCACTGTGGCAAGATGATAATAAAGCGGATAGCTGTTGAATGAATATGTTCTTATAAGAGAGGTGATGTGATCTGGCTGCTAAGTCAGGAACTTTGAGAAACTGAGGCAGCAGCACTAAGAGTCGCATGACCCCCAGGAGGAATAGGAGAACGCAGTCCTTTAGCGGAAAGGGGTCATGCTCTGAAAGAGTCAAGGTGTCTCAGAGAACGGGATCTGGCCCACACGGCCAGGGACCAGAGAAGATGAGGCTCTCCGAAGATGCCGGCGTGGAGAGGTCGCGATGGCCGAGACCCAGGTGGCACAAAGAGGAGGAGATGCTTCCCGGGAGAAAAGGAGGTGGCCAGAAAGTGCTAGAAGATGAAGCTTAAAACTGAAGTGCTTTTACCTTTAAGTAGCCTGCAAAAAAAAAAAAAAAAAAACCCAAATCACATCCATTAAGGGGGTTAAAAGAGCACAGAGATAGCAGTCCCGCCTCCCTCCCTACCACAGTCTAGACAGAGACTTCGAGATGAAAATAGAGAAACATTTCAACTCGCACTTATAGGGCAGACCGCAGGCCTCTCGCGTTATCTTTAGAAAGCCAGGCAGGCAGTGGGGTTTGGGAAATGCCACCACATTTTTCACCACGACCACACACAGTGACATCTAAGCCTTCCCCTATAGCAGCAACATTTCTGTAAGGAAGCACATCATCCGAAACTCGGGACGCAGCAAGATGGCGACTCCTGTCCTGTCAGTATCACTGCTTGATCGGCTCACCACCCAAGGATTATTTATTTACCTAGGAACATGCGCCTGTGTTCGACGACTTTGCTAATTACCATTGGATTGGCATCGATACAGTGTCGAGCCACAGGTTAACTCGCCATCACGGCGTACTGCCCGACAGGACGTGAGCCGGTGCAGCGGCGAACGCAGCCAGCTCCACACCTTGTTCTGTTCCCAGACTGGGTATGACGACACCCAGCTCCTCAAAAGGTTCTTCGAGTTGTTTGTCTTAACATCTTTTCTGGTTCCCTCATAAATGAACAGGGTGCATGAAATTGTGAACGCATACTCGTGTTATATTTCTATGAAAAGTGTGCCATCGCGCTTCTGAAAATTATACTTTGGCACCACAAGGGTGGGCAAGTTTCCGGACTGGTCCATCACATGTGTAGCCGCTAGCAGGGCTGGTCTGAGCCCCGGGGGCATGAGTCACCTGCGACCCGGTCATACCCATCAGGCTCTGGTTGGGTACCTAGGTAAACAAGGGAAATTGGTGCCACCCAAACTCGTCGTTTGCCTCTAGGTACTAGTCATCATCTTCTAGAGCAGTGTATCTATCTCAGAAAAGGAAAAACAGAGTGGGAAACCCTCTCCCCACTCCCACCTGCTCCTGCCTGAAGCACAGACAGAGCCTACCTATCACAGTGTCCCACCTATCCTGCGATAGCCTGGGTTCCTCAGCCCCAGTCCTGCCCACCCAGCCCCCAAACACACAGGGGAACACTCCCTAGAGCAGTCATAGTACCAAAAAATTCCCATAATTCTGGCTTGAACCAAATGACACCCGAATTTGAACGAAACCAAGAGCAGGTGCTCTGACCTTCCGTGGCAGGGTGGCTTCACTCGGCACGATGAGCAGGGTGATCCCACTGCCATGAGGTCTCTAACAGGGGCAGAGACAGAGCAGGATGGTGGTGGCCAATGGGCGGAGGGAGGGAAAAATGAGCAATTGCTCTTCAACCAGCACAAAGTTTCCATCATGCAAGAAGCACGAGTTCCAGAGATCTGCCTGCAACATCGTGCCTGTGTAGTTAACAAATGTTTAAATGCACAGCACAGCGCTGTTATGTGGGTAGATCTCACGTTAACTGTCACCGACCACAATAAAGGAAAACAAATCCCAAATGGGGCGCATGCATACGATGGATCGTCCAACCACGGAACGGAAGAAAATTCTGACACATCCTGCAACACGGGTGAACGTGGAGGACTATGCTAGGTGACACAAGCCGTTACAAAGAGACAAATACTGCACACGATTCCATTTCTATGAGCTCCCCAGAGTAGCGGGGAGCTCGTAGAACTCACACAGGCAGGAAGTAGAATGGTGGGTGCCCCGGGCTGAGGGGGGGGCAGGGGCTGCTTGTTCAGTGGGTGCAGAGTTTCGGGTTTGCAAGGTGACGGGCGCTCTGGAGACCGACCGCACAACAACACGAGCGTGCGTGACACCGCTGAATCACACGCTCGGAAATGGGCGAGATGGTAAACGGTACGCGATGTAAATTTTACCACAGTGGAAAAACAAAATGTTAAAAAAGCAAAGAGAGCAAGTGCTCCGAGGAATGACTTACTCGGCAGCAGAACAATTGAAACCTGGCCTGTTTAGCTGCCCCCCTCCTCCCTAGCATACCCACTCGGATGGGGAGAGATCGTGCTTTGTCATTGCCCTTTGAGGTGGAAGCCAGGGTCTTCCTCCCTCCCGTGCCTGCCTCCCTCGCTCTTCCCCTCAGCCACCCCACACCCCCTCTCCTCGAAAGATGTTCTGCCCTGTAGTTTTGTATATGTGGGTTAAAAAAAAGAAACAAACAGAAAGGAAAAATGTCTTTCTATCATGAAAAGGAAGACAAGCCAAACCAAGATCTTGGGGAAAAAACGAGCGAGCATGCTCCAATTTTGTTCTTGGGTTTGTCTTTCCTGACTACGAAACATGCCTTTAAAGTTTTAACATCGAAAAGGAGCTTTTGACGCAGCCCGGTTCGCCGGCATGCAGACCCTGTCATTACCTTGGAAATTAATAGTGCCTGTGGGATGCTAGAATTCTGATGTTAAAGAATCATCCATTATGAGATGTCTTTTTTTTTTAAATTTTTTAATCTCATGTTTTTGCACAGGGGTCATTGCTTAAAGGTTGCCAATTTAGTTTGTTCTGACTATGTATTTGTGGTTCCAAATACCATCTATATGCCAGTGACTCAAAAATTCACATCCTCAGCCAAAATCCTGCCATCCAGCTCCGGACCCTTGCATCCCGCTGCCTACTCAACAGCTCCTCGTGGACGTCTTGCCGGCTCCCCGAGCTCACGCTCTTTCCCTCCCCAACTCCCTCTTCTCAGATATATTCTTAGCAAAAGGCAGAAACGCGGACACACCCTGGGCATTCTCCCCAAAGCTGCCACCCTACTCCACCCACCTTAGAACTGCAAGTCCCTACCTACAAGTCCCCCTTAAAATCCCTCAATGCATCCGCAGTAACTTTTCGTTTCTTTCTTTTAATTGCAGATATCATCAACATGTCTCAACAGGATCTCGTAGCTTAGGACAACGTCTAAAACTCACCTCCCTGAGTGCAGCCCTCTCTCTGCACCACCGTATTGGCCTTGCCCATTTATTTATCGTTTTCTAATGACACCAGCCTTTTTCCTGCCTCAAAGCCTTTGCCTATGTCATTGCATCTGCCTAGCCTGGTGTTCTTCACCCTTCCTCAATTTGCAGGATTCCTACTCGCTCATGACTCAGTCAAAGTGGAGGTCACTCGGGGAAATGCTCCCCTACCCTCCAGATTAGAGCAGATTCCGTGTTGTAAGCTCTTGCAGCACTCTAACTCCTCCTTAATAAAAGTGAAGTTATTAATGCAAAAATGTCTTTGGCTCTGGTGTCTGTTCCCTACACTAGAACAAACAATCTGGGAGGAATTGCACCTGTTTCATTCACCTCTCTGTCCCCAGAGCCCTCGGCAGTATTTCCCAACACGTATTTGTTGTATGAACCAGTGAATGAACGTACATAATGTGTATGATAGGTAGTGCCAATTCCTCTAATAACAGATACGAAATTTAATTCATTTGGCAGCTTTTGTACTTGCTTCAAATCCTTCCAACCTAAATATTTTCTGGAGGTGTCCAGAATTAGAAATATTGAAACTTCAGTGCCTTGGAACATTCTGCTCATAATTATTGTTTTTGGAGAACATTCTTGGAACCTCAGAGCAATGCTGTGTGGCTTTCTAGTGGAAAGTCTATGGAGGTGATCTCCCAATAGTATAGATGCACGGACCAAAGCAATCAGAAGGCAGTGAACCCTGAGCAACGGCTTTGCAAGCACTTGTTTAATTTCTTAGCCACTGAGCTGTGTTGTCATTGTGAGTATTAATTTGGACAAAATAAACAAAAAAAAAAACTTGTAAGAATTTGGCCTTCAGTCATTTTTATATGCTGCCAATAGAAGTATAAATTAGTAAAACCTTTATGAGAGAGAAATTGGCTCTAAGATCCAAAGGCCCTTTGAGCTAGCGGTTGGGAGTGGAAGCTCTACTCTCAGGACAAAATCTAAAACGCTGGATCAGACACCTCAGTAACTGAATGTGGACAGGTTGGTTTACTACTTGACCTTCCGATTGCTTATCTGTACAAAAAGGGAGATTATTACAATACCGTGCTCATTAGATGAGACAGTTTGTGAAAAATCACAGTGCAGATGTACTTAATAATTCAACATGTTTGGGCAAGTACTTTTTTTAAAAGAAAAATTCTACATCTAGGAATCTATCCAAAAAAAAAAAAAATCAGAGATAGACAAATGTCAATGTGGACTACTGTGGTTAGTGGCACATTATTAATAATAAACACTAGAAGCAATCGCTTTTATAAACCATGAAACCATAAAACCACCAGGCTTCTAAACCAATTTGAGAAGATACAACATTAAAATTGGATTTTGAAAAGGACATTTGGAGATTTGGTGATGCCGCTGACCTTGCTGCTTCCTCCCCTTTTTAAAACACACACACACACACACACACACACACACACACACACACGCACACACACGCGCACACACACGTGCGCACACACACACGCACACACACGCGCACACACACAGCGCGCACACACGCACATACACATACACACACATGCACACATACATAGAGTCTGCCATTTTAAAACACACACACACACACACACAGGGATTTTGCCATTCTCAGCTTCCACTGAAATTTGGATGAGGTCATGTGACTTAAGTGTTATTGGAACAAAGGTGATGTGAGTCATTTCCAAACCTAATCCTTAAAACCATTCCCCTTTTGAATCTCCAACTCTTCCCTTTTCACAGTGATCCCGAGAGCCATAAATTCCAGATGAACAACTACACAACGCAGACAGCCGGACGTCTGGGTCAAGGCGTGGAGGAATTCCTCTTGAGAGGGAGAGAGCCTTCCAACCAGGAATTTTATGTGAAGGAGCCATTGCGTTAAATTAAGAAGAAAGTATTTGCATGAAATTACTACCATTAGGGATTTCTCTATCATAACATAACTATTAGTCCAGCTAGGATGGGCTATATGTCAAAATGCACACAAGAAAGTCAAAGTATTTATGACACCGGATAAATAAAAAGCCATAAATATGCATAGGGAAAAAAAAGGAAGTATCTTCAACCAAAATGCTAACAGTGGCTCTTTCTGAGTGTTAACACACTAAGTGAAATTTTCTTCTTCATTGTTTTACTGTATCTTGATTGTCTACTATATATACCACATACAGCTTTCATAAGCAAAAACATCTTCAATTTCAAAGTAAATTAAAAAAAAAAAAATAGAAACACAAAAAATCCAACCCAGCCGACTTCACCCTGGGAAGCCTTTGGCATTGAGCTCATCCAGATCATCGTGGCGTCGGGACACGTGGGCAGGAAGTCCCCAAGCAGCCGTGACCAGGTGACGACGTGGAGAACATATGCTCTAAAGGGAGGAATCTGAGTCATGAAACACACAGCTGCCAGGAGCCCACGTCTATGTGTATCTAATCACATCTGGCATCGCACACGGCACACCGTGAGGGCAACCGGGAAACACTGGTCACTATACAGTCCACGGGACGTCTCTTTCCATCAGGAGACAAACGTCTCGTGAACGTTAGGAGGATAACTCAAGTCAACGTGGGACCAGAGGACCCGATCGTAACCTCTAAAAACCTCTTGACAAGTCGTGCACATCCCGACTCGGTGTTAGCAGAGAGCAAGAGCTTCTCTTGAGATGACACAGTGGGGCAAACAAGGGGTGCGATGAACACCGGTTCTGTCGCGTCCCACAGGTGAGACCCCACTCAAGTGCTGTCCCTTCCTCTTTCTCAGAGTCACATGGACCCGCAAGCCTCGACCGTGCACTCCATGCCTTGGTCACCACCAGCAGAGCCCACCGTCTCCAACCCCAGGGGGAAGCCTCCCGGGCAGGACCAACTTGACGAACCGTAACAGAGTTCTGTCCACCGCTTCTGAGCCCAGGTGTAGCGCCCTGATGGGTCCGACCGTCCTGCCTGCTGGAGGTCAGACCCATCACCTGCCTCGGAGCAGCCTGGCACTGCAGGGCAGTCACCGCCCACGGGGCTGTTGTCCGGTGATCTTCAGGAGTCGTGGGGTGAGGGGGGAGTTGGCGGAACAAGCCACGAGCATCCTCCCCATTGGGCATTTCCAGCACGCCAGGGCTCCCAGGGCCTCTCCAGACACACTGACCAGGATGACCAACCATCTGTGCTTCCTCCTGAATGTCCACTGCTGCCCGGCTCTGCGTTTCCTACTCCTCGCTTTCCCTCCTCTCTCTTCCCGTCACTTTTTTGCTCTCTTGTGGTTCCCTGGGGTTGTCCACATCTCCCCTCCCTCCCATGCACATTTCCCCCCGGGGTCTGCGTTTTTAGGGAACGTGGGCCGAGACACCTCCCCAGGCCTCTCCATCCCCTTCCACTTGCAAACAGCTCTGTCGGAGGCCACAGCAGGTTCCTGGGAAGCTACAGCCACAGCCCTACCCCAGAACCGAACCTGCAAGATCCAGGCTAAGCCGTCGGACTCTTGATTCTCCTGATCAGCAGTAACTGGTGCACAAGTGAGCGCATGACCCCAACATGAGCCCTAACAGAGCGAGTATCAAGAAACTGTATTCAAACACTGGGTTAAAGGGCTCACCTCGAGCCTCAGGCCTGGAATCAACGCAGCGATTCTTCTGTCATGAGAAACTCATGCCTGAGGATGAAGCTGGTACATGGAGAATGGACGTTGGACAATTAGGTAGAAGTGGAGCCAGAGCTCCCATTACACGGTAAGCCTGTTATCCATCCGTCCCTGATGCCAACTTAGCTCTGAAATGCTTCACGTATATATGCCATTAGTGTCTTTCCATTGCCTAAGCCAGTCTGGGCTGTCTTCTCTGGTATTTGCAAACAAAACACCCTAAGTGAGGACACGGACGGATATGAGATTGACTAAAGTACGTCAACACTGATTTCCTAGAACATGAGCTGACAATCTCTGCATGCTTAAGATGGGTGCATTGAGTTCAAATAAAATCAGCTGATGCTTCTTCAAAAAAAAAAAAAAATTTTTTTTTTAATCCCAGAGTCAGGCCATGGTACAGTGCCCATCCCCCTTTAATGTCCGGCCCATTGGTCCACAGATATGCCAAGGCCCTGTGCTGTGCAGGTGTTCTGACCGTCTCTTCTCCCCCTCCCCTGAAGTCTCAGGCAGGTGCACTCATTTCAAGTGCAGCATTAGCATTCTGTCTCCGTAAGCAAGTAGGTGAGACAGACAGTACTAACGGCTGAAGATGCGTCATCAAAGCCGCACGCTTTGGGGCTCTCTGTCTCGCGTAACTTCTCCTGACCCAGCGCCCGGCCCAGTTCACTGGAGCCAGGCAGTCTGTTTCTGGAGTCTTTAGACATTCATTGTGCAAATCAACTGGTTTATCCCCGTTCGGGGAGAGGGATTGAAAGCTATTGTTGTCACTGTAACAGTTCCAGGCATGCATCAATTAGCTGAAAAAGCTATCGAGTAGGTTTTGTGCTACCCGTGCAAGCACACTAGGGTGGGTGGAAATGTATCTATTGAACGCTGCAGATGTGGTTCTTCCCACACCTTGCTCAAAATACACAAAAGGATACATCCTATGCAGATGGAATCAACAGCCCACTAACTTACAGCTCTCCAAGGCATATTTTTTTTTAACATTTACATTTAAAAGGAGAAGTACTCCTCTCACAGTTAAAACCAGAGGTTGTGAAACAGCCACCCAGAGATAGATACTCTGTGTGTGTGTGTGTGTGTGTGTGTGTTTGATTGTATCAGAACTCAGTTTTTTTTTGTTTTTTGTTTTTTGTTTTTTTGAGACAGAGTCTCACTTTGTTGCCCAGGCTAGAGTGAGTGCCGTGGCAACGGCCTGGCTCACAGCAACCTCAAACTCCGGGGCTCAGTGATCCTCCTGCCTCAGCCTCCCGAGTAGCTGGGACTACAGGCATGCGCCACCATGCCCGGCTAATTTTTTGTATATATATATATTTTTTAGTTGGTCAATTAATTTATTTCTATTTTTGGTAGAGACGGGGTCTCGCTCAGGCTGGTTTTGAACTCCTGACCTTGAGCAATCCGCCTGCCTCGGCCTCCCAAAGTGCTAGGATTACAGGCGTGAGCCACCGCGCCCGGCCAGAACTCAGTTTTTAAGTCCTGAGAAATTTTGAGTCATCTAGATTTCTGGCTCTTCTTCTGAAACACCAAAACAGCAGAAGCTTCAGGTGTGGTATTTGGAATGCAGATAACTTACTGACATTGAGCTACAAGCCCCACTGTGCTCTATAGTCTCACCCCACTTTGCTCTCCCCATATGGGTAACTGGACCCTGCTATTATGGGAGTTGATGGCACTCTCATTAAAGCAAGTCCTGTTAGTATTTTTGCTATTGTTTTTAGGTTTTGAGACGTTTGATCACCCAGGAAATTCTTCCCAATAAGACATTACCCCATTTTTAGAAATGCATTGAGTAGAAACCCTCAGTGTATAAACCATAAGCTATAATAATTTCATATTAACTCTTCTTTCTTTTGCCTCATAAGAACTAGAGGTGTATGGCGTATATTAACATAATGTGCGTTGGCATCTCTTCAGCATAGGAAAGTAGGAAAGAAAAAATATGAAATCACACAGAGTCTTCTCTCCCGAACTTCCACCTCCAATTCGAACTATAACAAAACAGCAGGGTCAAGAAAGGTCGAAAAGCAGAATTACTTCAATGCAACAGGAAGATGATTTTAAAAGAGCTTCACAAATTCTAGGCTTCTCTCCCTAGTAGTCTTTTTGCTGGATATAAACAGGTTACAGATTTTGCACCACAACCAGTTTCTGAGAAATCGATGTTACAGTCCTTATAGGAAAAAAATGCTATTTTCTGTGTGTATATAAATGACAAGGCAATATAGAAAATTCTATTCATTGCTTCCTAATAACCAACCCTCACCTCTTCCCTGAGAATAAACACCTTATTTGCTCAGGTAGTGAGGAAACATCAATCCTTGTCAGGCACCAGCTGGCCCTACAGGAGCCCCAGAATCGAATCATTGGTATAATCGCACCACAAGGATCCCACTCTTCTTGACCTGTGGTTGGTCTAAACGTGGGCCTTTGACCTGGTTCTGACTGTTCAGAAATATCTGTGCTTTAGTGGAAACGTGTGTATTGTCTAGATCAGGGGTCCTCAAACTTTTTAAACAGGGGGCCAGTTCACTGTCCCTCAGACCGTTGGAGGGCCGGACTATAGTTTAAAAAAAAACTATAAACAAATTCCTATGCACACTGTACATATCTTATTCTGAAGTAAAAAAAACAAATGGGCAAAAACACCCACATGTGGCCCCCGGGCCGTAGTTTGAGGATGCCTGGTCTAGATCCTAGGGGACATTTTTCAGTTATCTGATTTTGTGGAATCCATTCTACATCTCTGAAAGTAGTAGATAATAGCAATGCAAATTATTTCTTCTATAAGTTTGCAGATGCTGCCATTTCTCCCACCCCCTTATGAGGAAAGCCCGGCTTGCTCCCTTTTGCACAATCATTTCAATATTCCTATATTCATGTCCATTCTTTGGATTCTCTTTTGAACTGGTTATAACATCTGCCTGGTATCATGAGTCAAGTAAAATGTTTTTAAATTTGTGTTCATGTTGATGTCTGCAAGGGAGCCCCAATTTTGCCTCTCTTTGAAGATTTGTTTAGCACAGCCAATGAGCAGCGCTGGAAAGAGCTCTGCAAGTCGGCTGTTCTGTTCACTCACATCTGCTCCTTCTGGGCATGTGGCAGAACTGCACTTCCTGACTCCCTTGGGGATAGGCAGAGCTCTGGGACTTTCTCTGGCCAATGAAGTGAAGGCAGAAGTGCTCTGTGAGCTTCTGATTGGATGGTTAAGCACTCCTGCACAACACTGCCTTCCTCACTTCCTTCCTGCATGCTGTCCAGTAATGCAGAAGTGCTAGCTGTGCCTGGGTCCCCAAGTGACCATCAGGGGCAGAGACTCCCTGCCAACCCACAGAGGACATGTAGCACGAGCCAGAATTGAACCTTACTTGTTTAAAGCCACTGTTCTTTAGAGGTTGTTAGTTTATCCCTAAACTTATGGCTGACTAGAATCCATTCCCTCCCCCCAAATAAAACAACAAAGTCTTTTTAGGAGAAGTGTATATGTATGTGTGTTTATGATTCAAAATTCTATATTACTATGGGGGTTTTTCCTAACTTTCAACTGTAGTAAGATACACATAACAGGAAATTTACCATCATTTCTCAGTGTACAGTACAATAGCTAACTACTGAAGGAAACCAGAATGTATCACCCAAAATATTCCTCTTTGACAAATATTTTTGAGCTGAAGGCACTTAACAAGCAGTAGCACAAAGGGCTACACGAGCTGTGCTTTCTTACCTGGAGCAAGCCACAGATATTCCTGCTAGAAAGCCACTTTCCCTGGACCAACATAAGACAACCCTTATGTCCAGTGACTGGGAATTGGGACAATTGATCTACATAAATAAACTTACCAAAACTATCCTTATCCTCCACCAGCTTTTATACCCTCTAGCTACCTCCCAGTGGCTCTCCCGGAATTTATTTTCCCTAATCCAGACCCCTTTGGCCAATTATTTGGGTCTTCACTCTTGTGAGTGTCCCCATGCCCGTGTGAAATTAATACAACATGTATGTTTTGTTCATCTGTTTTGTGTTAATCTGGTTCGTAACCCCAGCCCAAGATCCCAATGAAGAACTAAGATGGGTAGATGCCAACTATAGCCTCCTTACAGTAGTACATCCATGTTGTGGTACCACCATCACACCATCCAATCTCCAGAACTCATCTTCCCAAACGGAACCTCTGTATCCATTAAACAATGTCTCTTCCATCCTCCCCTGGCCCCTGACGGTCACCACTCTACTGCCATCTGCACGAATTTGACCACTGTAGGAACCTCGTATCACTGAGAGCATATAGTATTTGTCTTTTTGTGACTGGGGTATCTCGTTAGCACAACGTCCTCCAGGTTCATCCACGTTGTATCATGTGTCAGTATTTCATCTGTTTTAAAGGCTAAATAATATTCCATTGTGTGGATACACCATACTTTATCCATTCATCCATCAGTGGACACTCGAGTTGTGTGTCTGCCTCTTGGCTGTTGTGAATGCTGCTGCTATAAACATAGGTGCACAAATGTCTCTTTGAGATCCTACTTTCAATTTTTTGGCTATTATACACCTGAAAGTGGAATTGCTGAATCATCTGGTAATTTTGTTTTATTTTTTTTAAGGGACTGCCATACTGTTTTCCACAGTAGCTGCAGCATTTTACATTCCCACCAACACTACACAAGATTTCCAATGTTACTGTCACCTCATCACCAAGATTCGTTATTTTCTGGTTTTCTGACAGTGGCCATCCTAACAGGTGTGTTAGTTATCTAACTGTGGTTAGCAGAATGTCTTCTGCTTCTTCCTTCTTCTGCCTGGGATGAAGCTTGGAACTACATCTGTCACAACTTGAGGTCTCCGGGTGACAGAATGAGCAAGACATGAAAGATGGTGGGACACAGGGACAGAGCTGTGGAGCCCGGTGGCCCTGTAGGCAGCTCCACCAAGGCTAGTAGAAGCTGCCTCCCTCCAGACTTCTCGTTAAGTCAGAAACAATGCACTGCCGTTCGCCCAAGCCACAAATAAATTGGGATTTCTGTTCATTTTAGCCAAACGCATTCTTAGATACATCAGGCACATGAAGATCTACTGTGGATTTTTCAACAAACTCTTTAGGACAGATTGGAATGGCATCTTATGTCAGCAGTTCGGTTCTAAAGTTATCAGGCAAGGAGAAAAACCACGTTTGTTTTCAATTATCCTTGAAAAGCCCCCGGAACATGCGTCAAGTACAGTAAACACGGTGTGAGAGAGCCTGTACCACTGTGGCCATCGTGGAGAAAAAGCTCAGACTCACAGCTTGAAAAGATTTTATCATTTTCTAGGAACTGCACTGTCGGGGGCGAGAGAACACTTATTAGCCCAAAAGCAGGCAGCGCCCCTCCTCCCCGGGGTCCCCAACACAGAGGGACGGTCAAGTCTCTTTGAAAACCTGAGTGCACGAGCTCCGCCCCCCTCCCAAGGACACCCTTGCTGCAGGGGAAGAAATCTTTTAAGTTAACCAATACTGGGAAGGCTATTAGAAAAAGGTGCTGATGGTGCACATTTGAAGGAGGTCACAGTACTTATCGGGTACGAGTTTCTGAGTCTACTCAGGGGTGCTTATCCAGGGAGTGAAGTGCTGAGAGTCATGAGGACACTCACAGCGGCCCCAGGAAGCAAACTGCTAAGGGTGGTCCTGCGAGTCAGGATTGTGCATTTAGAACATGCAGCATGGATGCCACGCAGGACGGAAGGGGCTGGTTTCCTTATTTCAGGCACATCCGTGTACCACGCTGGCAACAGGAATGCTCTCTTGTCAGTCTAATGTGGCACCAGAACGCATCTCTGAGGACCAGGGAAGTACAGATGGTTCCTTGACTTAACGACGACGGGGCCACGTCCTGGTAACCCGTCATGAGCTGGTGATATCTTAAGTCAAAAAATTCACTTAACGTCCCTCACACCTACAGGACATCGTAGCCTAGCCTGCCTCAAACGAGCTCAGGATGCCTTCACTAGACCACAGCTGGGCAAAAATCATCTAAGGCAACGCTGATTTCATAATAAAGCTGATTTCATCTCATTTATCGAATACCGCACTCAAAGTGGAAACCGGAACCGTCCTGTAGGCACTCAAAGGGCAGTTTCTGCCGAATGTGCATGGCTTTGGCACTGTTACAAAGTTGATAGACTCTAAGTCGAGCCATGGTAAGTTGGGAGTCTCCATAGCTGTCTTAACGTTTAATTAAATACCTGCATCTCACTGAGACCTGAGACGCACAGGGGGCCATGGGGGTCCTTGGGGGCACAAACCCACCCCTTCTCCTTCCCGGGCTGTGAGCAGGGCACAGGAGGTGGCCTGCACCAGGGTGCACCTGGCTCTCCCCCTTGCCCAGGGTACATGTCTGGAGAATTTGCATACATTAAGCACCTTAAGCATGGACTCCACTTGGCATTCCAGGTCCCTCGGTAGGTGACGTGCTTCTTGCTTTTGCACAGGCTGCTCCCGAGGCAGCATGAGACAGTGGTTCAAATCCCGGCTCTGACACTTACCAACTGTGTAGTTCCTAGCCAGTCAACTACTCTGTGCCTCGGTATCCTCATGTGTGAAACGTGGATAATGATAGTACCTGCTACACTGGGTTCTGGTGATGACTGGATAAGATAATACATGCATGTTACCTAACTTGGGGCTTGGTGCTTAATAATTGCAGTGTCTGCTGCTATCCATAGCACAGTAAGACACAGTAGCATTTCTTGGTCGCCATTTGAACTGACGCAGCTACGCCTCTCGCCACAGCCAGGCCTACCGACTTGCACGACGAGGCCACATACGTGCTTCGGAATAATTTCCAGTGCTTGCGTGTGCCAAAATCAACAAGGTCCTTAACGCCAAAAGGTCTCCAGAGCAAAAAGAAGGTTAAATTCTCCCTGAGATCCCTGCCACCTAGCACCATTTGCAGAGCCATTTCTATTGGGTAAGCCCATCAACAACTAGATGTTTCTACTAGGTCATATTGAGCAGTGTGCATCTCTGATTAGAATTAGGGTCAATGCATCAATCACATTCATACATACTCAGACCCGTAAAAAGTTTAACAAAACCTTTAGTACTTTACAAGTTGCAACTCATCAGTGGGCACAAGAAGTCTATGAGGCCAGTATCATGGATCCTTATCACATGGAGAAAGGAACTGGGGCACATGAAGTCACACAAACAATGGACAGCCATGACACCTCCCCGCCCCGAGAAAGCAGAGGTTTGATTGTCACCAATAGCTTAATTTTTTTTTTTTTTTACTTAACGTATTGCAAGATCATTTCTGCATGAGAAACTATCAACCTGTCTCATTCTTTTTAGTAGGTGGGCAACATTCCAAAGTGAAACTGTAACAGGATTGTTCTTGGAATAATTTCATGCACAGGTAGTTTAAATTTATTAGGATATGCATCAAAAAGTCAGTTTGTGTAATTTGAGGTTTTTACAGTAAGAAAGTAAGACTTTTACAGAAAGCAAGTTTTCTTATGAATTTAATAATTTGGATTCCCTATGTAGTAAGGAACGTGAGCCCATTAATGTGAAAAAAAAAGTCACAGAATCATAGAAGGAAGGGGACAAGGTGCGTATTTAAAGGGAAATAAATGTATGCTTCCATTTCAACCACCTAAATCCAGCCCAGGGCTCGGGAGAGAGCTTCCTCTCCACATAACACGAGCATTCAGTGCCCCCCGTGTCATAAATCCAGCCCGCTGCCGGCAAAGGTCCCCAAAAGCACAGCCCTCCCGCAACACGCATGTCAGCAAGCACGTGAGTTATCGTCCGTTCCCACGGTTTTTCTTCTCCATTTCCCCACATAACAGAATGTAGATGTTTCTAAAAGCGGGATAGGAAGCCAAAGGACAAGTCAGAGCCACAAAAGAGACCCTTTAAGCCATCAGAGACGCAGGACTGTGCAAGTCCTCTGCTGGTATTTCCAGAGCTCCCGGGGACTGCAAAGGGCGGAAGCCACCACGCATTTAAGCGAGTCCCCGCTTGGACTCCCCGGGGTCATTTATCTTTCTTAGCACCTCTGGGGAATGGAGAAGACGGCACTGCTGACAGAGTGCACAAGATTCATTGCCACGCCGAGAAGAGGAGGAAGCCGAGCAAACAGAACTCTTTTCATCCCTGCAGGGCAGAAAATCCCCAGGGGAAGAGTCGGGGGTTTGTTGGAGCAGGAGGAGGAGGAGATGCAGCCTGCTTTCCCGTGCACCGGCCGCTCCCGGGCACCCGCGTATCTTGGATACAAATGCCCTTTAGAGGCAGAGCAATCCCACTCCTGGGGGATTCACCCCGATGAAACAATTAAAGTAAAAAAGGTGCAGGCATCCACTTAAGCATTCCACGCAGGGAGCCCGCTGCATGCCGGGCAGCACTGCAGGTGTGGGGACTGCAAGAGTGACCCAGGCAGACGTGCCGCAGCGGAGGGGAGCAGGTGACAGGCAGGTACGCAGCCCACAAGTCCACCGCAGAGGATGTGAAATGTCACGAAGCCGAGAACACGAGATGACGTGGAGCAGCAGGTGAGGGGGGCAGAGGTCATTTCAAGGGAAGCAGGAAAGCCTTCACTCGGGGAGAAACTGGAGGTGAGGGTTGACCCTCAAGAAAGAGTCTGTCGGATGCATGGAGATACGGAAGCGGCAGGATGCTCCGGGCAAAGGAAGAGCTGGTGCAAAGGCCCTGGGGTAGAGACAAGCTGGACTTCTCCCAAGAACAGAAAGAGGGCTTGTGTGTCTGGGGAAGGGGGGTGCATTGAGGGCATCGTTGTTCACCCCAAAAGACACTCAGAGCAGGGTTATCTAGACCAGGCATCCTCGAACTACGGCCCGCAGGCCACATGGGGGTGTTTTTGCCCATTTGTTTTTTTACTTCAAAATAAGATATGTGCAGTGTGCATAGGAATTTGTTCATAGTTTTTTTTAAAACTATAGTCCGGCCCTCCAAAGGTCTGAGGGACAGTGAACTGGCGCCCTGTTTAAAAAGTTTGAGGACCCCTGATCTAGACTAAGGAATCACAGAAACAAAAATATATATGAATGGTTAAAAAAAAACCAAACAAGAGCATAATACCGAATAAAGTATCTTCATATTCACTAGGACTTTTTTTTTTTTTGCTTGGAAGCAGCACAAATCAACTTGAGCTGCCACGAAGGACGTGGTGTTTTCATAACGCAAACTGAGCGCAGTTCATCCGAATCCCAGGCTCCACCACTCACTAGCCATGGGGACTCAGGAAAATGCCTCACGCCTCGATTTTCCCAGCTGTAAAATGGGGATGAGAGATATAAGCTCTGTAGGTTATTGTGTTAAACGGGATGACACTTACGAACACGGTGCACGGTACTGGGAAGGCAGTACGCACGCTACAAATATTCACCACTAAAGTGGAGATCGGGACTATCACAGCGAACAGAGGTCGGGAGGACACTAAGCGAATAATCACGCATATAAAATGTAAAATTGCATCTGTTACGAGTTCCGTGGATAAGAATTGCAGGGCATCACGAGGGCATAAAGAGGGTCACTGCCTTATCAGCAGTGTGTCACAGGTCTCCCCGGGCAAGTGACAATTTTCCCCGCAGCCCAATGTTCACACATCACACACGTCCACTGGGATACGTTTGCTTTCTTCTCTGCCTCTTTGGGGACTTGGGTTTCAATCTTCCTTCCTCCTCATGCACTCATCTCCCTCTTCTTCATAGGCCCTCCTCCCGACAGCTCGAGAGAACCTGCTTCGGGTCCGACCTCACGATCACAGGCTGCACACCTCTGTCTCGGTTCCAACTCTGTGTTCTCCATGCAGAGGTTTTCACGGATGTCTCCTCAACGGGGTGTAACCCCCAGGTAAGCTCCACACAGTTACCAGACGGGAGCGGGCCCCCCTGCGTCAAATCAGTTTGGGGATGGGGTGAGGAATAACCAGGGGTCGGTAACCAAAGATCCAAAGCCCAGTGGTTAGTAATCAAACAGCGAACTGTAACCTGGGCGGAGGCTCCAAACACATGACCACTACAGCTATACAGAGATCGTAACAAGAGCAGAAACTACGAGGAAGTTTGACACAGTGTGACGCGAACAAAAGCAGGGGGGAAAAAACTTCACATACACAACGGTTACAACTGTGCATGGATGTGGGCAAAGACTGCGAAGGAACAGGCAAAAATAAGAACCACTGAAATGGTCACCGGCTTAGCCTCCAGAGACGGCCTGTGGGGATTCTAACCTGTCCGCCGCATTCCACAGGATGGCCTTGGGCAAGCTGAGTGATTTCTCGGTGCCTCGATTTCCCCACCTGCAAACTAGGAAATGCTGACAGCCCCTATTTCACGCAACTGTGAGGATTAAGTTTGCAAACACGGATAAGTAAGGGGCACAGGACAGTGCTGGGCATTTAGAAAGCCGTGAGTAAATGTTACCCACGATCGTTGCAGTCACAGGTTTGGCATGTAGCTTCCTATCATCTTCAAGTCTTTAAAAATAAAAAATAGAACGATCTCAATAAAATGCTTAGCCTCAATTCCCCCGGAAGTTGCATGACCCAAAGAGGAACACACTTGCACCCTTTAGATGTTAGATAACTGAAGGTGCTGCTGTCAGCTCTGATTTTATCTTGCGTTTATTTGAGGTCCCCCCCCCTTGCTCGTTCCTCCCCTCCCCGCCCCCACTCTTCTGCAACACGGGCTTTGGATGACAACAGGAACACTACGAAAAAATCCGCCGTCTGGGCGGGATGCCACCGCAGCTGCACAGAGTGAGCAACGACCTTGCAAAGTCTCTCTCTGGAGCAGACGTCGCGATCCGCTAGCGTCGGGCGCTGGAAAACCATCGGCCCTGTCCGTGCAGGGGCTGCTGGGGGGAAATACAAATGGCCCCTTTGCCAGCTATGGTTGCTGGGGGCTGCCACATTTCTGCTGTCATTAGCATTTCTGCAACAGAAACAATAAAGGGGTGGGAAGTGACCGGCAGATGCCGGGGGGCTCCGGCAGGTAACGGCGAGAGGTAGGGGAAGACCCAGGAAGGGGATAAAACCGCCACGGACGGCATCAAGGCACAACCTGTTACCAGGGGTCTGCCTTTATGCTCAACTCCCTGGGCCACCCCTCCTCCTCTCCGTCTGCCCCCGCATTCCAGTATCGGGGGGCACTGAATCTGCTGCCCGGAAACACACATCTGGCAAATCCCACAGTCACAATTATGGTGAAAATATAATTCTTTCTATCATCTAAACTATCCTATCACCTATCCATAAAGAAGTCTATAACTACATATTTACCATCAGGTTATAAGAAATTCTATGATCTACCCACTCACCTAAATCCTATCGATCATCTATCAGCCAAACTATTCTATCACCTATCTATAAAGAAGTCTATAACTACATATTTATCATCAGGTTATAAGAAATTCTATGATCTACCCACCTAATCTATCACTCACCTATATCCTATCGATCATCTATCACCTAAACTATTCTATCACCTACCTATAAAGAAGTCTATAACTATATATTTATCATCAGGTTATAAGAAATTCTATGATCTACCCACCTAATCTATCACTCACCCATATCCTATCGATCATCTATCACCTACACTATTCTATCACCTACCCTTGAAGAATTCTAACTACACATTTATCAGGTTATAAAAGTTCTACGATCTACCCGCCTAATCTATATCCTATCGATCTTCTATCTATAAAGTATCTTTATCTACCTAATGCTCGGTACCCTGAGCTACCCTGCTTCAATAATAAAGAAAACAAGAACTTTCTCCTTTAGTCTTGGTAAGAAACCAATATCCACACCTAATGAGCCTGAAAATTGAGCCGTAATGAATTTTGTGTTGTGCCGGCGATTTCAAAGGAATCATTCCAAGGAGGCTGGGGAAAGATACATCTTCATCCCCTTTGTTCCATAAAAGCAAAGCCTCGAGGAGGAAACACAGGGAAAAGGTCTCATTCCCATGCCGGGAACGCCTGGCCATCTCCCAGGAAGCCAGCGACTCCACCCGGGCGTTGACCGGGGTCCCAGGGAAGGGAGAACCCAGCAGGGGACCGCCTGCCTGCAGGGCTGAGGTCAAGGCACCTCTGCCAGGTGTGGGCTCTGAAGCTGCCACTCGAGAGGTGTCACCCCTGCCGCTTGGGGAGTCCTTTCGGAAGCCGGAACAGAAAAGCTCAGCCCCTTCCAACAACGTTTGCCAAATATTGTCCCCCACGCCCTCACCCCCAAATTTTCCATAGTGTCCCCCCTTTTTGGATCTTTCTCAGGGACCAGGGGGTGACGACTAGTCAAGAAAGCCTAACGGTTACCCCTCTTGTTCCGTATAAGACACAGAGAAACGACAGCCCCGCTCTGCTGCTTGTATTTTGGTTCGCTACTTTGTAAACGTTGCTTAATCTATTTTTCGAACAGCAGCGTACTTGGTAACAAACATATTTAAATTGGATACTTAAGAAATTGGATACTTAAGACCGTGTTCCTTAATCATTTATGCGAGTTCTACCTTCTTAGCTAGGAGACCTTCTTAGCTAGGAGACAAGTAACAAGAACGGCTTGTCAGGTCTGTAGCTACATTTTTAGATAATAGCCTTCAAAAAAAAAAAAAATTCCTTCCTCCCAAGGAGGGGGAAAAAAAAAAGACATCGCCTTTTATCATGAAATCCACTCCTTCTTTAGCTGCTTTTAATCGACATCTATACCCTCGGGAAGGAAAATAAATCTATACCTCTGAATAGCGGCAATTCCAACAACAAAGTAGGGCTCTTGGACGTGTTTTTGTGTTAACAAAGGTGTTGTTAAATATCTGCACCACTTATGTCTGATTTAAGTCACTTTAGAAACCCCCAGACAGTGGCTAAGAGTTGTCATCAGCCGGGTCTATAAATTGTAAACCTTCCCCAGGGCGAAGTGCCACTTGTGATGTTTGTTACCGTGATTTCGTGTGACGCTTGTCTAAGCAGGAACGGGAAGCCCTTTCTCTAAGAGCAGCGGCTCAGGGCTGGTCGCAAACCACGGGTACCAAAGGTGGGGGTGGGGGTCAGAGAATCAGACCACGTTACTGAGAGACTAGACTCATTTTTTTCTACTATGTAATACTGAAACTGCCCTTACAAATTAATAAAAAGGGGAGGTGCACAATGAGAACAGTGATGGGGACCCAGCTAAAAATGATGACAATCATCCACTGCCCCCCTGCCCCCCGTTTGCTTCTCTGCAATGGCCACTCCGGAGCCACGGGCTGGTGGCCATTCTCAGCGTTCCCCACAGGCAGCACCACCTTTTGGAAACCCAGGGGTAGTTTCTGGGGTATCTTCCAGGCCCTGCATCCCAGTGGGACAGCTGGCCCACCCAGGACAGCGGCCCACACCCAGGAACTGACTCGCCTGGGTCTGGTGGCCCCCGCCCAAGAGCCTGGCCAGCAAAGACGACAATTCCCACCACCTTGTGGTTCCGTCCCAAACCCAGCCAATCAGCAGATTCCATGGCCTGCGGCAAACTGCCTTTAAAACGCCTGCCTCCCAAATTCTCGGGGAGGCAGATTCGAGAAATTTCTGCCATCTCCCCACTTAGCGCCCTGCAGAGTGAACTTTCTCTGCCGTAAACTCCCTGCTGACTCAGCGTACTGGCTTCCTCTTAGGTAGCGGACAGATGGACCCGGTTGGGTGGCAACATATCACCTAGCAGTTAAAAACTGGCAATTAATTCAAACTTTTAAAAATCTCTGTGTGGGGCCAACAGGATATACATGTGTAAGCTGGGTTCAGCCTGCAAAGTCTCACTTCCGAGCCTCCGATTAGGAGTTTCCGTACTGGGCCAGAACACCAGCCCGGCCTGCTTCATTGCACCCCCTCCTGCCAGAGTCAGCAAAGCACATTCACTCACCACCCGGTAGACACAAAACTGCCATGAGAGGCCGGGCGTGGTGGCGCGCTGTAATCCTAGCACTCTGGGAGGCCGAGGTGGGAGGATCACTCAAGGTCTGGAGTTCGAGACCACCCTGAGCAAGAGCGAGACCCCCGTCTCTACTAAAAATAGAAAGAAATTAATTGGACAACTAAAAATATATGGAAAAAATTAGCCGGGCATGGTGGCACATGCCTGCAGTCCCAGCTACTCGGGAGGCTGAGGCAGCAGGATTGCTCAAGCCCAGGAGATTGAGGTTGCTGTGAGCTAGGCTGACGCCACGGCACTCACTCTAGCCTGGGCAACAAAGTGAGACTCTGTCTCCAAAAAAAAAAAAAAACACCACTCCAGAGGAGGACTCTCCTCTTCCCTTGTAACATCCCAATTTCTCATCACACCCTTTTACAAGATGCAAGAATCATTAGTTTCCACCAAGAGCACCTCAAATATCAAAACAACAACAAAAGAAATCCCAACTACTACAGTGCCCACACGGTAGTAGTAATATTCACCAGGGATTAGGGGCTTGGGGGGGGGGGAGGTCAAACTCACAACTAAAGGACTCGGTGAGCGTTGTAGAGGGGAAGGGCGTGCCTCTAACCCACGCTAGGGTGAGGCAAAGACAACACGTAACCAAAAATGTTTGTACCCTCATAATACCCTGAAATTTAAAAAAAAATCCCAACTACAAATAAATTTAATTCAAAAACAAAATTAAGAACAAGCCAACTATCACTCTACTGCCTCCATAGGATTTTTAAAAATCTAAGAGAAAAAAAAGTAAAAAAAAAAAAAAAGACAAATCACCACGAACTTTTTCTTCTTCCCCATTCTTAAAAAGAATCACCAGAAATTGCCCTCTTTAAGTTTCTAAAAGTTTTGTGAGTTTCGACAAATTAGAGAACCCAGTTCTCGAATCTCACCAGTTACTCGCTCCCGGGCTTGGCTGCCCACACAACCCAGGATGGGGTCTCGGGGCTCAACCCTATAAACGTCTCAATGATTCGCGCCGATCTGGATCCTACGCGGTTTCCGACACAGGGGTAAGACGGGTCTGGAGAACGTGTCGGTAGTTGTTTATCGTCCCTGGAAGGCCCGTGGGAACACTTGGCACCACTGGGTGCAGTGACCCCGCGCGTTGAGGATGCTTTAGAACATCGTTTGCAAGCTGCTGATGCACTTGGATGATTTTAGAGAATATGAGTCTTTTACAGCAAATAAATGTTTGGAATCGGTGACACTAAAAAACAGTAGCCTGAACATGGTTTTATTTTTACCTGTTTGGGTAGGGGGCAGTGTGGGAGGAATTGCTATAATCCTAACGTCGTGAGCTTAAGCTTTGTATGTTATTTTGGTTTTTACCGTAGGAGGAGGGTGTTCTAAGGTCTGTCTCTATGAGCCACATCTGGACTTTTCCATCATCGATATTCAGGTGCTTACTGCTGCATGTGGCAACGGACTCTAGATTTCTGAATGAAAAGGACAATAATAAAGGCTATGTGAATGAAAAAGAACTGTGACTTTAAAAAGGTAAAAGTTTATTTCTGTCTCATGTAAACGCTGTCTAGTGCGCTAAGCATTCCAGGGCTAGAATTGCACCTCCCTGACCAGGAGGGAACCTGACCCTTTCCATCTTTTCCCATGACTACTCTTAAAGCATCCTCACACAACACAGAGGTTGCAACAGCTCCAGGCATCACATCCAAAAATCCAGCCAGCAGGAAGGATGAAAGACTTAAAAGATCCAATGACACTCTACAAAAAAAGACACCTGCACTCGAATGTTTATAGCAGCACAATTCATAATTGCAAAGCTGTGGAAACAACCCAAGTGCCCATCAATACATGAGTGGATTAAGAAAATGTGGTATATGTATACCATGGAGTACTACTCAGCTCTAAGAAACAACGGTGATATAGCACACCTTGTATTTTCCTGGATAGAGCTGGAACCCATTCTACTAAGTGAAGTATCCCAAGAATGGAAAAACAAGCACCACATGTACTCACCAGCAAACTGGTATTAACTGAGCAGCACCTAAGTGGTCACATAGGAACTACAGTAATGGGGTATTGGGCAGGTGGGAGGGGGGAGGGGGACAGGTATATACATTCATACGTGAGTGAGATGTGCACCGTCTGGGGGATGGTCACACTTAAAGCTCAGACTTATTGGGGGAGGGGGGCAAAGGCATTATTTGAAACCTTAAAATATGTACCCCCATAATGTGCTGAAATAAAAAAAATAAATAAATAATAAAAAAATAAGAGGCATTTGCTTTTCGAGGATAGCTCTGGAAATCTCCCATTAACACTTTCACTTGCTGAGTCAAATGGCTACCATCTAGCTACAAGAAGTGCCAGGAAGTACGGTTTTTACCCCAGCTGGCTATGGGCTCAGTTTAAACTGGGGTTCTATTTTTAAGGAAGGAGAACGAATATCAGAAGACTCTAACCATAGTCAGGGTCCCACACACTTTTAGTCATAGCCCCATTGTGGACAAGTCTCATGTTTTAATATCATCATCATCATCATCATAGATCTTTGACTCCCATTGGCCCCAGTAATCCTTACAACCACCCTCCCCCGGAACAGGACTCCCCCCTCCATTTCATCACTGAGGGACGGAGAGCCCGGCAGACTGAACTGCCCCAGGTGGCACACTGCGTAGCACTCGCCTATTCTCACCTGGGGGAACAGTTCACCTCCACAGATAATTACTCTGTCCCCGCTGGGAACAGCCATGACCTTCCTGCCTCTCGGGTATTTACAGGTGAGCAGAGACGTCTCCAAGGGGAAGCCCAGGGTTTTAACTTAGCTCACAGAATCTTTCGGGCCCAGCATGCTTTTGTCAAAGTTAGATGTTAACCTTTAAAAATGGGAGGTTTTGTGTAGAAATCTGGACATCCGCCTGTTCTCGGGAGAGAGGAGATTCAGGAACCCCGGGCCCTCGTTCCCCGACGGCAACCATCCCTCGGAAACCGAGGCGCTGCCATCACCTCTAAGCCAGGGCGCATCTGCATGGGGACCGTGCTTTCACCTGGCCGCTTCACTACCACCTGCTGCTTCACCTGCCTGGCTCCGTGGGCATCCGTGGGAAGGGGGAGGGTCTGAAGACAGAGAGCCGTGCGGCAAGACAAGGCTGTAATCGCTGGATGTCAGGCCTCGCGAGCCCCCGCTGCACCTGGTACACAGATAAATAACCGAAAAGGACCGCAGGGCTATTAATCTGGTACCTTTTATCATCGTTAAATGGAAGAGAAAATTGAAACAGTGGCTGGGATCTCTCTTTGATCTACAGCAAAGGGATGTTAATAACCATGTTTCCGGGGAGAGAGCTGATTAACACGGAACTTAGCAGTGTTCCAGCAACAGCCATTGTCAGGCACGCTCATAGTAAATTAATTTCTAACGAGCTCCCGAACACGCGAGCGAGAGGACGGTTCTGGTTGCCATGGCCGTGCGCGCTGCGGGGAAGCGATAGCAGCTTGAGCTCTGTGGGCTTAAAGGCATGTTGTGGGGGTACAGAGTGAATACAACAGGTTATTGTGTCTAGTCAAAAGGTTTATTGCAAGACTTTTTTTTTTTTTTTTTATCTATAAAATTCTAAGATCAGGGTTTGGTTTTAAGTCTCTTAACAATCCTACAGATAGCAACACAGAAATCGCCACGTTTCTTTTCCCTAGCCTTTTATGTCTAAATGTTTAAGTGGCTCATCTGTCTTAATCTATGGGAGTGTCGTGATCTTTCTTGTCTTGTGTGTTATAAAAACAGCTCCAAACAGCAAAGGAGGCAGACTCCGCAAAGCAGGCTGAGAAAACTCTCACGACGGTTGGACATGAGGCTGGACGTTTGCTGAGAGTCTTATTTGGAGCACCCAAAACAAGCAACTCGTAACATATTTCAAGTCATGTTGTACATCAATTTTTGTCATTTAAAAAGTGATCCCCAAATACGATGGCTTATACAACCCACAAGTGTTTTTTTTTTTTTTCTTCACATTTAGAGAATTCTAGGTTAGTAGGGCAGTTCCGAAACTCAATATGTGGCTCCCACCACTGGATCCAAAGTGGCTGTTACAGTTCCCACCATCACATCTACATCCCAGCCAGCAGGATGCAAAGAACCAGGGCACACACATTTACCCTTTTTAAAGAAAAGGCCTAACTGGTACATCAATTGCCTCTCACGTTACACTGGCAGGAGCTTAATTGCCTGACCTCCCTGGGATGCAGCACAGGCTGGGAAATGCAGACGTCAGCTGGGTCTCCACAGGCCCAGCTAAAACTCGGGAATTACGTTATCAAAGAAAGCAGGTGAGAAAGCATCCTGTTGTGCAATTAGCAGTCAGAACCATGGTGGAGAAGAGAGCTCTTCTTGCATTAGAAAGAAAAATGTCAAAATGCTCACGTCCTTTCCGAACACACCCTTGTGTGTAACGCAATGGACAGAGGGACATTCGTGATGGGGTAAACACATCCTATGTCCCCCAACATAACAGACACGTGAAAACATAGCACAGCACAGGATGAGCGCCCATTACCCGAGATGCTTGACACAGGAAGTGTTCCAGATTTTGGATTTTTTATTTCTGCAATATTTTGCACCACGCTTTACCAGTTCAGCAACCTGCACCCAAAACCCTTAAATCCGAAATGCTTCGGTGAGCATTTCCTTAGAGCGTGCCGTGTCAGTGCTCAAGAGTTCGGGATTTTGGAACATTTTGGGTTTCAGGTTTTTTGGATTCGGGATGCTCAAAACCTGCACTTCAGACCAAGGGCTCTGCAACTGGACACCTTGTGTTTGATTACTGCTTCTGCTACCTCCTAGCATTTCCATCGTGGACAGGCTGCTTGACCTTCCCGTGCGTGCACCTTTGTTCCATTGCAAAAACAGCAGGGGGGGGGCCTTTGTTTCATTGCAAAAAATGGCAGGAAGGGGGTGCAGACTGCACATAGCTCAGGGGACCATCAAAGAATTACGTGACACAACACTTGCAAAGGTCACAAAATAGTCCCCGGCACCCTGCCCAGGCACCCGCCAGGGGGAAAGGAAGAAAGTGGAGGGAAGCCTGGGCTCATCCCTTGTACACCTGCGTCAGTCCCACAGCTTTCCCCCACCGCTGGGGAGGTGGGAAGTGTGATCCGGACACTCTTTTCCCTCCTCAATGTTCTGACCAGGAGACAGGCTCTTCATGACAATGACTCTGTTCCTGTTCACGACACTCCCCTAAATCCTGTTTCCAGAGCTGGGCTCCTCTTGCTCGTGTCTGCTGTCTTTGCAGTAAGCCGGTGCAGTCTCTGCTAGTGAACGTTGCCCTAAACCCAAAAACCGTAACACTGTTTTCGCTTCTCTAAAGCGGCAGTTCTCTGGGCCGAGCAACCGGGGTGTTTTTTTCCCGTGAAGCCGCGGCCAGTTCAGTAACTGCCACCCCGTCCTGGTTTTCCTCTATCTCCCCCCACCCTCGTCTCCCCTCTTCCCTCTCTCTCCTGCAGCCCTGGCCCTGAGCCCCCACCCTCAAAATAGCACACAGACTTTGCCTCAGGTTCTTTTTTTTCTAGACACCTGGGCTAGGACAGGTAGCAACTTCCTGTTTTTAAGCCAGCTGTTCATTAAACTCACATGTCAATAGGTTCCAGGCAGGAAGCAACGAGTGACTTGGCCCGGCGAGGTGGCTCACGCCTGTCATCCCTGCACTCTGGGATGCCAAGGCATGTGGAGTGCTCGAGGTCAGGAGTTCAAAACCAGCCTGAGCAAGAGCAAGACCCCGTCTCTACTAAAAATAGAAAGAAATTAATTGGCCAACTAATATATATAGAAAAAAATTAGCCGGGCATGGTGGCACATGCCTGTAGTCTCAGCTACTCGGGAGGCTGAGGCAGGAGGATCGCTTGAGCCCAGGAGTTTGAGGTTGTTGTGAGCTAGGCTGCCGCCACGGCACTCACTCTAGCCTGGGCAATAGAGTGAGACTCTTGTCTCAAAAAAAAAAAAAAAAAAAAGACAAAGACTAGTGACTCGAACCTGGTCTAGGAGGAAATAAGGAAGGGGGTGTGGCCAGGACCATCCAAGCATTTGCGGCTGCTCAGCTCTGGCTGGTCGCTTCCAGAAGGACCTTTTTTGTCCACGGCTGCCCACAAAAAACCAAAAATCCCCACCTTTTTGTAAGCTCTCTCAACTTTTAAATTTTTGGAAGCTAATATTATACAAATTCTCCAAGCTACTGTAAGAGCTGATGCTTTGCAAGCTTAACGAGGGGTCCTCTGTAACCTCCGCACCGTGACCCCTAGCACCGTCGCCCAGACAGGTTTCGCGGGAGATCCAGAACATTTTGGAGAGGACCTCACCTCCGTCAGCAGGGGACGAGAGGGAGCTCAGAGTGGCCGTGTTTTTTCTGAGAAGGACCATCCTTCCCCAGGAGGAGCCAGGGGTGGTCTGGGTGCAAGTGCTCCAGGGAGACACGAACTCCCCCACACCCCTGGGCTCCATCTCCCCTTCGTCAGGGGGAGGGGAGCCTCAGGGCCTTGCACACTCCTGGCAAGACCCCTTCCCGGTGTCCCCGCCCCTCTCAGCTCCCGTGGCTCCTCCACCACCACGTGCCTTGAGAGAATAAGAGCCAATGGTGTCTTCACGTGCCACGTCCTTGTCCATTCCTGGCTCCCCCAGAGCTCTTAACTCCCTGATCCGCCAGGCAATAAGCTGGTGCGTCGATATATAAGTGACGGACGGGCAGTGGAGAGACCTCCCCTCCCCTGCCCGGCCCCTTCCCCACATCCGTCACATTTTACTTGCTTTCCTGTTTCCCTTCATCTCTGTGCGCTTGTGAGTATCTGGCATCTGAAACAGTTGCTTGGCGAGTAGCAGGTCCCCAAGAACACTGGTTGCTAAATGCACGAACATGGGAACAAGTCCCCGGACAGCGCCGTGGTTCTGAACCTGCCGGGGAGAGGCCGGTGCTTATGCAGGGGGGAGGGGGTCTCCAAGAGCAGCTGTCAGGACCAGAGGAAGAGGTGGGTTTGGGGGGTGAAGGAACATTGCTCCCACCATCACCCACACCTGCTGTCCCTCCTGCCACACACGGGGCTTCCACAGATTTTACATGAAGCAAAAAAACCCAACTGCTCCTTATATTTTTAAAACACGAATGAATGCTATCTTAGGACACACTGAGCAAAGATTAAAGAGGGAAAAAAAAGTTACTGAGACACACACACCCTAGTGCATGTATGTCGTGAGAAAGTCAAATACGGAGCTCCTTGGGGGATGAGAAGATACAAGACTCCGGGGCTGATGTATCCGCAAAGATGTGCTGCTCCTCCCAGCAGCTCCCGAGAGAGGTCCACAGTGTCAGAAATGCAGGTTTTGGCCTGAAGGCCATTTGCATAGCCACCAACCCTCCTGACATGTCCCTGTCTCATGGGGACAGCTCCCCAGAGGAGTACAGGCATCTCAGAATGGCCACAGGATTAAAATATTCCATTGAACTGTCTTAGCAAGTCAGGGAGGACCCAGGGGACGGGAAGACAGGCCCTGCCCTACACGGCTTCTGTGTGTACCTAACATCTCTAGTAATCGGAAAGGAGGTTAATTTTCCTTGACTCTCGTGGCAGCTACGTGGAGTTTTATTTTATTGGCCCTGTTTATTACATAGCTCCAGTCCTGTAGAAGAATCTATTTTGTCTGTCCAATTATAAATATGTGGGTTTTAAAGTGTCACTGCTGACACTTGTCAATCATAGCTGCCAAAGCCCCCACGTACTGCTCAAACATGCCCTGTTTTGTCACTGGGGAAAAAAGAAAAAAAAACAAAAACCTGCAGAAAAGAGACTTGCAATAATCAATCAGCTCCCTGGTAGGAATAAGGACAGAGCTCCGTGGCATCGTGTTTAATGTCGTGTTTCTTCCTACACTCCAGGGCCATGGCATGCTCTGCATCCAACTGGCTGGTTTCATGCTTCCATGTGAAATAGAGAGAGGGAGAATCTCCGCTCTGTGCATTGGAATGCGGCAGGGAAATCCTAGAATAGGACGCTGGAGGAGCCGCAGGGCTCCCGGCTGCCCGGCAAGAGCGAACGCGCAGGACGGCCCAGGGAGGGGCGAGTGCTACGCCGTGGGTGGCTGGGAACACTTTGCCCCCACCACCCCCAAATCAGCTGAAATTCAACCAAAGAAATGCCACTTTCCTTCCTCTCTGTGATTTCTACCAGGAAAAAAAAATAATAAAACACTAACCATGTTGCTGTGACATCCCTTCATTTAATCTGGCTTTGACCCTGAACTTGTAGATGCTAACACTGCGGCCTCTAGGCATTTGATGGAAGGACAGGAGGAAGGGGGAAAGATCAAAGGGATGTAAGGTAGATAAGGAAGGAGAAGAACGTTTTCTCTGGAAGGACCCTCCTCGTTTCACAGGTGGCAGGAGGACACCTCTGGACAGGCACCAGCACCTGCTCGGCCAAAGTCAAGTGCCGTGACCTGGAGGACTTCCTTTCTCCCTTCTGAGTCTGCTTCTCCACGGTTAATGGAAGCCCTATACTGAGATGATCTCTAAAACTCTTCGGCTTAGTCTCAGCGCCAGAAAGAGAGAGGTTTCGTTTGCCCAAATTGATCAGAAAGTAGAAATAAAGACATTGAATTCACTCTCCCTAAAAGCCTCAGTCCTGTCCATTAATCAAAAGGCCACTGGGCCACTTTCCTTTAATGAGAGAAGGTGCAAACCACCCCTGGGTAAACAGAAGGTAAGCCGTGAGCTCCTCTCGGCTTCCTCCCAAAACTCCATTACCGGGACAGAACGGAGCAGGTAGGAAGAGGCAGACGCCGCCAGGGTATAGAGCACGCGGGAGAAGACGGCATCAGATGCACCGTGACATTTTGGGGAAGACAAAATGCCAGGGAAGCGGTGACAGCTGGGTTTGCAGAGCAAACAGCAGCCCAAATCCTGCAGAGAAGGGCAGAGCCCAAGGACAGGACAGGAATATCCCTGCTCACTCCCAGGAAGCCCCAACCAAAGGAGCACCAGGTGCCAGGGAAGGTGGCACAAGGCAGGACCCCGAAAACATCACACAACAATTGAGACCTTCAGTCGACCTCCACCCATCTGTGCATCCAGGTGACCACCCCTCCCTGCCCCCCATCAGCTGGGACACAGGGAATTCACACAGATTTGAGTAAGAAGGAAATCGAGGCATTAAAATGGTGCATTCTCTGAATTCACCAGTAGCTGGTGGGGCACGGCCATGGCAAAGGGTCCGCATGTTGGTGGAAATATGGATATTTTTCTCTTATGTACACAGACCCTCTGGAATTGGACTTTCTTGAAAGGCAGTCTATAGCAGACACCTGCAAAATTCCGTTTGACGTTCTATTCCCTGTGTTCTAATGCATGGCCCCAGGATCAACTCCAAACACTAGATCAGATTTTTTTGCGAGAGTCGGGATTTTGCCCTTTACCTACTTAGATTTTCAAATGCATGTAGTTTAATAGATTGCACGTAGTTGTAAGAAACGTGATTAATGATCTTCAAGGGAATGGTGATTTTTTTTTTTTTAGAAGAAACAGTTATAAAGATATATAGATCGCCAAACTGAAAAAGTCAACACAAATAGCTCAAGTATTGCAAAAAGACCTTGGCACACAAAATATTTAAGTGAAGCATAGTTAGGCTCAGGAGGGAGAAACAGGAGATACTGCATGGACTGAGTCACTCATCCACCGAACAAACATCGTGAGCATGTGCTCCACGCCACACACTGTGCCGAGTTTCGATGACTCATCAAGGAGCAAGACACACGGGTCTCTGCTCCTGCAGAGATAACATTCCCTTTGAGGAGGTGGCATGTGACACAAATGACAAGCAGCCAAGGTGCAGAAGGAAAAGAGCCGTGCCTCTGGATGGGAGAGTTGTTCATCGTTCGGGGAGGCTGCAATGTCTGGGAAACGGAAGGCAGGCCCGGGAGGCTGCAATGCCTGGAGTTTCGGAGGAATGACAGGAGAAGCCAGAGAAGAACAACAGTCTGCTTGCATAGTGAGTCACGGTACGGGTTTTGGATTTTGTTCTGAACGTGGCTGCAAGCCATGGGAGAGTTTCAATCAAGAATCAACCAAAATCCTCTGATTTTTATGCTTTGAAATAGCTTTTTCATTGCTGACAAGGGTATAATTGACAGGAGTTGAAGCAAGGAGACCAGGTAGCTCTGGCGAGAATGCCCTGGGAAAGGTCGGAGCGTGGATGGGATCAGAGGCAGAGAGAAGCCAAGGGTTGGGATGTGCTGAGAAGAATCACAACGTCTCCTACATTATTTTGCCTTATAATCGCAAAATAACATGCCACACCATCTTTTATCCATGGAAATTAACTCTGTGAACCATTCCAAGTCTACTAAGAAACTTAATAGTCTTTCTCTCATGGGATGGTCGATTTGGAAATCACTCGTGTCCAAACTCCGCAGATTAACACAGACACTTTTTTTTGTTGTGTTGTTTTTTTTGTTTGGTTGTTTTACACTGGCTGTGGTATCATAGTCATAATTGTTTTCCCTACAAATAAACCTTCTGTATCATCCAGAGTACAGTGTCTCAACCAGAAAGATATGTAATAGACGTTAATTGAAATGCCTTTTAACGAATTTCCAAATAGTCAAGTTATCTGCATCTATACAATTCTGCATTTGTTTTCGATGGGGAAAATGTTAAAGCTGGCAATTGTCAAAAAGTCAGAAGTACTAAGGCCTTTAATGTTTTATTTCTGATATCTGTATTCTGATGACATCTCTCTATTACATTCTCTACTGGAGGTGTTGTAAGTTTCATGCAAATTGCATACGTTTCTTTAATTTCAATAGCTTGCATAGTGCTGCCCAGCAAGACACAATCAAATTAGGCAGTGTCTGGTCAGAGGAGGAAATCAGCAGGTCCTAGCTCATTAGAATCACGAAGGCTTATGGTTTTTATGTGAGTTGCTTCAGGAAGCAAACTCTGAAAATATACTGATCAAAAATAAATGGTTGTGGGTTTGTCATACATGACTTTTATAATTCTGAGATATATTCCTTCTATACTTAGCTTGTTGAGGGTTTTTATCATGCAAGAATGCTGGATTTTCATCAAATGCTTTTTCCGCATCTATTGAAATAATCATATGGTCTGTTTTTGCTTTTGTTTATGTGGTGAATCATACTTATTGATTTACATATATCGAACCATCCTTGCATCCCTGGGATGAAACCCACTTTATCCTGGTGGTTATATATATATTTTTTTGATGTGCTATTATATTCAGTTTGTTGGTATTTTATTGAGGATTTTTGCATCTGTGTTCATAAAGGATATTAGTCTGCAGTTTAATTTTTTTGTTGTGTGTCCTTTCTGGCTTTGGTCTCAATGGAGAAAACTTGAAAGCATTTCCCCTAAGAACTAGAACAAGACGAGATGCCCCTGTCACCACTGCTACTCAACATAGAGCTATCAGGCAAGAGAAAGAAAAAAAAATACCCAAGTTGGGAAAAAGGAGGTCAAGCTATCACTCCTCACTGCTGATATGATCTTAGATCTAGAAAACCCCAAAGGTTCCACCAAAAGTCTCCTGGAATTGATAAATCCAGCAAAGTCTCAGGATACAAAAATCAATGTATACAAATCAATAGCATTTCTATATGCCAATAGCAGTCAAGCCAAGTGTCAATGACTCAATACCAGTCACAACTGCTACAAACAAAATAGAATATTAGGAATATACTTAACGAAGGAGGTGAAAAATCTCTACAAAGAGAACTGCAAAACTCTAACTGCAGAGGCTACAAATGGAAATATTAAAATGTTTGTTCTACACGTACACTATTAAATTGGAACTAACCAATGAGCAACTAACTAACGTGCACACAAGGAAGTAAAACAGTGGAAATCAGCCAGGGGGGAAGGGGGGGGAAGAAGGGAGGGGCAAAAACCTACCTAATGGTGACAATGAGTACTATCTGGGTGATGGGCACACCACCTATAGCCGGGACTGAAGCATTACAAAAGCCATCAATGTAACCTAAAACATTTGTACTCCCTTAATACTTTGAAAAAATAAGAGTAGGACACAGCAGTTAAAACCAGCCCTGGAGTTCATTTCAAACACCCACTATGCCTCTCACCGTGCATACCACCTTGAATAAGCTATTTAATCTCTACGTGCAATTCTCTTACCGTAAAATGGGCTTAATGTGTACAGGGTTGTTGTGGGGATAAACGAGACAGGGTGTGTTAAATTACCACATGAGAATAACTCAATAAATGCTAGCCATTTTATAACCATCGAGGTTCATTCCACATATTCGTTCTCCATTCGGTAAATACTGACTGCCAACCTACGGGGTGCCAGGTATTGTGCCGATATAGGAGCAAGCCAGACGTGGTCCCCGATAACATGGGATCTGTGGTCTAGTGGGAAACAGGCATTAAAGAAATCAGCACACCGATAAATCCAGAAGTAATAACCGTAATAAGTGCCATAAAAGAAAACAATGGGTCTCTAAATTTAGATCGGGGGGTTTCTGAGGAAAAAAACCCATAAATGAAATGAGCTTAAGGCGATGATAAAATATTAAGTAGACATTATCAAAGTGCAGAGCTGGGTAGAGAGCTCATGTTTGGCATTTTTTTTTCTGACTATATTGTATTTCCATTTAGATAGCATGGAAAATACAGAAAGTACAAAGAGGAAGATTTATGTCACCCATAATCTCACCATCGGGAGGGAAGCTGGTGTTCATTCTACCAAATATCTCTTTCTAGGACAATAAAGTTGAGATGTTGTATATGTACATACACTGATGCCCGGGCACGTGCATTAAAACCACCATTTTTCACTTATTGTATCTTGAGATTTCGCTACTATAGCAGAGAACGTATCTGAAAGTAGATCCTTGCGCATCTTCCTGGGTTTGCTTTTTTTTATTTATGGGGTAAAAACTCCAGCTGGAGTTGGGAGACAGAAACATGGGGATGTGTCAACGTCTCCAATAGGCACTAGCATATTGCCTTTGAAACTTTTCTATCATTTTCCTGTTTCTACTTATTGAACATGAAGGAGCCCCCTTCCCATCCTAGTCCAAAACAGAGTCCTCAAACCTCTGTTAGGTAAAAAAAAAAAAAAATGGCACCTCCTTGGTGCCTATATATCTTGGGTTTTAAATGAGATTTTTTCATGTTTTATTCTCAATTTTTTGTTAATCGCCTCAAAGTTCCTGCCTCACTTTTTCTATGTTATTGGTCAACAGTTGGTTGTTAAACCCACAAAGGTCTTCTGAAAATGTGGTCACAGATCTACAACTCTTTAACTGTGGTGTTTTAAACACATAGGAACTTAATTTTTATAAGTAAGAGAACTATCAAGATTTTTCTTTAAAGGTTTTATTATACAAATATAAGCACACTTACATATACATACTGGGTCTATTTTATTCCATTGAACGCCTTATTCTTGGATCTATACTGGAGTATTTTATTGTTTTATAGGGCGTTTTAACATCTTGCAGTGTAAGTATTCCAACATTATTCTTTTAAGTATTTGACATGTTACACTTATATTTCTAGATAAATTTTAGGGTCATTTCATCAAGTTAGCCTTTTTTAAAAAGCAACACCATTATTCTGATTGGAAAGTTAAAAGTATAGATCAATTCCAGAAACTTATATTACATGACATTAACCGTTTCATAATTTTTATACATGTTCTCTTTTGCCTTCATTCATGTCTTATAGATTTTAGTTTTGTCAGCTCACTCCTTCAATTGGGTATTTTTATCAAGTTATTCCTAGATCATTTATAGTTTTGTCATTAATGAGTGGGATCTTTGATTTCCATATCGTTTGCAAAATAAACATGGCTGTTATCGGGAAAACGATTGTCGTGGCTTTACTGCCAAGGTTTGCTTTTCCTTTTTTTTTTTAATTTTGGCATATGATGGGGGTACAGATTTTAAGGTTTCAATAAATGCCCTTTCCCCCTCCCCCCACAAGTCTGAGTCTCCAGCATGACCATCCCCCAGATGGTGCACATCTCACTCATTATGTATGTATGTACCCGCCCCCCTCCCCCCTCCCCCCTGCCCAATACCCTATTACTGTAGTACCTATGTGTCCACTTAGCTGCTGCTCAGTTAATACCAGTTTGCTGGTGAGTATATGTGGTGCTTGTTTTTCCATCCTTGGGATACTTCACTTAGTAGTATGGGTTCCAGCTCTAACCAGGAAAATATAAGATGTGCTATATCACCATTGTTTCTTAGAGCTGAATGGTGCTCCATGGTATACATATACCACATTTTATTAATCCATTCTTGGATTGATAGGCACTTGCTTTTCTTTACTTCTCTAGAAAGAGTCATCTCTAAATAACGACTTTCCTCCTAGGAAAATAAAAAGGAAGGCACACAGATATATGCATTTCTGGGAGGAATTTAAGTAGTATTCAGAACTGAACCTGTGAGCAGTCAGACTGAAGGGACGTAGGTTTGGGTGCTCGCTGGACACCTGTCTGCACCACTGTACTTGAATATCCTAACCCATAAAAGGGTATTACCTTTGTTTCTCAATGACAAGGAGGTTTACCTAGAAGAAGCAGATTAGCACTATTTTAGTGTTGTGTTTAAAAAAAAAAAAACACAAAAAACCTCCTTAAGAATATTAATTAACCACTTAACATTATAATCCATTTCAACTGTAGTTATTCTCATCCCAGCCAGTACTCAGCCACCATCCTTTCCTTGCACCGGTTGCAATAAAGTTCCTCGGTCACTGTTAACCTCAGCACCGGCGACGCCCACACCCCAGAGAGCTCCCCAGGTGTGCACGGTACACCTGGCTCAATTCCCTGCTCCCCAAACGAAAGCCACATGCTTGAAACCTGGTTCGAAATGACAAGATTAGCCAGATTTCACTGGAGCCCTTGAAGTAATTTATGGACATCGATAAACATACACCTTAATAGAAAAAAAAAATTAAGTTTTGATCAATCTCCCAAGTGACTCTGACAAAAATAGTGTTTGAGGGCACTAGTGCTGCTGGCTTCAGCTGGGGGTGGGGGGAACCCTGCTGAGTCATGGTGTCCACAACAGACCTCCTGCATTTAGCTGTCACTGGTGCTTTGCAAGTGCAGGTAACTGCTGCTGGATTAAGACGACAGATGCCATGCAGGACGTAGGGGAAGCGTCATTCCCTCCCCATATCACTGTTTTTATCTCTTTAAATCAGAAATGCACCTTGGCTTTTATCAAGATGACCGTTGGCACGTTTAATACGCCATTCTTGCACGTTTGTAAAACACCAGCTGGTGCATTAACACATGACATCACCCACTTGCTCGTTAGTATTTTCTTGATGTCCTCACGGGTACATTTGAGTTCCTCCCCCCTTCAGTGACGCCATGTCAGTGGCCACGGGTCACCAGGGGCCAGCGAGTTTCCCGCACTTGCCACCGCGCTCCGGAGCAAGCGTGTTCTCCGTCCCTGCCGTGGAGGATTCCAGAAGCCCCGAGGTGGAGGGAGAGCAGGGAACTGGCAGGACACGAAGGACAGAGTGACACCAGCCACCCAAGGGCGTGGGGCGAGCCCGGTGGGGGGGACTGGCATTCGTCCTGGGAAGGTCTCCTGCCGTCAGACAGCTCCGCAGCCTGGGAGCACAGCCCGCCCTCCTCCCGGGGGGCCCTTCCTGCGAGTCTGTCACATTTCTGCCAAAACTCATCCCATCCCTCGAGACGGCAGCACAGAAATACCCCGGTCTCGGGCCAGGCTGCCTCGGGCGTACGTGCCTATTCATCACAGGAGCTTCAGAAGTCAAAAACGTCGTCCTTGGTAATCGCCAAGTCCTCAAAGCGCCTCCCAGGTGCCGTGAGGTCTGACCCCAACACGTCTGCCCGGCCACACCTGAACTCCCCCTAACAGGGGAGCCTCATCACGTGACTCACTATGCGGCTCGACAGAAGTTTCTCCAGAAAACGACTTATTCCATTAAGCAGGGAATAAATCTTGGTAGGATCCTTCCAAGATCTTAAAGGGTAAGAAGAAGTGTGTAGGGAAACGGCATGTTTAAAACCAAAACTGGAAGTCCTGAGCTCTTAAATCAAGAGGCTGGGGGCAGATAGGGACATAATGGATGAAGGAAATAAAAGGTCAAAGCAGCAAAGAAAAAAAATAAATCATCTTTCACCGAGTATATGAGGAGGGCCTTGCGCCAGCCCCGGGCCAGACTTGGCCCCTTTGAGACCCTTCTCCCCTTGCCTCGGTTGTCTAGTTATGAATCCAGATACTGTGTGATTATGTCTTCATTGACGTCACAAAAGGGGAGCAGTGGACGCTGTCGGATCCTGAACGGTACCCCCGAAAGTCTCCGTACAAAGGAAAAACGTTGTAAGACTTTGTGATGAATATTTTGTAAGTAAAAGGTACATTTAGCTGCAATTTCCCATTTTCCCCTGTGTATGGCGGCTTTGGGGTCACCCGGTGTAACAGGTGGCTGAACAACGCACACCTCCCCTGCACAACTTCACTCTTGGGCTTCATTCGACAATGACCAGCACATGCTTTGGCCTGAAAGCAACAGATTTTTGTTCGTCGGTTTAAAGTAATAGCCAAATGGGGGGGAAAAAAATTCAGAGGATATTACATGCACACACAGGTTTTCTGAATTCTCTGGAGCTCACAAGGCCACCTGGACACTCATTTGGCTGTGACCATGATTCTCAAGAGCCCCGGAGCAGCTGCCTCCTGCAGCCAAGACCAGGCCTGTTCCCCTCCTACGTGCCCTCCAACGGCTGGCTCTGGCCTCTGTGTTTCTGTCACCTGCCTAGAACGGGTGTGAGCTCGTGAGGCCTGACATAACGTCTCCCTTGGTGCCATCCGCCCATGAGGCCAGGCAGGCATCGAAGCTCACAGATGGACAAAATTCTCCATCCCAATGCCCACCACACCTGGAGCCTCCAAGCCACTGTATTGGAAATAGAATGTTCTTGATCAATAGGCCACATCCCAGAGTCCCTCACTCTCACAATGCACGTGTATAAATCACTTCTATTTGGCACACGGCTGGTGCTGGTTTTAACGCCGTATTTTTGCAAACTTAAGCAAGGATGTGAATACTGATTATTGGAACCTGTCTCCTGGTTCTCCTTGTCTTCTACCTGAATGCAGCTCCACGTGGAGCCATTCTGATTAGGTTGGGCCCATCCAGATGGAAATGGCTCCATTTGATTGAGGTCCAGCCGCAGCCGATAATCAAATAGCCATTCGCTTACAGCCACCTTGCATTACTCCATTATTACTCCTTTTAAAGCAATCTGTGCTATCTTGGCACCCTGGCTTTAATACTCAGCATCATACAAGGAGGTTTACTTAAGGGTGCTGCTTTAGACTAACAATGAACCCCCGAAGCTGCAGGAAGTCTCGGGAATTAGCATGAGAAAAACCTAGAAGAAAAAAAGTAATTATTTTTGCTAAGAAAACTCATACGGTAGGTCTTGTCTTCTTATTTCATACCATGTCATTACAAAATACAGGACTCTATTTAGGAAACAGTGATTTAGATTCTAAGCTGAAAGGGAACTGGGTGCATGCTGAACGTTATTATTAGTGATAAAAGAAATTTAAATCACAGAAATATTGTGGAGCACAGCTCAACACCACATTCTCTTGCCCCTCCTGTCTAATGAGCTCTGTTCTTTAGGGAAGCCAGAGGAATAGCAGAGTTCAATACCATTAGCTCTAGAATGTAGACGCAGGGCAAGAATGAGGGCCCCAAATTCTCATAACTCACCTGCTGCAAGACAAACTCTCAGATTGGTTCAGAAAACAAGATCTACCTCCCTCTCTCTACCCTTTCGGAGTTTCCTATAACGATAGGGCACAAGTGTATTAAGGAGGCAGGGGGCACCGTAGCAATGAGAAACAGTTAAATTCAAGATCAAAAGAATAAGACCAAAGAAATTATGAACATGAAGAATAAAGTGTGTAATGAAAATACAATGCATATTAAGGGTTTCCTTGCATAGTGTTGATATAAAGCAAGATTTGGTAAAAATAGGAAAAATTAGTGGACACATAGGTACTACAGTAATAGGGTATTGGGCAGGTGGGAGGGGGGTGGGTACATACATACATAATGAGTGAGATGTGCACCATCTAGGGGATGGTCATGCTGGAGACTCAGACTTGTGGGGGGAGGGGGGAAATGGGCATTTATTGAAACCTTAAAATCTGTACCCCCATAATATGCCGAAATAAAATAAAAAAAAAATAGGAAAAATTTGCCAGAACAGAGAAATAGCGAGCAAACTACTTTAATTCTGATAGACCATAAAAGAAACTAATAAATACTAAACTGAATAATGCAGTTAATATTTTTATACATTAAAGAAAACACTACAGAGAATATACTTTTGAAAAGGTCCAAGAACACTTAGGAAAATTGACCCCAAGAAAAATTAATAAGTCCCAGAAGTATGACTAGGATAGAATACGTTTTTTTGGACTGGAATCCGGTAATAAGTCATTTTGAAATAAGAAAATAGCAACAACAGGCCAACTACTTACAAATGTATGAACTTTAAGGAAATCTCGGGTGCAAGCTGGGACTCAGAACCGTGACGCAGGTTGACCGACAAAACACACAATTGGGAACAGGGATGTGGGACCCGGGGTGGGGGTGGGGGTGGGAGGAGCTGACTATGAGTCAGGAGTGAGGATGTGTCCCACAGCTGCCTCTCAGCTGGAAAATATCTCCAGCACGAAGAAGTAGGGTCTATCTGTGCTCTAAGGTTCCGTGTCCAAGTGAATACATGGTAAGTATCATCAAGTTGTTTCTGTGAATCTACTGACTTCGATGCAGCTCATCTATAAAGTGAATCTGAAGTTCTGGAGAAAATGGCAGCTGATGTGCATTTTTTTAATAAAAAAAAAAAGTCCTTTAGAAAGACTAATATAAAAAAATAAGCACCCAGTTAGCCTGAAGAAATATGAGCAGAAAAAAAAATGATGAAAATTAGAACTGAGAGGGTAAATAAACACAGATGCCCAGGAAATTTAGAGACATCATACTGCATAAAACTCTATGTTAATAAATTTGAAAATCTGGAGGAGAGGGAAACTGTAGAATAGAAAAAATGCACTATGGAAAAGACATGACTAAAATGGAAAAGTAAATGTCTAAGGAATCACAAGAAGCTATCAGGGAGCTCTCTCTACAGAAAAGCAGTTATGATTGGGAGGAGGAAGTGGGGGAGGAACACATAGCTAATCAATAACAGAAGGCAATTTTCACAGCCCGCAATCCAAACACAACAAAAACCACAAATATTAACTGAGCAATATTCCTGGAGCTTTTAATATTAAGAACAAAAGCAGAATACCTCTAATTACAGCACTTATGTGTAGAGAACTTAGTGAAGGAGAAACCAAGAAAACATAAGGTATACAGATTTGAAAAAGAAAAAAAAATTCAGACAAAATGATTGCCTATGTGTATTTTTAAAAAATAAAATACTCCCCTGAGAAGTCTGAAATATTCTGTTTTCATTAAAAAAAAAAAAAAAAACCTAAAAAAAAAAAAGTTAACATTTTCTTCATTTTGGATTGTCAGTAATTGAGTGATTGCTTCGTTGTTTCTGGGAGTACGTGTGCACCTGCGTGTTTAATGTTTACAAAAGTGGGGATTTTGCTGAGGAATGGAAATTAAGCCCTGGGGATTTCACATGCAAATCGTTTCACATGTTCAGGAAAAACATACGTATATACACCACTCACTGTTCCTCAGCATACACGAAGAAGAGCATGCCCCAGAAATACCGACGCAAAAATGTGTAAGAGATAGTACTTCGATAAAATTTTTAAAAATCTAAATAAAATAAATGTCAGCAGTATTGTGACTACAGGGTATCATTCGGGGAATAAAGGGACATTAAAACATTAGTTTATCATTCAACATGTTAATAGCTTGAAGAAGGAAAAACAATCTTGAGCAACGTCCAAATGACCCTTCTAAGGAAAACCGAAATTATTCCTATGTAAAAATTAAGCCCCAAGCCAGATAAAATAAAGCGACATTTGCAAAGAGAAAAAGAAAAACATACTGATATTTGCCATTGATAGCATTGGAGGCCTAGAAAATCCAATAAGAGTAACAGAAAATTATGGCAAATGAGAACAAATTCAATAAAGAGCGTGTCTCAACTGAAACGAAATCAAGAATGCCTTGATGCCGCAGACTCTCGGTTTTCCCTTTACCTGGCAGATCTCTCCCCTTCCCTGTCTCTTCTACCGGACTATCCTTTGTCATACGCCCAAGACTCTGTCCCTTCTGTTTTCTCCATACTCTCCCCTAAGGAGAGCTCCTGCACCCCTTGCACCCTGAATACCATCCGCAAGTTGCCACTGCCCAGTTGTACATCCCCAGGCCTCACGATGCCACTCCACCCCAGATTTATACGGGCAAGGCTTCGTCACACACATTCGGATGCCGCGCAAATTTCTCAAACGTCCAGAGCAATGCTGGGTGTGCATTTCTCCCCATCTCTGCACGTGGCACCATCACAGCAGTATCACAGTAGAAATAGTCGAGTCCTTCCCCTCCCCACTCTCCCACTCAATCCATCGAGAAAATCTAATTAATTGCACCGGCTAAATATCTCGTGCATCTAGCCAACGGTATCTAAATCCTCAGCGACCGCCCGATTCCACGCCATCATCTCGCGTGTGCACCATTGCTAACAGCTGTCTCTGGTCTTCCTTCCTCCCTTGCTTCCGGCTGGTGAATGCTTCGGCAATTGTCAGTGCAGACTTGAGGAAACATAAATAAGATCCTCCCTCTCCTCTCTGCTTAGAACCCTTCGTTGGGTTGCTATCGTATTGTGAATAAAATCTCATGTATTCCTGCAGATAAAATCTAACGCACTTGGAGTAGGGGGTCCCGTAGTAGGTATTGATTTCGGCTCGGCCTCCCCGCCTCCCCCTAAGCTGTTACCCTCCCTCCTGGCTGGGGTCCCCCCACTCTGACTTCCTTGCAGTTCCTTGAACACAGCTGGACCCAGGACGAGGGCTCTGTTCCCAACAACCATGATGCCTTTCTCCTGCCGCTCATTGAATCGCGAATGTCTCATCCTACAAGATTCAGCTGGAACTTTTCCTTCCCAGAGGCTGTTCCAGAACAGAGCCTATCTAAGCACCTCCCCCCAACCCGGTGATCTCAATCAAATTATCATTCTCACTTCCTTCCATTTGTAATTACTTTTTACCTATGTGCAAATCTGTTTGGCATCAATCTTCCTCCCCAGGTGAAGGGCTCCAGGAGGTTGGAGCTCTTCCCTGGAACATCTCAGACGCCTAATGAATATCTGTTGTAAAACTACGTGAAGATGTGTCCCAGAATGTTAATTGTGTATAGTAATCAACCTAAGGGCATCTTTTAAATAACGGTTAATATACATGTGGTGGATTCATACACAGCCATTAAGAGAGTGATTTAGCTCTTAGTTCTACCAAAAAAAAAAAAAAGTCACAGCATGTATTGTTGAGTGAAAATAGTAGGTTTCAAAATAGTGTATATACGGTTCTCCCAGGCACTGTTCGAGAGACTTGTTAAGTAACATAATAAATAAATAAGTCCCTGCCACTTCTCACAGTGGTGCATCTACATAGAATTCTACTTGAGCACAGAAGTTGCAGCCCCAATCCAAGCCTGCAGGTGTGGGGCGGGGGGTGACTGTCCAACTGCTCCAGGTGCTACCCCAAACCTGCAGGGACCCAACTGCATTTCTACAACACCGTGAAGCTGATACTTTAAGTCAGAACTTTCCAGGCATCAAGTTTAAATTTAGATGCATATGCGATAACTGTCAAGCACTTAATTTTTGTTTAGAAAGGGGTGTGTATGTGTGTGTGTGTGCGCGCATGTGTCTCTGTGTGACCGTCTGAAATTCCCTCCCCCCCAACTAAAGCAATTGGTTTTATTTTCTCTAGGTGGTGGGAGTCCAGCTTATTTTCTGTTTGGGGCTTGTCTGCACTGCTTGAATTTTCTGCAATTACTTTGTATTTATTTTATAGTCAGAAATTACAGCTATTATCCTTTTTGAAATGTAGGCAAATGCAATAATGGCATGGATGTACGAATTCAGTGTAAGTTGTGGAAGGTTTAGTTGCTCACATATACCCAGTAAGCATAAGAAACATCAGAGTGGCGACTGCAAACCAGCTTGTCGGTGGCATTTTGTTTTCTCTGTCCCCCCTTTGGCCACATTGTGTGGGACAGTTTGTGTGCAGGAAGGCTGTTACGCCCCAGGTTTGCACGCGCCTGTCATTTTCTCCAACAAAGAGACCTGCCATGCAGGCAGCTAGACTCAGACTTTGTTTTTAGTTGTCCTCGTTGTACTTCCACACTTCAAGATGTATTTTCTAGGGCCATTTCTGTCTGTTTAGAGAACGCAGGAAAGGATCTGTCAGAACATAAATACTTGTGTGCGTGTGACTACAAATAAAAACTTGAGCATCTTATAATTTTCATTTATTAGCACGTGTTAAAATATCTGTCATTTATAGAATCCTAAACTTTGGGAGCCATGGAACATGGAAAAGTGGCAGCTCTGTTTCAGACGGAACAGCTGACTCACTGGCTCCTTATGGGAGGTAACCGACACTCCCTTCTTAAACACTGTCGGGCAGGCTGTTGACTACAAAAATCCTACTCAACTTTCCATCCCCTTGCACCAAAGACAGACTAAATATTAATTATGGGTAAGATAAAACACACACAAATAGAAAAGTCAAAATAAAAGAGCATCAAATTCCATCTCTGGGCCTATAAAAGAAAGATAAAAATGTTGAAAACCACAATTAAGGTGAAATGGAAGAAAGATCTTTCTGGCAAGCACAAATCCTCCCAAGTCTTGGAGAACAGGTTCCTCTCCAAGATACATGTCAGAGGCTCACCGTGAGCTCATCGTGGGACTATTTATTCTATAGCTTATGTGTCTTCTCTGATACGAGGACTTCCGGTGACAGCATTTGCTAAAACCGAATGCAGACGATGTTCTCATGTGTGCATGAATATTTCTAAAATACTGAGATAGTTTTCTCAAAGATGAGAATTCTGGAATTTCATCACAAAACAGGAACCTAAATAGATACCCTATTTTCCTATTCAAATAGTGAGTCAGCTCTTATTACACTCCTCTAATTTTATCCAAGAATAACACTTGGCTAATTAGACAGGAGTCAGTTTAATAAGTAGCTGACATTTATAAGACTAGAAATGGATTATACAAAAAAAATGTTTACGATTGCAAAAGCACGGTTAAAATCGGTATAATGCATGAAATTGAAGCAATGATAAGTTAATGAACTTCTTATAAATATGCAATGGCTGCAGTCAAAATTTCTGCACCTGCATTGATTCACTTAAGGTGTATTTATTGAAAACCTACTGAACATCAGACACTGCTAGGTTTCTCCATGCGGGTGACATCTTTCTGCAAGGGACGAGGAACTGAGTGCTCTACCAGTGCCCCGGGTGGCAGGCGAGAGTGGAGTTCTCTAACTGCAAAGATGTGGAAACAACCCAAGTGCCCATCAATACATGAGTGCATTAATAAAATGTAGTATATGTATACCATGGAGTACTACTCAGCTATAAGAAACAATGGTGATATAGCACCTCTTGTATTTTCCTGGATACAGCTGGAGCCCATTCTACTAAGTGAAGCATCCCAAGAATGGAAAAACAAGACCACATGTACTCACCAGCAAATTAGTATTAACGTATCAACACCTAAGTGGACACATAGGAGTAACATCTATCGGGTGTCGGGCAGGTGGGAGGAGGGAGGAGGGGATGGGTGTATACAAACACAATGAGTGAGATGTGCACCATCTGGGGGACGGTCATGCTTGAAGCTCTGACTCGAGGGGAGAGAGGGAGCATGGGCAATATACGACATAACCTTAACATTTGTACCACCATAATATGCTGAAAAAAATAAATTAAAATATATATATATATAAAATAAATAAATAAAATAAAAATCAACCAATGAGAAATTTGTCAGCCTTCTCTGTGAACACACAGATTCCGAGGTGATAACACATAGTTCACAGATTTCGTCTCTGCATCTAAGAGCCGGGGGGGAAATGAAGCCTGCCTGGCTCTAGACCACCAACTCCTCTCCATCCTTCCTTCTCAGGGGCTCTGTCTACAAAGTCTCGGAGCTTGCTCCTTTCGTCGTCAGTTCGAGAGCCCAGGGAAGCCAGAGCTTGGCAGACAGGAAGGATGGAGGGAGTCTTAGGGCTCACACACTACAGCCCACCCCCCTCCTCCTCCTCCCCTGCCAAAGGCACCCGGCTCCCGTCTTTCCGGAGAAAGCCTGGAAGCAGAACGAAGACATACATCCACGCCATCAAACACGAGAACGCCTCCATCGATTATAAATTCCCTTAAAGCCAAGGAAGTTTGGCTGATCCTCTGTCAGAGCCACCCCCGCCCCGCAGAGCCGAGCTCCGGGCTTTGCTTGTGGAGCCCGCGTCTGGAGAACTCGCGGGCGAACGAGAATCCACAGCGACCAGAAGGAGCTGGAACCTAGTTTCGTCTTTCCCTAGCGTCACAACCTAACTGGACAAATAAAATACGCTAACAGATAATAATGATACCGTGCACAAGTTAACTCGGATGCCCTTGAGACCTGGCTGAGATCAGGACGAGCCCCCAAATCAACCAGGCACCACTGCGCCCCAAGGTTCGCGTGTGGCACTTAGCACAGAGCTTGCTCCGGTCGGCTCTGTCGCCTGTGTAGACTCTGAAGCCGGTGGACCCACGCTCCACTTACGGCATGGGGACAAAGACAGCCCTCACCATCGATGAGGAGCGTGACGGGCTTTGTGCAGAGCCCAGCACATTCCAAGTGCTGAGTGTTTGCGGCTGTCGCCCTTGCTGTGGGGGGCGGGGCGGCCCTAGCACTCCTATCACTGTTATTACCATCTTCTGCATTACTTAATACAGATGTGGCTGCATTAAGCAATAAATTAACATCATTAATTAAAATTAAATTAATTGTATTGATTAATATTAATTTATTAATAATTTATTGATTTATTGATTGATTGGTTGGTTGTGATTTATTGATAGTTTATTAATTGATTTATTGATAATTAATAATGCATTGATTAACTAGGCTGTATTAAATAAATTCCAATTTAGCTGTGGCTAAATGGTCATTTCATTGTATGTTTTCCTTGGATGCCAGGCAGGCCTTTCACCAGGTTCAATGACAAAGAGCGTGCTGCCCACCCCAGGCACGCATGAGTGTGGCACACGCTCCGGACCTGGGTCGTGGAACGGGAAGGAACCAGAGGGCGTGTCTCGGGGCCAAAGACGCCACTTGCACCTTGCACGCACCTGCTCCCAAGAATCCCTTTTGCAGTGCCTGAGGCTCCCCCAGCCCTTCCTCCGTGCAAAAAGCCCAGCACCACCCTCCCCACCCCACTCCCCGCCTCCCCTCTCCCCTCTCGCCCTTCCCTCTCTGAAGCTCCTGACCTCCCACAGGGGAGTCCTGCCCCATCTCTGGATGCTGGCCCCAGCCAAGACCGAGTCCCCTCAGGCCCCCTCAGGAGTTCTTCTCAAAGACCACTGTGCCTCTCTTAGAATTCGGGGGCCGGCCGGCAGAAACACCGCTTTTCCGCTCATTCGGAGTCTTTGCGAAGCCCGTTTCCATCCATGATTTCATTTGCACCTGCAACAACCCTGGGGGGACAGTGGGGACCAGTAGTGCCCAGGAACTGAGACCCGGGCGCCCATGGGGTCACTGGGGTGTGGGGGAGCCGGGGCGCCGCCCAGGTCCTTGGATGCACACCTGTGTGGGCTGCGCTCTGGGGACTGACAGACACCCCAAACTCGGAGGCAGCCCCACAGTTCTTTGAATGGCGTGTTCTTATTTAACTGGAGGCGTGCCAGAACTCCATCTAATTCCGAACACACTCCCTCCTGTTTTATGCCCAATACCTTCCGGAACATCACTGGTAAAATATGCACAGTGGCTCTACCTTGAAGGACAAAAATTTTGGGTGCAAAGACATGGTTTACAGGCATGCAAAAGCTAGAGAAAAAGGCAAAATCCAATCAACCGTCCCCCAAGTTTTAGTTAATAAACCCAAAGGGACCCAAGAAAGGCTCGGCCGAGTGCTGACAAGTGTGGCGATCACGGCCTCTCTGGCCGCGCCTCGGTCGTCTCTCTTCACCTTCCTCCCCTCCCCCCTTCCCCCGTCTACGCCTGTTTTAAGAACGAATCTGAAATTCAGCACGTTAAAGCAGAAATTCTCATTTTCTAGATTCTGTAGTAGAAGACATACCATGGTCCAAAACGTTCAGGAAATACTGGGTTCAAGGACCGGAGACAGACTTTCCCACTGCAGGACTTCCCTGGTCCCTCAGCGTGGTGGCGTGCGTTGCGTTAGAAAACGCAAGCACAACGATTACTCTGTAAACAAAGTTATCCCTACGTGGGAGACTGCCACAGCCTGCTGCTGAGTTGAGTTACCAGACACCCTCCATTTAAGGAGCAGCGGACACTGAATCTCAGGGATGGGCCACAACTGGATCCGAAAGTCACGAGCCCTGATTGAATCACGAAGGCGGTGGGGGTGAGCAATCCATCTACAATCTGGAAGCAGATGTGCACAGGTTTCCTGCACTGTTGTCTGGCAGTGCGCTGTTGGTGCCCTTTCTGACTCTCTGTTCTCTGTTTTCTCTGTCTGCTGTCTGACCCTGTGCTTGCCTGGGACAAGGACAATGGTGAGGTTACTGGTTTGGATTGTAAGTAGAGGGCTTTATTAATCGGTTTAGAGGTCCACTGCTGCTTTTGTCACTTTCTCAATCAAATTGGCCACTGATTTAATAAATAAAAAGCTGGTAGAATTGCAAAACAAAAAAACAAACAAAAAAATACAGGCATCTACACCAACACTGGCCACTTCTCTACGCCTGGTTCTCCGATAAGCAAAGAGCAGAATTTGCAAAGTACTTACAGGCGCTGTTTTGGCTTTGTGGTTTATTAGCCTGAGTCCACAGCACTTTCCGTCCTGCCTAATTATCACTTGTTAGAACCCGTGTTCTGGGCAGGTACCTCCGAGGGGAGCCAGCACGCCTCGTTTCCTACCGTGACATTTCGCTAAATTAAATTTTAAAACATTCCTCGCCCGCAGACGGAGACGGCCTCAAACGCACGAACTGCATCAAGTCTCAAGTGTAGAAAAGGTGTCTGAGGAAGTTCTCGTTTGTCACTGGGAGGGAAAAGTTAATTTTTTAACCCACTCACCTCAATTAAGAGCAGTCTGGGCTAACGGATGCAAAGAGCTGAACACTACGGCTCTACCGTGAGCGTGGAGACCGAGGGGGAGAGCGCCCGTTAAAATATAAAATATGTATAAGCTGCCTGCTACGTGCGCTAAGTGATTAAAAATGTAATCTCCTTGAAGAAATGTGCCACATATTTGTTTATATTAATGTTAATGACTTGCTAACTAATGATAAATGTATGATAATTTATTCTAAGTGAAATGAAGTGTGCCCTCAAGACAGACTCTGTAAATGAAAGCTTATGCTCGCCCAACTTTGGAGCAGGGACATTAATAACTATATTCCTTTACTGCAGAGAAAATGATTGTGTGCAAACTATATGCCAAGGCACCCGCAGCAGCAAAATAAAGGCCAAGTGGGGGGCCCACTTGGGGAAGCAGGAATTATTTAGTGGAGGTTCAGCGAAAGGATCCTGCTCCCCCCATTTGCCGAGGCTCAGAAATTCATCTCACAGGGCAAGGGAATTCTCTTCAGCTTGTTCTCTGGGCATATTTAAGATTCAGGATCTTAAGTCTTTTGCTTCCCCGTACATAAATAGAATTAATAAAAGCCGCCTAATGTTAGACTATGTGCATTTAGAAATCATTAAGCCAAACTATTTCTGTGCATTTAGAAATTATATAATTATTATCTTTATAAACAACGTTAACGACTCTAATTCTGCCACACAGAGACACCCAAAATATCCATTAGCGTCACTGCAGCCTTCCCCCTCCGCCCCCCAGTGCCACAGCCGTCCCCAATTCTGTTGGCGCAGCACGAACACGCAGAGTAGAGGCGTGTTATTAATTGTGGCGCACGCACGGTGGATCTGCTACCAAAGGACATTTACCCTCTCTGTGGGGTATGGGAAGGAAGGAGGGAGGGAGGGAGGGAAGGGGGGAGAAAGAAGGCAGGGAGGAAGGGAAGAAGGGAGGAAGGGAGGGAGGGAGAAGGAAGGAGGGAGGGAGAAGGATAGAAGGAAGGAGGGAGGGAGGGAAAGGGGGAGAAGGAAGGAAGGAAGAAGGGAAGAAGGGAGGAAGGGAGGGAGGGAGGGAGAAGGATAGAAGGAAGGAAGGAGGGAGGAAAAGGGGGAGAAGGAAGGAAGGAAGAAGGGAAGAAGGGAGGAAGGGAGGGAGGAAGAAGGAAGGAAGGAGGGAGGGAGGGAAGGGGGCGGAAGGAAGGAAGGAAGGAAGGAAGGAAGGAAGGAAGGAAGGAAGGAAGGAAGGAGGGAAGGGAGAGAAAGAAGGCAGGGAGGAAGGGAAGAAGGGAGGAAGGGAGGGAGGGAGAAGAAAGGAGGGAGGAAAGAAGGAAGGAAAGAGGGAGGGAGTGAGGGAGGAAGGGAAGGGGGCAGAAGGAAGGAGGGAGGGAAGGGGGCAGAAGGAAGGAAGGGAAGAAGGGAGGAAGGGAGGGAGGGAGAAGGAAGGAAGGAGGGAGGAAGGGAGGGAAGGGAAGAGAAGGAAGGAAGGAAGGCTGGAGTCTTGTAGGGGAAAAAAGGAAACTTCCCTGATTAGAGAGAAACATGCAAAATTCCCTATGGCAGACTACCTTCTGCTTCCTTCATTTGAAAGAGGTGGGAGGACATGGAGCCGTTAGCACTATGAGGAGGAGGCCGGGGGATTACAGGAAGCCACTTTGACTCCCCAAAACCACTGTGCTTTCGACCCAAGCACGCCAGCAGCTACTGACTTCTAGGTTTCTCTTTACGTGGGACACACAGAGATGTTGAAGGCTCTGCGATCTCATTTCTTTTACTTGCAGCCAGTGGATTCCTAACCACACGTTAGCCCGTTAGCAAAGTGGTGGCATCGAATCACGGTGAGAACTGGAAAATGAAGGGACCAAGACTGTCGTTATTGAAAATTCTGGAGAATGCAGTGGCTCTTCCGGAACGTTATGGCCAGAAGAGATGGGTTCCTTCCTCTACCCCTCCCTCTTCCTGGGAATTTAGAGATAGCAGCAAAAAAGAAAAGCTTGTGAGAATCCAATTCCACTACTGATTACTGCACAATTTTTGCCAGGATAAAGGAGTTTTTATGGGATTAGCAAAGTGAAGAAGTCGGTACAAAATACCCCCTTAAAGAATGAGACCAAACACACCAGTCCACCCAAACTCGGAGCCTCACCACCTCTGTCGAATTCGACATCGGTCCTGAGCCTCTCCTGGAACAGTCCCGGGACCAGGGGTGGCAGCGGAGCTGCTTCAGTCTCCTGTTCCCACAACTTCTACTTCTGCCAAGAAGATAAGCACCGAGACTGAGCCTAGGTGCGGACCGAGAGGAGGCCAGGTGGCTTCCTCACAGAGCGTGGGAAAGGGGGGACTCTGAGCCATAAACCTTGTCATCATGAAACTCAATCTCGTGACGGACGGGCTTAGCATTTCTAAAGGGCTGGAAGCCAGAGGAGGAGGAGGAGGAGAAATAGAATAAGGGAAAGAAAGAGAAGAGAAGGAGGAAGAGGAGCAGGGATGAGCGCTGTTCTTGCAGCAAAGCCAACAGGTGGCACAGTGACCCTGGAGATCTACAGATGGGACCCAGCACACGGAGGGGCTGGAGCCACCCCAGCCGGCGCAGGCGGAAACCACGTGGTCTATTCCCCAAAGCCTGCACCCCGGGGCCTGTCACTCACCGGGAACTCAGGGCACCTTGGATAGAACCTGTGAGTGTTCGATGTCCTACCAGGAACTGATAGGGACGGCAAGCAGATGCTACGGAAAATCGAACAGACGTTATATGAACAGACAGCAACACGCCCAGGTCTTACAAAACAACACTTGCTGAAAGAAATAGGTACCAAACAGAAGCAAGGACAGAGAGAGCCCGATATTGGCTAAATACACCAAAACTCCCAGCTGCAAAGCAACGCTTCTTTAACAAAGATTCAGACATATCCGAGGCTCAAATATCAAACACACTAGAACAGGTGCCCATAGGGCATGAGAAACGGACCTAGCGCTAGGAGAAGAGTGGAAAATAAAGCAAGAACAGCCGTGCTGGGGTTAATAACAGTCTGTCCTCAAACTGTGAGGTTAACTCGATTTTCTGCATACGAGGTTTTCTTTTAAAAATCACCCAATAAAGACGGTGATGTGAAAACCCATCGTGTTCACTGGCAAAATGCAAAATCCCCGAAATGTATAAGCTGTCTAATTGAGCGTGGCAGGGACGTTTCCCGAGCACCCCACGTCCACGTGCACCCCCTCATGGCCCCAGCCCCTTTGCAGTCAGATGAGGCCGGGTGACCGGCTGCACTGGGCAGAGACAGCCTGGCCACTTCTCTGCCGGAGCTCGTCAGAACTGCAGTGCGAAGGTGTTCTTCCCCCTGCGCAGGACGCAGTGAAACCCGCCCGAGCCAGGTGGCACAACTCCCAGATGTTCAAGTGTCCCTCAGCCTGGTCTCTGAGCAACAGGACTCAACCATTGTGTGCTAAATATGTAACAGGGATGAGACATAAACTCTGTTGTTCTAAGTCCCGGGACCTCACAGTACTCGGCATATCCCGCTACTACTCTCCACATGTGAAACTGTGTCAGTGCATCGACTACAACTCGACTGCTAGCCTGTCTACCTGCGAGTCATCTTTCACGTGGAGGGAGGGTGCATTTCACCTATTGATGATAACAGGATTGCAATGGAATCTCTCAAGGTCACGGTGCTTATTTAGGTCTTACAAAGTCCCTAAGAGAGCCCTGCCTTCCCCAACTCTCATTTTATATCTGGTTTAATTCGCTGGTCTATATGTGCTGCCCGACCTCTGCAGGCATTTGGGGCTGAGACCTGGGTTTCGATACGTTGTTTCATATTATCAGTAGAATTGCTGTTTGTTAACTAAACAAGTCCATTTATGGAAGTGGGTGTCTTGTGTCTCCAAGAATGGAGGCTGTGCACGTGTGTGTGTGCATGTGTGCGCATGTGTGCGCATGTGTGCGCATGTGTGTGCACGTGTGTGCATGTGTGTGCATGTGTGTGCACACGCAAATACTAATTGAGAGAATGTGTTTATGACACAAGTACATTCTGCATTTAGTAAATGTAACGATGTATACATTAGCTCCTTATCGAGTAAAAGTAGTGCTTATATAACAACATAACGACACTGTCTCCCTTCTACGTGGATAAAATGAACATTTCCCATGAATCATTAAATCACAAAAAGGAGCCCTGACACCATAAAAAGAGATAAATTACTGCATAAAATGCCTCCCTAGCCATCTATGGATGTTTACACACACAGTTACTAAAACACAGCAGTCTGAGGCGATGGTTACTATACAGTACTTAAACATCGCTACAAACTTAAACATTTGGGAAGCTTGTAAAAAAAAAACACTTTGTAGCTATAGCTATTAGCAGACTAATTAAGGCAACCATTAAGGAATCTATCCCTCTAATTGATTATAAATTTTGCAAATCAAAGGAGAAAAAGTGGACGAAAAAGGAAAAAAATCTATTCTTATCCTACAAGAAAAGAAGAATTTGATTCAAAAAATACCTGCTAGGAAACAGGACAGTTGATTGTCAATAAACAGTACTGTGTGTGACCACGAACACTTAAAGGAATTATTCCACAGAAAATGATGTCATCTATACAACAACAGATGTGCTGCCTATGTCTAATAATTATTTTTGTATAGCTGCTCCTTATTTTATTTGGAAGATGCACATTTGTGGCAACTTCTTTCTGACAATCCTCTCATTGGGCATCTCCCTGAAAGAATGTATTCATAAGCATACTACTTTTTAATTGGAAATAAACCTAGAAATACCCAAACAAAATGCAAGTCCTGGATTTATTTACAAGGCAGGGACTCCTGTATGGAAGATTTTAGTACAAAATTCACACATCCAGATGAATTTGTTAAGTTGCTAAGTGTACAAACAAAACACCTTTTAAAGCTTTTAATAGTAGAAACAGGTAAAAATAAATAAATAAATAAATAAATAAAAGAATATCACCTTTATCTTCCTCAATGAGTCAACAGCTCCAAACAGAAACATTTATGCTTTAAAAGAGGAAGAAACAAAAGAGAAGAAAATATTATTCCTACTCCAAACTTGTTCAGACCTTACTGATAGCGACTCTTTTTTTCAGGAAACAAAAAGCTTTTATTGTTTTTGAGTTGTTGCTAATATTTTTAACACCCAGCACAAATGCAGATGATTTATCTTCCAACAACATGCCCATGCCTCCCTCAGAATGAATGAGCTACGACATCACCATAGTTCCTGGACCTCCAAGCCCATGAAATATACATGAAATGGTTCCCTGCCACCTGCAGATGAAAAAGTCAAATAAAATTTACAGTTTGGAGGCAGAGCTCCAAAAGCCCTGGTAAGCCTAATTTAATACATCTGCCATATACAATTACACACAAAATGGAATCCAAAACATCTAATTTTTTTTCTCCCTCTCCTCAGATAAAAAATAAAGCAATTGCCTAGAGTTAGACTCAAACAGCTGTCCCACCAATGACATTAACCTCTGACGTTTTTATGAACCAATAAAATTTGTTTGATCATCCAACGTGTTTCTCAGGGGCAGCTGCTCCTCTCTCCATTACAGAAATTGCTACCCTGGATTCCTGGTCTTAAACCCTGGCCATAAATCAAGGTTAAAAACCACGGGCGAGTTACTGTTGACCCAGGATGTCAACAGTGTCTTTCCTAAATCACTCATCAGCCCAGGTAAAAACGAGTAAGTTAAGAGTGCCCTGAGGTATGTTCTA